>NC_140585.1:364139979-364755979 GCF_964204655.1 Triturus cristatus
TAATCTGCTGCCTGTGTCTTTTTTCGTTGCATGGTCCGGTGTCTCATTGTTTTGCCTGTGTTCCTGATTTCATAATCGCTTTTGGTGTCTAACAGGTTTTCTGTGTTTGCTGTGATTACCCCATCAGTTGTGTGTCTCAAGGTTTCCGGTGTCTGGTGTAATCATCAGTTGTGTGTCATTATTATCTCAGGTGTCTGCTGGTTTTATTATCCGTGTGGTGTCTTCAGGTTGTCTGTTTCTATGGATTTCTGCACCAGTTATGTTTTTTTCTGCTCTCTTTCTGATTGGATGCCCCTAACAGTTGGTAGCTCCATGTTACCCGTGCTCTTTTGTTCACCTTTTCTGGTGCTATCACGCAATCTGTTGTGCTGGCTTCAGGCTGCCTTTGTTGTACGATTTAATTGTATGTGCCGTGTTTCTGTGCACAGCGTCTGCTAATTTCATAATGTGTTTTGCTGTCTGCGAGCTTCCTGTATCTGCTGGTGTTATCATCGATTCTGGTGTCTTGTCTCTGCTGTTTTTATCATCAGTGTTAGATTTCATAATCAGTTGTGGTGTCTTCTGGCTCCCTTTCTTGGTAAATGTCAGCACTCGTTCTGTGCGTCTAGTGACATCATTCCCCCTGAAGACTTCATTCCCCCTCTTTCTTCTGGTTTCATTAGTTCTCCTGTTCTAGGGCTCACTGGCTTATCCGATTTTATAATCATTCAGCTGAATGCTACATCTAGCTGCTTATTCTAGCTTCACTTACTAGGATATTTTTAAGTTATCTTTAGTATCCGATTGATCCTTTATTCTGCTGCCATCTGACTTCTAGTATCTGCTTGCTTTTCATTCTCTTTTCTGTCTCCCAAGCTCGTGGTAAGAATTGTTTGCAGCTGCTTTGTCCCAGTTTCACAATTTTGCTTCCATGACACTTTTCTTGGCCTAATTGCTTCCAGACACACCTATACAAAAAGTGTAAGCATAGCCAAAATGTCTCGCCTTTGGAACCTTATAAGTGTTTAGCCATGCAACAGTTGGTGTTGTTGCACTAAGGATATTGTGCTGCATACCTAAATACTCATAAGGTCCCAAAAGCGAGAACTGTTGGCTATGCCAATGCTTGTTATAGTATTGGAGCCCTCTGATGAATGAATGAATGAATATGGACATTTGAAAGGTTTGCTTGACATAAGTCATCCATATATCTAAAATAGGTAGATTTTTACTAACTTAAAGTTAGACAAAGCCAATAGGTCTTGCCTATGCAAGAGTTATTGGCTTTCCTAATGTGTTCTAGTAATGTTTTACACCAGTGTGGCTGCTGTTCAGCATGGCTAAAAGTTCATGGCATAGAGAAGAGTGGTGTGGTATGAAGTGTTGAGAGTGGAGTGGTAAAGAGTGGAGTCCAGTGGCGAAGAGTGGAGTAGACTGGCAAAGAGTGAAGCAGAGTGTTGTAGAGTGAGTGTCAGAGTGGAGTTGAGGGTCATGGACTGGAGCGTCGTAGAGTGCAGTCAAGTGAAGGGGCGCAGAGTGTAGGGGTGTAGAGTAGAGAAGTGGAGAGTGGAGAGGCGTAGACTGGAGAGGCATAGGTGCAAATGCATCAAAATAGGCAATTTTGATTCTATAATTGCAATTTTTGTGGATTCGCAATTATAGATTCGCAATTGCCTATGCATGTAGGAATTGCAAAAAAAATTGCAATTCCTACACATTCCTTAATTGCAACTCGCAAATTGCAAGTCGTAATTAAGGAATGGCTTCCCATTCATTCCTATGGCCTTAAGGCCCATAGGAATGAATGGGATTTGCATGTGCAATTTGCGAGTACCCAATAGGTACTCGCAAATTGCGCATGCAATTTCAAGGGTGCCAATAGGATACCCTGTTGCACCCCTGAAATTTCCTTTTTACCACGAGTTGCGCACAAACATGCCTCAAGGGCATGTGTGTGTGTAACATGGGACTTTGAGAAATGTTCTTTGGTGTATTTTTCAAAGAAATCGCAAATTACTATCAACTTGAGATTGATGGCAATTTGAGATTCCTATTTGCGAAATCACAATTTTCTTTAGGTTAATGCATTGCATTTAAGGAATTGCAATTTGCGATTCCTTAAATGCAATCGCAATTTAAGAAATCGAAATTTTTGCGATTACTTAAATTGCGTTTTTTGCATTTGGAATGATGCATCATGTTCAAGTTCAAAATATCTTTATTTCGGCCGTTCTGGTCATAAAAGTACATTCGTTTAAAAAAGCAACACATTTTATACAGTATTGTTATACAAAATGAAATAAAGTGCTGGACAGTGCAATACTTAAAAGGTCTCAGTAAAAGCGTTAATGTATATAAAACTACTCAATTTTATACGATAAAAAAGAATGAAAATTGTTTAAAAATTAAGAATCCAATTGAACCAGACTAGATTTTAGTACAGTTGAACGAACACACCACATAGAGAATAAATATCGGGAAACTGAGTACACAATAGAGAGGCTGGTATCATATTTTAATATCCTATAAGCCTCCCCTCAATGAGTTGTCCCAAGATTCTGGCAGACCTGTTGGAGCCATCGATACCTAATCTTCTTATATGCCGGACAGACGTTTCGGAGATGTTCTCACAAACTGGACACCCCTTGAACTGTGCACAACCCCAGTTATTTGTGATGCATCCCAAATGCAAAAATACCGGTCGCAAAGAGGCAGATTCTGCGAATCTGCCCGTTTGCGACCGGTTTTTAGGTTGATGCATGTGGCCCCATAGAGTGGAATAAAGTGTCATAGAGTGGCATGGAGTAGAATGGCCTGAAGTGGTATAGAGTGGAGTAGAGTCCTAGATTGATGTGGAGTGGAGTAGAGTCATAGAGTGAGTAGAGTGTCATGGAGTAGAGTGGAGTAGAGTGTCGTAGAGTGTCATAGAGTAAAGTGATGTAGAGCCGCATAGAGTGAAATGTCATAGAGTGGAGTGGAGTAAAGTAGAGTGCCATAGACTGGAGGGGCATAGAGTGGAGGGATGTAGAGTGGAGTTTAGGGGCATAGGATCTCTTGAAGTGTCACAGAGCAGAGTGGGTTAGAGTGAGATGGCAAAGAGTGGCGTGGAGTGGACTGAAGTGTTGTGGCATAGAGTGGAATGTCATAGAGTGAAGTAGAGTTTAATAGAGTGGAGTGGTGTAGAGTGGAGGGGCTTATAACGGAGTGGCTTGGAGTGGAGTATGCATGGTGTGTTAGCACACTGCCATTACAGACAACACATCGAAATGTCCATTACATGTGCACATACATATACAGTGCACAAATGATAATGTGTAGAAATGGCATCACCTTGCGACTGATCTGTTTTAATCGTATTAAAATATTTGTTTCCACCACACTTCTGAATTGGAAAAAGTGCCTCATTTGTGCTTTTCTAATTGTGATATATTATGAAATATTACACACTTCATTTGCAGACGTTTCAATTTTGTAGGGTGCAAGAAAAAAGATTTTCTTTCCCAGTAATCAGCAAGATTGTCACATAAATCTTCTCACTCTGAAGTCAGTGAAATAAAAGTAAACACCAAGTTACCTTGGAAGACAGAGACTGATATTTGACCTCTGTCTTTGAACACACAGCAAATGTGACAAGATAAGGAGAACATGTAAAAGCCTGTGTACAGAAAGCGAGGACTCATGCAAGAATACAAGGAACACTGGTGGCTGGTGAGCACGTTTTGCTCCACAGAATGGATGAAGACATGCTGGACAGCCTAAAACAAATAAAGCCAACAAATAGCCGGGTGGCACTTATATGGATGACAATCCTACCACTATTCAACTTTTTATTTTCAGCAGCCCCATGTGCACTACAAACATCTTTTTTTAAAGAGATGAATAGTCTGTTTACATCTTTTCTATGGGCCAACAAGGTACCAAGACTAGCATTAGCCACTTTAAAGTACCCGATTGATGAGTGAGGGTTGTCCCTCCCAAATATAAGAGAATACTATCATGCAAATTTTGCGCACAACAATCACAGATTTTATACCCAGCCTGACTTTCCAGAGATGGATAATTATTTTATGGATGAAATTTTAAAGGAGTACAAAATTACAGACCCAATGAGAATAGTTAAGAACCCGAAAAAAGTGCGGTATAAAGTTCTCCAATGGATTTTTAAACCAAAAACTCAATTGTTAGCATTTTACGGTATTCCGCAGATAAATGGCTCCACAAGATTGGCTCATCTTTATACAGGGGAGGATAAGCTGTTGCAAACCGGTGTCTTAAAGAAGTGGGAGGAGAACGGGTACAGGCAAGTGAGAGACTTGCCTAACCCAGATTTCTGGAAAAAGTGGCCCGAGATAGAAATCGGGCTGCTTCACTCCAAGAACATGCTTGAATGGTCATTTATCCAAATCAAGCATTTTTTAGAAAGTATCGACACTAGAACGTTACCAGCAAGTTTAGATATAAGTGATGCGCTAGAAGCGTCTGACTAACGGTCAGTAGCACTTGGGTGAGAGTTTTCAATGATAACAAATCTGCTGTCATCTACGAAAAAGCTCGAGATAAATGGCTGAAAAAAGAAGATCTGCAGATCTCAAGAGCAACGTGGAGTAGAATTAACAAACTTAACGCTACAATAATCAGAGGTGCTAATTTTAAGTGAATGCAATTTTTAAACAAAATGGTTAATATACAGGACTCCATCATTTCTACATAACATATACCCTCAGATTGATGACAGGTGTTTTCGCTGCTCTAGGGAGGGAGGAGGCACTGGGTCTCATATTGTCTGGGATTGTCCAAAAATCAAGTACCTATGGGAAGAATTTGAGAAATATCTTAGAACAACTATAGGACAATCCCTAACTATTGATAACTACACTGCAGTTCTGGGATGCTCTCCAAGTACAACGTTGAACATCATGCAAGAAGAGTGTTTATTTATACCCGCTCTGGTGGCAAGATCAATAATTTTGCAAAACTGGCGTAGCAATAATGTACCCACCTTCCAAGCCTGGAGAGCTACACTCCATAAAGTTAAAGAGCTAGAGAGACGTTACGCTTTAAAATTAGGGTCTCTTACGAAATTCGAGAAACGCTGGGACTCCATAGGAAATTAGCTTGTGGTCTGGGTAAAAAGAATGTTTTTTAGAAATTGTGCAATTTGTGACTCTCTTTGGATATTTCTTTTTTTTTTTTTTTGAAACCGTTTATTGCAGTTTATAGAAGTTACAGGTATGGGCCTACAACCACACGGCCGGCCGCTAGAGCATCAAAAGCATATTACATACATACAGTAAAAAATTTTCTCAGCGGTGCACAGTAGGAAGACAGGAGTGATCAATGGTGCAGGCCTCACAGCTCCATGCCCACAGTACGGTTCCATTTTCTTAATGCAAAACAACAGAAACAAACCACAACCGCAAGGCAACCCTCGATCCAAAGTGACAACACGTGCTCCATAAGTGGGGGATCCAAACCAGCAGCAAAATTCTGAAGAGGGGGACGGGAGTAGATCAGGGACTGGGGGACCGCGCGCCCGCGGCCAAGGGAGGGGCGCCATCTAGGGAGACGGAGCCGGCGAGGCCGCTGGTAGCAGCGGCGGCTCACAAATACCCCCGCGGTAGGCGTTCCAGGGGCCCCAGAGTTTCATCCACGCCCCAGGCTTACCCCTCGCCACATACACCACCTTTTCACGAAACATACACCAATCCATATGCTCTTTCCAGGCCGATACCGCAGGGGGCCTCTGGGATCCCCACAATTGGGCAATATCACGCTTGGCTATCATGTATCCCAGAGTCACCCACCGCGCCTGCGGGACCGAGTAGTCATTTGGTTCCCAGACATTCAGCAAGCATCTCCTCGCTTCAGGCAGCAGCGCGACACGCGTAACCATTCGTAGAACCTCATGCACACCACGCCAGAATCACTCCACCCTCGGGCATTCCCACAGTATATGCATGAAAGTCGCCAACGCACCACAGCCACGCTTGCACATTCCATCACCGGCAAAACCCATACGTAAAAGCCTTGGCCCCGTCACATAGACCCGGTGAAGGATCTTGAGCTGGACGAAACGAAGGCGAGCCGGGATGGCCACCTCTTTCGGAGAGGCCACCGCGGAAATCCAATCCTCGTCGTCCAGCTCCAGCCCGTCGGCAACCCAAGCCTCGCGGAGACTAGTCAGCAGACACGATCTATCGTTAATCAATTTTTTGTATATGAGGGAGATCGTGCTGTCCGGGACATGGCCATCTAGCACTCTGTCCTCCAGGGGGGAAGACTCCGGAATGGATGCAACATCCGGGAAGACGGAGCCCAGCGCATGGCGGACCTGTAGGTACCGAAAGTACTCACTGCCCTGCAGCTGAAACTCCGCCTGCAGCGTCTCAAAAGTTTTGAATCCCCCCCTCGTCCAGAGATCTCCCACCGTGCTGATTCCGATCGTGTCCCACTTTTCGAAGCCCTTCGACGTCCACAGGGAGCCCAACCTCTCAGATGCATACAGCGGAGACGCTCGGGTCAAACGGTCCTTCCACCCCATAGCTGCATTAGCCGCGTGCCAGACACGCACCATGACACGCGTCGGTCCCGTCAAACGGGAGTCGGGCGCGCCAGAGTAGAGCGCTCGATTATAATCGCCACCGGGCAGAAGCGTCCTGTCCATCTCGAATGCCGGGTTCAAGGCAGGCCCGTAAAGGCCATGGTTAATTGCAGCTAGTTGGGAGGCCCAGTAATACCGTTTGATGTCCGGGAGGGAGACCCCTCCATCGTACCACGGAAGCGTCAATTTAGCCAGAGCAATACGCGGCCTCCCGTCCCAGAACAGGCGCCGCTGGAGGCCCTCCACCTCGCGAAAGTAGCGTGCCGGGACCAAGTCCATAGTATTCTGGAGGGCGTAGAGGAAGCGCGGCAGGGACATCATTTTAAATAAGGCCGCTCGGCCGAGCGGCGAGAGCGGCAGACGCCGCCAGCGCACCACGTCCTCCCTCAGACGCTGGATGGGGGGCAACAAGTTCCACTCATAGCGGGCCTCCGGGTCAAGAGTGATATATATACCCAGGTACCGGAAACCCTGGGAGGCAATCTGGATCGGACAGTCCCGTGGCAGGACCGGGGCCTCCCCGGAGAGCACATAGACACAGGATTTCGCCCAGTTGATGACCAGGCCTGAGTTGCGACCGAAGGAGCGCAAAACATCAACCAGGACGATCAGTGACTTGCGCGGGGAGGCGAGATACAAAAGGATATCGTCAGCATAGAGGGACACGCGGTCCTCATGCTCGGGGGTCCAGCGGAGACCACGGATAGAAGGGTGCCACCGCAGCCACTCCGCCAGGGGCTCCATGGCCAGGGCGAACAGGAGAGGCGACAGGGGACAACCCTGTCGCGTGCCCCGCCCCAGCGCAAATGGGGCAGATACTCGCCCATTCACCACCACCTGCGCCAACGGGCCCGAATATAGCAATTTGACCCAGCTGACGAAACCCGGGCCGAACCCAAACTTCGCCAGCATCGCCCAAATATATGGCCATTCGAGCGTATCAAACGCCATAGTGGCGTCCAAGGACGCCAAGATGGCCGGCTCCCGCACAAACGGGACACGTGCGAGCACCCCGTGTAAGCGCCGCAGATTAAGCGCCGTGTTGCGATGTGGTATAAAGCCCGATTGGTCTTGGTGGACCAAATCGCCCACCACGCCGACCAACCGGTTGGCCAACACCTTGGCGAGGATTTTGGGCTCCGCGTTCAGAAGCGAAATCGGCCTATAAGATGTGACCCGCTCACGGGGCTTCCCCTCCTTATGGATCACCACAATTGTAGCCAGACGCTGGTCCGGCGGGAGGGAGCCCCGCGAGCGGGCCGCAAGGAACATCGCGCGCAGGTGGGGCGCCAACACATCCGGGCGTAGCTTGTATAGCTCAATGGGAATACCATTGGGGCCCATGGCCTTGCCGGATGCAACCGAGCGAATAGCCGAGGCAATTTCGTCCGAGGTGGGCGGGGCATCCAGCGAATCCCTGTCCTCCACCGTAAGGGAGGGCAGTGCGATGTCCCGAAGCAAGGCATGGGAATCTTCCTCCGAGCAGGGAGAAACCGGGGAGTAGACTTCGCGGAAATAATCCGCGAAGCAGGAGACAATGGCTTCCGGCTCAGTGACGCACACACCATCCACGCTCTCAATCAAAGGCACCACGCGGCTCGCTCTTTCCCTCTTGTCCAACCACGCAATCAATTTGCCAGCCTTGTCACCCACATCATACAATCGCCCCTGCTGCTCTCTACTGAGGCCCCTGGCCGCCTCCGTGACGAGGGCCCGATAGGCCGCCTGCTTTAAGTGCAAAACATGCAACTTAGCATCTGTTACCCCGCTCCCCAGGTCACCCTCCAGTTCTGCAATCTCGGCCTCAACCCGGGTCACCTCCTCCCGCTCGCGCCGCCGGGCATTGGAAATAAAGGAGAGGGCCTCCCCTCTAAGAACCACCTTGAAAGCCTCCCACAGGGAGATGGCAGACGGGACCGACCCCACATTCTCATCGAAATAGCGCTGTAAGGATTTGATCAAGTCGGCACGAATGGTGGGGTCGCGCAAATACCATGCATTGATCGGGGCCACCCTGCCATCCCCCCTCGGGAAGACATCGAAATGCAACAACAATGGGGAGTGGTCTGAGATACCCCGTGCCAAATGGCGCACCTCCCCCACCCTCCCTGCATGGGCCGCCGGGACAAGGATGTAATCAAGCCGCGAGAGGCTACCATGGGCCCCCGAGTGGAAGGTGTACTGTTGCAATACGGGATGCTTTAAGCGCCAGCAATCCACCAGGCCCAGCGTGTCTAAAAGGCCAGGCAGCCACGCCTGTGCCCGGGGGAGGTCCCTAGGGGGATGGCGATCCATAGACCCAGAGGCAACCGCGTTAAAGTCCCCTCCAACCACCAACAGTCCACCCGGAAGGTCCAGAAGGAGGCGCCCCAGGTCCGCAAATGTAGTGGCTTGTAACCCAGGCGGGACGTACACTGATATAAAGATAAACACTCTACCCTCCATTCGTCCCACCAGAACAGTGTAACGTCCCCTCTCATCATGGCGCACCTCGTCAATCTCCAACGGGAGCGAGTTCTTGACCATAATACCCACCCCCCGCGAGCCCGAAGTGAAGCCGGAGTGGGCCGCCAAACGATATCCCCGCCGATTCATTGCATGAAAGGTGTTACCTATAAGGTGTGTCTCCTGCAGAAAGACAACATCTGGTGAAATACGTTTTAAATACTGCAGGACCACACCACGCTTAATCCTATCCCCCAGGCCGTTAACATTCCATGACAACACAATCAAATCCCTACCCCCCATCATACGTCAAAACAATCGGTCGCCCCCCACCGAGCATCTTAAAAACAACAAAACAGTTGCGGGTTTGCCTTGCGGTGCTAACGAACAACACACCCCCCCCACCCCCCGGTCCCAACAGAACTCCCCCCTCCCTGCACCCCTGCATGAGCCCAGACAGCCCCCCCAAAGTGCAGTGTGCCTGTCGCCCCATAGCTAAGTACTAACTAGTCCCCCAGAGGAGGAGGGAAGCCCCCAGCAGACCCCACCCGACCTCCATGGGAGGGGAACATACGAAAGCAATATATGGGAAAGGAACAATATCCAGAGCAAGGCCTATACAGTCACCCCTCAATTCTGATCCGGCGGGCCCTCCCCGCCAGCCGCGCCCCCCCCACCCCGATCTCCAGGCAAAGTATCTAACCAGTCCCCAGCCGCCTCGGGCCGGTCAAAGAAGTGCGTACGGCCATCCACCTCCACCCTCAGCTTAGCCGGAAAGAGCATTGAGTACTTGAGGTTTAGGTCCCTTAGGCGACGTTTAATACCAAGAAAGCTCTGTCGCTGCTTCTGGACCGCCGGAGTAAAGTCTGGGTAGAAGTGTACATCCATGTTGTCCAGCCTGACCGGTCCCTGTTGCCTGGAGGTCTGGAGGATGGCGTCTCTGTCCCGGAAATTAAAAATCCGGGCAATAATAGGCCGCGGCGGGGCACCGGTCTTAGGGCGGCCCCCAGGGACCCGGTGGGCACGCTCCACCGCAAAAAGCTTACTCAGCCCCCGGGGCTGGAGATGGGTCAGGATCAATTCTTCCACGAAGAGATCTGCCGCCTCCGCCTCTCGGCCCTCCGGCACACCAATAATGCGAACATTGTTCCTCCGGGCCCGACCCTCGGAATCCTCCAGTCGCCGGTCCATCAGGGCGCTCGCCTGGCCAAGCCGGCGCACCTCCTTCTGGAGGGCCACCACGTCCGTCGTGAGGCTCGTTGTGGTGTGGGCCAGGGAGTCAACTCGGTCGTTCGTTTTTGACAAGTCTGCCCTCACAAGGCCCACATCCACCAGGACCGAGTCAATTTTTTGCGCCAGGGTATCGAAACGCTGGTCCACTGAGGCCTTCATCTCTGCGATGGCGCCCATGACGTCCCGGAGGGTCAGATCCACCGGTTGGGCAGGCGCCTCCGTCGGGCCCACCAGGGATGACCGCGATGTCTCCGGAGAGCCCTTCTGGAGCGTATATCGATCCATACTATTGGCCTGGTGCGCCGTGCCACGGCGGGTCGTCTTCATCTTCGTCCGGTCGCCATCTTGTTTGGTGGACATGCTGGCCCTTCCACCGTCGTGCCAAGATCTCCAAACGGGCCGCCACACCAAATCACGGGTGTCAGGGGGGAGGGCGGGGGCGACCACCGGGCCACGGGTCAACCCACCGCCGGCGGGTCAGCCGGGCACCTGGACAAGGCAACACCACCGCACCCCGCTCCGCAGCCCGACCCCGCCTGAGGCAAGGAGGGTGCAAAAGCGAAAGTGAAAGTGCGGGGTACGCGAGTCGCCCAGCCCCGCTCGCCGCTGTTATTCACCTCGTCCCCGGATCGCCCCACTACTCCAATCCGGGGGGCCGGCGAGGAGAGGGCCGCAACCTTCAATCGATGCTCCCACCGGTGTTCGGGGTCCGATTCGAGCCCAAAAAACGGGTGGCGCCTCAGCTCGGGTTCACCGACACAGTCCCCTCAACAAGGACAGGATATCGCCAGGATTAATTCAGGAGGTCGCGGAGGTCCTCGGGAGCCTCGCACCTACGCGGCCATCTTGGTTGCGCGCTAGGCTCCTCCTCTTTGGATATTTTTGAATCTTTTCTACTCTTAATTCATTGTTCTTTCTTTTTGATTCTGATTCGGTTCTAAGATGGATCTATATGTGTGATATGTCGTCAACCGTAATTTATACTGAGCACTAATGCACGTCACTCTGTATTTTTATATTGAACCATGCGATGAACTCTCAAGAAAAGCAATTAAAAAAATAGAAAGTCAGTATAATGTGAGTTACAAACCACAAAGCCAATGGTATGGAATGGGTGGAATGCGTTCCCAGGGAAGGTGCCAGAATGCCCATAAGAAGTCTTTTCGCAAAAAGACAGCTACACTGTCTGACACACTTTCACCTAAAAAATGAGATGAAAGCTTGAGCTGCAGTGATAATGATTTCCAGAACATAGTACCTGTTACAGAATAAGCTGTTTCCCTTTTAGGTTTCAGTCTATTCCAAGGTGCAGATAACAATGCCCGGCTCTGGTTACTAAGAGCGCATCCCAGTATGTAGTACAGCATTAGCTAATTAGGCGAGAGTGGATCTAACTGAGGAAAACATCAGAAGATCAAACAACCTATCTTGTTCCAGATCAAGTCCTTGACCAGAAGCCAGTGCAGTGCTTTTCAAGCCAGAAAGATGAGATTTCTCCTACCAAAAGATATTATGGCTCTGTCAGCAGCGTTTTGTACTCTCTGTAGCTTTGAGAAATTGAAGCTTTAATTACGAAATTAAGAGGCAGTAATAACTATCTGAGCCTCTCATAGACTTATTCCTAGGCTGCAAATAAAACTTAGTTTATCAACCTTGTGAGTTTATTAAAAAAATATTGTCAGTACAGAAAGCAGAAACTAGCTAATCAATCTAAAGAATTAGCTTATTCATAAATCTAAATAGATTTGCAAAGAGACTGACAGTCTGTAAAGAAAAGCCCAAAAGAGCTGTCTCTCCTGCCAAAAATACACATCTTTTATAATGTTTTAGGGACAGACAGCACACACATTTTGTAGCATAACATTATGTAAAATGGTTGGATTAAAAAGGTTTCATTTACGGCAACCAATCAGTCTATTAGTTGGTACAACACCCTTAGTAATTCCGACTCCTGGAGGCATCTTATTGGTTAAAGCTGTACATTTTTGAGGCGATGAAATCATACATTATGAAACACAGGAATACAATAGCTTGTTCAACTACCTAGGCTAGGCAACCTTGAAACTTGTAACAGAAAGAACATCCTTCCATCTGGTGGGGAAAACAAATATTATAAATTGCATTAAGACAGACCATGGCTGAAGCTGCATTTTCTTGATTTTCTGAAATAGAGAAAGACTGGTGCACGAGGAGCGATTGTAGACCTAAAATAAACATGTTGTTTTCTGTAGCGTTTCACAAACGATTGCCAATGCAGCCTGGCATGGCCTAGCTATGCTCGCTAAAGCACACCTACATTAATCATTATTTTCTGGCAAATCAAAACTCGTTGACAATTATATTATTTATTGATATCTCTATATAGGGGCTTTGCAGGACTCGCATCTAGAGTTGACCATTGTTCCAACTACAAATGATGCGTGTTGAGCCTAGGAGGGGAGGAATAAACTTCATTATTGAAAGTTGAAAAAATCAATTACCAATAACCTTCCCCAAAGATAACCCCTAGGCTCGTGACAATGTTGGTATTTGTTCTTACAGTGGTGGCAAATGCAAGTATCTCGAAGTTCCTAGGGCATTCCTTAAAAACGATAAAGCCAGTTTTAGAGCTGTTCAGTTGAAGTTGGCTCTAAGGCATCCAGTTGTGGATTTTAGTTACAAGTTCTTGTTGAATATGGATCGTCCTAAGATCACTGGATAGCCTAATGTACGCTTGAGTGTTATTCATGTGGAATTGTACCTTAACTTCTGAGTTCTTAAAGAGGTATAACAAAGGTTCCATATAGATATTAAACAAGACAAGCAACAGTGGGGAGCCCTGAGGAACCCTCATGATTGGAGTAACTAGAGAAGAGGGCAAAGGGCCCAGTAGACCTCTCTGAGACCTTGGACCAAGACAGGAACTAAACCAACTATTGGTCAGAGAGCTGGTTTGGGCCACCTCTTGTCTGAAGCAGGATCTAATGGTTCATTGTATCAAACTATGCAGATAAGTCCAGCAAGGCCAGTGGAGTGGGAGCTGTCCCTTTTTTTTGGCCCCTCTCAGGATCTGAAGAGGCTCCCATGCCCCTGCCCTAGGGTCATCCATGGGAAGTCATTGTGTCCATGGAATTAAACACACACAATTAGTTTATTTGGTTCTATTGATCTAACATACTCGGACAAAAACTGATTAAGCAGAAGTAGATGAAAGTACATTGTGGGTGTTTAATTTGGAGTAAATACATATTTAGATACACTGAGTATACAAAAGTGATTATAACAATGGAAGTGGTTACTTAGTGAACACAATACGGAAAACTAACATATTTGTGCATTTTAGCATGTGTACAGTCTGCCTGTTTTTCCCGATCTGCACGAGTGCTAACAGAGTAAAAGCTTCCACGAATCAGCTCCTTTCGCTGCTTATCCTTTACAGATGTGCTCCGCCAGACAGTCATAATCAGAGAACGTATATGCTCTTAAGAAACTCACCTCTGAGCAGCCACTGCGCCAGTTGGAGGAGGCTCCACCGTCGTCGTGTGCTTCACTAAACACTCATCGACACATTTGAAGCATTTTGCCCTAGAATAGTTATATGGTTAGGGCCCCCCCTATATTTCCATTGGCAGTTTTTTACAGTTGATGATAGCGTGCGTGGGATCCAAGTACATTGGAAACGTTAGAGTGCAAACGCGCTACTTTTATAAATGTAGGAAGAGCATTCTTTGATACTTATGAGTGCTAAAATATTTACTGCTTAGTGGGTGGAAAGCACATGTGTGCTGCACATTTGGACACTCCTCTGATACTCTGTCAGGTAATCCCACCTTTCCAATCACAGTTTCAATTTACATGTACCTACTGTGCTCATACCTTGTAAACATTATGCATAAGTGCCCAGTCACTTACTTCTCTATACTATACAGAATGCAGTCATGTATACATTTTGGCTTTATTCTGGTGTGGGTCTACCCATACCTTGTTTGTTCTACCTTGCCGTAGAATTCACCTGCCCATGGTTTTTCAGGTGATCATCGACATCAGGACGGAAGTCAGGTCTAAGGAAAACCCATAACTCCAAACTGACACTCTACCCCGAGAATCGCCAAGTAGTCGGGCGGTGCTCTATAAAAACTGTTTAAAATCACATTAACTAGCTACAAAGGGGGAGACATTCGTTTACGGTTCAAATGGTGAGGCTGGACTAAGGCTCCATTGGTGAGGCTCAGTTAATGTTCGATTGATGTGGCTTAATTAATGATCAGCCTAATGATCATCTGGGGCCGTATTACAGCTGGTGCCCCGGGGGCGAAATAGGGGTTCGCGCCCGCTTAGCGCACCTCCAGGGCACTTTGGTATTATAGAAGGGGACACAGACACTTGTGCATCCCCTTCTTTAGTACCGATAGCGGTGGCGCACTTAAAGCGCCAGCACTATCAACAGAGGGTGTTCCCTCATTTGCATTGGGGCGTGCCCTATGCAAATGAGGGAATTCCTTTGACTCTGTGCCCGGGCTGTAGTATTACAGACGCAGGCGCAGAGTCAAAGAAGACCTCAGGAGGCGCACTAACAGTGCGCCATTTAAAAAGGTAGCGCACTGTCAGTGCGCCTCTTGACAGCAGCCCTCTGCGGGGGAAAAGGGGGTCCCATGGACCCCCCCTAGACATCCCCTTGCAAGCAGGTGCAGTCACTGACTGCACCCACCTGCATGGGGATCTCTATTCCCCTGCAATAGTGCAGGCCGGTGCCACCTGCACTGTGAAAACACAGAGCAGCTGTTCCGTGTTTTCACATGAATGCGCTGCCCCAGCGGCAGTGCGAGTTCGCGCCTGCCCTGGGGGCAGCACATACACCATAATGGGGTGCATTATCACTGTTTGTGCCCGGCATATCTTTTGAAAGGTGCGACGGGCGCAAACGGTGATAATGTGTAACACGGCCTCTGGTGTTCTTCCATTCATACTCTGCTAGTGTACCTTAATTCATGTCAACTTGGTGTGCCCCAAATAATGCTCACTCTGGCCTGTATTATGCAAAGTTCACACTTTCTTTGTTTGCGATACAGGGCACTCTTAAACAAGTGAACTAGCAACACACAGGGTCAATGTGCACTTTTGCAATGAATGCACTGCCCCCACAGCAGCCTTGAACTCGTGCCTGCCCTGGGAGCAGTGCACTAGTGAAAGAAAGAGTGGTTGCTTGAGGCATTCACTGCATCTTTTACATGTCGGAAGCACCCGTGTGCCCTTCCAAGGAGGACAGAGTTCATCCTCCCCCGGTGAGTAACTGCACCCACCTGCGTCCTCAGAGGGCGCACTGATAGTGTTGGGCACTGTGCGCCTCCTGAGGGCCTCCTTGCCCCTGCGCCCCCGTCCATAATATGGCGCAGGCGCAAAGTCAAAATGTTTCTCTCATCTGCATGGGGACATCCATTAAGGCAGCACAGATGTTGTATGTGCGCCAGTGCTGCCTGTACTGCAAAGGGAGGTGCACAATCATCCGGAATATCACAGTCACGCATTGCGTCGCTGGGGCACTGTATGTAATACAGGCCCTGGTGAGCGTCGATGAATGCTCAACTCTGGTGTAAGCGCTAGTGCGAGTTGAGCAATGCACTGTGCCTGTGCACATCTGTAACAGTGGAGCCCTAGGCTCCAGTAAACCTACCAGGAGGGAAGTTCAGTTCGGACTCAACTACAGTCCACGAGAGTGAGGCGCATTCATGCTCAATGAAGACTCATCTTTCGTGGCCATTCATTGAAATGAAGCAATCTAATCCGCATGTAAACATCTCTAGCGCTCCTCAGTGGGGCTGGGTTTTGCTACACTGGAGCAGTAGTGGGCAGCGTCTGCTCGAGGGGTCAAACCATGTATTGATAGGCGCTGAGAACCTACCAGGACCTTCCCAAAACGAAAAGTTCATTTTCGGCTCAAGCCTGGCCCCCCTGGAGTGATGACCTTCAATGGAGACTCCTATTCTGCGAGCTGCTGGAATGAGTCTGTTTTAGAAATCCTCTCGTCTTCCTGGCCAGGGCTCTGTTCCCTGCAGTTGTGCAGTAGCTGAAGCTGCTGTTCGAGGCCTCCGTTGTTGTAAGCTTCTTCACGATAAGTAATTCAAAAGTTTCTTCTCTCGAAGCAGCTGCGAGACTGAAATTGCCGGCACAGCTGCGAACTGTCAGGAAAATGACATCCATTGAACAAATGCATAAAAAAACCATAACGCAACATGAGACTCCTTGAGCTCCTTCTCTCATTGCCTGTAAGCGGTTTCCACAGTTAAACCGCGGCTTGGGCATGCATGCAGTCCGGCAAGCTCAGCATTTCAACCCAAATCAAGGGCAGCTCATGATTTCAGCACCTCGGTCTTTCCCATGACTCCCTGGATAGAGCGAGTCATTTGTACCTTGGAAATGTGTGCTGTCGAGTTCTCAAAAACACAGTATTTCGAGATAATATACCTTTACGTTTACAGTATGTAATATTTGACGATTGCTTAGCTAACACCAGGCAGAGTATCTGAGGTTGGTGGGGGAGCGGGGGGGGGGGGGCGGGTGATTTTTGTCGGGTCTTTCTCTGTGCCCGTTTGCTACCGATTTCCGTGTCGCACACATCAAAGGCTTGTTGCCGACACGGGCGGGCTTGGAGCTCAGATGTGAACTTTCACACTTTAAAGAAAAGTGCTCCCTTTCAGTAGACCTGAACGATGGCGGTGCCAGGCGGTCGGTCCCAGACAATGAACCACCTACTTTGGAATTGCATTTCCTGTGAATACATCAAAGCCGGAAGGCAATATTCATGCCTCCCCCTTTGAGATCCTATTTGCTTTAAAGACGGACACACACAAAGGACATTTTTCATAATTGGAGAGTCCAGCCCAAGACTGCCTGGTGTTACCTGGGCCCTTTGCCCAAATCCACTGTGTCATACAATGCTTGCCGCAGAAGCATCTGTCATATGTCACAAAATGGCTGCTTTTGTGCCACATATTGCCGAGTCGCAGTGTCATATAGTGTTCACATAAGATGCCAGGTGAAATTTAATGAATCAAGGACTTTTGTGTTGCCAATTACCTGCCCCAAACCCCGGCAGGTGTTAGACACCCAGGGTTTATTTATTTATGAGAGGCCTGCATCACTTTTGCACCACGTACGGTGATACATGCGTGACGCAGGGCTTTAATAAAGATTTATGAAGCCATGCAAATCCACCGTGCAGAGCTTTGAGTTGCCTCAAGACTAAGTCGGCGCACTGCAAATTGCTGCTTCACTTCACCCTGTGCCTGGGAGGCGTTCCATGGGCGTTGAGGAGGGCATGTGTAGAACCGGCTTTTTGGAGACCCCCCCCACTAGGAGAGTCAAAGCCAGTGGTGCAGGGGACACCTTAAAATCTACGGGTTCTTCTTGCTCAAATCATACATTACCAAAGAGACCAGGACAACCAGCCGTGGAGGGAAGTAAGTTATTTATTAGCTCGAGCTAAGGACAGAGGTCCCAGAATGGTACAAAGACAATTCTACGGAGACTGCTGTTTTACTCCACAGCTTACACATATGTATAGCGCTAGCCACGCCCATTTGTACAATACACAGTTCCACATTTTGATAAGTTCCTCATTCTGACAAGTTCTTCGTCAGTCTTGTGGTGCAATCGTGGTTAGGGGACATCTGTTCTCTGATTGCACAATGTCCACAGCCCCGTGCTTCCTTGCCGAACTGGTGTGGTCATGGGGCACAGCCTCGTGCTTCCTCTATTAGTTGGTGTGGGCACAGTACACAGCCTCGTGCTTCCTCTATCACTTGGTGTGGTCACAGGGCACAGCCTCGTGCTTCCTCTATCAGTTGGTGTGGTCACAGGGCAGCTGGTTGTGACAGGTTGAGTTACCAACAATGGACAGGATGTGGCTGAGTCTCTGGCACAACTGGGGGGTGAGGCACACAGGCAGCTTCTCGGAAGCGGCTCGACCACAAGGAGCAGGGAGGGTTGTGCAAGTTTCAACAGGGACGTGGAAAGCAATTCTTCATCAGGTTGCCGAGAGCATGGCAACACAAAATGGAGTCATGTGGGTCATTTTAAAATACAGTTCAACAGTCCCTCCTTTTGCTATGCAGAGGCAACAATCAGTCGTCATCCAGGCCAATGTCCACCATCTCCTGGACCTCTTTCTCGATCATCATCATGGCATTGTGATGGTGTGAATTTACTTGTTTGTGTGCTAAAGAGGTGGCACAGAGCCCACACAGCGCGGGCACGCATTGAACACAGAGGTAGCAAGAGAACAATGCGGCTGCAAGGATTGCAATGCTGTAAAGTCATGAGGTGGTCCACTTGGAGTTCAGCCGTGATGTTACTGAGGGCACCAGGAGTTGCGTTGATGGTGGCTTCTACCACCCTGGTGAGAATCGGAGATTGCGACTATTGACCATAGGGCCCCAAAAGGGGAGGAACCCTTTAGCAAAGTCACCAAATTCTTGGCCAGCTGTGTCTTCAGTATCAACCACACCTCTCTTCTGGATGTGGTGTTTTGCATCGGCTGTGTAGGTGGGGGGAGCAACCAAGCAATGTAACAGGTGCCTGCCCAAGACTTGGGTAGCCAGGTGTAGGCCTTGTTCCCACACACAAAGTACGTGTTCAGTGAGGACACCAGAGCTGGGAGAGTCGAACCATTGAGCTGGAGTGTGTAGGCACAGTCACTTTCTTCCACCCATACTGTTCCACTGCTCTTCATGCAGTATTTCACGGGATGTGGGTAGACAGGGAGATCTCTGATAGGTGGCAGTCTTTTCTTTCCCCCACCATTGTAGATGTTCGATGGATAGAAAGACCCATGATTGTCCTCATATTCATTCTTTTCTGCTGAATCTTTATTCATGCTTGGTCACTCCGCAGCCATGATGTGGCGGAATGCTTGTCTGCTACTGATCTTTCCCAGGGATCGTGTGGATGTGTCACCTGAATAGAATGCACCAAAGAACACAGTGTACCATCCGTAGGCCAAGCCAGCTCGAGAAAAAGGAGCAGGGATCAGGGGCATCCCAGTGCTTGCAGTATGGGGCAGCAACCCACATACCCAACAGTTTGTCGTGTTCACCACAAGCTGGGGCTGGTGTAGCATTTGAATGAAAGTGTTGTTAAAGAAACCTGTCCTGTTTCTCTCATGGGTGGGTAATGACACATGTTGATGAGGTGATTCTGTAGTGGTAGGAGGCTCAGATGCTGCAAGGGTAGCGTGTATTACCCATCCGAGGCAGGCCAGTCCAAGTGAAATAGTGATTAATACGATTAGACAGATCGAGTACCGGCCACGTATTGTCTTCATGTACTCTTGTTTCTTTATTTCTTTGCTCTTCAAGCTTACAGTGTTCATTTTGTTCATCATCTGCTTCACTTGGTCCTCCCTAGTTGCTGCCTGTGATTGGAGGTTGCTTCACCGGTCAGTGATTCCGGCGGCCCTATTGGCACGATCCGGTCCGCTGTACCGTCTCCGGCCAAAAGCGCCGGTGTATCACAGCCCTGCAGCAGTTTGTCGGACCATGTCATGCAGAGGGCAGAGACCCCTGCCTCTTCAGTCCTTTTTTTTGGGTCGGAGGTTGTACCGGGTGGACCTGGGCGTTGTATGATCAGGAAACAAAGGCTCTGGCTGTTGAGTGTCTCGCAACTTCAGATGCGGAGGAATGGCAGATTGCAGGATGTCGTCGTCCTCTCGTTCAGATGAAGCCCAGGCAATGTTGGCATCACTGAAGGGTACAAAGCGCGGGACTCTTTCACATTCGTCGTCTCCCATGCCTTACTTGACCCACCGGTCGTATGGTAGTGGTAGAGGCACCTTCGTGCAATGCACTCCGTGGACTCAGTTTTTTTCTTCCTGCCACCTTCACTGCAGATCTGGTAGCCAGCAACACTTGCTGGGGCGGCTTCCACCTCGGCTCCAAGTTCTTTGTTCTCTGGAAGCTACGGATGCAGACCCAGTCACCGGGCTGGATGGTGTGACCAGGGCCCTCTGGTTTGGGTGGCAGGATATCTTGTACCTGACGATGAATGAGAAGTAGGTTAGTGGTCAATTCATGTAAATAATCAATCAACAATGGGTATTCACTGGCGGCAGTAGGAGGTGATACCAATGAAAGCAGGGACCTACTTCTGCGTCTTTGGTGGGGGCATTTTACTGATTGTTTGTATTCGTTCAGGGGTGAGGCGGCGTCCCTCCTTCGACAGGAGATGACCTAAGTAGGTCACCTCATGTCGACAATATTGGAGCTTGGATAAAGAAACTTTGTGATTGAACTGGGCCAGATGTAGGAGCAATTTCATTGTAGCTTCTTTACACAACGCCTCGGTGTCTGCTGCTATAAGCAAATCATCAATGTACTGGAGTAGTGCTGTACCTTGGGGTAGGGTCAGGGAATCAAGTTGGCCCTTGAGGGCCTGACTATAAATTGAAGGGCTCTCTGTATATCCTTGTGGAGCTAGGCAGAACCAGAAACTCCGTCCTGCCAATGAGAATACAAAAAGGTCCCTACTCTGTTCATCAACGGGTATACTAAAGAAGGCGTTTTTTAAGTCAATGACAGAGAAAAAACATGCAGACGGGGGAACCATAGTCAGTAGGGTGGTGATATCTGGGACCACAGGAAACTGGGGAACTACTATTTTGTTTATCTCGCGCAAATCAATGACAAAACGATAAACAGGAGGCTTGGAAGGATCGGTGCGTTTTAGGACAGGCAAAATTGGGCTATTGCACACATTTCCTCTTGTCTCTTCAACTACACCCTTGTCAACAAGTTCAGAAATGATCTGGAATAATGCCCTTTCCCCTTCTTTGGGTATTTTGTATTGGGGAAGTCGGGGAGGGCGAGCATTTTCCTTCAGGGTAACAGAAAAGGGGGGTACGGACAAAAGGCGGACATCAGTATCACCTTGGGCCCAAAGATCAGGAGGGGCATTCTGAAGTTCCTGGGGAATTGGATCTGAGGAGGCTAAATATACTGGGTGTGTGGTGGGGGGACCCATAGTGATGTAAACCCCATCAGGAGAACAGTATATTGTTGCATGTAAGCTTTTTAATAGATCTAAACCCAATACATTTTCGCCACATGTGGACGTCAAAACCAAAGGGGAATCAACTGTGGAGGGTCCTATCGTTAGTTCCAGTGGTTGTGAAATGGGGCTAGATACTGGGGTGCCAGAAAACCCTACACAAATCTTATTCGCGCCAGACAAGGGGGCCCCAGGGACTTTGGACCTAGCAATAGAACTTTTAGTTGCACCAGTGTCGACCAAGAATTTTGTCCGTAGAGCCCAGTGTTGTAACATGAACATACGGTTACTTCTGGTCAACAGGAATAGGCACGGGTCCCTTCTCTTGTCCTTGGCAATCCTAGTGGGACAAAAACCCAGTCCCTTCTTCAGGCTCATAATCCTCAGTAAAGTAATTGCGGTCCTCATAATTAGCGCTATCAAATCTATTCTCTTGCATAAGGGAGCGCCTGTCCTATAACTGTGTTCTAGGTCCGCCTCGGCCTCGTCCTCTCTGGGGATGTTGTCCTGTGAAGCGGTCAGCGGGGGCAGAGTTGTTCTGGGCCAACAAGGGACACTCGTCGCGCCAATGACCCTCTTGGCGACAATAAGCGCACTGGTTGTGTCCCAGCGGCGGGCGAGGAGTCACGGGGGCAGGTCTCTGAGCTATTCGTTGAAACTTAGGGACACCTCTGTTTTGGGTCTGGCTCGGGTATGCTTGTTGGAGTAAGACCTTTGTCTTTAAGTCTTTAGTCTTTTTATCCGTTCTATCTCGCTCTTCATTATCCCTATTCTCATAGTACTGGGTCATAGTCAAAATACCAGACGGGGTGGAAATGGGCCATGCACTTTCTGACATTTTGAGCTTAGTCCCAAGTTCTGGCAACAGATTAGACACAAATTTATCCACAAACAGTTGCTGTCCCCATTCTGTAGTCATGTCCTGTCCACTATAGTCATTGAATGTGCTTTCGAATCGTGTGAATAAGTCAGAGACACTTTAATCTTTCTTTTGTTTGCAAGCAGCTAATCTGTCCCAATTAATACGGTGGGGTGTCAACATCTTCCATGTATGGCCAAATTCTGTTTGATCATTATGGCGTATTTTTGGACCATACTCAGTCGGTACTACTTGTCCCATTAACATATCTATATCTGCTAAAGTCATTATGCAAGATTGGAGTGTCTGAGTCAATTCCTTATAATAACCTGCTGGATTTTTACGCGGGTCAGGCAATTGATTTTTAAGTTGGAGGACGTCAGACCTTTTCCAAGGGACATGGACCCACATCTGCCTAAAACCTGCCGGTATTTCAGGGTTGCCATCTGCGCCAGCAACGCCGTCTCTCCAAACAGGCTGATTCTCCCTCATTGGGAAACCCTTATTTAACGAAACACCAGATAAGGAGTCTCTGTAGGCTACTAACGTGATTAGATCGCATAATAGTGCTGGGCCCTGAATGTCCCCTTTTTCAACCTTATGGCAAAGGTCAGACAGACCTGGGGGTGGACCTGATTCTACAAAATCCTCCCACATTTGGATCAGTATGTCACACATTTCACAACAAATGTCAATCTGTTGAATGCGTGTCCACTGATCCATTGTCATCCATATATCCTGAGCGGTGTACATAGTGTTATTTTCCATTCATACATGAGCTTGTTGACTCATAGCGAGTTGTTCCTGTGTACTACCTATCAGTCTGCGCAAGGTGCGTCGTCTGGGAGTGGGTGGTCTATGCGGAGTTACGTAAGGGATATAATCACGGACCACTGACCATGCATTTGCTAATAGCCCTGCACTGTGGGAAGGCGTAGGATGACTGTCAACAAGAAATGGGTTGGTTGCAACGGGAGTTAAAGGCACATTAGGTTGGACAGGTACGGGACTAGTGGAAGGTGCAACAAGGGGAAAGGAAGGGTGGACTTGCATTGGTGCGGTGGCCTGAACAGTCAGGGCGTTGGGAACGAGTGGCTGAGGTATCGGATGGACCGAGGCATGGGCAGGGGCAACAACTGGAGCAGTAGCGGGGGTCAATTGGGCGGGATCAAGGGCCGGATACATGGCGGGAGTATAAGGGGGAGGGGTGTTCAACATGGAGGCCATGAGAGAGTCATCCTCCTTGGTCCGGGCCTTTCCCGGAACCATTTTTTGTAACGTAACATCCATCTATCTGCATTCTATTTAATCGATCATGTATCACTATACCCTCTTCTATTCTCTGATTATCATGATTCTGGGCTTTCTGAATCACACTCATACGCATTATTTTAGCTTCGTCCTTTTTGAGTTTGATTTCTTTCTGTTTGGACTCCTTGCGCCAAACCCGAAAGGAATCAAGCATTGCAGGCCTAACTTTTCTCTGAAACAATTTCTCCTCTAAATTATCTAATACAGGAGGCTCAAAACTACCATATATTGGCTATTGCAATTCAGTATTACCCTTTGTATACTTGTGAACATAATCGGGCCAACACCATGTTTAGCATAGACTTCATGATTAGGGGTCCCCAAAGGAGAAATCGGACAAGATTCCTCCAATGCGGAGTCCTGTGTACAATAACAACAACACCATTTCCGGAATTTACTAAGTCCAGGTATCTCTAGATGTGTATCCTGGATCCAAACGTCAAAGGGTACAATCGAATATTTACAGCCTATAACTGTGCTTACCCCTTGGCTTCGGCTTTTACAAAAGTCGAATCAAATACCAAAACCAAAATACAATTCACCAAAGAAGTGGGCCACTCCCACTCTTCCCTGACCGTTAATCTTCCGTCACACGGCAAGTGTCACAAAGGTCTCGATCTCCAAAGACTAGGAACCGGAACTGGGGCGTCAGTCGGGCCGCAGTCAGGTAGCCCACTGGAGGGAGGAATCACGCAATCGGAGACCTTGGGCCCACAAAAACAATTTTCAGCCAATGTAGTGGCGCGCCTCCCTTGGAATTCGATCACGGACCCCTCACGACCACCAGGCTTGATGACGACCACCGAAGACGCCCCACGTTTGGGCGCAAGATTGTAGAACCGGGTTTTTGGAGACCCCCCCCCACTAGGAGAGTCAAAGCCAGTGGTGCAGGGGACACCTTAAAATCTACGGGTTCTTCTTGCTCAAATCATACGTTACCAAAGAGACCAGGACAGCCAGCCGTGGAGGGAAGTAAGTTATTTATTAGCTCGAGCTAAGGATAGAGGTCCCAGAATGGAACACAGACAATTCTACGGAGACTACTGTTTTACTCCACAGCTTACACATATTTATAGCGCTAGCCACGCCCATTTGTACAATACACAGTTCCACA
Source organism: Triturus cristatus (assembly GCF_964204655.1). Classification (NCBI taxonomy): domain Eukaryota; kingdom Metazoa; phylum Chordata; class Amphibia; order Caudata; family Salamandridae; genus Triturus; species Triturus cristatus. The sequence goes on from NC_140585.1 coordinate 364,164,541, forward strand.
TTTTGATAAGTTCCTCATTCTGACAAGTTCTTCGTCAGTCTTGTGGTGCAATCGTGGTCAGGGGACATCTGTTTTCTGATTGCACAATGTCCACAGCCCGTGCTTCCTTGCCCAACTGGTGTGGTCTTGGGGCACAGCCTCGTGCTTCCTCTATTAGTTGGTGTGGTCACAGTGCACAGCCTCATGCTTCCTCTATCAGTTGGTGGGGTCACAGGGCACAGCCTCGTGCTTCCTCTATCAGTTGGTGTGGTCACAGGGCAGCTGGTCGTGACAGGTTGAGTTACCAACAATGGACAGGATGTGGCTGGGTCTCTGGCACAACTGGGGGCTGAGGCACACAGGCAGCTTCTCGGAATCGGCTCAACCACAAGGAGCAGGGAGGCTTGGGCAAGTTTCAACAGGGACGTGGAAAGCAATTCTTCATCAGGTTGCCGAGAGCATGGCAACACAAAATGGAGTTATGTGGGTCATTTTAAAATACAGTTCAACACATGCACGTCAATTCTCCAAAAACATTCACACTTACACACACACACTCTCACATAAACACACTTTTACCCACAAGCACACACACAACATACATTTAAAATCATTTTTTACATACCTCAGCTCCCAGAGAGGGTTATATTTTAGCTAATTGAAGTCAATTTTTATTACACTAATAATGAAAAAAAAAATATATATATATATATATATATATATAATCCACTGTAAGTGTAATAAATTAATTGACAGAAAATAAAGAGAGTGCAGTCACAACTGATATTTAGAAGGACGAGCTGCTACTATATTCCTGGCACTGATTTTATACGGAGGCCGCTAAGGCAGTGCCAGGGGTTGTAAGAGGAAAGCCAGGGTTCGCAACTGGGACCCCTGGCAACCCCTAAATGACATCCTTTATGGTGGAGTTTTGCCATGAAACACCCATGGAATTTGACGCTGCCCCAGATTTACAAAGTGATGGGAAAGCGTCAATTCCGTACACCTCCCGAGGTGAGTCGTAACGAGAAGATATATGTTTATTCCTCCTAGTTATTTCCTCTTTCCATGTGGGCTGCATTCTGTAGCACACATAGTAAGAGAACAAGCATTGGCATAGCCAATAGGTCTCGCCTTTGGGACCTTATAAGTGTTTAGCCATGCAACACTTAATGTTGTTGCGCCAAGGATATTGTGCTGGATAACTAAACACTTATTAGGTCCCAAAGGCGAGACCTATTGGCTATGCCAATGCTTGTTTTGTCTGGTATTATCTCCTTAGTGAGCCTCGAACTCTGCCATTCTAGGCTTATGTTAGACACACAGCTTGTACAGCTGTTCGTAGTGCGCATATGATGTGTCTGATAATCTTGCACTCCTGTAACTTGTGAATCACCACAATACATGTGTGAAGAGAACGCTGCATTACTTACTTGTGTCCATGGTATGTGTGTGATATGTGTGTGAGCCCAGCGTGTACTGCTGTAGCATGCTATGTTCCATTTGTGTGGTCTGTGTACGGGAGGCTGAAATACTTGTGTCGGTGGTGAGTGCGTGACACGTTTTCACTAGCAACTAGTGATGTTTTAGTCTTTGTGTGAGAAAAGTTGAATTGCTACTGTCCATGTGGTATGTAGGATGTCTGTAGGGGTGAAGTGTGCACTTCTGTAACACATTAGGAGTTGCTATATATGCTGTGTGTGAAGGGAGCTCGCATTGGTAATGTGAGCGAGAGAGAGGGCGAAGCCTGCGACTGACAAGAAAGCCATCCATTCATGAGCAAAAGTTGACTCTGTGTGGTATTGTATCCAATGCAGTCTTCAACGGACAGCTGGATATTTTTGTAGTGAGATCCCAAAAGGCAGTAGTCCAGCATCCCAGTGCAAAACAGTCAGTGGATGAAGTGGGCTGGTCCATTGCAGTATTGTGAGGTGGGTAGAAGCAAAATGTGAATGATTCTTGAACAGACTTATAGATGATAGATTTGCTGCTGTTTGACATGCTAAAGGTACAATACAGGCTCTGCCTGATAATAAAGTGTGCTGTTTATCATGTAGGCTTTAAAATAAAAGGTAGGACTGCACAGGACATTAGAAGGAGACAGTGTTAGTGTGGATTGGTGTTTTATGTAGGTCTTCTGTTCTGGGACACTTTGCTGTAATGTTTGCTAGAGCGTGTTGATATAGATTGTGATATGTACGTAAATAAAAATCTATGTCTGATTAGGGTCTCCTGGCTCGTATCGTCAGTGGCGTAGCCAGTGTGTCTTGGGCCCTAGCGCAAGGACTGATATAGGCCCCCTGACCGCTCATTGAACTGTGAAATACAGCAATAATCAAGGTTAGTGAGCCCCTCAGTGTCTGGTCCTGGCGTCACTGCACCTGCTTCACCAACGGAAGTCACGCCACTGTGTGGTGTCTTCCGATTTCTGTGCTTCCTGCATAGAATCTACTTTGTCTCAAGCTCTCTATTATCAGTTACCTTGATATCATTAAATTGATAGTAAACTGCACCTTATCGCAACTGTTAACAAAGTAGTAACCTGGTGGAAAAGTAGCAAGCACAGTACCCAGCACAACATGCATTGGCAAAGCGAATAGGTTTTGTCTATGCGAGATCTATTGGCTTTGTCAATGCTTGTTTTACTATTGTTTAAGTATTTAGTGAACAGTGCATTGAAATGAACTGCATTTTGAGATTTATTAATAATATCATTCGTAATGCGCATGGCTACTCCAGAGCGTAGTGTTCCAGCTCTAGGGAGCGGACACAATAAGCACGAGATAACCCAGTTTAAGGGGGGTTGTACTCTAAATAAAATAACCAGGTTTAAAAGATTTTTTGTTTTAAATTCTAGTACAGGGAGATGAGTAAATTAACAGCGAGCAGGAAAGGAGGTGGTGGTTTAAAATTGGGAGATGAGGTTGTTAAAAACAATGGTGGTGGTTTAACCCAACTAATGCATGTCGAAGGCAGAGCTGCCGACCTTGGAACTGGGGGACTGGGTTGGAGCCTTGGCGCCGGCTCAACATCCAGTGATCCTGGACAAATCATCCCTTCACCCTGTGCAATAGGGATAACATAAAATGAAAGTCCCTGTGCTCATGTAAAGCACTCAAATATCCAATACTTTTGGGAACATGAGTGAGGAGATTCACTTACAAGAGACTTTTCCCCCATTCACTGAAGTGTTGACAATAAACATTTAATGGAGGCAGCTCCTCGCTTGTCTCCAGACAGAGCCAGGAAGCTTTACACAGACCCTGAACTCAAGCTCCCCTTTAATGACCTCTCCTTGCACCGCCACATTATAACAAAAAGTTCAAAAACAACAAAAAACTACTTTTTCCCCTTTTCTGTAAAACATGCACATGTTCTCAGCTCAAGCACCAGCGCCCAGGTCTATCCAGTCAGTACTGGAAGCCTCCTCGTTTCCGATCACCATTGCTTAAGAAAATGTTAAATACAGTTAATGCAATATTTATCGCCTTTGGTGATATAAAATGCGATATTTGCAGGCGGCTATCTAGCTTTTGTAGACAGTGAGCCAGTGCAAACAGCCACAGATCGTTAGTGAGGAGGACGAGCCTGGTATTTTCAGCTTTTGAGTGGATTTTGGGGAGCTGAGGCCGGTGAAGTCAGGGTAAGACTTTATTCCCTCAGCAGTCCAGCGCCGGTCAGCAGGTGGGCCTGAGAACCTGCCCAGGGCTAGTTAAGAGAGAACCCCAGGACTAATAGTGATTTACGGGGAGGGGGCACACTGGCAGAGAAGGGCACGCTCTGGACAGGAGGTGGAGGGACGACTTTAGAAAAGAAGTTCGATGCATATCCTTCCCGAACTTCCGAGATAATGGGAACAGCAGTCGTGTGGTTACTTTTCTGACTCGTTCTAGTTGCCCTGAATGGAAATTATTTGACAGCAATTTGTGGGAGCCGGTGGCCCTAAGTCGTACCATATAAGTAGAATCGGGGAATATTTCGAGTTGAAGGCGAGGGAGGAAAGAAGACGGCCTGCAGGTGTCCTCGTATGGAGTGCTCCATAGCAAATTTAAAAAAAAATGCCGGCCGCGCAGCTGCAAAAGTGATGCGGCCAGACGAGAAGGGTGGGGGAAGAAAGGAGGGGGCAGTGAGGGGGTAGTGCAAACAGAGCAAGGCTTAATGAGATAAGCATGGCAGATGGCGGCTGCGCGCGTTCACGCGTCCATGCACGCAAGCATTAGGCCAGGAAACGCTTGTGGGTAGGACTTTGAAAAGCCCCTTACTAAAAGTCGAGCAACAGCGCATGCGCTGCTGCAGGCTCGACCTAAAAATGCCATGTAGGATTGTTTTTGTGCAGGAAGGTGCCTCTTCCTGCACAAAAACAATCCTTTCTACGGAGGCACACTTGCACCATGGTGCAAGGGTGCCACCTTGGCGCTAGGCTGACAAAACGGTGCCAGCGCAGGCAGAAGGGGCAGGAATGCACCTTATTGCTCAAATACAAAAGCCTGAAATTATTATTAAAAAAACCTGTGTCTGATTTTCTTAATAGAAAAGTGGCTCTTAACCTGTGACATCTGGGAGTTCGCAAAATCTATTCAGAGGATCTGTGACGGTTTAGAAAATTAAAAAATAGTGAAAGATTAACTAAGTGTATATAAAGAAAGAAGCAAAATGTAAAATTTAAACTGTTCCGTAAATGGAGAGGAACTTGAGATTTGATGCTAAAAATTAAGTTGGTGTCTTCAGAGTGAAGCAAGGGAGTAGAGCAAATGCATCAAACAGAATATAGTATGGAAGATGGGCCGCCTTAGTTGAATTTAGAAAAGCCCCAACATTTCCATTAAAATAAAAATGTTCTTTTTTATATTTGTTTGTGATTTAAATCAAATATTTCTTAATGTTTGTATTTGTTTGATAAATGTTTTTTTCTATATTTTTGGGCATTATTTTGAGTTACAAATCATCAAAATTGCTTTAACCTGGATCCCTGGCATCCAGTAGTAAATCATTGGGGGGTCCCGTATACCAATAATGATTCAGCCTGGGTCTCAGGATTCCAGTAATGATTAGGTGGGGGTCCACAGAATTCAGAAGGTTAAGAAGCACTGTATTAGAGTATTAGTTGAGACGTATAGCTGACATAATATTGTGATCATAAATATTTAGGGCCAGAAATATTGTGTCAAAAATTTAATTGGCAAAAATATTGTGGTTCTACACTTGTAATGTAAATGACAATACTATTGTGTCAAAAATATACATTTTAAGACTAATGACAAAAAACAAATAACAATATTATTTTTTTAAATAAATATCCAATTTAAATTAGTATATTTACAAAGTGTATTCTTTAAATGTAATATAATGTACAGTTAATCATTTTAAGTATAATTTTAATTATATGTATATACATTTGTTTTAATATATTTAATCCATAGATATGGATAATATTTTAAGGAAATGTAAACTGTAAACAAACAATTCTTTTGACATTTTAATTTTGAATATTAACATTAAAATAAATTAAAAATTGATACACATATATAATACCAACACAAACATTTAACCGAAGTAAAATATTAAAATAAACATATTAAAATAAACTTTCTTTTTTATATTTTACACTAAATTTAGAAGCAAAAATGTTTTATGTACCATATATTAAGAATAGTTGAATGATTTTAGAATTTTACAAAAATGATATAAGTAAATAAAATACAAAATTAAACAATGTATATTTAAAATATGTACTAAATAATGAAATATAGTAAAAACATTTTTTACAAATAATATAAACATTTCAAAACACAAAATATTAACAGAAATGGTATCAATCAACAACAATATAATAAATATTAAAAATCGACTCTAAAAAGTTGGACTTAAGCAGGGTTAGATTTACTTTTCCCACTCCCTTCTAAGCAACAGTAGGGAAAGCGTTGGACTTCGGTGGGGTTAGATTTACTAGTCCCACTCTAGCCTAAGCAACATTAGGTGAACGGGTGGACTTCGGATGGATTAGGTTTACTATTTCCACTCCAGACTGAGCAACAGTAGGGAAAGTGTTGGACTTCAGTGGTGTACATTTATTCTTGCCACTATGGGTGGGCAGAATGTTTCATTCCACCTGCGGAATTAGCGGAATTTGGCGAGTCCGTGTTTCCTCTTGTAAAGCAGAGTTCCAGGTCCCAGTGGTATCCCATTGGAATTCTATAAAAGGTATTCCTTGCTACTCACGCCACACCTCTGAATTCTGTTTCAGGTAGTATTAGAGATTTGATTCGATTCAAGTATTTTTGCCATACGAAACCAAATAAACTCGTGAACGATTGTCCCTCTTACTGTTCTATATCCTTCATCAACATTGAATCAAAGACACTTGCAACATTTTTGCAACCCGGCTTGACGGTGTGCTGCACTCTATGGTCAAAACAGATTTATCCATGATCCTAGTTCCGGAGATTACCTGCAGCATCTCAACTTAGTTCATACTGGGGCGGATGAGATGCTGGCAAAATGTGAACTGTCATTATTTAATATGGGAAAGGCATTTGATTTGGTACATTACCCATTTCTTCTCCAGGTGTTTAACAAAATGAACGTGGGTCCCAACTTTCGTAGAATTGTGGAAATTTTATGCGCCATACCGTCTGGGTGAATAGGACTCTCTCTGCACCATTATATATAGAGGCATGCCATATTTCCAATGTTATATTTGGTAGCTGTACAGCTCCTAGCTGCATGGATACATATAGATGCCCAATTAGAGGGGATAAGGTGGGCAAATGACCAGGACAACAGGATCTTTCTATATGGGTGGTATACTACTCTATATCCAACAACCCAGCAATGCTGTCCCATGCCTTATGGGCATTTTAAGGATAAACAGTTATGCCTCTGGCCTCAAAGCCAGCTGGGATAAATCTATATGTGCCCCCAGCAGTGGGGACCCACCGTCCTCACTTGCCTTGCTCCCTACTGGATAGCGGATGATCACTTTTGATATTTGTGCATGAAAGGTAAAATAAGTCAACGCAGTGTTGGCAGCTGAATATAGCCCCCCTTCTGGATAAGTGAAAGCAGGAGTTCAGATCCTGGACCTCTCATGCTGATAGGACGGGGAGCGTTGTTTAAAATGATATTGATGCCATGCTTTATCTATGTTCTGCAAAATTACCCATCTCAGCTCCCCCAACCCTTCTATGCAGAATTACAACCCCTGATTAGTGGCTTTCTCAGAGGAGGGACTACCCTGTGTTTTTTAGCCACATGTAGACAGTCCACTTTTGACAGTGGATTTCGAGTCACAACCATGAGGTACTTTTATTTGGCATCACAGCTCCTCCCCTTTAACAACTGGATATTTGGTGATAGGGACAACTCCTCATATAGAATGAAACTAGACGTTCTTGACAAATTCAAGTTATTCCACTCTATGGTAAGGCAGTCCCTAGAATGCTTCCAGTGGTCACCAGACTTCCGCTTTCATGTTCGAAAAAGCAGCAAAATCTATTCACTGATACAAGAACTCCATAGTGATGAGTCCTCTTTGGCGAGGTGCTTAGCTTGCCCTCTCAACTGGACTATCATACTTTCGCCAGTGAGAAATGATAGGTATCTCAATATAGGGTGACGTGTGGCGAGCTGACAGTATTAGGTCCTTTGAAGATCTGGCGATGGACTTTTGTTTGCATAAATCTCAATTTTTCTGATATCTTAAACTGTGCCACACCCCCGAAAGCTAAGGCAGTAGACTATCTGAACATCCAGAATTTTGTCCTCTCAATGCTAAATTACTCATTAAGGCTTTGGAGAAAAAAGGAGTTTCCCGGATACATACATCACGGATGGCAAATTCTCCTGATCCTAACTTAAAATTGAGAAATATGTGAGAATTCAATTTAGGTACACTAGATGATAATTGGTTGGGGACAAGGATGGTCAAGCAGGTGCTAGCCATCTCTTCCTGATTCTGCCTCATCTAGTTCAAATATTTGCATAGGTACCACTTTAATTCCTTACGCTTATGACAAATGGGAAAAGCTAGTACTCCTAACTGCCAGAGGTGTAACTCTTCCCCTGGCACATATTACCACATAATCTGGCAACACCACTGAATAACTGATTATTTGTGCAAAGAGAGGAACATGCTGGGGAATGTGGTAGGTAGGAGGATGATCCTTGACCCCGAGATGATCATACTGGGAATTGTGGATCATCTGGGTTGATTCCACCACACCTGCATACTTATAGGCATTGGCCTTTAGATGCATCTTTTTTGTCATCACTTGGTACACCACCCTTTATTACGCAGACCACATCTCTTGAAAAGAATTACTAGGCACACTTCTTTGGCCAGGACCTTTTTGAAACACCCACTTCTTCATCCAAATTAAAGCACTAGGTATTGTGTAGTGATAGGGTTTCTTTGTTAGAGAAACATAGTGGAGGCACCATGCAGTGCATACTTTATTGTTTGTGGGAGCCAGAGAAGGGATAGCAATGCCTTAAACACCACAAGTGTGTCTCCTGTTAACTCTAGAAGTTGTGTCACCCATGCTAGTGCCCAGTGAGAAATCCTCCAGCTCCCTACCTTGTGGCGAACATGATCATTCACAAGCCACCATGAGTACCAAAGGCCACATTTTTCAATTGAAAACATAAATTACAACCTCAAGATCCTAAGAAAAAGGATCTTGAAATCATTCACATCTGGATATTTAAGAATTAGTAAATCTAAATTGTTCTCAAGCTGAACAGTGGATGGAACAACTCTCTCCTAATCAAATGGGGAAATCATAGACTTTATTCCTACCAGTGCTGTGCAACACCTGTGACTCTAGTAAATCATCTTGAAACCGAGGGGTCGTATTAAATAAACAAGTCACACTAGAAGAAACAAGATTGTTGTTTCTAATAACCAGAGTCTTAGTAAAAGGATATAAGGAATGTTTAAACACATTTGTAGTCTTTTAAATAGTTGCAAAGGACAGGGGAGTTGAGGCAATAGAAAACTGCACTTGCCAACAAAGATATTGTGGAGTCAAAGAAATGATTTTTTCAATGGTGCAATGAACCTTGGAGTACGACCCCTCTCTACTCCAAATGGAAAACGTCAAAAGTGAAAGTGGCAGACAATGGTTCAGCACTCTTTCATGAACAATCACAGTGATCACAGTGCATATATATGCAACAAATGAGCGAAGTAGATGTCCTGGTTTTCTCTCTTCATTTGTTCTTTATTAATATTCATCTCATGAAAAAATACATCAATGGATAGGAGATAAAATCCAGTAGCCGACGCGTTTCATCCACACAGGACTACTTCAGGGCTTTGAATTATTCATGAGATTCATCAGTTCCTTAATATGTACTGGCATTTAAAACATCCAAGTCTTGTCAATTCATGCAGTATAAGAATTGGAATATGCTTGTCCCTCTAACATATCGCATTCATGGCGTGTAATGAAGTACCATTTATGCCGGCTATTTGACTTCTCTCTCAGTTAACAGGACATTAAACCCTCCCTCACTGCTTGTGGCATGTTTCATCATTGTCTCTGCTTCATATATTGAAATGAACATGCACAGTGTAAGGATCCAGTAAGGTGTCAAGTGTGTTCAAAAGATGGATAACTTCAAAAAGGAAAAAACATGAGTATATTACTAAAGCAATCTTTATTACCATCTCATTATTTTGCGAAGTTCGTTCTGTAGTTGTGATTGCTAAGCTACAGTAAGCACAATGCAAAACAGAAATCCTAAACCATAGAATTAGGAGAGCTTGACGTGGGCCAGATTGTTATGGCATCCAAAATTGGATAACTTTACATGCATTGAAGTTATAGGTTGTTATGAAAACATGGCACGGCTGTTGCCATCTTGGACTGGATTGGTCTCCCCTCACTCGACATTTTCCCCGTTGCCTCTTCAGTTAATTTTGCCAGCTAAAGCTGAAAATATTTTAATTGTGGGTTACCCATTTGGATCATGCCTTCTTTCCCTGAGTGCAGCTGGTGTCTCGCATTTTTTGCCAGAGAACTACCTAAGGGGCTGGTTTCGCTGAAATCATTGCATTTTTAATACCGAGCCTTTTTTTCTCTGCGCCCCCTCCTTTAGTGCTGTTACCCACAACTGTGTTTTCAGCCGCCAAGTAGTTGGTTTACCATAAAGATTTCCCACCTTCCTCGAGAGCAAGTAGTGCCCTCCAGGGCCAGCAGTGGGAATACTGCAGAAAAAATACCAATTATGATCGGCTAACCAGGAGGCACTATCATGTTAATACCCTACGATTTTGTCTTTTAAGAAAACTGCTGAGGAGGCGATAATTGTTCTGTTTCTAGGTCTTGTAGACCTAGCGCTGGAGCACGCATGCGCTCCTTGCTCTGCGAGACATATTGAGGTAGAGTGACTTTTCGAAATGGACTCGAAGCCCCGCCCATTTTTCTTATTGGGTAGCGTCATCATTTATGTTAAACGCTGGCTTCTAATTGAGACTCAGGCTTTTTTGTTACCGCCCTGTCTCCTTTTAGCTCCGCCCATCTGAATTGGATCGCTTACTCGCGAAAATGACATGGTGCCTTTATGTTGTGGCTCAGCACTATTTTCTTTCACTCGTGATTGGCAATGGCAGCCGCGTGTTCATTTTTGCTTCACGCTTTCACTTAAAGTGAAAGCGCGATGCAAATATAAACAAGCGGCTGCCTTTGTCACTCGGCTTTGGCAATCGCAGGCGCGTGTTTATTTTTGCCTCGCGCTTTTAGTTAAAGAGCTTGTTTCATTAAGTGAATGCGCGAGGGCTCAATGGCGATAGCTTGTCCTTAGTGTTGGTCACAAATCATGACCATGAAAAGTGCATCTAAGCGACGGTGGCTTAAGAGGCTATGGTAACCGCGGTGTGCTCAGTTCAGTTGTGCGGCACATCTCATAGAACGAGTCCGGGAGGGGAGTTTGTCGGGACTTTGAGTTCGGCTTGGCTGGAGGGGGGGCGAGGAGGATAGGGTGTGTATAAGAGAAGCAGTCTCCCATGGCCCCTTTCCCTTTGTTTTCAGGGGTGTTTACCCCTCTCCATTAATGATTAAAGTGGGCCGGGTCGGGTGGCTGTATGTAACTTGTTTCTGAAAATGTATTTTTATGCAATATGTTGACATTGCTGGTCAGCGTCATGATTCGGCAACATGCTAGTTTATTTCTGCCAAATCCAGGATTTTGGGATATTCTGTTCCGCGGAAGACTCGTAACAAAGAATATTCAATAAGACAAAAATTGCTACCCTGTCACAGACTTCCAGATACCGTAGCTCACTGGGGTAAAGCGCACTAACATGATTCAACAATACAACCCATAACACGCTACCCCCACCCCCATCCCGGGGTGCTGGCATGCGACTGTATACACTTGGAGATTTTTTTAATAGCCACATACAGTGGCCTTAACATAGCAATAGGCGTTTGGCCACAGCCCCCACCACCAAACCTCTTCCTGTTCCTCCAGGGCTTAGAGGGTGAACCCGTACTCTTGGTGGTGGGCGGTGCGGGGGCCTATGCACGAGCTGCCTACGGCAGAGAGTGTCTGGGAGGGTAGAAGTGGGCGGGGGGCGCGTCCATTAGCCCTTCCGATCTGCTGCTCCGTAAATGAGGCAACCACATAGCACAGCGCCAGTTTCACGGCCGTCATGCTTCCACTTTCATAAAGCTCAGCAGGCGCCATGCTAATGAAAGAAGGCTCAGACTCTTTTATTAAGCACCGGGAGCCAGGGGTGGGCTATAAATAAAGCAACCCACCATCAATAAAATGCTGAAATTGGCTCAGCCAGCTGGCAGGCATTAGCTACACCCTCAGGCTGGGAAGAAAGGGGGTGAGGGAGCTAGCGGGGGCGAGGGGAGTTCACGTGAGGCCCTCTCCGTTCCATTATTGGTCTCTCTACTGGTATTACAACCCAGAGCTCTGGTTACCTAGGATAATTTGGTAGGCTACCTCAGAGGGTCAAGCGCCTGCTGCGGAGTTAGCCTGTCACACTTCACAGAATAATTAAAGGAACTCCGCGCGCGCATTAAAAGACAATTCTGCTTCGGTGGTGAGCAGTGTGGTTTCTCGTGCAGTTGTGACCATCGGCTTTGTTATTATTAACAAGGGGCACTTCTGTGGGTGCGCGGACACACACCTTTTATTGACAGCGCCAGTTTCACAGCCACCATGCTACCAGTTTCATAGTGCTCAGCAGGCACCATACTGAGGAAAGAAGGCTCAGACTCTTTTATTAAGCACCGGGCACCATGGCCGGACTATAAATGAAGCAACTCCGGATCTAAGCGGATTCAAAAACTTGCGGGTGAGCAGGCACATTTGTCAGTCCCACACAGCACTGCATTGTGCATGAAATCTGCGTACTCTGCATTTTTTATTAAAAAATGAATAATATAAAAGTATTTGTACATTTTCTGTGTATACTGTTGCCATTGTCTGTCTTCTCAATATAAAACAGGAGGCTTACAAATAAGTATAACTGAGCGCCAACAGAACCCAGAGCCACGCTAAACTGCTATTCACATGTTCATTATGCTTAGTAAAGGAGATGTCGTTTATTATACAAAGCCTCTGCCAAGACAATTTTCAATGCAATAGGTCTCGCATTTACGCAAGTTTAAACTATTGGCATTGTAAATGACAATGCCTTTTATCATAAATGCAATGCAATATGTCTCGTATTTACGAGAGTTTAAGCTTTTGGCATTATGAATGACAATGCCATTTATTTATGTTTTAAAATGAAAACAAAAATAAAAGACCTGGGGGCATATATATCAAATACCGTATTTGCGATTCTCAAATAGCGATTTTTAGGGAATCGCTATTTGAGAATCGCAAAGGGGATGTAACAAATAATTCGCAAATGCTTTGCGATTCCTTGGCATTCCTTAATTGCGATTAGCAAATTGCTAATCGCAATTAAGGAATACCTTCCCATTCATTCCTATGGGTTAGGAGGCCCATAGGAATGAATGGGAAGACATTCTCAATTTGCGATTCGCAATTGCAGAATCGCAAAATGAGAATGCAATTTCAAGGGTGCCAGGCTGTCAAAAGGACACCCTGTTGCACCCTTGAAATATGTATGTGTGCACATGTGGCGCACATACATGCCCTAATGGCATGTCTGTGCGTCATGTGGCACTTTGAAAAATGCCAAAAAGTGCATTTTTCAAAGAAATCGCAAATTACCACCAACTTGAAGTTGGTGGTAATTTGCGATTCCTCACGGCCAAATTGCACTTTTTCTGTGCTTCATACATTGCATTTAAGGAATCACAATTTGCAATTCCTTAAATGCAATCGCAAAATAGAGAATCGCAAATTTTGCGATTCTCTAATTTGTGATGCCCTTTTGGGATGATACATCCCAAAAGGACTTTTCTCAGAAACGGCCCGTTTGCGAACGGGAAAAGTTCTTAATACATATGCCCCCTAGTCATTTACAATGTCAATAACTCAAACTGGTGTCAATGCGAGACCTATTGCATTGCAAATGCTTGTTTGTTATGGGTCCCGTTTTCATTACCTGCCACCAGGGCTGGAAAACATGCTGAACCCTTCACATTTTTCATATAATTATTGAGTATAATGGCTTGATTTCCATTTCTAAACAGTGATGTTTCTGTCAGCCTTCAAAAATGGTACCTTTACATACTCCCTATTTGATATCCACTTATTTGACCGTGTTACATTTTATGCTAATCTGCTTCCCTAGAACATCATCCGTGGGTCAAATGCCAAGCCTTTCATTCACAAATCAGAGACTGCTCCCCTCCCTCCAACTTTCAGAGCAACAGAAGCAGCAGTTCACCACTTTTTGGCTACTGTGTCACTGTCACAATCCATTTTGCGACCGTTAAACAGGTGCATTACTGAATGTCTTAGCATGAGATTAACTTTGAGCCACAAAAACGGAATGTTTAAAGGTATCTGTAATGCGACTGAGGGAATACAACGCTGTTCTCATGCAGTGGTCCCCAAACTGTGTGCTTGGTGCCCGGCGCCCATGTTTAGTTTTGACAGCGCCCCAGGGTGCCGTGGGGTACAAATTAGAAACCACTGCCCCACAGCATACTGCATGAGGTGATGGATCCGCCCAATTCCCTGTGAGTGATTGCAATCTGCTCTTTCACAAGGATCATATCTACAAACAAAATAGTTCTATTCTGTATCAGGAACTACTATAGCAATGTTTTATTTTTATTTTTTTCAGGAAAATAATATTTTTGCTTTTAGCAAATGTTTTTTTTTTAGGTTTCACCTAATATAGCACATTCTCTGTCTCTTGCGAGACATAGGGCTTGATTACGAGTTAGGTGGTCTTACCGCTGTGGCAGGTGTTCCAAGAAAACAGCTCCGGGCCCAAGAAGACCCCCGTGGCAGCGTTCTCCCGCCTGCTGTATTACGATGTTCTCAAAGGGCCGGCAGCGGTGTTTCTGACTACGGTGCATATTTCTTTATATGTGTTGATGCTGGTGTGTATGTTTTAACTCCACAAGTGTTAAATGTACACATATGCATAACACGATACAAAGATACCTACTATCACTACTTACCCATTGCTGGAGTCTAGGCCATATGTGCCCAGTGTAGTCAATGGATAAATAGTAAAAAACTGACTTACCTGGATTTCGATGCCAACAGGGTCGTTTTCTTCAGGGCCAAGATACTGCTGAGAAGGGGGGACCTGGAGGATGGGATCCACGCCAAAGAACAAAGGAAAGAAAAGGAAATGGGTTACTATACACCCCAAATCCTTCAATTCCACTGACTCGAAGCAGGCTGACTTCCTGCCATGGTTGGCTTGTTGGAAAGCCAACTCGTAATTCCGATGGCAGTGAACTTGTTTGTACCTCCCTATGACCACCGTCAAGGTGGTCGTCGATTGGCTAACTGTGTCATCAGTGCTCCAGGAATCTTTCGTTCAGCAAACTGGCAACATTGCAAAACAGCAGACGGACCATCTAGTCAGCGGCGATGAATCCGATGTCAACGCGACAGAGGTCCACTGGCCTGTCCACTGGAAGCATTGCTAGCGCGTGCATATCAACCCTACAGTAAGTCTTAGCTTCCCAGTAACTCTGGGATGGATCTATGGGATGATCTATGGCGATGTCCCCCAGACTGAAACCTTGAACATTGTACACACCACGACAACATGTCCCATGCCCGGTGGAACTTTGATGGAACTTTCGATGGACCTTTGACGATGCCCCCTGGGCAGATACCAAAACTGTTCGTACTTACCTCGGTGCACAAGCAACCTTGGCCGATGCCCGGTGGAGCTGTCATATGCAGCTATAGAGGAGACTGGCCCTGGTTTCACTCCCTCTGCCGTCATCTACCCAGCCGGTCATCTGACATTGTTTTCCTCGTTTCCCCGTTGTGTTTCCTTCCCTCCCCCTCCTCCTCCCTCTATAATTCTTTGATTTAATTGGTGTAACTATGTAACCTGTAACTCGCTGATCCTCATGTAAAGCGCTCTGATACCTCCGGGTCTAGCCAGCGCTATATAAATCCTTTCAATTAAATAAGGTCCGAAGACCGCCAAAGTCCTAATCAGGCCCATAGTGTTTTCTAACAGTGGACTGCTTAACAATGTTTAGCTTTATTGCCCTTTTCATTTTCTTGCTTCTTATTGGTTAGATGCTGTATACTTACTTCCTCTGTGTGTTTATATTTGCAGCTACACAGGTCAGGTGCTGCAAAAAGGCTCTTCAAATATTCCAGGGCATGCTCTAGGTATATAATTTGTTTAGCCACTAATCTTGATATATTTCAATTTTTTCCACTTTCTACGAAAAAAGTGTATTCATTTTTTAAATCATACAAGCCTTTCTGTGAAGAATGCTTTCCATGCCTACTTTGGGGCGCAGGCTTTCACGAGTTAAAAGTGACAGTCTAAAAAAAAAGGCCCTGCCCCTCACCAAAGCTTATTTTGCAGCGAACTTGATCAGCTGGTGCTTCTGAAAACCGCACTTCTGAGGAAGTATAGAAAAATGGCTGCACTGACAGGTGTTTTTAGAAATCTAGAGTATATAAAAACATCCAAAGCATCAGACCATCTATCAATTAAAACCTTTTAACCAAGCGTTAGGCTTTTTCTGCAGATGGTTTAACACAGTCTATGAGTGCTTTAAAACAATGGTACCATGGGGCTGATTATAATGGCGGGCAGACCGCCACTGACAGGCTGTCGGTGGCGGTCTCCCCGCCATCGTAACCATCTTTACCACCCGCTATATTATGATGGCGGGTAGACGTGTGGCGGTCATAAAGACTGACTGCTACGCATCCGACGGGCTCCTTGAGCCCGCCTGTGTTGCGGAGGGCTCTTAATCCCTACAATACTGGCAGTGACTACCAGACACCGCCATAGGGATTATGATGTCCCTTTCCGCCAGCCATTTCATGGCGGGTTACCCGCCATGAAAAGGCATGTGGAAAGGGACATTAGGGGCCCGTAGCTGGCCCCCCATCTCCCCTGGCCCTTTGTTGTGGGTGTTGAGGTGCCCCCTACATTGTGGTGCAGGGATATGTAACAAGTCCCGTTTTTACATTGCGTTGGGTGCGACTGCCGTGGTGGCGGTCACATTGTAATGCCTACTATGGAACCGCCAACAGCATGTCGAGCCGTCCCAATCCTTGATACAATGGCGAACGGACTGAAGTCCGTCTACCATCGTAATCAGCCCCTAAATATTTATAAAGTGTACATGCTGCAGAACTGATTTGGAGTGGTTCTACTTTTAAATGTCCCGTCTAGGCTTGTCTTCATATACAGCCTTTGTTTAGTTACACCCCTCACTGCTGGGTAGTCTCCAGTCTGGAGTACCTACACCAGTGGAATAAAAAGCAATAAGGTCTTGCACCATCTGACATCAGTGAAGAGAACAATGAGAGAGCTAGGGAAGCAAGGGTGCGTCCGTATCCCCTGTAATATATATGAGTTTAATCAAAAATGGACGAACCCAATGGTGTTGGTACGATCACTGGCAAGCAGTGCTTGGGAACCCACTAGGTGAGTAAAAGGCCCCTCACACACCAACCTGGTTGGTGTCATGCTTCATCATAGGGGCCCCAACCGGGTGGCCGAGCGCCTCCCGGTTGTGCTGCAACGCCTGACTACAGCGGAGCTGGTGTGGTGTGATAATGTGATGTGGTGAAAAATTAAAAATACCTCTGAGAATCCTTGCCGAGGGAAGTTTATTCGTGGCGGCTCAGGATATATTAAAATTAAGAATTATGTGAAGCAACTATGAAAAGGATTCAATTTCTAATAGTTGGCTATGTGGTTGGTCTACATGTTTCAGCCCACCTCAGGATGTGCGGGGCTTTCTTCAGGACCAGGGAGTGCAGTGAGTGGCAAAATAGGGCCACGTGAATAGTGAAAAATAAAAAGGGTAATTTACCTACACACTCTCTAAGGTGTGTGGAAGCGATATCAGCTCATTGGCAGACACCGCAGCGAAAAAAGACCTGTGGGAAAGAAAACACAATACACAGACACAGATAGCAAATGGTGCTAGGATTCGCAACAAATATAAAATGCAATCTTTTACTGACTGTGAAAGGATCAGTGTTGGCAAATGGTCGTACAAGTGGCAACACACACGCTGTGACATGCGGCTATTGGCTGGTGTTTCACGATGTCAAGTGACTAGGCGGGCGGAATACGCCCTCAGTGATCTATCAGTGAGGCCAGCAGGGAGCGTGTGGACTGTCCTCGTGGGGTGCCTGAATGGTGTAGCAGGCAACTAAAAACGGTGATACCGTGTAGCCACTGGCTGGAGTAGTCGGGCTAAATCGCAACGTGAGCGATGGTGCGATTTGCATGTCAAATAGGCTGTGAGTGTACCAGGCTACGTGTAGGGTACAAGGTACAGTAGTGGGGCGATTACCCTTTGGTGGCGCGCTACAAATGGAAATTAAAGAAAAAACAGAAAGAAATATTACACTATGGCTGAATATTGATCGCTGATCAGGAAGGGGAGGAGTGCGCTCCTCGTAACACAGATTCTGCGAAGGAACGAAACAAAGTCAGGAATGGCCAGTAATGGCAGTAAATAGCCCGGTAATGCCAGCAAAAGACTGCATCATAATTCAGCCATAGTGTAATATTTGACATGCAAATCGCACCATCGCTCACTCGTTGCGATTTAGCCCGACTACTCCAGCCAGTGGCAACACGGTATCACCGTTTTTAGTTGCCTGCTACACCATTCAGGCACCCCACGAGGACAGTCCACACGCTCCCTGCTGGCCTCACTGATAGCTCACTGAGGGCGTATTCCGCCCGCCTAGTCACTTGACATCGTGAAGCACCAGCCAATAGCCGCATGTCACAGCGTGTGTGTTGCCACTTGTACGACCATTTGCCAACACTGATCCTTTCACAGTCAGTAAAAGATTGCATTTTATATTTGTTGCGAATCCTAGCACCATTTGCTATCTGTGTCTGTGTATTGTGTTTTCTTTCCCACAGGTCTTTTTTCGCTGCGGTGTCTGCCAATGAGCTGATATCGCTTCCACACACCTTAGAGAGTGTGTAGGTAAATTACCCTTTTTATTTTTCACTATTCACGTGGCCATATTTTGCCACTCACTGCACTCCCTGGTCCTGAAGAAAGCCCCACACATCCTGAGGTGGGCTGAAACATGTAGACCAACCACATAGCCAACTATTAGAAATTGAATCCTTTTCATAGTTGCTTCACATAATTCTTAATTTTAATATATCCTGAGCCGCCACGAATAAACTTCCCTCGGCAAGGATTCTCAGAGGTATTTTCAATTTTTCACCACATCACATTATCACACCACACCAGCTCCGCTGTAGTCAGGCGTTGCAGCACAACCGGGAGGCGCTCGGCCACCCGGTTGGGGCCCCTATGATGAAGCATGACACCAACCAGGTTGGTGTGTGAGGGGCCTTTTACTCACCTAGTGGGTTCCCAAGCACTGCTTGCCAGTGATCGTACCAACACCATTGGGTTCGTCCATTTTTGATTAAACCCATCTGACATCAGCCCAACTGCAATTGTGATCAAGGAAGACAAAAGCTGGGCCTCACCTAAGGGGCTCTCTTTACCTTGTACAACAGAAGCTGTATTTTCACCCCTTGCATCTACCAAAGAGCAGTGGTACAGAATGTCTCATCATCAGCCCCTTGCTTCCAAAGGGCTGATGTTTTAGAGTCTACTAGATACCACCCTCCTGCTAAAGGAATACAACCAATATACTTCAACTGTCTGGGGAATTTTCATTCGCGCCCCAAATCCTCCATCTTGTACCACGTCAAACCAGAGGCATTTAAAAATGGATCCCACTTTATGATTACTACCGTGAGCCAAAATTGAGAAGACATCTGCTCCAGCCTTTGCAGAATCTGCTTTCAATGTTGGCACCCAGCCATAGTTAAAAGTGTTCACCCCCTGAGTTGACCAGCTGTCCTTGCTGCTGTAGCCTAGCAGTTTAGTGGCAGCTTAGCACCATACAGACTGTTCACCTGCCACTAGTGCCTCTGAAAAGTACTGAATGTAGCATTATCTATAGATATGGTTTTAAAACCACTTGCTGCCTCCTTCCTGACCTCCAGAAATTTTCGGCAATAATAAAAATGTCATGATAAATCTGGTGAATAAACTTCTTCCTAGAGCGAGATCGGAGTTTTGTTTAGTGGAAGTTTTGACTCCTGGAAAGATAGCGCAGAGGGTAATGTGCCTGCAGCAAAGAAAATGTACCATGCCCATCACCAAGTGCACATATTGTAAATAGGTCAGTGGGTTACTGCTTTTGTCAGTGAGATCCTTCTGCTACTTGCAGTTTATAACTTAAAACCCTAACAGAGAACAGTGAGCTATTAACTTTCATCTAAGAGTTGCATACAAACTGCAAGGTATAAACTAGAGCGTTATAGTTTTTTTCCCTAAGCATTTGATTATTCTAATGTTGCAAAAAAAATTCATTTGGATAGAAATCAATAACGATTATTAAAGAGAACCCCCAATCATAGTATTAAGTTTTAAATTCTGAGTTTATTTTTCCAGATCAATCACTATTAAACTATACTGCCTACTAGTATGGTTGTCATGTGACTCCTACACCTTGTAGTCCTTTCTCTTATGTAACATTTCCCATACAGTGATTTACACACGGAAAATTGATTGTCTCTGTGTATATTGCTGACGACAGAAGCTCGGAAACAAATGGCGTGTGTCTCCACTTTTAAGCATATTTGAGACATTCTGTGATTAGAAACATATCCCACTTTGTGAATTTATTTTAACGTTAATAACTCATATTAATCGTTAAATAATCATGTGTATCCATTGGATGAATTACATAACATAAGCTGTAACTGGTCAATGAAATGCCCCAAAAAATACTAAAGATTGGGATGTTTTGAAAATCCTGGCCACACCTCTAACTCCGCCCACTGATCCAATCCTCAGGTTATTCCCGCCCTCTGATACTCCGCACACAGTTCCCATACTTTTTTCCCCCCACTTCGACCACTGTGTAGAGAGTGCCCCATGACGCCCCTACTGCGTTCTTTAGATGATCAGGATTGGATGCGAAAACAGCATCTCTCACTCCTACTCCCGTAGGATATATCAGGGAAGGGAGCGTCGCCGCGGTAACTGGAACAGTGAAAGTGCTTTAAGCCAAAGGGCGCGTTCACCGTTGAATCGAGTGATGGAGCGCCCGATGCTTTGCAGAGGAAACCAGCCCGCAGCCCAGGCCCAGTCAGGCCGGTCCCTGCCAGATGAAGGAGAGAGTTGGGGGTGAGGGGGGGGGTCCTTTCAACCCAATGGGCGTTGCGCGCCTCTCACTAGGGGTGGTACGTGCTATACAAATGCAAATTGAATAACGTAAATATGCCAAGACTGGGCAGGTAGGTGGAGGGGGCCCGTTTTCAATGTTCCAGTGCAATGAATGCTGCACAACTGAGTTTGCCATTGAAGTGTGATACACGTTTGTGCGTCTTATCCTGAGTGTACGATGCATTGAACCTTGCAAGGGAGTTTATTCAACAGCTTGTTAAACTATGTAAGCAGCCACACAAGGCATAAAATGGACTCCACGCTCCATCTATTTAAAAAGTTGCTGGAATTCAGCCCTGCGGCCAACGTCAGTGATTGACTACAGATTCTACAAGGTTAAGTGCAGCAGCAGGTAATGGCAAAGCGGCAGAATTTAAGCAGAAACGACCGGTGCGGCGGGCAATTGCACAGAGAAAATGCAAAGAAGCTTTCAAAGTTTCCATGGTGACAGCATCCAGCAAATGCCAAGAAACAGCATGAGAGTGTGTGGCAGGCAGCAATTAGGAGTCTTGCGAGGACCATACTACAAAGAAGGATCCCTTCAGACACAGAAGCGAAAGATGTCAGCTACGGCAGTCAAAACCCCCACACACCGTCACTCACAGGTGGCTTTCTGAAGACAGTTGATCACTACTCAGTCACAGGCATCGAACTAATGGTAGATCCAGAGGGACCAAGTTGGCTTATTTTTTTTATTTTTTATTTTAAAAGTTTTATATAGCGCTAGCTTGAGCCGTAGGTATCAGAGCGCTTTACATACATACTGTACAGAGAAACAGACGGAAATTGCATTACATAGTAGGCAGTAAGGAAGCAAAAACCAGGGATAAAAAAATACAGCATGGAAGATAAGGTGGTTAACACAGTCCGGTAGCCAACTATCCTTGAATGTCAAGAGAGAGGAGTAAACTCGGATATTGAAGTCTAGGTTAGTTGACGTTGGTCAGGAAAGTATTTGTTAAGGAGATGGCCTAGTGTGACCTTATGCAAGCTTCAAACACCTGCCATCAGGAAGATTATATATTTTCTAAATAGGAAAGAATTGGCTTCCGAACAGCTCCAGTTGTTGGTGAGAGGGATACCTCCTCCTCCTGACTCCATAGCAGTACCTATCGACACACTGCCCGGTGGAGCAGAGGCAGCCCTTGATGGGATGCGAAAGTTGCACCCACAGATGTCTTCACACCACTCCCTATGTGGAAATAAAATTGACAATTGTGCCCCATCATTTCCCTGTTTCTGCCTGGTAGCCATTTGCCTCAGACAAACACCCATTTTGTGTGTGACATGCTCTCAGCAACTTGTCTGAAAACTGTCCTTCACATCCCCATTGAATCTTGCCCAACCCTCCCTGCTCCTTGTGGTCGAGCCAATTCCAAGAAGCCTGCCTGTGTGCCTTCCCCCAGTTGTGCCAGAGACTCAGCCACATCCTGTCCATTGTTGGTGACTCAGCCTGTCACACCAGCTGCCCTGTGACCACCCCCAACTGAAAGAGGAAGCACGAGGTTAGGCCCTGAAACCACACCAACTAATAGAGGAAGCACGAGGCTGTACACTGTGAACACACATTTCTGTGGTTCTGCCAATTCCCAGAACCAGCAAGATAGTTCCTGTTTTACACAAGATGGCTCCTGTTCTTGACTCTAAGCCAGAGATAAACCCCCGAATGAGTAAGGGCCTTCAACTGAAAGAGAACACATTTCCACACATCACATGCCCTCTCACGAGACACAAGACACGCCCCTACCTTGACACATCTGTTGGAAATTACTGCTTGTCACTTCCCTTTTTCTTGTCACTTCTCCTTTCTTCTTTTTCCTATTGACTGAAAACTGTATAAATATTCTGATGTGTGAATAAAACTGCAGACCACTCCTGTACCCGCTTGGTGCTGGAGCTCTCCCCTTAACTCGAGTTACTGGACCCTTTTTTTTACTCGAACACCACGGACTCCTCTCTTTGCTTTGACTGAAATTATGATTATTAAGTATAGAAATTCTGAGATGAGGCAATATTGAATTAATTTACCACACCTACTGGATGGGAGATAGCAGTGCACTGCCTTAGGAGTGCAGACAAGACAGCAATCGCCTCCAGCGATGGGCCAGGAGCCATGCTGAGGCTAGTGGAGACCTAAGGCATGTATTTGTCCGTCCGTCCAATCTGGTATTGCATTACCTCCCGTTCCCCCAATGATGAGGGCAATTTCAGACTTGTTGGGCTAGGATGTTTGCATCCATAGCCCTTTGGTGCAACACCTATAGCATAATGGTGGCGTTGAAATTACAGTATTTCTTTAACGGGTGCAAGCATCCATGGCACCGTTGAGAGCACATGTGGCACAATCCTGGCGTTGGCCGAAAGGCTGTAATTCTGTGTTTATTGTCAGCATCTATGGTACAGAAGCGACATCCATGTAAAAATGCATGCTTGTGCAGTATGGTGGTACTTTGTGGAATATTTTGGACACCCACTGTATAAAGAATGCACTGTGTCTTATCGTTACATCGAAATTTAATTCACTGTCACCAATTTGACTTTTAGATCTCTGAGAGCCTCCAGATGTACTTCTGGAATATTACACACACAGGGTAGCACATTCTTATTCATTCTCAACAAAGCCTTTCTGCATTTTTATTGCATACATAGATCACATCATTATCATAGCCAGTCCCAGTGCTTTGAAGACATGTTTGGAAGATGCCATAGAGGCAGGACATGAGGACATTTTACTGCCAGTCTGCTCAGTGCTTACCACTGATCCCGTTTTTGATTCAGTTTTTGCAGCCGAGAGAGTAAGAGCCCTTGATCAAGAATCAAATGTACAATTGTTTCATGAGCAGCTCTGCCATTTACTCTTCTCTCCTTCTTGAAATGTTCTTATTTCCACTTTGCTTTGAGATTTCCAAGAGTGCAAATTAAAAAAACAGTTCCCAATTATAGTTCTGGCCTTAGGGTGAACTAGGGGCATACACCGACCTGCCAATGTCTCTGAAACGAGGATTGGATTGAATCTGTGGTGATGTGCTTACTGTTGATGTTTGTACAGGTTATGCTGGTTAGGTGATAGTTTGGTTATGGGAACTACTCTGTTGAGAGGCAGAACAAAGCTTATCTCTAGTGCCCTAAATTTGAACTTGAAGCCTGTGCATTTTACAGGATTCACTCTTGCAATTTTCAACATAATCTTTTATGTTGGGCAGAAACACAGACAGTGCAGCTGTCAGTGTTGATCCTGTTATTTTAAGCTAATTGCCACTAGAATGCCGATGACCAGGTTCATAGCTTCACTATCCTTATTATCTTTGAAATAATATTGGCCTTCGCAAAAATCCCTGTTACGCGATGTAAGCTTGCACAGTTCCCAGATTGCATAATGTTCCAAATTTCTCACTATTTTGCATATCTCAATATTTTGTGGGATTTCTTTTTACCAAGGGAGACTGGTTCTAGTAGAACATGTCTTGTTGTAAAACATTTTCGCTTTGAATGATGAAAATGGTTAGTTTCTTTCATCTCAACCCACTAATGGTTAGTAAAATATGCAGAAAAAAGAACACATCTGCAATGTTTCTTTTTTTTAAATGGAGTTTTACATAGCGCAAACTTGACCTGAAGGTATCGGCATCAGAGCGCTTTACATTACCAGTTCCATTACATGAGGACACATTCATTTTTTTGTAGGCACGGGGAAAATTAAGTGATTTGCCCAGAATCACAGGATGTTGGCGTCCTTGCCGAGACTCTGTTCCCCAGATTTGAGGTCGACCTAGCTGTTAGTCTGCATCCTCTCCCCTAGGTTGTATTAGCTTAGCATATTTATACATTTTTAACACATTTAAAAATAGTAAAAGTTGAAGCAAGATGGCGGCTAAGCATTTGGCCGCTTGAGCAGGCTGCTCTCCCCCCCGGGTCCGAACGCCGTGCTTACCTGAGAAGTGAAGCTACTGAGGTTTTCCGTGATGCTCTGGCGACTGCGGTATCCGGCAAAAGTGTTTTTTTTCTATCGCTGCTCTGTTCGTGTGGCTGGAAAGCTTCTAACCCTCCCTGAATCAAAGCCCCGTTTACAGGAATCCATGCCGTCCAAGGGATCATGCCGAGCTTCTCGCTCCAAACCGCTCATCCCACTGCCGAAGACGCGTCCTGCGACTGGAGCGGCACCAGCTGGAAAAACACCCGCAGTGACGCAGAAGGGGGCTACAGCCCATCTCGATGCTTGTAAAAGCGCTAGGGAAACAACCTCTACTGGCGACACTCGACCCAAAGTCCCGTCCCTTTTTTTCAAAGTCCGGGGCAGCAAGAACTCTGTGCAGGACTCTGGGACACCAGAAATACAGGCTAATACTCTGCAGCCCTCTCCTTTGCTGCCGGTTTGGGAAGCTTCCAGCTCTGTGAGCAATGCCAGTGCGACATCAGGTGCAGCGTCTTTGACATCACCATTCCCACGGGGTATTATATTCTACAGACCAATAGACCCGCTGGGCAATCCGGAGGTGGTGTGGCAGCCATTATTCACCATCAGCTACAGTTTACTGCTCTAACTGCCACCGCTATTCCCTCTGTTGAGAGCCTTATTATTAAACTCGAGTCCCCTTCAGCCTCTTTCGTTTGTGCCCTGTTTTATCGACCTCCTCATTCTATGCCCTCTTTTCCTCAGTTAGTTGGAGATCTCATCTCTCAACTTATAATTAACAATTCTAAATTAATGATAATTGGTGATTTCAACTATTGGCCTTCTGACCCTAACGAAACACCTCATTCCCGAGAATTCACTGACCTTCTCTGGGGCCTCAATTGCACTCAGCACGTCCGCACTGCCACTCACATTAAAGGACACCTCCTCGACCAGCTATGGACAGTTAACCTGTCCATCTCTTCTTTATCCATCTCTCCTTGTCCTTGGTCTGATCATTATTCTATCCAATTTTCCTTGGACCTGCCTCGACCAGTTAAACCCTTAACCCCGGAAAAAATCTTAACCAGGAACTGGAGCCGAGCAAATAAAGAGGAGTTCTGTTCCTTACTTTCCACCTCTCTGCCTATGGATACTGACTGTCTTAATGCTCAAGAAACTGCCATCCATAACTGGCTATGTGCAGCCAGCAATATTGTTGCCCCTTGTAAATTTTCCATAACCAGGCGGCCTCATGACGCCCAGCGTTGGTTCACAGAGGATCTCAAAATGAAGAAGCTTCTCCTCAGACAAGCAGAACGCAGGTGGAGACGTAGCTATTCCACTAATACAAAAGACATTTTCACTAAGCTGCTAACTGATTACAAAAAAGCCATTTTCGCAGCTAAATCCTCGTATTTCTCACAAAAAATCACGAACTCGTCTACCAAAACCAAAGATATTTTCTCTATTGTCAACGAACTATCCTTACCTGACAGAGTAACTATCAAACCAGCACCCACCCAGGATCTCTGTGACGCTCTCAATAACTTCTTCATTCAGAAAATCTCCACTATCAAAAAGAGTATTCCTCCGACCCCCCTCCGTTCAATTTTTGGAACTTCACCCAAAAACACCCAGTTTCTTGATCAAATTCCTCTGATCTCCAAAGAAGACTTTTCTATACTTCTAAAAAAGGTCAGCTCGGGTTCCCCCTCAGATCACTGCCCTTCCCTATTCCTCCAAGAAGCCTTTCTCTCTTGCCCCGACCCCCCGCTTGCGTTCCTCAATAACTCACTAAAAACAGGGGTCGTCCCCGCCTCCTTCAAAGTAGCAGAGGTTATTCCCATCTTGAAGAAGTCTCATGCCGATCCCACCAATCTTACCAACTATCGTCCCATCTCCCTCCTTCCCTACTTGAGCAAGATCTTGGAAGCCCATGTCACACAATGCCTTAGCTCCTTTATTGAACACTCGTCTTTTCTTGATCCCCACCAGGCCGGTTTTAGGCCTGCACACTCTACTGAGCAGGTCATACTCGCTGTGATGAATGAGCTTCGCAGGGGGGCTGATAACAATCTCTCTCAAGCCCTTGTTCTTCTAGACCTCTCGGCCGCCTTTGACACGGTCGATCACAAACTCTTGATCGACCGTGTCAGGGATGCAGGCATTCAGGGCACGGCCCTAAAATGGATTTCCTCTTTCTTGGGGGACCGCTCGCAGGCCGTCCGCCTTGCCGCCTTCTCCGCCAAAATGACCACCCTAACCTGCGGTGTGCCACAGGGCTCATCGCTCTCTCCCCTACTATTTTGTTGCAGGGATTCTGCTTATACACAGAACTATGCGTAGAACCCCAGGACCTCAGTGAGTTGTGGTGTACCAGAAACTCACCTCAGAACCCAGTATCCGGCTAGCATAAGTGTCCCATTCGTTATCCGAGATTTAGCTCGGAGGTCCCAATGAAAAGACAACCCAGAACACGCGACTCAGTACATACTCAGGAATGGTGGGAATCGGAAATACCTGTTCGTATATTATTCTCACATAAGTCCACAACAAGAATCAACAGAGACACGGTGAAAATAAAAAGAGTTTATTTTTATAGACCACGTGTCCTAATATGCAGTACTTTGGCTAATACAAGCAGACAAATGATTAAAATCAAAACCATCAACATAGTTACAATTCCATAGAATATAAAAGGGGTGATCATGTTATAATGACAGTGGATACTACCACTTTCCCTTTACTAAGAAGCTAATATTATTATTAGTCTAACAGAAGGTCTCTTAGGCTTGAATAGGGGACCCCATACCTCAAAGATCAGCTTAGTGAAATCACATCACAGGAGCATCAGGAGTCTTCTCGCAGGAAGGCTCGTCTTCGGTCTGAATAATAAACATGATGTCCGTGATATTAAAAGCACCAACTTTCAGGTATGTGCAGCTGCTCGTGTGTTATGACTAAATAGTGGGTCGATCAACCTAGAGTGGAAAACATGCATTGTCTAACAACTCAGACTGTTTGTCACATCGTGTGCAGACCAAGGTCGCTTCGCAGAGTTCGGGATGGTAACAACAGATTGCTCTCGTGTGAGGCAAAACTCGAGTCAGCAGTTTGTTTAAGCAATAACATGTGAACGCAGTGTCGTGTGCAAAAGCAGCAAGATGGCTTTCTAACTTCTGACGTGGTTATGCTAACTTAACAATGTATGTACGTATTAAGGGAGTCCTTACTACATGCCCCCTTGATCGAAGCACTACTTAGTATGCAAGAAAAGAGAGAACGCAGAGTTCAAGCGCGACAGAGCAGAACAAGGCGTATCCTATCTAAAAAAGAACTGGTCAGTTCAGGCAAAGTTCGAACAGGAAAAAACCAAAAAATGGATAGAAAAAACAAAAAACCTCAAACGTGCCGTGGGAGGTGAAAAATGAAAAAACGCCTCACCGGGCAGAAGTGCAGACGTACAGGGACAGTTCAAGACACGTGAGGAAAACACAGTGGACGAAAGTTCACTCAATCCATGAAAGTATATGCAGCATATGTGGCCACTGCTTCCAGCAGAAAATCATTGGCACGGCCACTGAAGGTTTCAGCCATCCAGTTAAGTAAAGAAAAGGAACATACGTGTTCTTCTATCAGCGGAGCCTCTAGCACCATCAGAGGGCAACCAGCGTGTACTTCCAAGTAACTCATATCCAAGAAGTCATATGCCGCTCTCACGACGTCCCAATTACCCAGGATACCATGCGCCGCACCGCAGGCCATAATCCGAACACCAGAACAGGCAGACTCGTGAGACACTAAGGGCCTCATCAGTCGATCAAAATCCGGGTCCGGAGACACCATGTTGGTTAAGCACAAATCCATAGGCCATTCAAAGGGACAATCTAGGCAGTGGAAGACAGGTTGCACGCAGGTGAAGTAGGAATACCGGAAGGATAATCCATATGCCAGGGTCAAAGTCGCCAACGGCAGGACACCATAGTAATCAAGCATCCTGTCACGAAGAAGCTGCAGACGGGACAGGCTGACGTGTGGCACAGAAAGAGCAGCCATTCCGCAAGATGAAAAGTAAAAGTAGCACACCTGCCACTAGAGCCAGAATTAACGGGACACCTCCAAAGACGCTGGAGAAAATAGAATGAAAAAATGCCGGAATCACACCAAAAATAGTTTGGAAAGAAGTCACGAGGCCCGAGCCCACAAGTTTAAAAAAATGAGCCAGGCCAGTCGTGGACGAGGCATTGAAAATTGTTTGGATCAAAGCTCCAAAATGCAGGGGGAGGTCAGTATTCAAAAGCGCCTGTACCTCGGTGCGCGTATTTGCTACGTGAAGGACAAATGTTTCCCGGGAGGAAGTCAATGGCACCTCCTTTTGGGACAATAGCGCTCTTATTCTGCTCATCTTGTCGAACTCTGCTTTCAAGGTTGGAATTGAAGGCCAGATAGAAGCATCCAGCCTCCCATGCGGGGGTGGAAACAGGACGTTATTGCAGCAGACAACCCTCTGTGTTACAGTTACTATATACGGGATCCCTACTAACATCCCGCAGCAAGCTTCATTGTTTAAAATTAAATAACTACCGTTTGCAAGCAGCGTGAAAGATGGCGTAATCACTGGTACTGGGATACCTTTGAGGACGCAGGCCAAATTCGGAGCGTGTACATTACAAGCACCGTGCAATTGAATGTGCCTACACACAACAGAATGATCAGGTGACGTTGTACATTCTTCACCCTTCAGATAAACCTCAGTACCGTCCCTTGTACATCTATACGTAAAGGGGAGGGACCAGACTTCATGTATGAAAGTGGTACCCAGCTGTTCATATCTACCCAGAGCATAGTGTTTCATACAAGAGGTAAACTTAAAAAGCGCAAACGGTAGACTTATCAATCCGTGTAAGAGCCACACAGCGGAGTCGACTTCCGCAACAGAAAAAGGTAACGGCTCCAACTTCTCAATATGGAGCAAGGAATATGTAGCATCCTTCATGGACATGAACTGCTGTTTGTCAGTAAGGTTAAAGGGAAGAAATAACGATGTTGTATTCAGATAGTCCCAAGGGACCTTCCCTGCCTTCAACGTTTGTAATGTCCATGCAAACTGCATAACAGAACGCAACTGGTTTTGACCATGATACAACACAGACATATCATCCTGCACAATATCCACAATTGAAGAAACAATATTATCTAAAGTATAAATGCGAGAAGAAAGAGTGTTAATGCTGTTATCAATAACTGCTAATACTTTTTCCATATTAGCCTGATCAATAGCTCTCAATCTTGAAGCTGCCTCAATTTGCGACAGTTTCCATACTTCGTTGTAAATAGAATACGCCCATCTCTTGGACCTGCCACCCACAGGACCTTTAACAAAATCATTCAAATCTATTTTGTCATGTAACTTTGATAAATGAACTTTGACAGATGCCAAGGTGGAATGTCGCAGCCAGGACTGACATAATTTCCCTACAGAGTATGTAGTTACTGTATGTGACGACTCAAACCGGGGGTCCACGCGATCTTGAGTATACCCCGGTTTCAGTCCTAGAAAACGACGTTGACAGGTATCAGAACTGCTTTGCCAAATCAACCATCCCTCACTATTAAATTTCGAAATATTGAAAGATGAATTAGAAACTAATAACTGCAAAGCAGGAAGGGGCAGATCTGTGTGATCATACCAATTCGGGTAAGCACCCAGATCCGGCACAGAAGGCGAATTTAGCTTTTTAGAAGTGGCCAATCCGAAACAGGTGGTTTGGAAGATGGTTGCATTTAAAAACAACATATGATTTGGTACTAGACAGGCACGGTGTAAAGCTTCAGTTCCCTGAACCTGCCACGGTTTGGCACCCCAAACCGACTTAAGATCAATAGTAGCCTTCCATAGATCATAACCTTTGATTGACAACTCATCCATAAAGGACTTAGAATATAGCAATTTGGTGTGTGTCAGTCTAACCTTGGAGGCAGACTCGGGCTTAACTTTAAAATAAAAGGATGCCGGGGCCGAAACACTGAAATCAGTAAAATAAGTAAACTTATCAACTAATGTATGTGAACTGCCAAACGAGGGGGTGGGACAATGTTCTCACTGGGTAAAATTTACAAAATTTCTAAACGAATTCGATTTATGCAGGAAGTGATTGCCATAATGTTGAAAACAATACTGTTCCGCATAATTAGCCGCATTTTCATACAAATCCTCAGCATCAAAGGCGGCATAATATTTCAAATCTGAAAACAGTGCTTCAATGGCGTGTACATCCCAATCATCAGAACGTATGTTCTGTTTAACTACATCACCCATAGAAACACGAAATACATTAGGTACATTAATGACCTCTGTAGGCCCATGAATTTGAAATTTAACTGCATCCCATGCGATTCCATCCATGACGGGCCAGGCAGTAATATTCACAAAAGTCTGGTCCCTTTTCATGATGTGGGATGAGGAGTGGGGGGCCAAAGTTCCATTGATAAGTCTAATTGTCGATCTCTCTTTGAGATAATGGCCATCCACCAAACGGAAGAAAACTACAACAAATCCAATGGACATAAACAAAAAAATACCAAAAAGCATCAACCAGATGTATGTCCAAGGAGCTATCAAAAAATGTTTCTTAAACCAGCTCACAAAAACAGCAATGTTTGATGGGGGAGTTGAGGGCAAAGAGTTAGTGTCAAAGGAAAAACGGGACTGGCCAAGTGCTGTAGATTGTAAAACAGGCGAAGGTCCACGTGTAGGATAAGCATACTCAGTCTCATCGGGCAAACCACCAGCAAGTGGTATCAGCAGGGGATCAGTAACTGAATGCATCTCGATGGCAACATCAGACAAGGTGGTAGAAGCAGGAACCGACATTGAATGTCTTTGCATCGTCTGGCATGAAACTGCCGGAGTCATACTAAGAAGTATCGGCCACTCGCTGAAGTTTGACATTGTCAATAGAGATGTACCTGTTTTCTTTGCGACCAGGAAGTGGAGGTAAAATGACTGTTCTTGTACCCTGCACTCCAAGCACTGGAACCGGTGCACGATAAGAGGGGCCGAACTCCTTCTTGTTCTCCACCTTCTCACGGACCAGATCACCAACTCGGGGTAGCCAGCCGACTACCGGAATCTGAACCTCAGCTTCAGACGTGGAGGGCAAATGTTCTTTCGAAAGAGAGTCTCTGGCTTCTTGTAGAGTCTGCAAAACAGCACAGTGATCATCTACGTCAAAGGGTGCGGTCGACGCCGCAATGTCTAGACCATCAAGGTCTGGAACAAACATTCTGATTCCGAAGAGCATCATGTACGGGGTCCGCCCACCCAGAGACCTTCTAGGGAGATTATTTAGTGCACGTTGGACGTTATACAAATGGGCCAGCCAGTTCCGGCCTGTGCCTAAAACACGTGCTGTCAATGATTGCTTTAAGTCACGGTTCATTCGCTCCACCACACTATTACCCTCAGGTCGGTAGGGAGACGAAAATTTGACTAGGACCCCCAAATTTTTCATAGCCTCCTTGTAAGCCTTAGAGGCGAACGCAGGGCCCTGATCAGAATGTAAGGTACCACACGCAAAAGTTCCCACAAAGACACGCAAATCCCTGATGACAGTCCGCGAGTCAGCACTCCTATGTGGCCATACCCATAGAAAACGTGTGCACGAATCCACTGCAACCAAGATGTACTTGTACGCAGTATCAGAAGAAAAAGGACCGCAGTGATCTAAATAAACACAACCAAATGGCTTATTAGAGATGTACAGCTGTGTCTGTGGTGGGCGCGCAACAGTAGAAGGTTTAATCTGTTGGCAAATGTCACAATCAAGAACATAAGCGCGCGCTTGTTTATATAAACCAAACCACCAGTAACGTTGTTGTAGCAGAGATATTGTAGCTGACACACCGGCGTGGGCTGACGCCAACCCCTCGTGCGCAGCCAAGATCAGTGCTGGTCTGCAGTCCGCGTTGGGAATTATTCTATCACCAACGTCGTTAATCCTCACTAATGGGACGTTATCAGGACTTAAATGATAAATATACCGAGAGGGAAAACCCTTCGGGTAATCTCCTCCCTTCTCTGTAGCAGCAATAGCTGCCAAGATGTCATCATCAATCTTACTTTTGGATCTTGTAACTGCTGCCACTAAGTATGTAGCCACTGCTGTTTTCGCTGCCTCGTCAGCTAAGCTGTTGCCGACAGCATGGACACCAAGCCGCTGGTGACCAAGAGTGTGAATAACACTTACGAGAGGGAGACGTTCTTTAAAGTCTGCCACTCGAACCCAAAGCGTTTTATGCTTAATTGTGCTACCTTTAGTGTCGCGGTAATCATTCTGAGACCAGAAGTGTAAATTGTCATTGTAGGACTGGACACAGTAGAAGGAGTCACTCACTATAAGAGTAGTGACTCGGGGATCAGCAAACTCCAGTGCAAGCACCAGAGCCCGGAGCTCCGCCAATTGCGCGGTACAATCACCCAATGACTGCGTATGCACTGCATCAGATTGGAATTCACCTTTTACGAATGTACCTACGACAATTGCGCAAGCCGCAGAATAAGCGTGCTTCGATCCAATTGCGGGTTGCGCAGACCCGTCAGTGTATATGACACAATGGTATTCTTCGAGCGGGCGCAAAGACAGAGGTGCCGGATGAACGAATTCATACTGCAAGTACTCTTGAGTCTGTAATGAGGCATCAAAGATGTAAGTGACGTCTGGCGACGTCAGTGTTGTAGCCCATTGTATCCACCGTGGATGCAAAGCTTTAGAATTGGGTACACTTGCTTTAGTCACTGCCTCTAAAGCAGGATATGGAGTTACAACCAGAATCTGTTTCCCATGCGACAGTGCGCGTTCCTTGAGGATCGCCATCTGCACAGCAGTCAGAACTTTTTCGACCGTGGAAAAACGTAATTCAGCAGAGGTGTACAAGTGGGATTTGTACGCAATGGGGACTGTGTCGCCCTCATTAAACGTCAAATACGTGAACCCCACGGCGCCCGGTACTATTCTGATTACCAGGTTAGTGCGGTTATCACGTGTCAGCAAGTATTGTGAAGCAAGAAGGTCAGCCTGTAAAGACTGTACAATTGCAGAGTGTTCTAGCTGCCAGCTAGATTTCGAAAACGAAGGCTGTACCAAGGCGTAAAGCGGCTTGATACGCTGGGCATAATCAGGAATGTACGTACGGCCGAAATTCAGAAAACCCAGCAGAGATTGTAATTTCTTCCGTGTCGTAGGAGCACTTAAGCGTGCACACTTTTCCAGAAAGTGGGGGGCCTTCATTGTTGAGCTCGTAGCCCAAAAACAACACCGTATATTCTGCGATGTGTGACTTCGCAAAATTGAATTTGTAGCCATAGTCAGCAAAACTCACGATAATATTGTCAACCCGAGACAGATGCGGCATCAGCTCATCATCCGTAAGATAGATATCGTCAACATAGGAGTATGCTTCGGGGTCTATTCTTTCTAAAAGAGAAACCACGCGAGCAGAAAAGACGCCAGGGCTATTTTTGTAACCCATGGCTAATCTTGTAAACTGTTTTTGTTTTCCGCCTGAAGTAAACGCTGTCCACTGGCTACTCAGTGTGGACAGGTTGTGGCTAAAACAGCCATTGGAAATGTCAAGTGTCGTTTTAAATCTTTTACGCACGAGACTGTCGACCAAAGCCGAGCTATGTGTATTTTGTACCGCGCAGGTCCGGCAATGGGAGTTTAGGTGCCGGTAATCCAAAACTAAACGGTACGAGCCGTCAGGCTTCGTTACAGTGAATAAAGGGTTATTCATAGGGGACACACATGTTTCAATAACACCCTGATATTCCAATTGTTCAAGGATTGCCGCGACGTGGGGTCTCGCTTCACGACGCATAGGATATTGAGGTTGAGGCTGGGGCATAGACCGCAATGGAATCTCATGGCAGGGGGACAATCTGTCCCATCCCACCTGAGTACGATACACCGCCGGCGCAAGCGCAAGCGCCCACTCCTCAGCATACACTTCAGCTTGGTCCTTAGGCACTGTGTGCGCAAAGGACGGGAGGATTACTTCCTCCCCTCTAGGAGCCTCTAAAATGAAAGCTGGGGGCCAATCTGCCTCCGCTAGGAGGATATCATAGGTGGTGGTCAGATTATCCCAAAAAATCCCTTTTATTGTACGTTGTATGTCACCCTCTATTAATAAGACTATTTCATAAAGTCTGTCAGGGGGAGCCACTCTGGTGTCAGCTGTTTCAACAGTAACCGATATATCAGTTGCTGTCACCGCCAGAAATGGACGCAGAGCTTGACGGACTATGGTAATTTCCGCTGCGCTGTCCAGGAGCGTCAGCGCCCATGTCCGGTTCCGAAGCTGTGTCCGCACTATCTGAGGCATACCTTGCCGTCAGAGCCGCCACTTTCTTCTTCTGAAACGGGGGTCTTTGTCGTGCAAATTCGTCCTGCTTGCCTTTACCCTCAGTCTGTCGGGGCTGGTCACGCTGTTGTGGAGCACCCCGACCTTTGCCACCGCCTCCGCCACCGGACTGTGTAGCCGATGTTTCCTGTGAAGAACGAGGAGAGCGCTGTTCAGAAACCTGAAATCTATCAGGAGACTTTATAGCAGCACGATCGCGCAGATCATAAGTGCGTTCACTACTAGACTGTACGGGAGAGGCAGGCCGAGAGCCCTGTTTCTGTTGCTGCTGCTTTCCCTGTTGTTTAACCTGCCATTTTTGTTTAGGAAAAAAGGGCCGTTCGTCCTTACCAGACGTTTCTGCCTTACCCTGCTGTTTTAGATCGGGATTCTTTATTACAGGCTTAACTCCTAAAGAGCTACGACCTAAATCCCGATATGCCTCTGCGATTATTTTCGCAAATTCCTGCGGTTTGTCCTCCTCAGCAACTCGTTTCAGTTCATCACGAACCTGGAAATGCAAAGCATCACCCTTCAGGTTACCAATTATCATGGTAGCCACTAGGTCAAATTGCCCGAGGAGCCGCATCCCTAACTCTATCGCAGACTCCGCACCATGGTTCTCTTGAACTCTTTTGATAACGGAGGGCAGCTGCAACATAGACGGAGTGCCAAAGCACTGCGCGTACGTCGCTGCAAAGACCTTGCCCCAATTTACACAATCATCTATGTGGGGGACCAAGTCTTTAGGCAAACTAATGGTGAGGATCCTGTGTTTCTCCACAGGAGTAGTATTCGGGTAAACCGCTTCTATTTGGTCAAATTTTTCAGCAAGCCAAAAGGGGAAATCATCCCTAGTTTGGGGGCGCTTGCCCATAACAGAATTAACCATAACAGGACTAATGACCACCGCGTGATGATCAGTAGGCTGTCCCGCAACAGCAGGTGCCCCCGCCTGCATATTGCGCGACACATACTGCACTAACGCCCTATATACCGTAATGAGGGCAGTGTGTAGTACACGCAACTCAGCCACCGTCACCGTGAGGTAACGGGGATGAGGCGTAAATCCGGCTAGTACCGGCCAAGTGGCCCCTGCAATTGATAAAGGGCCCATTCTCGGCGGTATAACCACATGGGGAAGGGCGCCATTAAACCAAATATGGTGCTGCCAAGCAGATATTGGTATTTCCTGTGTCCTATACGGCGTATAGTTCGCCGGCACTGCAGCGGCAGTGTAAGAATGAAAGGTGTCATCATCCCCCACCGCTGGAATCATCACCCAAGAGTAGAACAACTCATAGGGATGAGCCGCATCGGCTCCCACTACAAAGATGACGTTCATACCAGTGTCCGGTACCCCATACTGCGTCAAATGACGTTTCACAGCCGCACGGCTGTGCGCCGCAATCTCCACCGACATTAGGACAACACACACTTGAAACTATCAGTAGCACAAGGGTTCAATAACCTTTTTAATTATCAAGCTTGAAAGAACCTATATCAATAGACCTAGGTAGGTTTTAAATCCGTCAGACTCGTTATCCGGAAACAAGAATGAGGGTGTTGTGGACAAACGCGAGCACTACTAAGGCGTTTCAACTCATAGACCAAACGTTAGGTGCGCCATGTTGCAGGGATTCTGCTTATACACAGAACTATGCGTAGAACCCCAGGACCTCAGTGAGTTGTGGTGTACCAGAAACTCACCTCAGAACCCAGAACCCAGTATCCGGCTAGCATAAGTGTCCCATTCGTTATCCGAGATTTAGCTCGGAGGTCCCAATGAAAAGACAACCCAGAACACGCGACTCAGTACATACTCAGGAATGGTGGGAATCGGAAATACCTGTTCGTATATTATTCTCACATCAGTCCACAACAAGAATCAACAGAGACACGGTGAAAATAAAAAGAGTTTATTTTTATAGACCACGTGTCCTAATATGCAGTACTTTGGCTAATACAAGCAGACAAATGATTAAAATCAAAACCATCAACATAGTTACAATTCCATAGAATATAAAAGGGGTGATCATGTTATAATGACAGTGGATACTACCACTTTCCCTTTACTAAGAAGCTAATATTATTATTAATCTAACAGAAGGTCTCTTAGGCTTGAATAGGGGACCCCATACCTCAAAGATCAGCTTAGTGAAATCACATCACAGGAGCATCAGGAGTCTTCTCGCAGGAAGGCTCGTCTTCGGTCTGAATAATAAACATGATGTCCGTGATATTAAAAGCACCAACTTTCAGGTATGTGCAGCTGCTCGTGTGTTATGACTAAATAGTGGGTCGATCAACCTAGAGTGGAAAACATGCATTGTCTAACAACTCAGACTGTTTGTCACATCGTGTGCAGACCAAGGTCGCTTCGCAGAGCTCGGGATGGTAACAACAGATTGCTCTCGTGTGAGGCAAAACTCGAGTCAGCAGTTCGTTTAAGCAATAACATGTGAACGCAGTGTCGTGTGCAAAAGCAGCAAGATGGCTTTCTAACTTCTGACGTGGTTATGCTAACTTAACAATGTATGTACGTATTAAGGGAGTCCTTACTACAATTTAACCTATATATGGTCCCTTTAATCTACTCACTTCGCAACTTTGAAGTAGTCTGCTTCAACTATGCGGACGATCTTCAACTTGTGTTCAACATTAACTCCACTACTGCGTCCATCTCCAGCTTTCAGGCTACTCTATGTTTCATCAGGGATTGGATGAATACCAGCCAACTTAAGCTCAACCCTGATAAGACCGAGCTGGTGTTGACTGGTTCTTCAAATTCCTGGAACAATAACTTTTGGCCCCCCTCGTTAGGAAATCCTCCTATACCCTCCAAATCAGTTAAAAGCCTTGGAGTAATAATTAGCAATGACCTGTCCATCAAGCCTCAGATTGGTGCAGTTACATCCTCATGCTTTTTCCACCTACGCAGAATTCGTAAGATCGCAAGATTCTTCACCACCGAAGCCCTCACTGTGATACTCATGGCCTTAGTCATTTCACGGATAGACTATGCCAACTCTCTTTATGTTGGGATCCCTGTCTATCAACTCCATCGCCTTCAGCTGGTTCAGAATCAGGCCGCACGCCTCATCAACCATGCACCCAACATGTCCGCCCCTTGCTGAAACTTCTTCACTGGCTCCCAGTAGCCAAACGCTGTCTGTTTAAACTAGGTTGTACAATTTTTAAAGCCCTAATTGGTAGGGGGCCTGCTTTCATCTCCTCCTTAATCTCTCGTTATTCCCTCACTCGTGTACTTCGTTCGTCGCATGCCAATTTTCTCACCCCCTCTCGTTTTAATCGGAAATAAAACAGTGAACTCAGTTTCTCCTTTCTGGCACCTCAGACGTGGAATTCCCTTCCTTTGGAACTCAGACTCGAAATATCTCTGCCACACTTCAGATCCCTCCTCAAAACTTTCTTATTCATTCAAGCCTACCAGTAATCTCCTGATTTAGTACGTCACTGCCATAGCGCCATGAAACCTTTGGGTGTACGTGCGCTCTAGAAATAAATTTAACATAACATAACATAACATCACCGAGCAGGATACCGGGGACAGAGGCTTGCTGCCAGAGCGTGGTACCTGACGGTGAGCCACCAGGAAACGGAATTATGGGAGTTGTGGTCCCGCTGCAGGCGTTGACAAACCCGTTAGCCATGCAAAGTGAAGGCGTTTCAAGAGATGCACATCTGATCTCTACAGGTATGAGCGTTGCTGACCGAACGAACAACATAGAACTTGGGGGGCCTGCGGGGGGCTCTGCACTATTATTGGGTCTTGCGCAATCTGAGGTGTCTAATGTTGAAGTTCAGGACAAACTTTCAATTGGAGATGATTTCTTTTCCTTGTCTGATCGCTCCTCAGCTGAAAGTTTGGTGAAAGCGTGGCTAGACGAGGGCAGCTCAGGGGGAGAGGATGGTGAAGACCTGGTAGCTGAACCGAAGCAAATATCTGCGGATGCTACCCGAGGGAGCTTACAAGGGTCTAATGATTCCTCAAACTGGGCATACCAAGACTCGCCTAACCCTCAAATTAATAATCAACCTCTCAAAGCGTCACAATCAGCCAGTACCCTTGATCCTCCCGGCCATGAGCACCGAAAAATCACACTGGACACTATTTACGATGTCATTATGGCGCATAGGGCAGAGGAGCTAGCAGAAAGCCTTCATACTCAGAATGTGTTAAAAAAGTTACAGAACTCTTTACGCAGGGTCGCTAAATCATGTGCGG
Organism: Triturus cristatus; assembly: GCF_964204655.1. Classification (NCBI taxonomy): domain Eukaryota; kingdom Metazoa; phylum Chordata; class Amphibia; order Caudata; family Salamandridae; genus Triturus; species Triturus cristatus. The sequence goes on from NC_140585.1 coordinate 364,203,905, forward strand.
ATACTGCCATAAGAATTGGAGAAGCTGAAACTCGAATATCAACACTAGAGGACGACGTAGTGTCCCAGAAAAAAGAGATTTCGACACTGAATGCTCATAGGGACGATTATGTATGGAAAATCACGGATATGGAAAATAGGTTAAGACGCAACAACCTTAGAATTCTTGGGGTCCCGGAAGGAAAGGAAGGAGCGGATCCCCGGAAGTTCGTCGCGGAGCACCTTTCTGAGGCTTTTCCAGAAGTCACTAGCTGGGACTGGAAGGTAGAGGTTCAGAGGGCTCACCGATTCCCATTTTACCAGAGGAAACCGATGGGTCAAGAGAACCCCCTTCCTAGAGCTATCTTAATCTCATTGAATCACTTCTTGGGCCGAGAAACTCTTTTTGATTTGGCCCGTCCCACTAAGAAAGCCCATGCCAGGGGCTGTGAATTCTTTGTACGTCCGGATTTTTGCCAGGCAACGGTGGACCATAGGTGGAGACTCCGACAGTTAATTCCGAAATATCAGGAAAAAGGAGCACAGGTTTTTTTACAAAATCCGGCTAAGCTTAAAGTTGTTGTTAAGGGACGGTCATCAGTGTTCACGGAATAATGTACCGCTAAGGAATTTTTGTATAAGTTATAGCTCATTCTTTTTCTTTTCCTTTCTGTGGACTGCAAATTCAGGACTTATGGAAATTTAAATTCTATCTGGCTCCATTATCCTTCAGGGATATTGAATATGATTGACTGAGCTGTATAAACGTCTCTTTTTTCTTGATTGATATATGATGAGATAGGTCTGGATTGGCTTCATTTCTAATGCAATATAGGGGCCGCGGGGGGGGGGGGGAGGTGGGCAGCTCGACTCATCATCTATTGGGACCATTGTCCCTATGCTTCATGGGAAGGGTAAGGGTGGGTTGGGAGGGGGGAAGCAGGATGGGGTGGGGGTTGGGGTGGTGTTGGGGGGTTGTGTAAGGGGTGGTGATGGGGGGTGTAAAGAAAAATCAGCATTGATGTTTGATTTAGTTCTATTTTGTTTGAAACAAAAGGTTATCTCTTCTGAAATAAGTAGTAAAACAGTGATGTCTAATTGTTATGTGGTAAGGCCTACATTTGTAGCAGGGTCAATGGCTTAAAAGTAAAATGTGAAAGCAAAAAATGAAAACACTATTATTATGTACTCTAAATGTATGCAGTTTGAATGATTTAAAAAAAAGGCAGGTTTTGGCAAATATTGCTAGAGGTCTCTCCTGGGACATTCTCTGCCTACAGGAGACGCATATCGCCTGGGCTAATAGAGCGTGGCTTAAAAGAATGGGGATGGAGCTGATTGCGTGTTCAAAACAGTCTTCAAACACTAGGGGTGTGGTAATTCTCTGTAAAATGGGGGTTTTGTCCTGTAAGAAATATAAGGAGGATAAAAGCGGTAGGTGGGTGATCATTGAGGCACTGTTTGGCAATATGGAGGTATTAACTATATGCACTATATATGGGCCTAACTTGGATCAACCCGAAATGTATGATCTTCTTAACCTGGAACTTGCCTTATGGCCCCAACCCGTCATACTCTGCGGGGGATTTCAACATACATATAGATGAGCCAGTTAATATCAGATCCGGCTCAACATATGTGGGACGAAAGCCAAGAGTCTATAGGTCCCTATGTAACCTAGCAAGGAATCACGGTCTCCATGATGTTTGGGGTAGGTTTAGTAAAGGACAGCAGGGCAGCACCTTTTACTCTGCCCCCCATAATAAATTGTTTCGGCTTGACTATATATGGGTTTCATCTGCTATATTGGAAAAAGCTACAATTACTCTGTTGCCAAGATTAATTTCGGATCATAATCCCCTTGTGTTAAAATTTGAGGTGTCTACTGCACCGACCTCAAGATCTAATTGGACTTTTGATAGGAAGCTATTAGCAGATGAGGAATATCGGGATCATATTAAGTCTTGGATCCCAGGTTTCTTCTCAGTTAATAAAAATTCGGCTCCAGACACAGTTGTTTGGGATACTTTTAAGGCCGGTATAAGGGGGGAAACTCTGAGATTTGTGATACAGAAGCGCAATACGCTGAGACATAAATTTGAACAACGTATTTTAGAGCTACGTTTATTGGAATGCGAGTTAGCCCAGAAGATAAAAAATAGGTTGGATGTCTCTGTATCACAAAATAATCTTGCTAAACAGAGATCTTTAATTTTTCAGCAATATGCCGACGAATCGGCCGCTAAATACCAGACTTTTCGAAGGGAATGCTTTGAATATGGGGAACAGGTGGGGAAGGTGTTGGCTAATAGACTACGCCAAAAACAGATGCAAATCAAGATCGATAAAATTAAAGACATAGATGGGTCACTGCAAGAGTCGGAGGCTGGTGTTCATGAGGTATTCAAAAAATTTTACCAAAAATTATACGTGAATGAAAACACTATAGATCCGAGGGATTACCTGGGGGGGACCCCTTCTGCAGGCTTAGGTTCGGCTCAGAAGGAGATTTTGTCTACCCCCATAACTTGGGAGGAAATCGAATTAGCGATGGCATTTTTACCCCGGGGCATAGCAATGGGGCCAGACATGATACCCTTGGAGTTTTATATTCTCTTTCAGGCTGAACTTCGGGATTCGCTATTTTCATTATTCCAGCAGGCATTTAATGGTATAGTACCTGATTCATGGTCTAAGACAACCATAATAGTTTTTAAAAAGAAAGGGAAGGACGCTCTTGAACCGGCCTCATATCGGCCAATCACTTTAATCAACTCAGATAGTAAGATTTTTTCTAAGCTTATTGCTAGTAGATTAGGGAAGGTTATAGCACCTTTAGTCTCACAACGCCAGCACGGGTTTGTAGCGGGTAGAGGCACTACCGATCATGTCCGCCGAATAATATCGCTTTTGGACTGGGCTCAGGTTTCTGAAGCTTCAATAGGGGTGGCCCTGTTGGATGCCGAGAAGGCATTCGACAGGGTCTCCTGGGAACTCTTATGGGCAGTTCTCCATTGGAAGGGCTTTCCACTTTCCTTTATTAAAGCAGTGCAAGCCCTTTATATACGGCCTGCTGCCACAATTCGTATTTCTGGGAAGTATTCTGGGGAGTTTAAGGTATATAGGGGCACTTGGCAGGGCTGCCCCTGCTCCCCCCTTCTCTTTGCTTTTTACATTGAGCCTCTGTTGATTAAAATCGAGACTGATCCAGAGATTATTTCAGTTAAACCCAAGCAAGAATCTATTAAAGTTTTAGCCTATGCAGACGACGTGGCTGTCGTTACAGCGGATGTGGGTAAAGCGATGAGACGCATTGAAATTTTGACATCGGAATTTGGTGCTGTGTCAGGCTACAAATTGAATTTACACAAGACACAAGTTCTCTTTACCGGCACTGATGTTCTCATAGGTGTTAATACAGTCACAGAGGCTGTATATTTGGGTGTTAAAATTGCCACGAAGGTCCAAACCATTGTTAATTTAAACTTTGACCCAATTCTAACCACATCTAATAAAATATTAGAAAACCTGGATTACTTAGATTTATCTTTATATGGTAGGTGCAACGTTATTAAGATGGTTGTTTTTCCGAAATTCCTTTATTTATTTCGCACGATTCCACTTCTGCTTCCTAATTCAATTTTTATAAGGATAGAAAGAATGTGTTCTCGTTTTATATGGGGATATAAGAGGACAAGAAGAGCTTTCAAAAAGCTTAATCTACCAAGAGCTAGGGGGGGATTAAATATTCCCCAGTTTCAGTACTATTATTGGGCGGCAATGCTCCAGCACATGGGGATCTTGTTTTTTGGTGCCCAGGCGTATATAGATCCTGCTGCTTCCCCCTCTATATATGAACTTATCATGGGGCCAGAAGCTAGGCATTTATTCTCTAAGTTTTTCGAGCCCAGTTACTACATAAGAACCCGTTTTAAGATTTTTGGGGCTGCCGCTGTAGTTTGGTGTAAAATTCGTAAATATTTTACCTTAAAGGAATATAATCGCTATATGCCTTTAGGAATAATAGGGAAACTCCCTATAATTTTTTGTGACTCAACTATGCGGAGATGGAATACCCAGGGGATTAGAACTATCTGGGACCTCTTCTTAAATAATCAATTGATGTCCTTTTGTGAACTTCAAGAGAAGTTCGGGCTGCACCGCTCGGATTTTTTTAAACATCTCCAAATTCGAAGCTTCTTAGATAAACTTGTTTTAAGAGACCAGATCAGCTTGGAAAAGAACCTATAAAGGGACGATGTAAGATCTCTCAAATCTCCAAAATTATAATCACAACCCAACAGGACGACCTTATTTACTTTGAGCAACGCTGGGATAGAAGGCTGGGGATAGCAGGTGTCGATTTACAAGCAGTATTGAATTTAGCTGATACTGTTCTTTTTTCAGGCAGCTTCAAAAGCCAATGTTATATGGCTATTTTTGATCTATACTACTCCCCAGCGAAGATAGCTAAATGGGGAACCAAACGGGGGGATGTTTGTCCTAGATGCGCTCAGAGGGCAGCTGATCTGGTGCATATGTTCTTTGACTGTCTGGTGTTAACCCCCCTGTTAAATGAGGTAAAATGCTTTTTGAACTTAGGTCTTGGAGTCTCTGTTGACATTACACCTCAATTGGTGCTATTTGGATATGAGTTTGGGGTAAATATCAGAAAACGCTCAACCCCCGAAAAGGGGTTTCTGTTTCTATGTATGTCCATCTTTTGTTTATGTATCACCTCCCAATGGCTTAGTCCGGATGCACCGTCTTTTTTTACTTGGAAGGCTAAATTACTATCCCTGTATATTTAGGAAATTGCTTTGTATAAACTTAAAGGTAGAAGAAAAAAGGAATTTGGGTTTGCACTATGGGCCCCAATAATTAACTGGGTCTGACTGCTGTATTTTTGATTCTTTTTTTCGTATATTGTTTATGTAATGATAAATGCTCTCAGATTGTAAGAATGAAATTATCAATGCTGATTTGAATAAAATTTAAAAATATTAAAAAGAAAAAAAAAATAGTAAAAGTTTGGAAGGCAAAGGGATGTATGCAACTCAACAGCAAAATACCTGTTGTGGGTTAATGAGCAAACCAGGAGATAGTGGTGTAGGAAAGAAGAGAAAAGGGGAAAAGTCAAAAGGAGGACATGTGATGTAACAATGGAGAAAAGAAAAATAGTAGAAAACAACAAGAAGCATAAATGAAGACAATTAGAATATGCTCGATAAAGAGTAAACCTACAGCGGGACTGACAGCGAGGTGGGGAGGGGGTAGTGGGAATATATATTTATATCCATTTGCATGCACTACATAGATAACATAGTTAGCTCCAATTCTCACCTGCTCTGTCTCAACCTACTGAGCTATCCCGCTTCTTCCTGTAATGAGCTGCCTGAAGCTGACAAGTCAGGTCCTCCTTGGAGCCCCAGCCCCTTCTTTATAGAGTGTATTCATTCCTCTCCCACTCTGTTCTTGACAACAGGTGTGCAGACACTGGGAGGTCTTTGCCTCTTTTCCCTCTATCGTGCCATGCCTTTCCAGGCTCCCTCCATAGTTAGCAGACGAAGGGCCTTCCCCATGTGAGGACTGCTTTAGCTGCCTACACTGTTCACTTGTTTCTGTTCTTTGATGCTTATGTTGCATTCTGTTCATTGTTATGCTAGTGCTGCATGTTATATATGTTCGCCCATGTTTGGCACTGTGCCTACTTTGGTTGATGCTAGTGCTGCATTTCTGTAGCGTATATCAAGACCTCCTACTGGTCAATCAGGAGAAGGAGCCTGTTTGTACGACGTGACCATATGTATGTCGACCCTTCTCCCTTGGTCAGCCAACAAGCATTGATAACTACAAATACATTTCATTCTGTTTCTAAGCCTTCCTGTGTCTGGTGTATTCCTTTTGTCGCTCCAGGGAGGTTGCAGACTTATCACCTGATAGGGGTGTTATGGAGAAGAGTCAAAGAAGCGGGCATAGAGAGTAAGAAGCAGGAAAGGCCACCTGAAGTAGGATGTAAAACAAATGGTTCACTGTTGCAAGTTTGTGGTTATGCAGCTGCTGATGGCGAGTCATAACCAAGTGGCCTTGATAACCTAATCTTCATAGGCCACAATTAGGTGGATCAGGCACACTCACCAAAACTCATCAATGGCCAGCCATACAGCATTTCATCATTTAAGGAGGCCCAGAAGGGGAGTAAAAGTGAGAAAAAGATGTACATGCTCCACAACAACAATATATCCATGGGGCATGCACCCCAACAAGAGTAGACCCGCTATGGGTCAATGAACTGTCCACCTGTGTCTGAGATAAAAAGCAGATGCAGGGAATCAAGAAGAAAAGAGAGGTGGAACCAGTGTGGAACCGCTACATGTCAAACAGGCATTGGCAAAGCCAATAGGTCTTGCCTATGCAAGAGCTAGTGGCTTTAGCAATGCGTTTTATCCATGTTGTACACTAGTGTGGCTGCTGTTCACCATGGCTAATGTTAGTGGCATGGTGTGGGTAGGGTAGATTGAGTGGGGTAGAGTGGAATGGGGTAGATTGGAGTAGCGTGTAGTGGGGAAGACCAGGGTAGCGTGGAGTAGGGTAGGTTGGTTTAGAGTAGCATTGAGTGGGGTAGATTTGGGTAGAATGGAATGGAGTAAATTGCTTTACAATAGAATGGGGTAGATTGGGGTAGTGTGGAGTGGGGTAGATTGGTTCAGAGTGGATTGGGATAGACTGTAGTGGGGTATATTGGGGTAGAGTGAGGTAGACTGGAGTAGGGTTAATTGGGGTAGACTGTAGTGGTGCACAGTGGAGTAAATTGAATGGAGAAGAATGGAGTGGAGTGCGGTTGATTGGACTGGAGTGGGGTAGATTGGAGTGGGGTGAATTGGAGTAAGGTGGCGAAGATTGGAGTGGAGTGGGGTATATTGTACTGGAGTGGGGTAGATTGGAGTAGAGTGGGGTAAATTGGAGTGGAATGGGGTGGGGTACATTTGGCTGGATTGGGGTTCATAAGTGTTCGGTAGATTGGGTAGAGTAGAGTGAGATATATTAGGGTAGATTGGAAAGGGGTAGATTGGGGAAGAGTGGAGTGGGGTGGATTGGGCAATATTGCAGTTTAGTGGGCGAGGTGGACTGCAGCAGATTGGAATGAAGTAGGATACTTGGAGTGGGGTACAATTGGTGGATTAGAGTTGGGTAGATTGAAATGGAGTTGGTAGTTTGGAGTGGAGTGGAGCAGGGCACTTGGAGTGGGGTCGATTTGGTGGATTAGAGTGGGGTAGATTGGAATGGAGTGGGGTGTTTTGGGGTAGAGTGGAGTGGGGTAGAATGGAGTGGATTGGTGCAGGGTAGGTTGGAGTGGAGTGGGGAGTGGGGTAGATTGGAGTAGGATAGAGTGGAGTGGGGTATATTGGGTGGACTTGACATGGGTAGAGTGGAATGGGGAGATTGTGGTAGAGTGGAGTAGGGTGGATTAGAGTGGAGTAGAGAGGGGTAGATTGGAGTGGAGAAGAGTGGGGATAGATTGGGGTTGAGTGGGGCGCATTGGAGTGAAGTAGATTGGGTGGATTAGAGTATGGTAGATAGGAATGGTAGACTGGAGTGGAGTGGTGTGTATTGTGTGACACGGAGTGGTGTATATTAGAATGAAGGTGGGTAGATTTGGGTGGAGTGGTGTAGAATGGAGTGGAGGGATGTAGAGTGGAGGCGTATGGAGTGGAGTGGCGAGCCGTGTCATAGAATGTCTTACAGTGGAGTATTGTGGAGTGGATTGGCATGGCATAGAGTGCAAGGGCATAGAGTTCAGCAGAGTATTGTGGAGTGAAGTGGTGTAGAGTGTTGTAGAGAGGAGTAGCGTAGTGTGGAGTATGCATGGTGTGATAGCACACTGTCATTGCAGACAACATATTTCCAATTGAAAATGGCCATTACATTTTCACAGATATACAGTTTTACTGCGCACAAATGATAATGTGTAGAAATGTCATGTGTGGAAATGCCATGACCAAGTGTACTGATTTCCTTCTGATTGTATTCAAATATTTGTTTCCACCACACTTCAGAATTACAAAAAAATGTGCTTCATTTCTACTGTTCTCATTATGATGTATTCTGAAATATCTGCACAGTTCATTAGGTCTCGCGAGCCAAAGGCTCGAAGAGACATTTTATATGTGGGTTTTTCAAAGTGCTACCCAGTCTTTTGGCTGGCCTAAACCTTGAGTGCACAAGATCACATGCACGTGCACAGCTGCTCCTCTGCTCATTGCATTCCCCCCTCCCTTCTCACCCAGCCCTTTGATGCTCTGCTCGATTACTTTCCCTTTCGCCGCTTGGACCCTTGCATTCCCCCCTCCCTTCTCACCCAGCCCTTTGATGCTCTGCTCGCATCTCCCTTCTCCCTGGGCGTGAAGGGAGACAGAGCCATCCTGCTTGATTGCCGTGTCTGCGATCACTTTAATGAAATGCAGCGCTCGCTCCCCTGCTTTCACTTTGATGCTCTGCTCGATTACTTTCCCTTTCGCCGCTTTGACCCTTGCATTCCCCCCTCCCTTCTCACCCAGCCCTTTGATGCTCTGCTCGCATCTCCCTCCTCCCTGGGCGTGAAGGGAGACAGAGCCATCCTGCTTGATTGCCGTGTCTGCGATCACTTCAATGAAATGCAGCGCTCGCTCCCCTGCTTTCACTAGGCCCGTTTGGCTTCCTCGCGTGTAGATTTTACAGTGTACACCTACATAACTCGCATTTTGGTTTTTATTTATCTTTCTTTATGTTAAGGCTTTGTGTTTTGCTTATTGGTGTATTCTTCTGCTGTTCTCAAAATATAGCGCAAACTCGACTTAAAGGTATTGGAGCGCTTTACATGAGCCTCAGTTCACATGCATTGTGAGATTAAGTGATTTGCCCAGGATCACAGGCTCTTGAACCAACGGCAAGACTAGAACCTCCCAGCCCTTTGATGCTCTGCTCCATTGCTTTCAGATAGGCGCTTCGCCTCCTCGTTAGGGATAACAAGCGCTATAAAAATCCAATTACAATAATATTTTGAAAGGATGCATGCTGGCAGACTTCAACAGATGAAGCACACCGCAGGGAAGGAGAGCATATTTAAGTCAAGGTTGTTTTCTGGAATAATGCAAAACATCTTAAATATTTTGCGAGGGGGGCAAACATACGTGCGGATACATGTAGAACAGTGTACACCTACATAACTCGCATTTTGGTTTTTATTTATCTTTCTTTATGTTAAGGCTTTGTGTTTTGCTTATTGGTGTATTCTTCTGCTGTTCTCAAAATATAGCGCAAACTCGACTTAAAGGTATTGGAGCGCTTTACATGAGCCTCAGTTCACATGCATTGTGAGATTAAGTTATTTGCCCAGGATCACAGGCTCTTGAACCAACGCCGAGACTGGAACCTCCCAGCCCTTTGATGCTCTGCTCCATTGCTTTCAGATAGGCGCTTCGCCTCCTCGTTAGGGATAACAAGCGCTATAAAAATCCAATTACAATAATATTTTGAAAGGATGCATGCTGGCAGACTTCAACAGATGAAGCACACCGCAGGGAAGGAGAGCATATTTAAGTCAAGGTTGTTTTCTGGAATAATGCAAAACATCTTAAATATTTTGCGAGGGGGGCAAACATACGTGCGGATACATGTAGAACAGTGTACACCTACATAACTCGCATTTTGTTTTTTATTTATCTTTCTTTATGTTAAGGCTTTGTGTTTTGCTTATTGGTGTATTCTTCTGCTGTTCTCAAAATATAGCGCAAACTCGACTTAAAGGTATTGGAGCGCTTTACATGAGCCTCAGTTCACATGCATTGTGAGATTAAGTGATTTGCCCAGGATCACAGGCTCTTGAACCAACGCCAAGACTGGAACCTGCTTTCCCAGTTCCATAGTCGCAAAGCAGCCTGGACCGTAATACTACATCCTGGGTAGAGGATGGGAAGGAGGGGGAGAGACAGAAGCCACACGAAAGCTCGGCTCGCTATGAGCTCGAGGTTCCAACAGCACCTCGAGCTGAGCCAGGCTCCAGCTTTCAGTGACTTGCCCGCCTCGAGTTGCTAAGCACCGGTGCCCAGAGGTGTGGCTCCCTCACCAAAGCACAAGTCTGTCTTTTTCTAACACCCTTTGGGTAGGGGCCAGTAGGGCATTTCTCTTGCTCGCGTGAATATCACTCTTGCCACTGATTTCTGATCTGGTGGCCAGTGAGTGAATACGTTGTACAGAGCGCTTTTGGATGTGAGTGTTATAGAATAACTGCTGATTTAGACCCCACTTCTTGTTTGTTTATGGAGCAGAGAGGGTGGGAGGACCTTAGTTTGGCAGCAGAAGTACAACACTAGAGCATGTTCACAAAAGTGGGCTAGTAGTGTCCTATTCATGAAAGTGAATTAAATGGGTTGACTTATTAACCAGGGCTAGTTTGCATAGCGTTCTATTAGATAAAGTGTAGCATAATCGTAAAAAAAACACGCCGATTTCTGAAAATCCCTTTTCTACACCCTGCAACAACTTCCTACAAATGCCCACTCCGTTATGGATACTCTGCATCCGCCCTACACCACCACTACTTGCACTGCATTTGTAAGGCATTTATTAACCAAGTCTCGCTGTTTGGAAGAAGGCCTCCTTGAGGCAGACTGAGATGCAAGATTGTGGCGCCCTAACCCCAGCCTGAAACTGGTCTGTTGCTTATTAGGTCTGGCTGAGACAGCGAAAGCTGTCTCTTTGACACATTTTGTAAGTGGATTTTTGAAAGTGCTTCCCCTGGCATAGAGCTACAGTGCACGAGGCGTGCACGCGCCCAAAGCAGCCATATGGCTTTACGTCGCTCTCCCTGCCTCTTTGACCCTTGCATTCCCCCCTCCCTTCTCACCCAGCCCTTTGATGTTTGGATAAAATAATGATTAAGCTACTTTGCAGGCACTGATGTTAAGCACAACGCTATGTTACACTGCGGTTACTTCACGGATTGGAGACAACTTTATGTAATGGGCTAATGCTTTCGGTGAGAATATTAAGGAAGAGTGACCACGGAACTGTTCATTGCCTACATCAGATTTGGGTGCATCTGACGAAAGCAGGTGAGGTTACTTTAATATGGGGGCTGGGTTATGTTACATTTGCAAGCCACTTAAGAGTCCACAATCTGACCCAGACAGTTCCTCTCGCCATCCTTCTGTAGTATTCTGTGCTGAAAGATAACATTTCACAAGTCTGAAAATGCACATTTGAAGCAAGATTTTAACAGGTATCTCCTATGATATAATCAATATTCATCAATCATTTACAAAGCTCAATACACAGCTACTAAACAAGCTGTAACTACTTGTTAGGATTTGATTAGTGCGGAACAGACTACAAAAAAAATATGTATTATTCTTTTGGGGAAGAAAGAGCGCCATTTAGATTACGCGGCCATAAACCAAATTGTCTGTCCATGCTGAAATCAAATGAGCCTTAATTATCCAACTCAAAGATGTCCTTTTATCAACTTCATTTGGGTTGACAGTCAGCATTTAAACTTACGAACTACAGGTTATACACAGATCTCCACCATTGATGTTCAGCTCACTGAGCCCGCTATTTTAACAACTTCTTGTTCAAAGCAGAAACACTATGAATAACATTCATTGGTTGCATCTGGTGAGAAACAAACAATCCTCTGCAACAGTGCAGGGTGAGAAAATAAAGTTGACCTCACAAAGTATGCATTACCTTCACATACCTTGAAAAAAACCACTAATAAGCGCCGACAAACTTTACATAAATGGCACCTTAATTTCATTTATTCATTAAAACAAATTCCACAAATAGAAAACTAGCATCAGCTACCTAGCAACACCTTCTTAAAGCTTGAAGAGGTAGGTTGTTTATATCATCGGGGGTGAGGGGGGTCCACATATATGAAAAGATATTACCTGCTGTCACATGCAAACCTATTAAGCTGCAGCAATCTGAAAACTGTGGCAGCAATTTTACTAATTTAGATCCACCGATTGAGAGGCCTCCATACACAGAGTGAATGACAAAAGGTGACTATCGCAAGGATACATTACTCTTGCATAAAAGCTGTAACCGTATAAAATACACTAAAAGTATATGGGATAACTTATTCCTAAGAATGACTATGAAACGATAAGAGAAGCGAAAACCCCTCTGCAACTCTTCAAACACTTAAATAACTTAAGCCCAGAGCTGCCATCACAGTACCACAAGCACCAAAAACATTTCAAGGGCAAGGTAAGCAAAAAACAGTCTTTGCACAAAAAATAAGCACTCCAACAATGCCTTGACACTGTGCGAAAGCTCTACTCAACTTGAATTCTAGTCAGATCACTATGTATTTTCAGACGCTGTTCCTTTAGCTATATCAAAATACACCTGCAGCAAGAACAGCTCCAGCATACTCTGTTTATAAGCACACTGAACCCGTATTTTGTAAAAAGTTCTTGCACGCCCTCAAACCATTGCACAGAAAAATATCAGCACAACAGCGGGAGGGGAAAAGGAGCCTCCTTAGTTTCAGCCTGCTGAAAAAACACGAGTGAGAGAAAGGAGTTACCACAAGCCAGCTAAGAGAGAGACTACGCTTAATAGCCTGAACTGATCAATGTTGATCTTGGTCAAAAGGCATTGGCTGCCTGGGAAATGGAGGAAAATCCAAACAACTTATAGTCAAAATACCTAATTTACCTAGGAGGAACAGAGATAAAGAGATGAGAATACATCCTAATGGGCTCTGCAACAGGATACAGAAGTCGGTCTCTCCTCACCCTCCACCTCCGTCTCTCCTCACCCTCCTCCTCCATCTCTCCTCACCCTCCACCTCCGTCTCTCCTCACCCTCCAACTCTGTTTCTCCTCACCCTCCACCTCACCCTCCACGTGTCTCTCCTCACCCTCCACCTCACCCTCCACGTGTCTCTCCTCACCCTCCATGTCTCTCCTCACCCTCCACGTGTCTCTCCTCACCCTCCACACGTGTCTCTCCTCACCCTCCACGTGTCTCTCCTCACCCTCCACACGTCTCTCCTCACCCTCCACACGTCTCTCCTCACCCTCCACACGTGTCTCTCCTCACCCTCCACATGTGTCTCTCCTCACCCTCCACACGTGTCTCTCCTCACCCTCCACACGTGTCTCTCCTCACCCTCCACACGTGACTCTCCTCACCCTCCACACGTGTCTCTGCTCACCCTCCACACGTGTCTCTGCTCACTCTCCACACGTGTCTCTGCTCACCCTCCACACGTCTCTCCTCACCCTCCACACGTCTCTCCTCACCCTCCACACGTCTCTCCTTACCCTCCACATGTCTCTCCTCACCCTCCACACGTCTCTCTCCTCACCCTCCACCTCACCCTCCACACGTGTCTCTCCTCACCCTCCGTGTCTCTCCTCACCCTCCACGTGTCTCTCGTCACCCTCCACGTGTCTCTTCTCACCCTCCACGTGTCTCTCCTCACCCTCCACGTGTCTCTCCTCACCCTCCACGTGTCTCTCCTCACCCTACACGTGTCTCTCCTCACACTCCACGTATCTCTCCTCACCCTCCACACGTCTCTCCTCACCCTCCACACGTGTCTCTACTCACCCTCCACACGTGTCTCTCCTCACCTTCCACACGGGTCTCTCCTCACCCTCCACACGTGTTTCTCCTCACCCTTCACACGTGTCTCTCTTCACCCTCCACACGTGTCTCTCTTCACCCTCCACACGTGTCTCCTCACGTGTCTCCTCCTCACCCTCCACATGTGTCTCCTCCTCACCCTCCACATGTGTCTCCTCCTCACGCTCCACATGTGTCTCTCCTCACCCTCCACACGTGTCTCTCCTCCTCACCCTCCACACGTGTCTCTCCTCACCCTCCACACGTGTCTCTCCTCACCCTCCACACGTGTCTCTCCTCACCCTCCACACGTGTCTCTCCTCACCCTACATGTGTCCCTCCTCACCCTCCACGTGTCTCTCCTCACCCTCCACGTGTCTCTCCTCACCCTCCACGTGTCTCTCCTCACCCTCCACGTGTCTCTGCTGAATGCCGCACACTGCTGAATGCCGCACACTGCTGCACGCCGCACACTGCTGCATGCTGCACACTGCTGCACGCCGCACACTGCTACACAAAACATTGCTGCACGCCACACACTGCTGCACGGCACACACTGATGCAACCGGCACACTGCTGCATGCCACACACTGTTGCACACTGCTGCATTACTCACTGCTGCATGCTGCATGACACTGCTGCACGCAGCACACTGCTGCACGCCGCACACTGCTGCACGCCGCTGCATGCCACAGTTCTGCATGCCTCACACTGCTACACGAAACACTGCTGCACGCCGCACACTGCTGCACGCAGCACACTGCTGCACGCCACACACTGCTGCACGCTGCTGCACATCACAGTGCTGCATGCCTCGCACTGCTACACGAAACACTGCTGCACGCCGCACACTGCTGCACGCCGCACACTGCTGCACGCCGCACACTGCTGCACGCCGCACACTGCTGCACTCCACACACTGCTTTTATGCGAGTTTATGCTACTGACATTGTAAATGACAATGCCTTTTATTTGTTTTGAAACCAAAACATAAATAAAAGGCATTGTAATTTTACAATGCCAATAGCTCAAACTCTTAGAAATGCGAGACCCATTGCATTGCAAATGCTTGTTTTTATTGTGTGCTTGAAATGATAACATCCTGCAGCTTGTCCTCTCACATGGGTACTCAGCAGGATGGATTATCACCAAGTTCCCTTCAAATACAAACACTGATATTTGACCTCTGTCTTTGAATGTACAGCAAATGAGACAAGATAAGAACAAGATTCAAAGGCCTGTTTACAGATAGCCAGTTCTCACGGGAAAACCAAAGTCAAGCCGGATAGCCTAAAACAGCACAAAAATGACAGGGCCAGCTAGGAACGATGCACTCTGGAGAGTAGCTCAACGGAAGGAAAAAAATACACGTGAGAGTACTTGGCCATCCTCTTGGGGAGGGTCACATGCAGAGAGAAGTGCTGATCACAGAACTGACAAGCAGGAAGCAAGCAATTGAGAGTGGCTTTGAAGCCCACCAATGGTAAGTAATGGGAGGGTGTTATATTCTCTAAGCTTGTTCATGTTTCTTTAGAAGTTCAATTTGTACATTGTTTATTCTTGATACTCCTTCTGTAATCTGTTGCTATGGTACGTTGTATTCTATGTTCCAGGCAACAGAAGTTATGGAGATTGCTTCATGTACAGTTGCTTGTACTGTGCTGTCTGAAATAAACCTTATTCTTCATTTTTAATCTTCTGCCTGGAATACATCTTTACAATTTTAGCTACAATTTAACCTGGCCAGCTACATTTTACTTCAGCACAAGCGCGATCAGTTAACCAACTTATCTACTTTTGGATCTTTAATTTGTTCTATTCATTTAGTTATTCCCATTGACCTTAATAGACTGGAAATCGAAAGAATATTTGCACCTATTTCTCCGGAATTCATGGGCAATTTCTTCACGTCGTGTTCAAGGTGATTAATAATCCTTTTAATTCGATTTACGTACATTGTGGTGACATTTGGAAACTTACGCTCGTTCCTTGTTGTTTTTCAAAACTGTGGAACGCGCTCCACCCGTTTCTTGTCTCGTGGAGCCTTGGAGTGTGAAGTTCTCTTTGAGCATCAACATCCTGATTGACCGCACGTTGCGTCTGACGTATATATGCATACGTGTCAGCCATCTTTGATTCCTGTTACCTTGACAACAAAAAACACAGAAGTGTGTTTTCAGTGACGCCGCGCTCGTACCGAACACATTTTTGTGGCAATATCTGAAACACGGAGTACGGTGTTTTGTGTCACTAAGGAATTCACTAAAAGGAGGATTTGTTTATCTGAACTGCCTCATTTTCATCTGAACAGTTTTTTTCTTTTACCGCCAAGTAAGTTTATTTTACTCTACACAGTTTCCTTCCCTTTCTTATGCCATTTTGTCTATTTTGATATTTTTCTACTACATGGATTGCACTTTGTCTATTCCTTTTTCACAATTTGGATTGCCATAAACCTAATACGGAGAAAAATCTGACATCATGCAATTTGATCCTCCCTCCAAGTTTCTCCAATCTAAAGGAGATCCACCTATACCGTGGCCTAGATGGAGGGAAGAATTTTTAACTTATTTAAAAGCTATTGATAGAGAAAGGTTTTCTGCTGAAAGAAAGAAAAACATATTACATTCATTAGGTTCAGAAGGACACGTTGTCTTTAGAACACTTCCTCAATGTGATGGCAGTGGAGACAGGAATGAGTTTGATGATGCTATTCCAAGTGGAATGTTAGAATTCCTGCGTTTGTTGTTGGTGATCTTCTAAGAATACTTAAACCTGGAATTGTTGCTAAAGGCACTTCCAAGTATGGACCTGCTTGCAGAGTGGTTAAAGTCAATCTAAATAGTGTTGTGACTAATGATGTTAAGGTTTGGAATGTCAGGAGTGTTGTCAAATGTCATTATTATTCAAGTTGTGCAAGAACCAGTCGCTCAGCTCAGCCTGATATATGTGTGAGTGACTCTTCTCAAAACTTATCAGATAATAGTTCTGTGGCATCCAGAATTAAGACTAGTGGGAGAGTTACCAATCCTACTGTTAGATTTAGAGATTTTGTGTAATTTGTTTATCTTTTATTTTTTTATTTTACAGGGATGAGATGTGTTATCTTCTCTAAGCGTGTTCATGTTTCTTTAGAAGTTCAATTTGTACAATGTTTATTCTTGATACTCCTTCTGTAATCTGTTGCTCTGGTACATTGTGTTCTATGTGCCAGGCAACAGAAGTTATGGAGATTGCTTCATGTACAGTTGCTTGTACTTTGCTGTCTGAAATAAACCTTATTCTACATTTTTAATCTTCTGCCTGGATTACATCTTTCTAGAGGGCTCCAAGCCAACTAACAGTAAGCAAAATGTTTCAAAGAGACAGCGCATGCGCTGTCTACGCGAGACCTAAAAACCACCCTGTGGGTGCAATGGGAAACATAGGAAAAAAGAGAGATGGTGATAGAAAGGTGGGGAGGAAGGGTGGAAAACAGGAGGAAACGGGAATTGAAAGAGAAGGAGCTTGCCCTTTAAAGTAGCAGATCCACACAGTTCCTTAAATAACCAGGAAGAGACACTTAAAGTGCACTGACCCAGCTATCGTCTGGAGAGATCAACTATAGCTTTACAGCTCTATACAATCCAATAAAGGCAGCTTTGGGAATTTCCCCCTCCCCTCCGCCCACAGAGGGGGTTAAAACAGCTAGTTGATCAAGGCGCAATGTAGGGGGCGCTCATCTTGTGCATAGGGCCATTTATAGGTGTTATGTACACTGCATTTTAGGTTTTGCTTTTAAGTGAAAGAGTCATTCTCTTTCGACATAAAGCACATTGCTCATTTTGTATTTTAAATAGTTCTTCTTGTACGTAATAAAGTGTATTTTACCCTTTGCAGCATTGTTCAAAATTACTAACACAAAGCACCACTGAATGTGCTATAAAATGTTAGATAAAGACAAAGGGTAACTTTCGTTTAACATATTTCGTTTGGCATTTTTGTACGGGGGAATAACGCAGCTCTACTCGCAATTTAAATGCAATTCTTGTTGCATATGTAATGACGAACTATTGCTAAGGAGCTCCTTATAACAAAAAACTAAAAATGATCATTTAGATGATCAGGAGTAGTGCAACAACTCCTCTAGATCCCTCTAAATACACATTAATCTTCTGCATTTGGAATATTAATGATATAGTTTTAGAGGAGCGCCTAGACTTCATTTCACTAGTTCCCTGTTGCGCCATATAAAAAAGACAAAACAGTCTGCTACAAGCGAGACCACTTGTTTCAGAAATGTGAAAGCTCCTTTGACTGGGGAGCATTTGTTTATTTGTAAGACTGGGTGGCAGAAGCTACAATGTGGAAGGCGTCAGGCAAATAGCAGATCTTCAGGCCTAGTTTATCTTTAGCACAGCTAATTTGGTGAAATGTAATCTTGCAGTAAGGTGCCCTGGGACTGCTCCAAGGCCTTTCATTGTGCTCCCCACAAGCCTTAACCAACTACGGTTAATTGCTAGTCCATTCCTAGAGGTTAATAACAGAGGTCTTTTCACTTTGTGCATTGTGGCGCTATACAAGAGAACCATACTAGGTACATCCTTTTTTGTTAGGCGCAGGGGCGTTAAGTGATTTGCCCAGAATCATCCTAGGATGTTGTTGAGGCAAGGCCAGGATTTGAACCTGGTTTCCCCAGCTCCAAAGACAGCAGCATTAGTTACAAGGCCATATCTCTTACCTTTCTTTGTTATGAAGTCAGAGATGTAGAGGAGACCCAAGTGTGGAGGTGCAGCTTAGAAGGACCCGAACTTAGGGGTGCTTCCATCTGCTGTTGCACGTATAATGGTACTGCTATTGGTCAAAGCCCTGCATTAAAACCATTCTAAGACTTTGTTAACAGTTATATGTTGTTTCTTCCCATGGTCATTAGGACAGGTTGCATGCTGATGAATATCATGCATGGCATAGACCATAGGGCTTCACCTGCAGTCAAATGTATTGAACCTATCTCAACTTGTTTGTAAATACATCAGCCTTCCCAGTGCCACACATGTTCAGTGAGATGTACAATGTGTGCTCCACTGACTCCAAATGTACATTTGTGGCTAAAGATAACAGTTATCTAAGAAACAAGGTCCAAGTGCAACAAAAAGTTGTGTACAGCTTGGTACCTGTCACTTAAGAACAATTGGTTTACGAAATCCGTAGATTCCTTTTTTCCACCAAAAATACCAACGTTTTCAAGTGCTTTTATTTTGGCCTGTCTCTCATTGTCAAAAAGAGACAAAGCATAGTTTTGAGAGCACTCTGAAACCTTGGTAAAATGGAAATTGATACTGCCTTGTTTTTGACCTGCTCCATAATTGAATGCCATAAATGTATTTAGTGTGGAAACCAAACTATATTTGGATGACTGCAAAAGAGCAGGAATGACATCTTATTTCCACCTTGAAGGGGCTGGAGACATACAATTATTGGAGTCATGAGAGCAGAAAAGGTAATTGGTTTGTCCATTTCTGGCCCACCTCTGTCACCAATGATCAACAGTGTTGGTGCAGAGAAACGAGTAGCTGCACAATATGTTCTAGTGGTCAGAACATTAGCTGAATGATTTTTTTCCAGGGAACTCTTTTTTGCTGATGCTAACACATGAGCCGAAATTCCCACATTGAACAGTGGAACGTGGTCATTATTTTTGTCAAGGTAAAATAAGCGCACCCAGGAATGGAATGAGTAGTTAGTATCTGCACTTACTGTTGTAGAGGGATTGCTGCTGGAATACGTACAGATAGAATGCCAGGGATATGGAGTGTTTGCACTCTGTCCATTGAGTTTGGGTACTACGATTGCCTGAAGACCATTTGAGGACTTGATACTACACTTGCAGCTGGATCTGTTGAACTTTTGCTTAATTTTTTTGCTTTGACAAAGCAGTTAATGTGTTGGTACTATAGACCCTGTGCTTTGATATATCTCCCGCTGGTGGTCTTCTTGTAGATGGCCCCTTTCCTAGTGTTTCCAACATTTTTGCTGCCATTGTAGAGAACTTTTTTCCTTTCAGGAAAGCAGTTCTTTTTCTTTTTCTACCTGCAGGCAGACTTCCTGGGAAGTACCCAGCTGACCAATGGCAACTGGACCTAAACTAGTCCCTGCTTTTGGCCTCTGCCTGACACCTCATGAGTCACTAAGTGCCTCCCCTGAGGTTCTGGGGGGGCTTTAGAAGGGTACTCCTGTGGTGGAATGGGACTTAAAAGAATACGTCAGAAAGTAAAATCTTTGACAGGGACCATCGTGGGTGGTGTGATAGGCACATGCTCCATGGTTTTCAGCCTGAAATTGCTCCCAGGTCCTGGTCTACTGTGACAATTGGCTATCGTTGGCGCTTTGTTCTTTTTGTTGGCGCTTTTTCTATTTAAAACTCTGGTTCCCCTTATTGGATTTTTGTCATTTTGGCATCATGTTGTTTATCACATTTGACTCTATTTTTGTAAGTCAATTTGGGATATGAATTTTGACTTTATTACTGTTGTGGTACTGCATAGATTGCTTTACCCAGTACCCTAACTGATATAGCTACCAGAAGGTTGAGCTCAGGTGAATTTAGTGACTCAAGGGTTCATTCTGACAAGAGTTGTGATTATTCCTTGCAGGGAACTATTGCCCACCCCAAATAATAATCCAACTTCTTACACAGACCAATGCAAAAGATTTCCTAAGGCCAGGGAACTGAGTGGGATGTCAATCGAAGTGAAAAGGCTGAGTGTGAGCTGTCCAGGTGTGAGAAGACACCTGTAGCAGTTTCCTGGCCTTCATTATAAGTCCTTCATTTATATTTTTGTTTAGTTTTGTATAGCCCATCACATTGTTGAAGGGTGAATGTGACCCTCCTGTGGTGGTCAATAGCAGCTTAAACACTGTTTGTCTAAAAATAATGAACACAAGTGTGAAACGAAGGTCCTGCGTTGAAGTGGCAATTTTATTCATTAAGTCATTAACACAGCAAAAGAATATATATTCATCAATTCATTAGTTTAGAAAGAATATTAAGATCACAATTTCAATCAGTCAGAAATAGCAACACAAAATACATTTTAATAAACGTACAAATGTCTAGAAGGCAAACCTAAAATGAAAAAACTAACCATCCACGAATTACAATTTTTAAAGTACATTAAATGCAATGAATTGGGTGAGGATGAGAAACCGAGAATAACAAAAGAGACTAAAAAGGAAAAAAGAAATGTTAATCTAGATTGGGCTCTACCACCTGAGAGTAGGCTTTGTAGGCCCAATGCAGATATACGGCCGGCCGGAAACCCACGCGGTGCATAGCAGTGCAGAAGAGTTCTGGGCTCCAGCTAGGGTGCAGGTCTCCTGTTTAATGCAGAACTATTAAACCACATTGACGTAGGTGCTTGACCGCAAGCATACAGTTATGTTGCTAAAATCCTGAAAACACAGAAGTGGTATCATAAGAACACAGAAGTGGTATCACCGTGGACCAGGTGTTTGATCGGGTGGTCAGCAATGTTTGACCGCAAATCATAAACAAAGAACACTTTCAACATAAGTTTCTCGGAAAATATATAAGAAAGCAGAACTTTGAAACAGGTGTCATCATGCCAAGGTGCTGTCTTGGTTTCGTTTGAGCAAGCTTGGAAAGTTTCATAATATAAAAATAAAGCAAACACTACTTATGAAAGAACGAGAATGTACCAGCTGGTCCTGTCTATGTGTTATATAGGTTATTCTTGTAACTGTAGAACGTTTCTGTGGTATATTCTAGATGTAGATGTATCAAGGGAGGTGTGAGCTACTATGGCACTTGGTGACTGGACTGTGTAAGATGAAATGGTGAAGATAACGCATGTCCCAGGTTTTAACTGGTGGGACCTCTACAGGGGGCTTCATGCTGCCTGGGTAGAGCAGAATGTTATGTTGGGAATTTATATGGTAAAACGTGACCCCGCTTCATTTCCCTCCTCTTGTTCATTTTTTAACACACTTTTCACAGAGTATCTTGGTGACCCTTTCCCTAGCTGGGGCATCCAGGGTGTGTCATTAACGTAGCACTCGTATTTGCCCTGTTGTTGTTCCCTTATTTCGGCATATTCTCCAGACATTTATATCGAGCAGCGGCAGGGCCCTCTCTCATGGTGTATCAACCTGGAGGAAGTGGAGGAGCTGTATGTCATAATGAGCGTCAGGCGCTGTGAGCTCACTCATTTCTAATTGTGTCCCATTCCCGTCCCCGGGAGCACGGTCCATGTCCTCATACTGTGTTTTCTGGTAAATCCCGTTGCTAGCGTAATTCATACCTACTACCTTGGTGCTGAATTTTTGTACACACTTAATCATGCCTGTGCACCGCAACATACCAGCATCAACACGCAGCAAATAGGTAGACAAATTTTCAAGATAGCAGACAGCCATGAAGGCATCCAGTCAAAGTTAAAACAATTATTAAAAACGTCTCCTTGGGCACTTCCCTCCTCACGCATCTGTTTCCCCAAATTGTCCAAGTCCTCAATAGCTTTGGTGAGTGTTCGGTTGTCGGCATCATTAGATGGAATGAAAGTGCAGCAGGATTTTCCTATTTTAGCACAGACGCCACCGTCCATACCAGTCAGTTGATCTAGAACATAGCGATGCTCTAGAATCAAAAGTCTCAATGGTCATAGTTCTTTTTTTATGGCGTTGAATCCGTCTCGGGTGCTGTTGATGAGCTTCATAAGCTCGTAGCGTGTCACCTGCAGCCACCGGGCATTAGCTGATGTTTGCTATATCGGCCACAGGCCCCTGAAAAATTACTGGGCGTAGTTGAAAAGGCGAAATTCCTGAGGAACTTCGCGAAAGGCGTCGTTAGCAAAATATTGAGCACTCCTTCGGTGCCGGTGGAGCAGGGTGACATCACCTTTCATCGGGTGGGTATGTACGTGGGAAATATTGGATGCCGGGACAACCAGATACAGTTCGTGCATAGTGACCATGGTGCATAGGCCGTTCCATTGAGGAGGTAACTGGAGATAAAGGCGTTCTCCGTATGCCCAATAGATGTCCATGAGGCTGGAGGTGCCGTCTCGAAGGTCCAAATTAAAGATAGTGTTGTTGCATCCGGTGTTGCGATCCACAGGGATTGTGCCATTGCCTAGGAAGCAAAGGAGAGGAGATTTTAGCTTGTATGCTTTTTTCTATTTGTAGGTGGTGCCTTTACCAAAGTTATAACGTCTAGATTGTTGTTGCCAAACTTCCTCGAACTCAAACGCAGTATCTAAATCAATGTCCTGCGCATATTTGGACTTTGAAAAGGGTCTTCCGAAGGAATCTGACTTACATGTAAGGTTGTGTGGACCATGCCACTTGTTGTCGAAATAAACATGGGCCAGCAAACGTAGCACAGTCCTGTACATACAGGAGCATTGGCCAATCTGTGTGTTATTCTTTGAAATTATTGAGGTATGCCTGTGAACATTTTTGTCTTTTTCGCAGATTGCTGGTGGTGACGAAAATGCTGAATACCCAACTGCCTCAAAACCAAGCTCATATTCCTGTATTACCCGGCCCGAAACACCATCATATGTCACTACCCCTCTATACATGTGCTCCATTTCTTTTTCAAATTCTGACACATCTGTCACAACCCTGTGTGTGAGATATTTATAATCCCATTGTGTGGTATTCACAAAGACAGTGTCAAGCTGTGCCGACGATAGAAGCTGGATCAGGCCGTGTATACGGCACAGAAACAAGTGGAGGAGACAGTTGGCAGTCGGTGGTGGAATTTCTTGGGAAAAAAACAATTTGTCTGCGCCTACAGCATGTGGGATGTGTGCACACATGTAACATGACTCCTGTGTGACCTTCTTCTCTACTGCTGTCATGTCCCGGTACCACATGTTATCTAACAAGGCGTTATGGGCCCCGTGGCCGCTCGCTGTGTGGTCAGAATTTGTGGAATGGACAGCAGGCATGGGATGCTGGTCGGCAGTGTAGACAACCGTGTCATGAAGAGCGGTGGCCCAACTTGTTACTGTCTGTTTAGATGTTGTAGGGGTGCGCCGTTTTGGTTGATAGACCCGGGGGACTGCAAATACGAATCGACGTGTTCGGTGCTGGGCTATTCTACGTCTGCGGGAGTTGTGGCGGCGGGTATTGTGTATGCGACCTGATTGCGGGGGCCATTTGTTAGATCCAGGTATCTCTGCCACCTGGGATAGAAGTTAGGGGTCCGGGATGTATACTGGTGTGTGCGTTGCTAGTGTTACTGTCATGTTGTTTTGGACCTAGTGTGTTGTTTTGTGCACCTTTCTGGCTATGGGAGACCACTGGTACAGGAGGTGGTGTTGTAGATGCCATGGAATTGTTGCTAGCTGCATTTTGAGGAAAGTAAACCTTTACATTGAAAAAAATGTACCAATTAAATGTTGCTAGTGCCACTCCAACAATGATACAGAATATGAATACAGAAAAAATACATATCTTTGCATCGTGGCTGCTGTACTCATGAAGCAGCATGCAAGTGTCATCTTCGTCTGCATCGATAGTGGAAGGGAAGCCACTGTCCTCATTCAGTGGGACCAAGGGCATATTATTTCCTTCTTTTAGTCCATTATCTGGTGCTGCTGAGGTTCAGGGTCGAGTCTGATATCGCGGCGATGGATCCATGCCTTCTTCTCAGCTATCCGAACGACAGTAAGTGAGGAATCTGTCACAGCGTAAGGACCTTCAAACTTTGGGTCCTACCAGCGTTGGACGTTTTTCCAGACAAATATCAAAGTTCCAGGACGGATTGGTGGGAGCTCAGGATCAATGGAGCCCTTCTCCTTCCTCTTGGATACCTGGGTAGAAAGGAACTGCGTAGCACGTGTTAGTGCACACAAATAATCGTAGAGCTCTGCTTTAACAATCTCGGAGGATGACTCACTATCTGTTTTGGGCCTAGTAGAAGGGACAGTTACATATATGGATCGTCCGGTGACAAGCTGATGTGGCGTGAGGTGGTGATCCGAACTTGGGGCATTTCTTAGTGCAAAAAGGGCAATTGGGAGGCAGTAGAGCCATTTCTTACAAATTGTGGCGCTTATTTTGCTTATTTTACTTTTGAGCACGCCGTTGAGGCGTTCACTAATGCCATTGCTTTCTGGGTGATAAGCTGATGTTAGTTTGTGTTTGATGCCTAGCATTGTTGTCAAGGAGGAAAAAATTGCGTTTGAGAAATGACTTCCGTTGTCGGAGCGGATGGCGTTGGGCACACCCCACCAGGAAATGACCTCACGGAGTAGGAATGTGGCTGCTGCTTTGGCATCACAGTGGACACATGGTCCAGCTTTGATACAGCGTGAGAATGGGCATACTACTACAATGAGATATCGATAATTTTGGCATCGATCAATCATGTCGACATAGTCGATGTGGAGTTCTTTGAAGGGGCCAGAGGGTCTAGGGATGGTGGAGGCGACTGTTTTGAGAGTTGGGTTTGGTGAATATTGTTGACCAGGGCCGTTTCTAGGTGTTTTGCCGCCCTAGGCGAGATTTGAAAAAGCCTCCCCCTCTCTTTTACTACCAAGCAAAAGAAATACGTGAAGGAAATAACATTGTCTGAAAGTGACAAGGAATGCTTTTTTTTAAAAACAAGACTCCAAGCTTCACGCTCAGAATTATTACTGCTAAAGAACTGTCCCTTCACAAACATGTTTTATTTCTATATAGATCAGATCACATTGATGGACCCTAAAATGTTCCTTTTTAAACCATTCCAAATTTCAGCCCTTTTTAGTGACTGTACAACCTTCTTATGCATTTCCCTCTATGTTTCCAATCATGGTTCTGAGTCTCGGTTGGCAGACAGAAGACAACTGTGTTTCACTAAGAGTCTGCAGTGATATCCCTCTGACACTCGTTTGGGTGTAAGGGTTGCACTCTTTCCATGAAACTTAGGTCAGCAGACCCCTAAAACATGACTAACGTGATAACTTGGAATACAATGGCTATTGTCACACTAATATATGAAATGCGTTTGGTACATATTAAAGTCAGCTTACAAATGTTCTGTGTACTTTACTTGTTAGTTGTAGGTATAAACAATACTCACTGAGGTGTAGGCCACAAGGTGTGACCTGGAACACTCCATTTCTACCATAGACACCTTACAGTTTGGGGTACTCCAAAGGTCACTAGCAATAACTTCAAAGAGCTACTAAAAAGAAGAGTGTGTGAAACCTACTCAAATGCCCGTCTACCCTTGATGCAAAAAACCCTCTCAAACCATGCCAATGTGTGTGTGCCCGGAACCGCCTTCTTAAATAAACACACGCACGCAGACAAACACTCATCTTGACGGCACACATGCAAGAGACCAACAACTTACTTGCCTTTGCAGAACAATAGTTTCGTTCACAGGGATAAGACGTGCAAATGGCAGACCTGCTTCACCAAATCGCTACAAGAAACAGTCTCTGTACACTGGTCTTGGACCATCACCCTGCGTCTCCGAGGACCAACCGGGTCAAATGCCAGGTGCACATGGCAGGGCAGTGCGTCGTCTTCCAGGGTTGGCAGAGTCGGAAGATCAGACGTAAGCACCTGAGCGTCTATTTTGCTGGTTTTTGGAGGACTCTGATCCTGGTGTGGGTAGAACAGAGTTACCGCCTTCCCAAAGTGCCATCTTCGGAGATTACTGCAGGCAGGCATGTGGCCAACTCAGAGACACTCAACCGCGGAAGCCTACACTGCCCGTCTCCAGCAGCGAGCTTCCCTCCAAGGGCAGGCTTGCTGCACTTGCATCAATAGATCTCGCGGAATCACTTCTGCAGCCCCTCCACCTCTTTCCTGAGAGGGACTTCACCCAGTAGTGCTCTGACCCAGTTCCACATGGTGGGGATGGGGTTTTGCAGCACACGTTTGTAATACCTGCATGCGACGGAGCGTGGGAAGGGGAGGGAATAGTGGCATTTGTGAAAACTCTGTTTCTGGTGTGCGGCCTGACAGCCCTTTCCCAGAGGGCCACGCTCAACTTCTCCCAGTCAGCAAAAATCAGCAAGAGAAAGAAACTGCGCGATCACCTCACCCGAGCCGACACACAGAGTCCGTCCCCCACGCACCGAGAGAGAGGGTGGTGCGACGTGCGAGTCACTGTCACTGGCTAAATGATCCAGGGCCGTCATTGGTAGTGCTTTCCCGCGCTACAAGATTGACGGCCCTGGTACAGCCAGCCCACTCCACACACCACTATGCTAGGGTGCGCTCAGCGCTGCGCAGCATGTACAAGCAGGTGCGCTTGCACTCACAATCAGGTGCTGCTGCCTTCAAATTAAAAAATGTTTCCCCCTTTTGCCTCCCTAGGTGGCCGCCTTGTCTTGCCTAATGGTAGAAACGGCCCTGTTGTTGACAGATGAGGCATTTATTAACAAAGAGTTGTATTTGCTCGTGGGCATTGGGAATGAACCAGTCTGTTTGTAACGTTGTGGACATTTTATCTCGAGAGACGTGTGTGGGAATGTGTAGTTGATCCAGTGCCACTTGCAGTAAGGCCTGCGGTATCACAGGCTTTCCTGTCATGGTCTGCCTATAAATGAAATCAGCAGGGTCCTGCTGTACTCCCCTCTTCTTCCATAACTCTTTCTCTTGATCTGGTGCACTTTCTTGTATTTCTCTGAGGTGTAGTTGGGCAATGTGGTCATATTGTTGCGTGTTATCGATAGTGTAAGGGGTGTTTTGTCGGGTGTTCCATCATCCATGTCTATCTGCTCTGTTGGAGGTACTGTTTGGTCAAGTAGGATAGGGGCGTACTGAGCATCTGGTGCAGCTACAGGTGGGGGTCCTCTGGCTACAGCTTTTGCTGCCCTGTCTGCCAGAGCGTTACCTCTGGAGACAAAGTCATGACCATTAGTGTGTGCTGCACATTTGACTACAGCTACCTCAGCTGGCAGTGTGAGGGCCTCTATTAGTTCTTCTAATAACTGCTGGTGAATTACAGGCGTCCCATCTGATTTAAGAAATCCACGCCTTTTCCAGCACAAAATGCTGGAGTGTGTTGTTGTTGTGACATATGTAGAGTCTAAATAAACAGTGATGCGGTCGTCAGACCCATGGTTTAAAGCGACAATGAGTGCCACTAACTCAGCTGCTTGGGTGAATAATGTGAAGGTAATACAATCTACTGTATAATGTCTAGGGAATCAGAGAACTCATGCTGTTGGGCCCTAACCACTGCAGCTCCTGTGTACCTGACCCCTGTTTCTTGGTCAATGGTGGAGGACCCGTCGACAAAATATACAGTGCTGTGTGACAAGGAGTCCTCTTTCGCTGCTCCTGACTCATCTGGAGAATATGTGGGACAATCATTAGTGTCATCATCTGAGGCTGCAATGGGATGGGCAAAGAACGTGGCAGGATTGACTGTGTGACATTTGACAATTTTCAGGGAAGGCAATGATAGTATGACTTCGTAACCTGACACTCCTTGTGTTGTTAATATTGTCTTGGCTTTCTGAATTATGGCAAAGACGACGTGTTCAGTGTTAACGGGGATCCCATGACAATGGGTGTGCTTTTCTCTACAGCGAATGCCGCTGCGGCAAGAGCTTGCTCACATGGGTTATGGCCTCCCATGCAGCTGAAGTAGGCAATGGGTTTATGGCCCATGGGATATTTTTGCATAAGCACTGCAGTCATGACTTGGCCGTCGCAGTGAGTGAAAAGGTAGAATTCTTTTGTGTAGTCAGGTGAGCCTAACACTGGTGCATTTGTTATTTCATCTTTTAACTGTGTGAAGGATGCCCTCATCTCAGGTGTCCAGTCTATTTTGTTGTGTGTTTCTTTGGCCATTTTAACTGATTTCAGCAAAGGGGCGGTGATTGTTGAGAAATCAAAGACCCATTGGCGGACATAATTCACTAGTCCTAGGAATTTCTGCATGTCCTTGACTGTTTTTGGCTCGGGGGTGCATTTTATTGTCTCAACTCTATCTGGCGTGACTCGTCTTCCTGATGCTGACAGTAATTGGCCAAGAAAGTGTACCACTTTTTGGCAATCCTGAAGTTTACAAGTTTATTTTTGTCCATTTTGTAACCTCTTTGTGCTAAGGTAGTAAGTAGAGAAATGGTGTCCTTCCTGCATTGTTGTTCTGTGGGACTGCAGAGCAAGATGTCGTCGACATATTGCAGCAATGTGCTGTCACACTGGAAATTGTATAAATCTGTTTTGACAACTCTGTTAAAGACGGTGGGAGACTCACAATCACCTTGTGCTAACCTGTACGTCATTTGCACATTTCTGAATGTGAAGGCCAATAGATACTGGCTGTCTGGGTGTAGGGGGACGCTGAAAAACCCATTTTTAGGTCAATGACGGAAAAGTACTGTGCATCTGGGGGGACATTTGTGAGGATGATAGAGTGGTCTGGGACGATGGGAAACTCTGGTACGACTATGTTGTTAGCGGCGCAAAGATCATGAACTAGACTCCATTGGTTGGTCTTGCCTTTGCGCACAGGAAAAAGACAGGTGTTACAGGTAGAAATGCAAGGGTATATGACTCCCTGATCCAGCAAGGCTTGTATGGTGGGGCAATACCCTCCTCTGCTTCCTTAGATAACGGATACTGTCTTATTCTGGGTAGGATTGCACCTGGTTTCAGTGTTATTTTGAATGGTGCGGCAGAGTGAATAAGGCCTAAGTCATTTGGGCCTGTACTCCACAGGTGAGCTGGGACCTGAGCCAAATCTGCTTCACGTACAGAGTCACATTTTGTTACGACAGTGGGTGTTCTCATTTCCACTGTCACTGAGAGGGGCACTTCATTCAGATAGACGATCTCACTTTTTGAATAGTGTTCAGGGGGGTCCAAAGAGTTGGTCATCTGAGATATCCCTGACTAAGCCTCCTGGCTCAATGAAGATGACACAAGCCCAAGTACGAGCATGATCATCGCATGCTTGAAATGCTCCGAATGTAGGTGTTCTTTCAAAGGCGCATATGTCTAAGATCTGGTGCTTGTCAGATATTTGCAAGCCTGATGCTTGGGGCCTGAAAAGGAACTCTTTGGGTAGCTGAACGGTGCAACCTTTTCTGGAGTGGTGGCCACGATTGTGTGGGCTGCCACAAAAAAGGCGTGCTCATCCACTGGACGTGCTCTAACCTGACTGCTCAAAGAGGAGTCTACAGTGCCTGCCATCATTCTAGCCAGTGGTGTACCTAGTATTGAACAGAACATTGTCCCGTTCTCATCGAAGTGGATGGTCATGTTTAATTTTGCCATGAGGTCACGTCCTAAGAGATTCACTGGAGACCGTGGTGAGTAGAGCAATCGTTGTTCCACCACGTGTCCTCCTATCTCTATGGGTACTGGCTTAGTGAAAGGGACCCTTGCTATTGCCCAAGAGAATCCCTGTGTGTCCGCTATCTGATCTAAAATGGGCAGTGGTCCACCTGAAATACAGGAGTACGTAGTGCCTGTGTCAATGAGAAAGCTGTATGTTTTATTTTTTATCGTGACCAGGACGGTGAGGTCATCTTCACCGTCCATAATGCATGATAAAAATGGGCACACAAAAGTTGTCTGTGGGCTATCCTAACCAGTGTATCCTCCTGCTTGGTATTGCAGGATGGTGCCTTGTGTAAACGGATTGCTGGGGGTGCTCACCGTGCCCACAGCATTTTGCGTTTGGGGTATCGCCTGGTATGTAGGTGCCTGCTATTGCTGTTGCATTAGAACTTGCATCTGCAGGAGTGGTGGCTGAGCTTGGGCCATCATGGGTGCTTGGAGCTGCGCTTGCTGCATGTTTTGCTGCTGGACTGGTTGGGCGTAGGAGTATAGCATTTGGGGCTGGAGGGGCTGTGGATGCCTCTGCTGTTGCTGGAGTTGTGGCAGTGCTTGTTGGGCGGGACTCATGGGCTGTTGATTCTGATCTCCAATTCTAGTACGGCAATCTCTTTGCATGTGGCCTATTTTCTGGCAATAGAAGCAGGTACGTTGACCCGGCTGTAGTTAGAACCTCTGTTGTCCCATTCCACTACCTCTTGCATGCCTGTATTCTTATTGATATTGTTTCTGTTGTTGTAATAAGGTTGTTAGCCAATGCTGTAAGCAGGTTGTGCTGGCATGTATTGTACGAGGGGCTGTGCCTGTATGTACTGTACGGCAGGCTGTGGCTGGGTCTGTACGTATTGTACTGCAGGTTGTGTTTGCATCTGTTGTGGGGCAGGCTGTATGTTGCCTGCGAGTGCTTTCATGGCAGCCTGGGGAAATGTGGTGACTGCCATCATCTGACTGACAGGTGCAGCTAATTTGACTGTGTCTGGTGTTTCCTTTCTCTTATTAAGTTTCTGTTGCACCAATGTTGCAGCTGCATTTTCAATAGCCAATTGTCTATTCCTGTCCTTTTCCTGTTTCTTTTTGCAGAAGTGGATAATGTGGTCCTGTATCTCAGGCCATGGTTTTGCTTCCATTGCTACAATTCCATCTAATTTTTCCTGTATGTCTGTTGGTAGTCCTCTCTTTACCACATGCTAAAAAAAGCCTACAGTTCCCTCCTGCCACGTTCCATTTATCTCCTATCTCTTGATGTCATTTTTCCTTTAGTTTTGAAATGTAATCGGCAGGGTCCTCATTTGGTTTCAGTGTCTGCGACATAAGTGACCCAATGTCTGGGATATCCAGAAACTTCCTATGCAATTGGGTCCAGGCGTGTGCTATTATTTTGTTAAATGTCTCCCCATCGTATTGTGTTTCTGTTATAGTTATTTTGTCATTGCTGACGCTTATGAATATGTCCTCTGCTTCCTCTCCCATGATGGAGATGAGCAGACTCTTCATGTCTCCTATTCCTAAATTGCTACCTGCAGTGTTTTTTTCCAGGGCTGCTATCCATTTGCCAGCACCCTCAGTCAAGGGAGGAGCTGTTTCTTCAAATTGTATTTGTCCATTTGGCTCCATGGAACATAGACAGGCGGGGCATTGCCGCTTTCGAACAATAGAGGCATTTGGCGTGTTACCCTAGAAGCTAGTGCGTCTGGAGATGTATACAGGGTAGGATCATAGTCATGTGCGTACTTCTGCCAAACTTTGAGACTGGCTACCATGTATGCATAGTCCCAATCTTCTTCCTCCTCTCTATGCATGATGTAGTCTTGGGCCGTGGCCAAATGTTCAGGGTGGAAGGACCCTCCTCTTGGTCATGGAAATGTCTCTTCGCTAGTGCAGTCTGCCAACTTATCAGAGAAGGGTTGGACATGAAAGTCAGAATCCTCTCTAAGTGTCACCATTTCATTAGGTGTAGTTCGGTATACAGCGATGGCATGTCTTTGCTAGGCATCATCCAATTGTGCTTGTTTCTTTGTCTGATAGAGCGTAATGATGCCGTCCCTGTGACATCATATAGTGTGTCATCCGGCCTACCACGCATCCTCAAAACTTCCAATTGTTCTATTTCTGTCTTTTTTCTCCTTTTAGGTTTGGCTCCCTCTCTCTCATGGGGCAGTGTTTTTTGGTTGATCGTTGGATCGCGAAAAGGGCAAGCGTCTGGGAAGTATTTGAAATGCGTTCTTTAGTCCTGTGTGTTCCAGCCGCACCCTGTGTCATCCCATGATTGTCTCCGTGCAATGTCAGCTGTGACTGCTTGTCTGGCCCTGCACCATCCTGAGACCGGGGAGCTGTGATGGACACATCGTTCACTAGCTGTTTAAGGTTGTTAATCTGGTAACATGCTTGTTCCAGTTTCATTGACATGCGCCTGATGGCCGTCAGCATTAGCAGGGGGGCTAGGCGACTGGCTCTCTGGTATCACATTAGTACCTGGATCACTAAAAGAAAAAGATTGCATAAAGGCTTGCAATGTAATTCTCCTGTCTGTACAGCTACTCATTGCATAACTTTGTAAGTGCTCTAATATTCAGTAATATTGTCATTGCTAGAGAAACTAATATTCACCTTTTTTATGTGGTGCAACAACATATTTTAACCAGTTGGAGATAAATCTTAATGTGCACATTGACATGTGAATATATACTTTGCACAGGATAATTTTCAACAGTGCTAAATATTATTACATTTTCACAATAGTGGTATTAGACATTATCTGGATCACAATTATGCAAAAAGGTAGTCAGTTTTGAATTAAAATTCACTAACCCTGTTGTTGTTTCTACATATGAAAGGCAAGCCTCATTCCTACAAAGCTTCTTTTGAAACTAAGCACAGAACTTTAATGAAACATAGAAAGTTGTTTTCACTTTTTAAAGGGCAGGAAGTATTTGCCATCTGATCCACATATCTGTTTATTTAAAATAGCAACACGAAAGAAAATCCTTACTTGTATTCTTTCTGTTTTATCCAAAATAATCAACTTATATTTTAAAACTTTCAAGACTATTTGTCTTTAGTGCACGGGATTGTAAGTGCTATGCCATAAGAGTGCTGCAACATTTTGCATCTATTTTTAATATTTTTTATGTCCTGGGTTTTTTAAATACACACAAATTCGTTTTTCTCTGTGAGGCCTACTTTTTTTCTATTTAGTGCCTTTTCCTAGGAAAAGTCATTTTTAACATTCCATGTAACAATTAGTTTTAAAGACCCACTGAGCTAACCATGTCTGTCTGACCAAACTGCTTGCTCTGTGCTCCTAAAATCACCCCTCCTTTACAAATCTATTCCAGCCTGACCCTAGGACCTTTTCTGCCCTCTTTGACAGGTCCTCAGCTGCCAAAAGCCTCACATTCTTAAATGTTGTAAGCTCTGACTGCACTACTGATGGTGGTTCCAGTGAGGCTATGTATAATGCTCCCAGAATGCTCTCTTATTATATTCAAATATTTGCAGACTGGAGAACCGGGGTTTAACCCAGCGGCGTCAAGGGCACGCCTAAGATCTTCGAGTTCACCTGTCTTGGTACACAGAGACACGGAATACTTCTGGATGGCATCAGAGACCAAGTTTATTAGCTGCAGCTAGTAACAGTGATCCTAGAAATACATCACGGTGTAAATTCTCAGGAGACTGCTCATTTTACTAAGGCGAGACGTCTCCTTTTATACCCAATATTCACATTATAAATGTACACCCACTGCACAAAATTCTAGCCAATAAGTTACATTTTCAAACAAAGTGTCACATAACAAAAACTCAATTTACAGTATCACAACGCAAAAGTTAATTATTAGGAGTGTCCCAAATTCAATCTCCACAAGCCGGACAAACCTATAATTGAAAGCATAACCCATGTAATGAAGAAACATAAAAAAAGAAACGGTAACAGATGCTGAACAAGATAAGGCATGTGCAAGGAAACTAAAAGTTAACGATGTCCTGAACATTGATTGGCAATCTCAGACAAAGATCGATCAGGGAAATTGGCTTTGCGGGGTCAGTTTCAGGTGCAGAGGTCAGTTTCTTACAGTTCATTTCAGAGTCAAAAAGAAACCTAGTTAATGTATACATGAACTAAGAAGGCCAGGCCACTTTATTCGCCAGGCTACCTTCACAGGCCTACGTGAGGGCAACACAAAATGGTGGCACAGAACAAAATGGAGTCAGACTCGAGAATTACAGAACCTCAAGACGCTTGAAAGCATGTGTGATTATTCCTTGCTTTCAAAATAAAACGTTCACAAAAAATGCAAGCAGGAAAAAAACATTTTGCTAAACTACTGTAATTTTTTAGGTACCATATCTTTGCAGCATTATTTAGTAACATGTTGATGTATGCTAGTATTTCCCCAAAATATTCATAATGGAAATTCAGTTTAACCAGTTTAAATACATTTATAGAAAACAAAAATAAACAAGCATTGCCAAAGCCAGTAGGTCTGAAATTGGAGGTCAGTCTTTTGTTTTTGTCAATGCATGACTTTTTTTTAGGCATGGGTTTGGTAAAACCATATCAGTGTTAGAGCTGCTGGGCCCTCGCCATTCAAACAAGCATTGGCAAAAGCAAAAATCGTTTTTGGTCTCAAAAAGTACACATTGCCACAGAAGTTCTGGCCACTGTACAAAACTACTTTGTGTGTCCATATGCTCCTTGTGAAAGAGCAGAATACTGTCACTCACAGTGATGCCAGCTGTTAGAGAGAGAGAGAGTGACAGGCATAACATTTTAATATACACAAAAGTTCATGGCTAACGTCAGGCCTAATTAGAGGCCCAATTATTAAAGAAAGTCTCAAAAGTGCCTGCATGGTATATATCCTTGCATATATATGGTTTCCTTGAATTCAGAAGAATTTACAGAAGTAGGCCAAGAAATAGTACTCCTAGAAAATATTTGTGAACTGCATTTTTCCATGAGCAAATTTGCATGTGTAGATTTGCTCATGTGAAAATCTGAATGTTTCCAAGTTCACTTTTCTTCCAACCACTTTTTTTCCTAACCCTGGAAGAAGTTTTACGTCTGCCACTGTCAAGAGTAAATTTCCAACCTTTCTCATTATGAGAAAAGATTTGAGAAGAATTGGTGAAACCCCTTAAACATGCAAGTTACTAGGTTTGCACAGACTCAAAAGGGCATTTGAACCCTGGAACTATTGCTACCCACTAACTTCAGCCCCAGTATGTAGACCTGCAGAAACGTGGCAACATAAGGTAGTTGCTAGTATTCAAACCCTACTATGGTACGAGCCCTGGCATAATCAGAGATGCTATATAGAACTCTTATATAATGAGATTGCTGCCATAATTTGTTGCAGCATTGCATGGCACAAAAGGGACAAGTGTATTTTGTTACAGGACAAGTAAATATATGAAGCAACCTCACTCATGGACAAGTAGATATTTTATTAAATTCCACACCCCTGTTAATACATCATTTAGGTACAGAAACAAACACCAAATATCTTCTAAGAAATACAGGACAATGTATGCAAATCCAGTCTCTTTTTATATGCTATACTTTGCTACTACTTCACTGTCTATAGTAGAGTGCAGCCACTTAACATATTTTCTATAATTCATATTCTTACCTTTATTTGAATTTTTTCTCTCCTGATGGTTTTTTAAACAGCTTTCTAGTGAGCTTACCATGATTTTCATCTGAGATCTTATCTTGTGAAATTTGCTTTGTACTCACAATGTGCGCTTACACCCTGAAAGATAAATTCAAAAGGTCTCCTATGAGGGAAAAGTTGTTAGGCAGTGGATAGAATAGGTTAAAAAGAGGGAAATCAACAGTTATGGACCAGCCAGACGCGAGTCCTGTGCTCTCCATGCCACTGGAATCAAGCTATCCTGGCTGAAGAGGGGTGAAACCCCGAAACCAGTCCTAGGATGCTTGTTTCCAGTCCAGGGAGGACCTGGCTTGGCAGTTCAGACTGGACTGTTCCCATGAGGCACAGGGTCAAGACTGATTTGCATATGGCTGGGTTCAAACTTGAATGGCATGGTGAGCACAAAAACGATGGATTTAGGCCCAGATCTCTGTACTTGGGTGAGTGTATGACATTGTTCTGCATTCTGTCCATCAACTGTTGTTTTTGCATTTGTCACCCCGAGTGGGACGGGTATGCTCAGACGTGAGTCCCGTGCTCTCCATGCCACTGGAATCAAGATATCCTGGCTGAAGAGGGGTGAAACCCCAAAACCGGTCCTAGGATGCTTGTTTCCAGTCCAGGGAGGACCTGGCTTGGCAGTTCAGGCTTGACTGTTCCCATGAGGCACAGGGTCAAGACTGATTTGCATATGGCTTGGTTCAAACTGGAATGGCATGGTGAGCAAAAAAACGATGGATTTAGGCCCAGATCTCTGTACTGGGGTGAGTGTATGACATTGTTCTGCATTCTGTCCATCAACTGTAGTTTTTGCACCAGCCAGAGACATCACATATAAAACCAATTTCCTTCTCTCATGCACTAATGCGCTCCATTTTTTATATACATCAAGGAAACATAGAGGTCCAGTACTGAAGATCAATGCCCTATTCAAATGCAGTCATTCATCCATGACATAGCTACGCATATTTCAAAATCATTTCCCTGTGTTCCGGTGCAATCCACAAACCAGAAGCTCCACTCACTGTATTCTGGGAGGGTTTCTTTTTTGTGTGTAAAATCAATACCCCATCCTAGCATAGGGTGTACTGCAATGGATTTTATAAAACCCCCAAAGGGTCTAGCCATTTGTCAATATTTATGGACATAATGTAACTTAGTTGCTTATCAGTCACCTGCTTCACTACTTCTTATATGTGTAGGTTCACATAAATTATTCTCTAACCCAGGCTCTCCTGCAGTGTAAGCCACATATCAATGAGTGTATTGATACAGAGAATATTTTTAAAAACATTCTCTACAGTCCCCTGTATATTTTAAATGCCAGTCAATGCCCCTTTTATTAATATTTATGTATTAAATACACATTTGAAAGACTTAAAGTTCACTTTCAGCAAGGCAAGTTAGTTCTTTAGCTTACATCTCACTTACCAACTAGTGACATCACAGTCCTTCAATGTTCCCACTTTCTGACACCATTTTGATGGGGAAATACTGGCACCCTCCCAGGAGTAAATGAATGAAACTCACCATACATAGAAGGTTTGCTCAGAAACGTATTTATTGGTACCAAAAGCATGCATCATTGCTAATTAGCAAGGAAGAAGTCAGATCTGCCACCTTAGGGGCTCTCAGACAGGTTCTTTCCAGAGTGACAAGTTTCTAGGTTTGAAATGCCATGTCAGTGGAACTAGAATAAGGCACCAAGCCAAATCTGGCTAACATGGATGTGCAATGTCTGCACCATGCAAATAATAAACAGCCATGTATGGGCAGACCAGAAAGGCTGGCTCGACACTGTGTAAGCAACTTGCACAACCAGATTAAGAAATATCATGTAGTCTGGACAAGCAAAGTGACCTCTAAGGGGGTACAGAATAGCTTGTTGAAGCTTGTCCAGTCAAGGTCAGATAGGAAGCCCTTTTGAGCTCCAGGCCTCATGTTAATGTGAAATACCTAATCATGATATCTTTTAAAGTGCATACACATGAATTTGTACGGATATTCATATATATTTTTCAACAATTGGTACTTGCATTCATATCCAAGTCACCTCTCCATTTATTGAAGGGTGGCTGTCAAAAAGGTCATCAGGCAGGCCCTATCTGCTATCCCTAGAATGCATGTTAGTAGTTGGATGATCCAACAGTATGAGCCGGTCCTCACATTAGAAAGAGGCGGCTGAGGGTGACTTCTTATTCAGTTGACATTGTGGGCTTGGGTGGTGGTGGTCTTTGGTAAGGGACAAGGTGTTGGGGTGAGGGAGAGTCGCGGGCTTCGGAACGGGGCAAGAGTGATGCACAGAGGGCTGCTGTGATTCGTTCATCCATTGCGCTATTTCTAATTCTGTAACTATTTGGTGTTGGTCTTGCCTATCAGTCCCATATTGTTTGTGAAGAACTCGCGGTTGGTCATTAGGTGGGAAGAGTTGCTGCTCACCACTGTGAGGACTAGGGTGTGAGGTGTGCGAGGTGGAATGTGAAGCAGTCGATATTCTATTGCAGTCTTCAACCTCATCTAATTGCTGTGCTAGACTGTTGTTTGCTGGTGTCTTTTTAAAAATAAAGTATGCATCAATCTGACCTGGCAATCCTGTCAAGTTCTGGGCGGTGAGGGACGGTGGTGTTAAGGTGCGATCCATTGACCGATCGCTTTGTGAAGGAGGTTTGTCCACCGGACATATGGGAGAGTGGCCCACTGCTGTTTTGTCATTGGATGTGGGCGCTAATTCTGCATTACTTGTTGCTTTAGTGTACATCCCCACTGGAGTGTTGCTATCTAATGGTGGCCCTATGTCTGAATCTGCGGTAAGGGCAGGGTACATTCCTCCTACCTGATACGCTGGTGGAGGGGCGGTGGTCATGGCCGTGTGCATCATGGCAGGTTGCTCCTGCACATTGTCTTTGAAAATGCGCCAGAGATCTAGGGTAGCCTTCCTCTTCTGTAGCTTGGTGTCTAGGAAGGTGTTCGCATGATCTAGTATAAATCGAAACTACCTTCTGAGGGCCATGAGTGGCTCATATTTTTTGTGAGTTTATGAAGTTCTCTACAATGTTTAAAAATGCGCTGTTCCTGCCCACCGAACTTTCTACACGTGCTGTAATGGCATGGCCATAGTGACGTAGTTTGATGTGTAAACGCAAGATAAATCCTTACATGGAAGAAGGGTGTTGCCGTGAAACACACCCTACCTCTGCTTTTCTTTCTCAGTGGCTGGTGTTGAGATCTCGTATAAGTTCTTCTCCTACAGTCGGAAGGACAAGGACGTATACACCGTCCTGTAATTCATGCTCCTGTGCAGGAGTGCAACCAGGGAAGCGGAGATGGCCGCCAAAACAGGCTTCAGCAATTTTAGTCTGAAGTGGGTGGCTTGGCCAAGAGCTTGATAGTATGGTGGGGACCACCCAGCCTGGGAGTCGTATGCTAAAATATATGTGAAAGTCGGTGGTTGTTTTATATACTGTAGAACTCAATATTCTACTCATGGGGACACTACTGTGAGAGTGGCACGGAATAAGCTTGAGGGGAACAATGTGGTTGCTGCGGGGAGAAGTGCACCCTGTTTATGCTTTCCCAGGCTAATTATCAGAATCGCTGGGATGTAGGTCTTGTACAAGTTTGTTTCCTATAGCGTCAATAATAATAAGGTATATTATCTCGCTTAAGTCCAGTTCCTGTGGTCCGGTGTATACTCCCTCAGGGGAGAAATCAGGGAATTGGAGCTGGTTGCGGGAAAGGGCAGTAATAACCTTACTTTGTAGTGGGATCCCTGGCCACGAAGTGGTCAATGTGGTCGGTATTTCTAAGCTTGGAGATACTAGGCGAATACGTACGTAAATGTAATCCGATGTTTTATGCACAGAAGT
Organism: Triturus cristatus; assembly: GCF_964204655.1. Classification (NCBI taxonomy): domain Eukaryota; kingdom Metazoa; phylum Chordata; class Amphibia; order Caudata; family Salamandridae; genus Triturus; species Triturus cristatus. The sequence continues at coordinate 364,243,328 of NC_140585.1, forward strand.
GCCCAATATTCTATTCATGGGACCTTCAGCGTGGAGGGTAGGTGGTGCAGGAGTATAACAGGATTGCCGACATCCACAACAGCTTCGGCGCACCATCCACGCACCCAACCGTCGAACCAACGCACCCCACCGCCACCCTCCGCACCTGGACCACGGTAACCACCGAAGACACAGCCCGCACGATGAACACCATCCACTCCGGATCTCCAACCGACCCATGCCCCCACCACGTCTTCAACAAGGCCGACTCCACCATCGCACCCCAACTCCAAGATGTCATCAACACCTCCTTCAACACCGCCACCTTCCCGGAGAGCTGGAAGCATGCCGAGCTCAGCGCACTACTGAAGAAACCTACTGCGGACCCCACCGACCTCAAAAACTTCCGCCCCATCTCGCTCCTTCCTTTTCCTGCCAAAGTCATCGAGAAGATCGTCAACAGACAGCTTGCAGCCTTCCTCGAGACGAACGGCTCCCTCGACCCCTCGCAGTCCGGTTTCAGAACCAACCACAGCACTGAGACCGCCCTCATCGCAGCCACCGACGACATCCGAGCCCTGCTCGACAACGGAGAAACAGCGGCACTCATCCTCCTGGACCTCTCTGCAGCATTCGACACTGTCTGTCACCACACCCTAATCCAACGCCTCAGCAACACCGGCATCCAAGAGAAGGCACTGGAGTGGATCATCTCGTTCCTCGCCGGAAGAACACAGAGAGTCCGCCTCCCCCGTTTCGTTCCGAGGCCGCCGAAGTCATCTGCGGCGTCCCGCAAGGATCGTCACTCAGCCCCACCCTCTTCAACGTCTACATGAGACCCCTTGCTGCCATCGCATGCCAACACAACCTCAACATCATCTCCTACGCCGACGACACCCAGCTGATCCTCTCCCTCACCAGAGACCCCAACACCGCCAGAACCAGCCTACACGAAGGGATGAAAGACGTCGCCGAATGGATGAAGAACAGCCGCCTGAAACTGAACTCAGACAAGACGGAAGTCCTCATCCTGGGACCATCGCCCTCCGCATGGGACGACTCCTGGTGGCCCCCAGCCCTGGGCACCGCTCCCAAGCCAACAGACCACGCACGCAACCTGGGCTTCATCCTGGACTCCTCCCTCTCGATGACCAGACAAGTCAACGCCGTCTCCTCATCATGCTTTCACACCCTTCGCATGCTTCGCAAGATCTTCCGATGGATCCCGACCGAAACCAGGAAGATGGTCACCCAGGCCCTCGTCACCAGCCGTCTGGACTACGGAAACACCCTCTATGCCGGGACCACAGCCAAGCTACAGAAAAGACTCCAACGAATCCAGAACGCCTCCGCCCGACTCATCCTGGACATCCCCCGACGCAGCCACATCTCCAGCCACCTGAGGGACCTGCACTGGCTCCCCGTCAACAAGAGGATCACGTTCAGGCTCCTCACCCACGCACACAAGTCTCTCCACGACCTGGGCCCCAAGTACCTCAACGACCGCCTGACCTTCTACACGCCCACCCGCCAGCTACGATCTACTAGCCTCGCCCTCGCCGCCGTACCACGCATCCGAAGAGCCACCGCCGGAGGCCGGTCCTTCTCCTACCTGGCGGCCAAGACATGGAACTCCCTGCCCATCCACCTTCGGCTGACCCAGGACCACCTCGCCTTCAGGAGACAACTCAAGACCTGGCTGTTCGAGCAGTAGCGGACCCCCTCCCCCAAGCGCCTTGAGACCCTTCCGGGTGAGTAGCGCGCTATACAAGTATTATGATTGATTGATTGAACAGGAGATATTATTTCTTACTGCGCTTTGGTGCGCACGTTTTTGATGCAATGGGGTAAGCAAATGCCGGTGCTATGGAGAGCGTGATATGCCGTGTGTGAGTGCAGTCAATACCGAATGCTTGGAATATAGTGAGGACAGTACTTGTTAAGGGTGTCATACGGACAAAACAAGATGGGTGACCGTCTGAAAGACCCACAACGCTATTGTTAATCAGATATACCATGAGTTGAGGTGGGTTTCGTCATGGGATTGTTCGGTCATTCCCTTATATTGAGTTGGAGCAAGGGGGTGGGCTTGCAAGGGCAGGCAGGGGCGCAGAGTCTTGTGAATAATCCTGCAGGAGTGCCCTTAAGAGGGGTGACGGGTTGTCTAGAGAGTGTGCGTTGTTGAATGAAATGTAAGAGGTGGAGGCGGAGCGGGGAGAGGCAGGGGCGTTAAGATGTGGGAGAGTGGCTGCTTCGGATGAAACCACAGAATATGTGGAGTCCAGTGAAGACTCCTCGTCAGTGATAATCACAATTGGGGAGGGAGCGGAGTGTTCAGAAGGAGCGGAATAGGGGTGGATGAGGTTGAAGAATTAGATAAGTGGTCAGGCCAGAGCAGGTCAGGGCGAGTGGTGTCCAGAGATGGCGAGGGAGATGTGAGGGCGTTGGCGGGAAGTAAGTCAGTCAAGGATAGTATAGAGAAGCGGATTTGGGTGGTGGGGGTGAAGGCCACCCCCAGGAGGATATCCAAAGTGACGGAGAGGATGTCACTCTGATGTTGCGAAAGGGGAATTATGCGATCAAAAGTGGAATTATAGATGGCTATGGCAGTACCGTGCACTAAATGGATAGCGAAATTATTGATACACGGAGGGTTAGTGGAAATAACGGTCAAGGAGGGTGCAGTGTAGTTGGCAAGAGCGAAGGAGGAATATCCCCACCCCCCTTTTGGCTAGCAGTTGCAGAAGCAAATGGTAGACAAAAATGTTAGAAGAAGAAAAAGGAAGAGACCGTCAATAGTAGGGGAACCAACGAAAAGTAATGTGGGAAAGGAGGCAGTATGAAAAGAGCAGGAGTTAAGGGGTGCTGCCTAGCAGGGTTGCAGGCTAAGGTGTGGAGAGGCGTGTTAGTGCAACCCAGACATCTTCTAAGTAGCAGCCTTGACACTCAACTAGTGGGCGTGAAAGTGGCAAGGCAGCAACAACTTCTAACTAGCATCCTTGACACTGAACTAGTGTGTTTGAAAGTGGCAAGGCAGCAACAGGAGTGGCGGGGACTGAGATATTAAAAGACCAACAGGCAGGCCACAAAACAAAGACAGTGAAACATAAAAAACAAAGACAATGCACATTAGATGGGACACATTAATGAAAAATAAATGATGAAACAATAAGTATGAGGCATTGTGAAGAACGTGAAGGAGGCACACAGAAGTAAAAAAATGCATAAAATATTGCACAGTGACAGACCTAGTTATTGAGGCTCACTAGGAGAAAACCCGAGATCAGAGAGAGAGAGAGAGAGAGAGAGAGTACAGATGAGAGAGAGAGAGAGAGATACCACAGAATGGACAGGGCGGAAGCGGGGATGGGGGTCAGAAGAGCAGAGAGCGAATAACATTAAAAAGTGAGAAACCTCACAAGGAAGGGGAGAACAGTGTATATTGTGGGAGGTAAAAAGAGGGAGGTAGAAAGAGGGAGGGAGAAAGAGGGTCATAGAGAAAGAAAAAACAAGAAGAAAAGGATGAACGAGGACAGCACAGGTGTGGGAGTCGGACTGGAAACCACAGGAGCACAGATAAAAAAAAGGCGGGTGAAAGCTGCAGAGAGCGAGGGGTCAGTGAAGTGAAACACTTCCCCTTTGTGTCTATTAACTGCGCAGTTATAAAAAGAATGACTGTCAGGGAAAGAGACGACGTTTACAGATAAAAAGGAGTTTCTTGGAAGAAAAGAATACTACATCCAACCATGCAGAACAAAGTTGTGAAGAGAAGAGATGGATGCAGTAGGAAAGGTCGTGAAACAATGAGAGCCGAGAGGACAAAAAGGACAGGAAAAGAAAGTACGCATTGAAAAAGGAGCCTTATTAGGAAACCACAAAGTATTAAAAAGAAACATACCCACGGAGACGATAAACCAGTTGTTAAATACACAGATGAAATAAAAAGGAACGCAAAAGTGGCAGAAGTCAAACTTGTAAACTCAACATATTAGAAGCAAGGGAAGCGGTGCAATCGCAATCAGGACTCAAGCCTGGACAGCCTAATCAATTATTAAACCAATAGCGGTACAACCAATTATTAAAACCAAAACAACCATACAGTTATGTTGCTAAAATCCTGAAAACACAGAAGTGGTATCACAGTGGACCAGGTGTTTGATCGGGTGGTCCGCAATGTTTGACCGCAAATTATAAACAAAGAACACTTTCAACATAAGTTTCTCGGAAAATATATAAGAAAGCGAAACCTAAACAGGTGTTATCATGGTTTCGTTTGAGCAAGCTTGTAAAGTTTCATAATATAAAAATAAAGAAAACACTACTTATGAAAGAAAGAGAATGTACCAGCTGGTCCTGTCTATGTGTTATATAGGCTATTCTTGTAACTGTGGAAAGTTTCTGTGGTATATTCTATATATAGATGTATCAAGGGAGGTGTGAGCTACTATGGCACTTGGTGACTGTGTAAGATGAAATTGTCAAGATAACGCATCTCCCAAGTTCTAACTGGTGGGGCCTGTACAGGGGGCTTCACGCTGCCTGGGTAGAGCAGAATATTATGTTCGGAATTTATATGGTAAAACGTGACCCTGCTTCAACGCCACGTATGACAGCCAAATTTATAGCATCAATTCACAGAACACTTTGGGCATGCCTAGACACTTTATGCAACCAGAAGCATTTTGCATATGAAAAGCTATCACACAACATGATTTGGAGGAGGGATGCCTAGGACTCATGTGAGCGCATTTGGGGGTTTTAATGTATAATGTCCTACACCAAATTAGGCTGCTGTGTTTTTTAAAAACAAATATGGACATTTTGTTTATCTAGTGTGATTACAGGTCAAAAGTGTATTTGAATGTTATTTGCTCTTCTACCTCGTAGAGTTAGCTTTGGCTGTTCTCTGTCATTACTTGGAAAGTCACGTGTACAAAGAGAGTTAAATGGATTAGTCACTTGTAGTTAAATAGTGTTTGCAGGGATGTAACATTAGCCCCCTCTGCCCCCCCCCCTCCTCCGTAGCCGCTGTGGTGCAGGGGGGCCTGAGCTGTAGTGGGCCCCCTCCAGCACTGTGCACGGGCAGCAGGACCCTTCCTCTCGTCCTGCCATGAGTCACTCTTCAAGGCTATTCTTCGCATTACCTAAAGGTCCCAGAATGCTCAAGCAAAGCAGCTGATCGAGCAGAGAGCGAACTTCTAACTCTTTCATTGCAGACCCTGAAAAATTTCCTTTTTTATGGGTTTAGTGTATTGATGGTCACTCGAAAGACCTTGACCAGAGAGTATAGAAACTAAAAAAGGGATCCTCATATCTGCCATCTTCCCTTCTGAAAAACGTGTTTCACAGACAGCGCGGGAAGGTCCCATTGCTTTGAAGTGCCGAGAACATCAGCGTAGGGAACACATACCTGCAGCAGGTGCATTGTAAACATTGCCTTCTAGAAAGTACCTCTTTCTTACTTCTCAGGCTGCCTTTTGTGCACGACAGGCTGGTATTATGTGTGGCCACCTGCCCGGGGGCGTCCCTGGATGTGTGCTGTGCTGTTTCTGCCCAAGTCGGAGTTTGTGAGAGAAAACGTTCCGCAGCTTCACCATTCTGAGTCAAAACTCTAAACGGTCCCAGAAAAAAACGAAAACCTCCTGCCTGCAAAGGTAAATATGAATTATCGATGTATTCCTCTGCCCTACTTTTAAAATGCTTTTTCTGTGCTCTTTTTAGTCGGCGGTTTGGCATCTGGTCTTTGAGTCATTACCTATAAAATGTTCTATGTTACAAGACATTGTGTTGATAAGACAGTTCTAAAACTGTTTTAATCAACATTTAAGAGGCCTTATATTGGTTTGAAAAACGTGCATCGCTAACCTGAAAGGTTTTAAACATTTAGAAACAAAGTATACTTAATTCTGAATAATGTACAGAATCGCAATATTTCCAGCAACGACCCAAGACATCTGAAATAACTTTCTATACCCCTCAGGCTTTTACCTTCCACATATACATTTGGGAGAAGTTATGTGCCACATTTTTGACCAGAGACTGTTGTATTATGAAAAGGTTGGTCCTTGCCGACTTGAAAGAAACAATTTCATTAGGAAAATTAGTGATGTGGGGGTTGCCAGGAGGGTCAACCACTAGCAATTAATACAATACAGTTATGGATGTACACCCTCAATGAAGAGGTGAGGAAATTTGATTACGGCTCCATCTTGCGTATTGACACCATTGTGATGTTGCCCTTTACTCAGGTGCCGACGACCTTCGTAGCGTTTCTCCGTACACTGAACTGTAACATGTTCAATGACCTTTTTCCCTTTCTCTGAGCAAAGTACATTCTGGGAACCGGCTCGAAGCAACTAATTTCCGTGATAACCATCTATTGACCCTTGGTAATCTTTCTCTGCCTTCCCTTTGTTTTACGAATCACCACCTGCATCACGCAAACACGTCCTGTTGTAAATTAATTAAACTTAGGAATGCTCATGCCACCTGGCCTATAGGGTCAGGTAGAGAACACAACCCTAGGGAAGGAATTTCTATTACCTGTTATCCTGTATCTTGTAAAAGGAATGTTTGCACATTGAGGGCGTTGTTGCTTTAGGGGATTTAAGCGCTATAAAAGACTGCGAGCCACGGATTGAAGTGGCAGTCTCCTTAGAACCTACCACTGATGTACTTCTAGGACAACTGTACCTAGCTGCAGCTAATAAATTGAAGTTCCTATGCCAACAGAGTGTTCCGTGTCTCTGTACAATTAAGCAGGCGAACTCAGAAGATTTCAGGCGTACCCTGCGCCGCCAGGCCTAATTCAGCCTGGTTCTGGCACAAAACAATTAATTCTTCAGATCATACAAACTATGTATATAAACTACACCCACACATATTTTAGTTGAGTAAGTTCATTGTGTTTTATATTATCTACTGGCGGTCGCCAGTAGATAGTTATAGTTACAACCTAGTTTCCATAGGAAATCTCAAAATTCTATTTTGAATAACTTTGGCGCCGGTTGACGAATCCTCGCGAAATTTTCAAAACTAATGGGGCGCTCCGTTCAGCTCCTAGCCTGAAAGTCTCGGGGTGATTCGTCAAGCGGGGGCCGAGAAAAAAGGGGGGTCCTAAAACGCGTTTTCCCCATGCATTTTTCCATAGGACCTTTAGACACAGCTACAGCCCGAACGGCTGAACAGAGTTACTTGAAATTTGGCAGAGAGGTAGCCATAAGGCCAAGGAAGTGCCTTTTGCAGGTCTGGTGTAAATCTGTTCAGTATTTCCTGAGAAAATAGCATTTAAAAGAATATCAATATCTATACGCGCGGACCGTGCGCTCACAGTGCGCGCACCCTGCCGTGCGCGAGCGCAATTCTGATTGGTTGTTAGATGTCGGTAAACATTCGAATCGGTCGAAACCAGGAAGTGTCGGACGCCATTTTGTCTCTCGCAGTCTGAGGGGGTGAAAAAAAAAGGTGGAGAACGTGAAAAGGGGGCAGAGTGGACGGTTCCTGACCCCCTAGCCTTGGTCATGGGGTCACAGAAGGACCCCCAAGGGAGAAAAAATATATTTTTATTTTTTTAAATCGCGAGGTGCGCGCACTCAGCGCACACGGCACGGACTATGACCCGTGGGCGCTCGGGGCGCGAAGCGCACCGAGCGCCCACAGAGCGCGCACGGTGCGCAAAGCGCACCGAGCGCGCACCTCGCGATTTAAAAAAAATAATAATTCACGGTGCGCGCACGGTGAAAAACCTGAAATTTTTTTTTTTTATAAATAAATAACTTAGCATTTAAAAAACCGTACAAATTCACTGAAAAAACTATAGGTTTCACACACGTTATAGTTACGAATTAGCATTTAAAAAACCTTGCAAATTCACTTAAAAAAGCCATAGGTTTCACACATGTTATAGTTAGCTGGACATTTCACTCGTAAAAAATCAATGAAATTCCCCCGTTATAGTTAGTGCAGGCAACTATAACTCACGCGACCGCAATCCTCTGCTGATGACTTCAGATATTACATCACTGATGACATATGTTGCTTTATGAAAAATAAATATTTGTAATATATGTATAGCTAAAGATTAATGGAAGAAGACATGGGTAAATAAGTGTCTAAATACAGTGATGTAATATCTGACGGCATCAGCAGAGGATTGCGGTCGCGTGAGTTATAGTTGCCTGCACTAACTATAACGGGGGAATTTCATTGGTTTTTTACGAGTGAAATGTCCAGCTAACTATAACATGTGTGAAACCTATGGTTTTTTAAGTGAATATATATCATAGTTAAGTACATACATAAATCAACAAGTAATATTATTACCACACAGAGTTGATAAAATGTTGCACAAGGAAAAAGGGAGAAAAAGTGGTGCTCGTGAAAAACAATTGAAGATCGGATGGTTTGAGGTTACACACTGTGAGAAGTTGGTCTGGTATATGCTGTCCACTAGTTATAGTGGGCACCTTGTGCCAGTCCAAACAACCCTTATTGATGATAGCTTTAAAGACAACCTTTATTGAAAGCTATCCTAGTGGTAGCTGTGGAGAGCAGCCTTCAGGCTAAGTCTTGAAGGAGTGTAAAGCAGCTTGTTTTACCAGTCTATAATCTCTTGAATGACCAAATGAAAGGAGAACCACACCAGGTATATATATATAATATATGTATTTATTCCCAAACACACCCTACTAGTCTCTTTATGAGGCTAGAGGTCGAAGCACATATGTTACAATCAAAATATCACAGTAAATTAGCTCAATATACGATAGGCCCCGGGGGGGGGGGGATCGAACCATATACTAAGAAAGTGGTATAAGAACCACGACTTGCCTAGACACAGTGCCTAGGGCACGTAGAACTGCTGGGACTCCACGGAACCACCCAAGGTAGTGACACAGGAGACCCACGGGGGACGAGTGCAGTGTATGAACACAGGAGCGTGCCCCATACAATGCTATGGGAATGTCGCGGTTGGCAAATTAGAGTTTAAGGACACTTAGAGGTGGACTAGGAACAAACCCTTTTGGACGTATATGGTTCTAGGGCCAACACCCATGGGAGCACCAGAGTACTTGTGTTACCTAACCCAGGGAAGCCGGGTGCATAGGTGTCAAATGGTGTCTGGTATCTTCGTCGATTACAATGGGGAGATGCTGCAACGTGCTGCTGCCGTGAAGAGAAATGTCCGAAGAGATCCAAGCCTGGATCGAAGATGTGAAGAACCTGAAACCAGAGGGGACAGAGTCTGAGTCACTGGGCAGTGATGAGGGGCACGATAGACGAATGCCCACCGATATCGGGTGCTTCAGGTGCGAAAAGGTGAAGCATGACTCTATAGCCACGAGGACCAGGAGGTGTTGAGGAAAACCAGGAGCTGCATTCGAGCTGTCCCACGAAGGATGTCGAGTGCTGCAGCGTCAGTGCCCGGATTGGACACAACAAGCCTTGCAATAGCAAACCACGCCAGAAGAGAAAAGATGCTTCGGTGCGGACCAGCAAGGTCCTGGGGACTCCCCAAGCTATGGAGAGTCAGGGCACGTCTGGAGCAACCAGGGAAGCCCAATTAGTGTTAAAGTTGCCTTCACAGGGACCCGGTAGTCGACGGATCAGGGATCGCGAAGGGACCTCGAGAGAAAACACAAAGGGCCAGCTCACAGAACACTCGTGGAGTGTAGGTGGGCAATCTTCAGTGCAAATGCTGCTCAGGGTCAGGGTTACAAGTCACCCAAAGCTCAGCTGCAGAGGTCGCCTCTAAGCTCTGCAAATCGTCGCGGTGTCCAGGGGTTCGGGTTGCACGGTGTCCATGAGGGATACAGGCCACAGAGTTGCTGAGCGCAGAGATCTACCACAGAGACCACAGGAACCTACCTTCTGTGTTGCAAAATTCTTCGGAGTCCTCAGGAGCTTCGGAGATGCAAACCGGACTGTTGCATCTTTGGTGCCTGCCAAGCAGGGGAGTAACTCATTTACTCCAAGGGAGATTCTTCAGTCATCTGGCGTCGTGCAGATCGTCTAAGTTCCAGGATTCAGTATCAGAGTTTCGTCCAGGGATATCTAAAGTTCTGTAGTCAGGGGTTCCTTCTTTATACCCAAGAAAGGGGTTGGACATACTCTGGGGACCCACCTATGGGAGGGTAAGGAAAGAGGGGTGGCTACACCCATTTCCTTTGTCCAGTTTTGCGCCAGAGCAGGGGCTGGTAGCCCCTGCAACTGGTTTGAGCTGGACTATGCACAGGGACACCAAATGTGCCACCAGTGTAGACATCAAAGCACTCTTGGAGTGCACCCACCCAACCTCAATCCACTAAAGCCTGTCTGGGAGGTGATAACACCTCCCTGTGACAGGAAACCTATTGTCCAGTCCTCCCCTGCCGGAGTTTTGTCCAGGAGCAGGAGGGCAGACTCGTGTCTGTGGCTGGCAGCATCCATTTTGTGATACCAGGGCTCTGTTAGCTGTTACCGGGTAGACCAGTGCTGTCATGTCTCTCCTTCTAGAAGGGTGGGATCATACTCCCACACCAGTTACTGGTGTGGGGGTATGATTCCAAGCTGTTTGACACCAAACACAACATGTTTCTCTGCAGCCATTTCAAAGTTAGCATTTACCGCAAGGTTATAATGCACTTAAGAGTATATGGTCTGGCTGCATCACAGACAACCCCGGAGAATAGATTCCGAAGGCTGTAGAGGGGATCTGCTCATGCATGGGCACCCTCTCACATAAAACCAAGCACCCTGCCTTCAGGATTGATATGGCCTGCCAAAGGGGTGACTGATAGGTTTATATGTGCAGTGATACTGTGAGATATAGTGAACCTATATCTCAGTAAGGGGTGCATGCACCACATTACTCATGCTGCAGTAGCAGACATATGGTGTCATTTTGGATGGCTTCCCAGGGGTGGCATAATACATACTGCAGCCCCTGATAGGCCTCTGGGGTACCTCTGCCCTGGGTACATAGTATACCATATACTAGGGACTTATAAGGTTACCACAGAATCCAATCTGTAGTGTACCTAAAGTACTGGTAATCAATTAAGAGAGGAAGCAGCTAGGCTGGGGTCCTGGATAGCAGGGCCCCAGCCAGACTAAAGGGAGTGGGTCACTCTCTTCCTCCTGTCCCTCATCAGTTGCCATGAGCAAGCCCATGTCAGCCTTGTCGACATATGGCTTGAGCCTGTTAACATGGAGCACCCTATGGGGGCTCCGGGGAGTTCCTAGGTCCACCAGGTAGGTAACCTCTCCCTTCTGCTCAAGTATTGTATGGGGGCTACTCGACTTGTCTTGGAGGGCTGCTGGGCCCACAGGCTCCAACACCCATACTTTCTGCCCTGGCTGGTAAACAGTCAGCACAGCCTTTTAGGCATGCCAGGCCTTTTGTAATTCCTGGCTAGCTTCAAGGTTTTTAGTTGCCTTCTTCATGTACTCTGCCATCCTGGAGCGGAGATCAAGTACATAGTCCACAATATCCTGTTTAGGGGGTTTGAGAGGTAACTCCCCTCCCTCCTTCACCAGACACAATGGACCCCTGACTGGATGTCCAAACAGAAGCTCAGATGGGCTGTAACCAATCCCCAGGCAAATAGAAGGCAGGGCAAATGGATTTCCCATCTACGCCTAAGCTTTTCTGGGAGACCTTTAATCATGCCCGTTAGGGTTTGTTGAACCTTTCAATGAACCCATTGCATTGTGGTTGATAAGGGGTGGTAAATTTGTAATATACTCCACACTCCTTCCACATTGCTGTTAAGTAAATAGCCATGAAGTTTGCACCCCTGTCTAATACTACCTCCTTAGGGAAACCCACTCTGGAAAAGATTCCAAATAGGGCCCTTGCCACCAGAGGAGCTGTAGTGGTCCTAAGGGGAATGGCCTCTGGGTACCTAGTGGCATGATCCACCACCACCAGTATAAATCTGTGCCCAGATGCTGTCTGAGCATCCATGGGACCAACTATGTCAATCCCAAACCTCTCAAAGGGAACCCCACCACAGGTAGTGGTATCAGGGGTTGCCTTTGTTGTACCACCTGCCTTACCACTGGCTTGACAGGTGACACAGGAGCGACAAAACTCCTTGGTGTCTTCAGACATGTGGGGCCAATGAAAGTGAGGGACAATTCGATACAAGTCTTGTTTTGGCCCAGGTGTCCTGCTAAGGGAATATCATGGGCAAGTGTCAAAAGGAAGCCCCTGAACTTCAGAGGTATTACCAACCTCCTGGAGGCACCAGGCTTGGGGTCTCTACTCTCTGAGTACAGGAGTCCATCATCCCAATATATCTTATGGGTTCCACAAGCATTCCTAGCAGCCTCATCATCAGCTTGCTTTCTGAGGGGTTCAAGAGAAGGGCAGCTTGTTAGATTATGACCAAGCACTCACCTGAAAACCAGGACCGTCTGCAGGGGCGATGTTAGCTCTCCAACCCTTCCGGAACACCTCTCAGAGCTGCTGCTGCAACAGGAGCCTTGGCAGGTGTCCCGAAGGGGAAGGAGAATTGAACCGAGAAAAGAGACAAGAAAAGAAGACTTTGTTTGTGCGCAGCTTCCTCACCTGGACCAAGCACGGTATGTTCAGAATCTGCAATAGATATTTTCTCTTTGCCTAAAAACAATAATCACAAATAAATATAAGCTATGTCACCTCTACAACCTTCTTACTATATAATAGATGAGCTAACAATAAGTATATACCTTATATCTTCATGAATTCAAAATTGACACGGCACCTTGTTGATTGAAAGAGTAACCTTATATCTCCTGTTCTTACTAGGGCTGTATTAATACAATAGAAAGAGATTAAAACCTGTTCTGTTTTTTTACGATTCTTATATCTAAAATTCTCTTGAACACAATTGTTCCTTACCTTACTTATTATATGATATATAGAAGTCCCTGTAAGCGCTAGATACGGGGTATACTCCTTCAATCAGTATTTCCATCGATCACAGTATTAACATATGTGTTCCCATTCATCACATTATTAATTGCATATATTGATTACAAATGAATGGCTAGTCTCTTCCGTCCTATATTGAGGTATGCCAGTATTTATTATAAATACATGATTAGTCTCTTCAGTCCTATATGAAATAAAAGTATGCCAAGATTTAAGGGGTCAAAACACTTAACTACCCTTTCCAGGAATCAGCTTTCAGGTTCCCAAAAAAGAAAGTTAAAGAGAGCGGTTTCACTTAGCTCTATACAGATAGTGCCCCAAAGGAAGGATTGTCCTCTTGCTGTTGTTGCAGTTGAGCAGCTGAGCTTGCTTGATTGACGGAGGCAGAATCAGGAACAGTCTTGATCCGTGCACAAGGAACGGCCGGGAAACTGAGAGAAAGCCAAGCGTCTGATTGAAGAAGGGCGTGGCTATTTATAGATCCACGTAGTGACGCCCCTGTTTAAAACGCATCAGATCTTGTTTTGCGGAGCTTATTTGCATGCGCTCGCGGCTCAACCTCATTAGCATGCGCTCGCGGGTGAAATACAAAGGTGCATGACATCGTCCTCTCCAGCGCTGTGTATAGGAGAGATATACCAATGTCCCCAGTACAACAAACACAATTACACCATTTAACAATGAATAACCAAGCATTGTCAGCCACCACAAAGCACTTGTACAGCATGATTAGATAACCAACCAGAAAGGGGAATAATCTAGGGGAATTGAACCAGAACATGGTTGAGGGCAATACATTAGTAAAATGACAAATCAAGCAAGTAGCAGTGGGAGAGCGATTCCTGACACAGCTCAGCTGCTCCTGGCTCAGATCTGCCCTGGAAGGGCTCCCTGTCCCCAAGAACTCAACCTGGTCAGGTTCAAGCTCTTCTGGGTCAGTTCCTTCTTCAGGCCTGAGATCATCTCCCTCAAGAGACTGATCTGCTTCCTGAGCCAGGGGGGAAGACACTGCCTTACCCCTGCTGATCCTTTTCTTGGGAGGCAACTGGTCCATTCTTCCAGGACCCAGTGCCTGTTCAGTTTTTGACATTGTGGCATGTGACCTGGTCACAGCAAACACATGTGCAGGGATCCCTAGCATTTCTGCATGAGTCCTGAGCTCTACGTCTGCCCAAGCTGAAGTTTCTAAATCATTGCCAAGCAAGCATTCAACAGGGAGGTCTGCACTTAGCACAACTTTCTTAAGGCCAGTTACCCCTCCCCAGGAGAAATTAACAACTGCCAAGGAATGGTCTGTCCTGACATTGCTAGCATTGGTCACTTGGTACATTTCACCAAGTATGATCTGCTCAGGAGCCACAAGATCTTTTGTCACCATTGTGACACTTGCTCCTGTGTCCCTAAATGCCAAAGCCTCTTTTCCATTGATCAAAGGCTGCTGTCTGTATTTGCCCAAGTTACTGGGACTCACAAAGGAGGACATATTCATGCCTCCATCACAGCCTGAGTTGGAACTCTGACTAGGCCAGAGTCCACCTCAGAACCCAGGGTTAACCCTACTACACCCTTATTCCGAGTACCACCACTTGGAGCTGAACTAGGGGGAACAGTTGCCTTAGGGGCAAATGTGGCTGGAGTTGAGTCTTTGGACTTTGTACAATCACTAGTCCAATGGGTTTTCTGCTTACAGATTTTACACCATGGTTTATTTTGGCCTTTTCCTTTATTAGATTGGGACTCCCCCCCAGATGCAGATTTTTGGGACCCTTGGAAAGACTTCTGGTGTTTACCCTTCTCCCCACCCTTATCAGAGTTCTTGGAATCTTGCTTCTTGGTGTCACTTGGTTCTGAACCTTCTGCTTCACCCTGGTTCTGACCAATTTGTCTGCCTTTCCCAATTCTTGGTCAGATCAGGGTCCACCAGGTACTGATGCAACAGCTGATTTTGACAATTATTAAGGATTTGCTCACTCATAATTACGTTGTACAATCCTTTAAAATCACACACCTTACTGCCAAGTAACCAGCCCTCCAGAGCCTTAGTAGCACAATCAACAAAGTCAACCCAGTCTTGATTCTGTGCCTTTTGGACATCTCTGAACTTCAACCTGTACTGTTCAGTTGTTAGGCCATACCAATCTATCAGTGCACTGTTCAAGACTCTGTAATTGTCAGCATCCTCTTCTCTAACAGTGAGGAGCTTGTCTCTTCCTTTGTTTGCAAAGGAGAGCCACAAGATTGCTGCCCACTGCTCTTGAGGGACCCTCTGTACTTTACAGGCCCTCTCCAGTGCAGTTATCCATTTGTGGATGTCATCCCCTCTCTGGTAGGGAGGGACAATCTTGTTCAGGTTCCTATGGTCATGAGTATGATCTCTACCTCTAGGGACACTGTTGCTGCCACCATGGGGCTCTAGCCCCATCTGTGTGAAGCTCTCTGGAGCTCCAGGGATTCCTTTTCTAATGCCAACTGCTCTCTCTTGATCCTAAGCTTAGCTTTCTCAAACTCAAGCAGTCTGCACTTTCTCTCATAGGAAGACTCCCTCGGTTGAGGAAAGATGGTCCTATGGAAGACAGAGGTCCCTCCAGATATACCAGAATGATTGGACTCCTGAGAAAGAGATCCTGATCTTCTTGGCACACCACCAATCCTTCCAGGTGGAGTATAGAGAGGGCCAGTGAGTCCTTCTCCCTCACCTTAAGGATGGATTGGATTTTCCACGTTAGAATCATCTGGATCCTCCTGGTCAACGTCAGAGTCCTGGTCATAGGTGTGGTCACCTTTTGGCCTTTCCTCCTCAGCTGCCCCACCCAACCTGCCTACCTCATCAGACCCTGGGGTCTTTCTCAGATCATCTGCTAGCAACATCTGTATGAGATGTTGGGCTGTTGGGCTTTTCCCTGTCTTCAATTTCCTTGAGGAACACATTGTCCTCAACTCTTGGTATGTCATATGATCATACTTAGAGGGGAGAGACCCACTAGGTTCTGCCCTTGAATACATGACTAGTGTGGTGTGGTGTATTCACCTACCTACTCTAATGAGGCCTACTAAACTCTCTTGAGTTGTAGAAAGGGTGTGCTAAGCCCTTAACACACAACTCTAAATTCAGTAGAATTTACTGTATTCTAATCTTGATTATAAGCTTGAATCCAACTGTTGCACACCACACCAATGTGAGAAGTTGGCCTTGTATATGCTGTCCACTAGTTATAATGGGCACCTTGTACCAGTCCAAACAACCCTTATTGATGATAGGTTTAAAGACAACCTTTATTGAAAGCTGTCCTAGTGGTAGCTATGGAGAGCAGCCTTTAGGCTAAGTCTTGAAGGAATAATCTCTTGAATGGCCAAATGAAAGGAGAACCACACCAGGTATATATATATATAAAATACATGTCAGACTAAAGTCGACAAACAGTGAAACATCAGCAATAAGTGGGGGTTTTATTTGTTTTTTATTTTATTTGAAAAGTTTGATATAGCGCTGACTAGACCCGGAGGTATCAGAGCGCTTTACATGAGGGCAAGCATTGTTTCAGAGCATAGTTAACAAGTTACATAGTTACACAGTTTCAGAGCATAGTTATAAGTTGCAGGAGCGTAGTTACATGCGTTAAAAACATATACGTAAGGTAAAAAGCAGGTAAGGGGAGAGATTCAGGGGAGCGGAGATAAGAGCAGGAAAGGTAGACAAAGAATGAAAGTGGGAAAGAGGGTGAAAGAAACACAACCGGGAGATGAGGAAAAACAGTGTCCAATTTCCGATGTGCTGTGATCCCAGTGGAAATGGTGTTATTCCCACACCTCCGCTATGTGTGGCTCCTTTTACGCTGTGGACTCTCTCAGAGGGGTCTCTGAGACTCCAGGGTATAAATGTTAGATCCCTCCCCAACAAGGGGAGAAGGAGTGCTTTGGTAAAGGGCACATGGTTACAATAGTTAGAGTTGAAAAAGTCCAAGACAGAAGAAACAAGTCCACAGAAGAGGAGGGGGCTGGGAAGAGAGTCAGATCTGGCAGATCAGCAGTGGGAGTGAAAAACCTTGTAGGGGCCCAAGAAGGTAGAGTATAACAGGCCCCACGCTTAGATGGGGTCTCATAGTCATAAGTTGAAGTCTGGGTGTCATTTTAGAGTCAGCCAAGTCCCATGTAACGGGGCACAATGATCCCTGGACACAATGGCCGCCATCTTAGGGTCAGGCAGATGGGATCTGGTCGGCCTGTGCTGAGTCCCCCGGAGTCAGGGTATCACCAGAGGCACACACTCTCAATGTCAGGGGATCCTTCTGCATCAGTGGGAGTCCCCAACCACCAACTTCAGAGGTCTCCTACCGGTGCGCCCCACAGGGCGGATGATGGGAACACTTCATCTCGTCCTCTGCCGCAGCCTCGGGGTCTCGATAGTGGATGTCACCCTCCACTGTCACCTGCTTGGCCCCGTTACAGCTGCACTCAGCCCCAGCAGGCACTCAATCGGGCGCTCGGCAGGCCCAGCCTAGTAGTGCAGCCTCACCTTCAGCAGCTCTGGTGGCCGGATTACTTCCCCAGGCGCTCTTGAGACCCGGTCTTCAAGGATCCCTCATCCGGTGGATTCTGCCGCACAGTGCAGTTGTCTCTGGTGATCCGGGTCGCGGTCATTGGTTTCAGCACCAAGTCGCACCGGAGTGGCCGTCGACGGCTGCGGTCCCCTGTCACTACTGCTCCAGGACTCATCAGACAATCGGTAAGTCCAGGCAGCCAGCGGGGGCACCAGGTCGCTCCACACCTCCAACCGCAAGGCTCTCTCTATGGTATCTAGCGTGGGTCCGCCATTTTTGCCCCCACCATGCGATCTAGGCTGTACTGCGTCCCAGAAGGCTCCCCACCGCTTTTTTCAGAGCTGTGTAGGCAGGGGAGGTTCGCTGTTATTTCAGGTACCTTTTGAGCCCTCGATTCCTGCGGATGACCCGGATTTGTGCCGGATAATATTCCCAGCCGGAGGAGCTACACTAGTGCACGGCCATCTTGCCGCTGGCTCCTCCCTATGGCCAGGGATAACGGGGGTAACCATAAGAAGAACATCCTACTCTCTTAGACACACTGTTCCTAATTTTAGAAGGACACTGGTCTATGTAAGATCCAGTATCAAGCCTGTCCACGACCTTTATTCAGTATTCAGTTACATTATTTGTGAGTGCATAAATGCAACATCAGATTTGTAGGGGACAAATGGTGGTACAGACCTCTGCTGGGGGGGATGCGTTGATGTTTTGACCTGTCTTATGCAAGAGGGTGACTTGAAGCCTCCGCTTGCGGGTCTTCTTCAGGGCAGGGGAGTTGGGGCAACCTAGGGAATTAAATGGATGAAATAATGGGTGCAGACTCCAATGGAGGGAGGGGTATAGGAGATGGGGTCTGGGTACTGACCTAATATAGGTGCCAATGATGGCGTCAGTGATTTAGTCCAAAATTATTTCCAAATATACAGGTGCCAATGTAGGTCGAGCTGGTTACTGTTCCCATAAGTGTAAAAGGTCTGGGGAAAGAACAGGAACTAGTGAGTCTTTGCAGCGCTTAATTAATTCAGGTTGAGGATGTGGTGAGCACGGAGAGAAGACTTACCCGCAATTAGCGGTAGAGGCGTGCTGGGGAGGGATAACCAAAAGAGAAGTCCTCAAGTGTGAAGTTAATCCAACTTAGTTAGGTTCCCTGAAAGGGGATCCATTCCTAAAAGGCAAGATGTATTGACACTAAAAATCAAGCTCAAAATGTACTACATGAGGTAGTTGAGCGAGGGCTGGGCATCAAACATACCTGGAAGATTTTGGACGTGCCGCGCCTCGTTGAAGCTGCCTTGTCAGGTTTCCAAAGGAACTGACAGGTGTGCGCGCTTTGTTTTAAGAAGCCGACCTCAGCTGGTCTGGCGTGCACGTTGCGTGTTCAGGATCCAGTGATGTACGGCTCCATGAGTGTCACCTAGGTAACCACATTTTTGCCCAGAGACTGTTGTAAACATGAAGCATTCTGCATTAAATGTACACTATTATTTATCAAAAACTGTAACAATAGTAACATTGATTTCTGATCTTTTCCCTGCCCCCACTGATGTGAGCTAATGAGGCTTGAGGAGGGGGCCATGTATCCCCCTCCCTTTAAAAGTAAATAAGGCCATGGGGAATATAGTCCCCAGGGCCTAACAAGAACCGGGGATGAGGGCCATGCAGCTTCCTTCCCCTTTAAAAAAAACAATACAGTCCTCAGGGGTGGGGTGACCTGAGTTAATGAGACTCAGGAAAGGGGGGGGGGCACACGGCCTCCCTCCCCTTTAAAAAAGCACTATGTTCCCGGCCGTAAAAAAAAATTGTGTTCCTGGAGGAGGGGGTGTCCGGAGCCTAATGAGGCTCAGGATTGGGGGACACGTAGCCCCCCTCTCCTTTAATGAAAAACCATGGCCCTGGGGATATGGTCCCCGGGTCCGCAGGCCAGGCACCGTAGTCAACCCCTGCACGTAAAAAAAAAAAACAGGAAACTCAATGAAAAAACCAAAGGTTAAAGTAACGTTATAATTAAGCTTGATAAAAAGATCTGTTATTGTTAAAAAAATAAAACCAACCTAATAAATTCACTGAAAAAACACAATGGTTAAAGTAACATAATAGATAGGTGAATATATCAGTGACAACATTAAAGTTTTGAACCAAACACTCACACACACACATATATATCACCCTGTGGTTGGTTAAGATTGTGTTTCCATAGTAAATTCATTTTTTAGTTTGCTTATATCGTTGGCACCATTTGCTGAATGCTCACAAAACTTTCCAAAAAGAACATTGTTTCACCTCTGCTCCTTCCTGGAAAGTTTCGGCGTGAACCATCAAGTGGGTGCTGAGAAAATGAGGGAGTGCCAAAACATGTTTCCCTTTTCATTTTTCCTTAGGAACTTTGGATTCACACCAAATTTGCCAGAAAGCTAGATATTGGTCCAGAAAAAAGGGCTTTTTGTGATTTAGTGTGAATAAATTCAGTAGTATATGAATAATTAACGCTCAAATAGTTTGTATATTTCAAACCACAGAGGATCTGTGGTCGATCTGCAATGGATTAGTAGATCTGCATGTTCAATCATGCATTGTGATTGGCAGGCCTCAAACTGAATGGCGGGTGCCATCTTAGGACTCGGGGATTCGGACCAGAGTCCTAAAAAATACAAGTAAAAAGGATTTAAGGGGCCTTGTGGGGGGAGGAGGTTGAGGATAAATTTTAAACATATTTTGTTCTGTGTGTCTGCTGTGACACCCCGTTATTTGCGGCCGGGGGGATGCTCGTCCTGCCTGCAGAACAAGCCTTGCTGCCAACCCCTACATTGCGCATGGTTGGAGGCCGTGCATGGCAGGGCGTTGCTTTCTCAATAGAGTTTTGACACAGGTCCTGCGCCCAACCTCAAGCCCAAAGACCATGCACGAAATAGGATTGCCTTTGTATTTGATAATGAAATATTACTTTACATTGAAAATAAATTAAAAATTCACTGAAAAAAACAAAGGTTAAAGTGACGTTCTAGTTAGGCATTGTAATTATATTGTACTTTTTATTACAAAAACCTCAGATATTCACTGAAAACACAAACGTTAAAGGGACATTATAGTTAGGTGAAAATGTCAGTTAAAACATGCTGTTTTAAATGAGCAAATCAACTGAAATTCACTAGCTATAGTCCCAAGGAACTCTAACTCGTGCCCTAAAATAACTCTAACTCTTGCCCTCGCCATGCACAGCTAATAGCCCCACCTATTACATCAATCATGACATGATCTACGAATTCACTGCTAACAGTAAGGCAACATCTGGAATGTTATCATTGATTAATGTGCAAGTTGAACAGAGATACCACCGAAACAACTGAATGGAATAACACCAAATTTAGCAGAAAACTAGATCTCGGTCTAGAAAGCTTGCTTTTTGTGATTTGGTGTAAATCCGTTTAGTAGTTTTTGAGAATCTAAGGCTCAACATGTATGTATATTTCACACTGCGGATTCACTGCAGAGTGTCCACATATCCTGCCACGCTGTGATTTGTTGCCCGTGCCTATCCATGGTGTTTCCACGGATCCACAACGTCAACCATACATTTTGATTGGCTGAAGGAAAAGTTGTGGCCACCATTTTGCAACTAGGGGATTTGGTATATGAGCTAAGGTAGGGGTGTAGAGGTACCCTGACTCCCTCATCCTTGTTTTAACTGATATTTTCATCTAACTATAACCTCAAACCTTTGTTTTTTCAGTATCTCCCTATAACTATATATATATGTAGATATGTACTGCGATTTCACACCATGAGTCTATTCAAATAAACTTACAGTATGAAATCGCAGGGGAGTTCTCTGTTTATTGGATTTATTGGATTGTTGTTCAATATACATATATTGAAATAATTTAATCATTTTGAAATGATTTCCTTTGATGGTGTTATATTAATTCCTTTCCACCATTATTTAGCATTGGCGTGTGTTACAGGACAGTACTTGAGCGGCCTTGTATGGTGCTAAATTTACCCCAAGACTGGGCTGGTGTACAGCAACTACTGTAGTGTCACGTTTAGGGCAGTAGTAACTAGAAGTGAAGTTTGTAAATAGAAACATTACAACTGTTTTGTGGGTATTTTTTGTGTTATTATGCCCCTCTCAAAACTCCGTCTTACCCATCCCTAAACCTCTTCAAAGCCCTCCCTAAACCCTCTAAATATCATCAATCCCTGTAGTCCCTCCGACATTTACAACCAAGTTGTCATCGTCATCAATTTTGAAAGTCAGAGTCTATCATAAAAGCATACAAATATAACCAATAATTAAAATTCATGCAACTATGAATTAAAACATTTACAATGAAACACAGCTCACTTTAAAAAAGCTCCCCATTCTAAGAAACACCCTCGTTAGGCCACATTTGTAAAAAGCATAGGGCAACTGTGCATTGCTTAAATGTATGTATCCTTAACAACAGTAACAACAAATTTGATCTAGAAAACGTTATAAAAGTTACATAATAATGTAAAATGCAATAGAAATTGTCACCATCACAGGTAAAGAAAAGTAAGAAGGTAATATATGGTACCAGCTCTAAATCTCGATAGCAGAGCCCTCTCCCAATTATTAGTTACAGAAGTCAAATAGGGCTTCAAACTGGCATACATTTTAGAACAGCACAAGCGGCTTATATAGTCCTGTTGAAAGCAGGTTCTGATTCTGACTATCAAAAAGGAGAACAGTGAGGCTTGTCAATCAGAAACAGTCTAAGTTTAATTAAGCAATAATAGCCGGGAATAGAAGCCACATCTCTTACAGCTACGTCCTGGAATTCAACTTGCAATTGGTACATGGCATGCTTTATATTGTACAGTGGGTGCAATAAAGAGAAGCTCACCCACCTCTGGGCAGGAAATACTGGTACAGTGGGCCATAATTACTAACCCTGGGCGGGTAACTCCGCTCCACCAATGGATTTTGCGGAGATTCGCCTACTCTGCTCCGTTGCGAACGCGGAGGTAGGCAAAATTCCGCCTCCGTGGTGGAACGGAGTTAGCCGCTCCCTCCCTACTTATATAAAAGGTAAGTGCCTTCTTTTTTCATTTTTAAATAATCTGGGAGGAGGAGGGAGCGGAGCGGAGCAAAGCAAAACTCCACTGAGTTTTTTCAACTCCGTGGAACTCCACGTAGAGGCACTATGCCAGCTCCGCCCACCCTTATAAATTACTTGTGAGATGCCTGACCCAACCTGATAGAAGGGCCAATTAATACCAACTAGAGGTTACATTCTGAGGTGGTCCAGGTGGCCGGCTGTGACATGTGTGTGTAATCTAGGGTGACAGATACTACTAGGCATTGTTTGGCCTTAACCTGATTAATACAACTGGCTGGTTGCTCTAATAATGTGTCCTTGGGCCGAATGCAAGCCGTATGTGATTTACTGCTGTAATATTCCAATTGTGTCTGAGGCTTTTCTCTATCTGGTTTTCCCATCACAGGAAGCGCTAGGGGTGGACAGAGGGCAGCTGTGTTATGCTGATCTGCTAAAGGGGGACACTGAAACTGCAACAAATGTTTTATTGTGCATTTGGGTAGCGCCGTCAACAGTTGTTTTGTGGTGTGCTGGACTCCTAAAAGCACAACCTTTTTATAAATTGCTCCGATGCTAACAGTGCCAATCTTTCCCTTTGGATACCACACTGTTCCAAAAACATTTGACAAACAAGTTATCACCTACCAAAGGGTTTAGCTACATGTGTGGTGATCTTCCCATAGAAAATACAGGAGAAGTAGAAGTAGAGATTTCCACCTGTAGATTTGGGAATTGTACTTCATTAAAAATTAAAAGACAGTAATGAAGAGGAAAGGGAGGAGGCGTGAGACATGCAAATGGATGAGAAAAAGGGCATGAATGTCTAACATAGATTGCAGAGGAATGTGGTGTGAAGGGAAGAACAGGAGTGATTAAGACAGTCTGAAGACCACTACTTCTTCCACAGATCTCGGTAATGTTTAATTCACAGTCTCACAATTTCAACATTGAACGGTTTCCATAATATATATATAGCAAAATTGATGTTACTCATTTATGTTATAGAGATAAGGAGCATTGAAAAAGCCAATCAATTGTCCTGGGTGTATGTCATTTGATGTGTTATATATCTGAATACAATGACAGAAAGCACAGAGAAGCAGCAAAATATCTGTCTGGTGGCACACTATTGAAGAACCGGGGTTTAACCCAGCGGCGTCAGGGGCACGTCTAAGATCTTCGAGTTCACCTGTCTTGGTATACAGAGACACGGAATACTTCTGGATGGCATCAGAGACCAAGTTTATTAGCTGCAGCTAGTAACAGTGATCCTAGAAATACATCACGGTGTAAATTCTCAGGAGACTGCTCATTTTACTAAGGCGAGATGTCTCCTTTTATACCCAATATTCACATTATAAATGTACACTCACTGCACAAAATTCTAGCCAATAAGGTACATTTTCAAACAAAGTGTCACATAACAAAAACTCAATTTACAGTATCCCAACCCAAAAGTTAATTATTAGGAATTTCCCAAATTCATTCTCCACAAGCCGGACAAACCTATAATTGAAAGCATAACCCATGTAATGAAGAAACATAAAAAAAGAAACGGTAACAGATGCTGAACAAGATAAGGCATGCGCAAGGAAACTAAAAGTTAACGATGTCCTGAACATTGATTGGCAATCTCAGACAAAGCTCGATCAGGGAAATTGGCTTTGCGGGGTCAGTTTCAGGTGCAGAGGTCAGTTTCTTACAGTTCATTTCAGAGTCAAAAAGAAACCTAGTTAATGTATACATGAACTAAGAAGGCCAGGCCACTTTATTCGCCAGGCTACCTTCACAGGCCTACGTGAGGGCAACACAAAATGGTGGCACAGAACAAAATGGAGTCAGACTCGAGAATTACAGAACCTCACTATGGGAAGCACAGATTTTTAGTTTACATGTTTAAGTCACACCCTTAACTACATATCCCACACCTCTTTTAGAGACCGCACCCCCAGTGTTTTCATCCTAGTTAAAGCTGTGGATAAGGCCGCCAATTTCAAGGCAGCTCCTGCGTTACTAGTCAAGTATTGAAGTAACTTTAGCATTATCTCCCAGAGGCCAGTGCAGAAAGCCTGCAACATGTTCGGGCCTGCCAGCAGCTATCTTTCCTTAACTCGTCTCATAAATGCTGCAACCAAAGTACACTTCTCCATCAACAGAAACTTTTTGAAGTCCCCCTTCTGCAGGAAAAGTTTCACAAAATCACTTTAGTGCCCTTTTAGGTCAAGCGCATGCGCTGCTGGCTCTGCGAGGCATCCTGTATTGGAGTATGCACTGGAGCCCCGCACACTCTCTGCCCATATTTGTCATTGGCTTGTGTCATTGTCCTTCGTAAATGCTGGCTTCTGATTCGTAAATAGGCTTGTTAGTCCCTCCTTGGTTCCACCTTGTCTGCATTTGTTATCTCCCATAACAACTGGACCTTTTACTTCGCTTGTTACATGGTCTGTGTTATAAGTAGGTGAGCACTATTTTGTTCATTGGCTAATGGTGACAAGGACGGCTCCTTTTTGTATTTGCAGCTCGCCCACAAAGGACAATGGAGGCTATTTTTCTTATGGAGCGCTATGCTGCTCTAACTGGCTGCCCCCACAGCACTCACGGTACAATGGTGATGCTTTTTTTTTTAAATTACTTTTAAAAAGAACGTGGCGTCCTCTTCAGGGACACTGCGCCTTCTTTCACCTTTCATTTTCTTTTTAAATAAACCTGCATGCTGAGCGCGGCGCCTGCTTTAGGGACACCATGCTCAGTAAAAACAAATGTTTTACTTTAATGTGGAGCGCGGCGCCCGCCTCATGGGCACCGTGCTCTGTTTCTTTTTGGGTTTTTTAAACTTTAATAGTGAGCACGGCGCTTGCTTTAAGGACGATCCCTTTTCCTTTTTAAAATTTTTTTGATTTGTGAGCGCGGCGCCCGCTGAACAGACACCGTGCTCCGCAATACAATAGGTCTCGCTCTTGCCGAAGTTTAGTGTTGTGAATGACAATGCCTTTTAATATTATAAAAGGCATTGACATTTACAATGCTAATAGCTCAAAATCTCGCAATTGCGAGGCCTATTGCATTGTAAATGCTTGTTTTATCTCTCAGCTGGATTTTTGCAGCTACACCTATACTAAAATACTGCAAAATTATCTCTCCAAGTTTCATAGAAGCTAGAGCAATATCAACCAACTTAGTTTTGGCTTAAAATCACAAGACCACATATTCCATATATTGAAGTGCTCACAAGTTGGATAGTAATTGACAAAAAAACTAAAATGAATAAGTACATGCATCCATTTAAATAAATCTACCTTTAATAATTTGAGGACCCGCAAAAATTTAATGAAATTGTGAAAGTATCTACCAAAGTGCTCTTCCTTTATTGTTTGATCCATCCCTGTTTGCATCTCTGCTTTAACCTGCATCTCCCTACGTGTCTATGTCCTATTTTGCATGAATTCAATGAACTGGATATTGCTTTGTTGCCTAGCTGTATTTATTACCACAGGTTAGGTCTGTTTTTGTAGTTACATGCAACCCTTCTCTTTGCCTGTCTAAGTTTAAAGTTACCCCCAACAAGTGCCCCTCCCTCCCTTTTGATCCCCTTTAACTCTTATGCCCAGGATGACCTCATTCTTTTCAAAGGCATGCAGCGTGTTCCCATATATATTTACACATAAAATGCTGCACAATGGGCTGGTTGCCACCTGGCTGGTTTTATACTGGCATGACGTTATTCTATCTTCCATGGTGGTACAAAATTTAGGAAAATCACTTAAAGCTGGTATTTTTCCCCTTAACAGCACATACTTTAAAAGTAAATGTAAGAATATGGCTGACTTAATAATGCCTGACACTTAAAGTAAAGAAGGACATAAAGGCAATTTCATATAAAGTTCTATTTGGGCATCATGTCCTCGCCTTTGCAGAGTCTTCAACCGTGAGTAGAAGGCAGCTTTCTTTCTCTGGGAAAGGTGGCGGCCCTGGCTGGCCCCTCCGAACGCCACACTGAAATGACCCTTGTAAAGAATGTGTGGATCCCTCCTGTGCTTGTGATAAAGAGCTTTTTGAAGAAGGGCAGTTGTTTGATCCCAGCAGGGAAGACATATGCCAAAAGCTTAGTTGCCAGAACCTCTTGTAGTGTTGCAAGATAAAGGGGCAGGGATGAGACTAGCCTTTCAATAGCCCCTGTTAGTCCCTGAGCTTTTCAAAGGTTTTTTTGTCCTGAAACAAGATGCCATTTCCTCGATTTAGCTAGTAAATGTGCTGCTCTTTGTTTAGAGCAATGTGGCAAACATAGACTAGGAACAGAAAAGCTTCTTCAAAAGGCCTTTCACAGGTGGCAATGTTCAGTTTTACTGTGGCCTGAAAATGTACTAAATTTTTGAGTTAGTGAAATGTAGCCCTTTTCTGAGGTGATATAGTTGTGAGCCTTCAAACATTTTATCTGTAAGATGTTTTTAGGAGTTTTTCAAGCTTTCTTAGTTACAATGAGAATGAACTAGTAAGAAGCACACATCTAGCAATCACACAGCAATTTCCGTCTGTTTTTCTTTACAGTATGTATGTAAAGCGCTCTGATACCTACGGGTCAAGCTAGCGCCATATAAAACTTTTAAAATAAAAATAAATAAAATCTATAGCTTCAGGAAGAACCTAGAACATGGTGAGAGGCTAGACCCTTTTGACAATAGTCACACAACATAAAATGTTGTGAAACAAAATATAAATCACAGGAAGAGCCCATTAATAGTACAGAAAATGATTAGTGTCCTTTGTTTGCATCACCAGAGCATGGAAACAGAAGCAGAGGTAGAGCACCAGAAAAGAAGTCCATTCACAGCATAGAGATAAAGATAAAATGAGAAAGCGTTAATTTCACCGTTGAGGTTTCCCTGAAGTGAAGAAGCGATTCCAGAACCATAAGAGGTTAAATCTTCATACCAGCACATCAAAAATCAGAGAAACAGCAAAAGCAGAAAGTGTTCTGGAATGCAGCAGGACATTCATTGTCAGAAACTACAAAATAAAAAGAGAATGTGCTGATAGGATGGAACATTTTATATGGAAGTGCAAAAGACTGCCAGAACGAGTCCCTGATGATTGAGGTGAGAAGAAAGATCAGCAGGGTCAAATTATTTGCAATCAATGATGGTGATCTCCTCCTCCAATAGACACTACTACATCAAATTAACATTCTAGAAAATGCTACTACATTGATGAAAGTAACTATTTTACAGGAACTTTTATTTTTATTTGAGAGGTAATGGATAATGTTATATTTCTTGAAATTAAAGAAATTACACATGAAAACGTATTAAAAATATACTTAAAAATGTATTAAGGGTTAGTAGAAGCTATTTTAATGAATTTAAATTAATGTAAATTTAAGCGTTTTGGGAGGGCAAACTATTTCATTTCATTTACATTAATTAAGGGTTAACGTTAGAGTTAATTACTGAAAAAATTAATTTAAATGACTTAAGGATTACGGTTAGCTCAGCATTAGAATTAAGTTAAGGGTACTTATTTAATTTAATTTACATTTTGGACTAATATATTCAAAAGTAAAACAATTTATCATTAATAAGGGTGTCAGTCAATGATAATATCTAATTGAATGTAGTTTAGATTATCTAAGGGTTTGGTTGCCATTAGTGTTAGGCTGAGTTTTCTTTTTCTAAGACCAAATAAATAAATGTTGGTTTGTTTTAGGCTTAGGCTAAGAATAAATATTTAAATTAATTTCATTTAATTTAGGTCTAAGGTAAAAATTTGAGTTGGGATTGGGTCAATGAAGTGACATAAATAAATATAAATTTCTTAAAGGCATTTTAAAGGTTGAGGCATATGCCGGTTTACGGTAGGGAGGTCAACGTAATTATAAATTGCATTTACAAATTGCCTCAATGATCGCGTAGCTTTTGAGGTATTGGCATTGAAGTTCTAGAACTCAGATGTAGTGGACTGATAGGTGATAACACAACCAACGATTATTTTGACAGAAGCAGCACTTCCATTATTTTAACTGCCATTGGAGACTAATAAGGAGTTGTTAGGCAATGAGTAGAATTCCCAGATATGCTGTAACAGTCCCATTTTGTGGAGATGTGTCCCAGCCTCCCTGCATGTATCAATAGCCTAAGTGCATGAGCCATTTTGGAAGAAAGGTTTCTAACCTTCAAAGGAGGCGATGTCTTTGAGGTCAATCTCTGGATGTTCTAGCCACCCACCATGCCTGGTACAAACCATTTGCCTTTAGTTTGTAGCGGTACAAAAAAGGTCAGCCCTTTCAATCTCCTCCCAAGAGAACCCAGACTTGTGGTAGACCTACCCATATTTCACAGGGGACTGAAGCCGCACCTCTTCTGTTCATCTTGCCCTTGCCACACAACGTAGCATAATTGAAGTTGTGTTATCTGTCTGACTGTCTCTTACTACCATACTGCTGGTAAAGGCATAAAAACCAATGTTGGTTCTTCCTGTTGCACTTTGGGATCCTCATTGAGCTCCTACTATTCTGTTAAAGATTTATGGTAATCTCTGCCTCGCAAGGTTATTATATTGATCAGTGGCTTGGACACAGGTGATTATAGGCAAACCGCCTTGTCTTTTTTACCTAGCGAATATCTCTGATTTGCCACCCCACAAGCACTGTCATGTGGTTCAATAGCAGCTGTAGT
Source organism: Triturus cristatus (assembly GCF_964204655.1). NCBI lineage: Eukaryota > Metazoa > Chordata > Amphibia > Caudata > Salamandridae > Triturus > Triturus cristatus. The sequence continues at coordinate 364,272,474 of NC_140585.1, forward strand.
GCTGTACAGTAACCCCTAAAATTAATAAGTAAATAAATACCTATGTTAAATTCGTTTTATTAACTTGAGGACACAAGGGTTACATTTACTATTCTGAAACTTGATGCAATGAAACTGTGAAAGTGGTCATCAAAATGCTCTTTGTTAATATCTTTGCCCCTCCTTTTGTATCTTTCTTGAATGTACCTACTATTAAATCAGCTGCTTCAAGTGCACCATATCGGAGGGGTGTGAAGAACCAACTGAACCCCAATAAGGGTTGTCTTTTACTACCCAAGCATGGTGCGGAGTGGGGTGGCATTTTCCTTGGTTGCATTCTGGTAAATGGTTATCTTGCTTCCACAATGCTCTTGCATTGCCGTGTGCATATTTGAAACCACTGGGTTTTGCCTTATTAACCTATATTATTTTGTATGCTGTCTGCTCAGTTTTGTTACTTCATAATTTTTCTAATTTTTCGTTTAGGATTTTAAAGTATTTTCAGATATCATTCTATCTATTTTTCCGATAACTACTACACCCCTTTCCTTGTTTTGCTATATATTTATTTCAGAAGGTGCGAGGGTAACCTGTATGCAGTGTAAGTGTCCTGGTGGCCCACTTCCACCTTGAAAACTCAGACAACCGTTTGGAAGAGTGTCAGATGGGCGGCGCTCATATGGTGAACGAGATGAATCTCACACTTTGGGGCTTGGCAGACGGCTGTTTGGTCGCAGCGGGGAAGAAATCGTCCTGAAAGCCCAGCCTAATTGCCCAAATTTCTTGTGGGTGTTGCAAGATAAAGGGGCAGGCGTAGTTTCAGTCTTCCACTATCTTTTGTTACGCTCTGATTAGCCACAGGTCCTGTGTCCTGAAATAAGGTGACTTTTTATTGGTTTGATCAGAAAAATTGTTTGTCATGTGACCTGGCCAAGTTCCTACCCAGCCAGAGTTGTGCCACTTGCATTACACTCATGAGCCTTTTTAGGTCTCGCCTGAGCCAGCGCTTTAGCGCTGCTCTGGCGAGAGCTTTAGTAAACGGGGGATTTGGAAGTGCAAACTAGTGCTTTTCAGGCCTCCAAATACAGTGCATGTGCGCAGGGCGCGCGCACCATTTGGCAGCCTGCGTGATCATTTCGCGTCCGCTTTGATGTTCTCAGTGGGCCGCGCGGCCACTGAGAACATCAAAGCGGCCGCGAAAGTGCACACCATTTGCCAGCCTGCGTGCCTCTCTCCCCTTAGAGGGCGCGACGTGCCCTAACCCCTCCCTTATCACACTTCCTGCTTGTCTCCATATATATTCTTGTTTTATCCCAGCTATTTTTATCTTGCGTGCCTGCTTCCATCTCTCTCCTCCCGTCGTTCTCTCAGTATCACCTTCTACTCTTTTATCTTTCCATAGTTATTATTGTTTACTTCCTCCTTTCTGTTTTTATCGCGTGTTCCTTCTTCGATATCTCCCCTTTATTTTCCTCTCGTCCCTTCGCATTTCCCTTTCGTTTGTTTCCAATTCTCTAATTTCTTCTCCATTCCTTCTTTCATCTTTACCGATTTTGCTTTTATCTTCGGTGCCGACATTTTTTTTCCAAATTCATTTTTGCTCGAGAGTTCATGCAGTGTTTCGTAGCCATGGAAACTACTTACTCCCTGCAGATGTCTGCTTCCACAGTCGTCCCCATGAACACTGCTTCGTCCTGCCATGACAGCTCATAGTGCCTTTTGAAGATGGAAACACCTACGGGTGCCCCTTTTTCAGGCACGATTAAAAATTAATAATTATAATTAAAAAAAATTCAACCAGAGGGGAGTTTCAATAGCTAGAGCAGCCTGCTTGGATAAAAAATACATTTACAAATAAACCAGGCTGCTATGGAGCAGATTTGTTTTGTGTGCATGGACAAGCCACCCTTGTAGATGTCCGCTACGAATGAGCATAGATTATCCATGTTTAACCGTGTATTTCGCAGCACATGTCACCGTTGTAACCCCTGTGTGCAGCACCAGTACTATGCCTCTGGTGCTCAGTGCCACAAAGGCTGCATGCAGCCAATAACTTGCTACAGTACAGAAAGCCAAGCTTATGAGCACGATGCTGCTGTCCAGTCCTAGATATTCTTACCAGCCTGCCAGTCCTCTTCAGCCTGCAGCTCCTTTCCTCCCCCACTGCAAGGTAAAGGCTGTCCGTGGACTTCCGGCCATGCTTGCCTTCACCCTTGCCCCCTCGCCCCCCTGGCAAACCTGTTAATTACCCTTTACACATACAAATCTCACCCCCCCGGCCAACCAAACGCCTCTTTGTGCTCAGTAATACATCACACCAGCCCCCTGCTTGGAATTCGCGCCCCTCCTCGCGCAGGCACATTTAAATGCTAATTGTCTGTGGAGCTCGCAGCCATGACTGAAGTCCTCACTAAAGTAAAACCCTCCCTCAAGCTTCAGAGGTCTCCAGGGTCGGTGCACCATCTCCCTGGTGAAAAATTGTAGTCCGAAATCACACCCTAATATTGACAAGAGTACACAATGAAGGTGAATTTTAACACTGACAACACTGGCTGGAAGACTTAGCCCCCCCCGAAATCTTTTTCAGCCCCCCCCGAAATTTGGCTCTAGTTGCCCGCCTGATTATAGCACTCACCGCACTCTTGGCACTTGAATAATGCACATCATTCGCGCCCGCTGGTATGTGCCTTGCAGTGATCTCAGAAGGATGCTTGCACCCATTTAAATAGTTGTTTGTGTTCCATTGACCCCCCCCCCCACTTCATTTCCCCCTCCCCATTAGCCACCCTTTCCACCTCCTCCGCTCTCTACTTTCCTGTTTTACCACTCCGATTGTTTGGCCCTCACCCCTCCTCCTGCTGCCCTGCTCCACCGTCATAATGCCTCCTAAATACTGCTCCTCTCATCTCCTTTTCTCCTTCTCCCCCTCCTCCCCACCCCTCCCCTTTATCCTCCATCTTCTTCTTCCTCTTCTCTTCTACCCCACTGCTACAATGCCCTCTCCACTCCTGCCCCACTTCTGCCCTTCACTGTCCTCTCCCCTGGTAAACTGCCCCTAAGATCTCTCCCCATCTGCCCCGATGTTGCTATGTCCTCAGATCCCTATTCTCCTGACTTGCTCCCCTGTTCTCCCCCCTGTCCTGCTCCACTGATGCACTGCTCCCTCCTCTCCTCCTGCCTGATTATTTGCTCTCGCTCTCTCTCTCACTAACTCACCCCCTCACTAACTAACTTACTCTTTCACTAACTAACTATCTTAATCCCTCTCACTAACTCTCTCACTATCTAACTCTCTTTAAAAACACTAATTCAAACTCTCTCTCTCTCGCGGACTCTCTCCAAACTAACTCTCTAACTCTCTCTCTCGCCCACTAAATAACTCTCTCTCTCTCCTCTCACTCTCTCTCCTCTCACTAACTCACTCACTAACTTTCTCACTAACTCTCTCACTAATTCTCTCATTAACAAACTAACTCACTAACTAGCACACTAACTGTTACACAGGTACTATTTCCCAAGCTTCAACCTCCTGTTATTTATGCCCCCCCCCATAACAAAACAAGCATTGGCATAGCCAATAGGTATCGCCTTTGGGACCTTATAAGTGTTTAGTTATCCAGGACAATATCCTTGGTGCAACAACATCAACTGTTGCATGGCTAAACACTTATAAGGTCCCAAAGGCGAGACCTATTGGCTATGCTAATGCTTGTTTGTAAGGCAACTCAGTTGAAGCCGTTAAGCATTTCACCTGGAAGATTTTTTTTAGGGTTTTACAAGCTTTGTTTTGAACAAAGAATGAACAAGTAAGCGGCCAATTTAGCGCTGGGAAGCGCCATACCCAGTGCTTTAAATGAAAATTACTGTCCGATTCTGAGTACCCTGCACTTCTTCAGGGTGAAAGGGAGCGTACCTGCACTTCTCTACACAGCAACAGTACATTTAATGGGAGAGTACTGACACTTCTCAGTAACAAACAGGTATACTCTAGATAGTGAGTACCAGTACTGCTATATTTCCATTTAACACATTGGTAATACTTAAATATCGCTAGGAAGGACACAAGTCAAGGGTGCATAGGGGCCAATTGCGTCTACTCACTCTTTTCACAGAGTGGACGCCTTTTTCTTAGGAGCAAACAGGGACTCTAGATAGTGTGCACCAGTACTTCTATATTTCCATTTAACACATTGGTCATACCTAAATATCGCTGGCCAGGGCACAAGTCGAGTGTACTTGCAGGTACATGGTGTCTACCCACTCTTTTCATCAGGTAGATGCCGTCTCCCCTCCTAAAAAGTTGGTCCCCACAGAAATATGCTGAACTCATCCTGGTGTTATTTTCAGACGCTGGAAAAAAATTAGCAGCACCTCCACATTGTCCACTTTCATTCCGAGCAGCAACATGCAGGCGAGGGGGCTTTGTTACTTGACATTCCAGCAGAGCCCAAAACAAAGGTTGTAGTCAAGGGGCCATCAGGCCTACTTTTAATTGAGTATCTGGCTAGGAGCTATCTGGAACCTCACACCTAGCCAGGAATGCAATAGAGGGTAAACAAAGGCTGACAGCTTGTTAGCACTTCACAAATACTTAAGAGAGGCATGTTTTTAAATTTGTTCAGTCCCTGTAGATGAGAGATATGCATGCCCTGTAAGAATGTCAGATGTGTTGGTCAGTCCTAGTATTTACACAAATAACGTTTTAAATGGCACTTTTTTGTTGTATTTCTTTTATAGCACTTCTCATCCCAATCTAAGGTGCCAGAGCACTTTACATCACATGTACACATTATAAATGGATATAAATCATATATGTGTAACTAAATGTACAGAATGTGTTATGTAAGACAGTGAGAGTTACAAGGTGTAGGAGTCACATGTCCTTCATAGCTCACTGTGCTATATTAGAAGGATTACAATTTATGAACTGCAAGTAACAAAAGGATCTATGTGTTAAAAGCAGTAACCCACTTACCCATCTACATTAAGTAACAAGCATTGGCATAGCCCATAGGTCTCGCCTCAGGGTCCTTATAAGTGTTTTGCGTTTGGTAAGAGATGCAATTTAACATTAAGGGATATGAAAAAGGAAACCAGGAAAGTGTGATGGGGGAGGGAAGGAGAAGCAAAGGGATGAGAGAGAGTGAGGAAAAGAAAAAGCAGATGACGAGAAGAAGCGAGTAGGGGGATAAATATAAAATGGGATTGGTAAATATAGAAAACAAATTGGTGTTGCAAACCCCTTCATAGGTGAGGGAAAGGTAAGGGAGAGGATCGATGTGGGGTTGTATCAGAGCTGCTGGCTTTGGTACTGAGGAACCAGGATCGAATCTCGGCATCAGCTCAACAGCCTGTAATTCTGGGCAAATTCCTTAATCTCCCAATGCCTAAAAATAAAAAGTGAATTTGGCCTTGTGTTTATTTATTTTATTTATTTATAAAGTTTTATATAGCGCTAGCTAGACCCGTGGGTATCAGAGCGCTTTACATACACAAAGGAAAAGAAAAGATTGCAGAACATTGCAGCACATGAGGATGTATAAAGATAAAAGCAAAGACATAATACTAATGTAGATTCTGTTACCTAAGTTGGAAAAGAAATTCTGAGATATTTATGCATCTCCCCATCATAAAGGGTATCTGCAAGAAAATTGTAAAAGCGCCTAATTTCAAACTCATACATAATGGTTTTAGAAGTTTGTGCCAATTTCTGAATTTAGTTAGCGACAAGTTACTATCACTCTCTTAACTCACTAGATGGAATCTTTTTCAACAGTGTGCCCATAATCTAATAACTTGTAAAGAACCGCCGCCATTTTGTCTGCCCTTTTTAAACCCTACTGATTTCCCACCAAACAGGTTGTATAATAGAGCACGCATAGCTAAACCACGCCTGTCTCTACTATGCAGCCTGAACCATGAATGCGTCTTCATTCCTTTACAACACATGCCTTTACCACGCAATGTCGTACTGGTACTCATGTAAAGTGCTCCAAAACATTCCGGTCGAGTTTGTGCTTTATAAAGATACAAAAAACTAGGAAACTTTAAAAATAAAGAAAACTGTACTTGTTAATAATTTCCTTCCTGTGACTCTTGCACATTTTCTTACATTGCTACGTTCGTGGAGCTCGTTAGCTCCATTTCTTTACTGGTGTGAGTACCTAACAGGGCTTACAAAGAACCACTTCGGGTGGACATCATCCGCGCAGGGGGTGGTGGGCTACAACAAACTTTTGACTTGTTTTCTCGAAGCCCATTAACACGAAGATTGGCAGCTGGATGAGGAGGCTGTAACTTTCCTGCGCCATAGCCGGACCCCCGCCGCCCGTCATGGCGCTACACCACCAAGATATGCCTCTGTCACAGTGCTAAGTGTGGCCAGAGTTCTGTTAAGAGGAGGGTGGGGGGCTTCCTTTGAAGGAAGCACCAGAGGCGCAACCAGAGCCAAATTTCGGGGGGGGGGGGGGGGTACTAATTCTTCCAGCAATAGGCAGAGTGGAGATGCAGGGGCTCTAAGAAGGGTTGAAAACACCACAAAGCCTCGTTAGAAAGGGAATGGTCTTTTAAAGACCTGTGAAGTACTTAGGTGTGGCTGTGTGTGTGCCTGGGAAGCTGGCTCAGCCCGGGCACACACACTATGGGGGGGGGCTGAAGCCTGTTGAGCCCAATGGGCGTTGCGCACCTGGGAAGCACAATATATTAACTGAAGTGGGTGAGGGGTGTTACCTTTTATTATCCTTACACTGACATGCCTCCCTCCCCCTGCCTCCATTTCTCCATTCGTACAAGCGCAGAGCGGCAATCTGTTTCGCATTAAAAGGACTCCCCTTTCGACATATTACTGAGCAAGTAATTGAAAATGCGTTTGCAGGCATAAAACCGCCAGGTGGCAACCCTACGCTTAATTGGTTTACACCAAGGCTAGCCACTGGATTGTCAACTTATGTCACACACATACACAAAGAGCAGCGGAAACGGCATTCGCAGTGCATTTATTGCTGTAAACCACTAGTAATCTACATTTGGCACACGGCACTGCTGAGCCCGTGCTGCAGAATATTTATGGGATTGTATAACAGTTCACTGTTAAGGCCGCCCTTCCCCTGCGCCGGGTGCTTATGCACTGACTGTCATACTACACCCCGCTTTTGTTTGAACACAGTGGGGCTGCTGTCTGGAGCTCTGGGCTGTCATTTGGTGTCTATGCCCCCTCCTATGACGCCCAGAGCGAGAACGGAGGGCACCGGCCCTGCTAACGCTGCTGCTTCCCCTTAAATGAAGAATGGTTCTGCCTGTGGTGAAGTGAGCAGTGTGCTTGGTCTGTGCGGGTAGGAAAATGTTTCTCATTTCAGTGACATCCAGGAAATGATGAGGAAAGGAGAGAGTGAGGGGAAGGAAACTGGGTAGCCATCTCAGAAAACAGGGGACGGAGATGAGGAGAAGAGCGTGGCAGTCCCCGGGACTGACTCCTCGATGGATACTCGCTTGACCAAGTATTTATAAGGGTGCAATGGAAGCCTTTCACTGGCGGCTGTTTCGAGAGTTGGAGAGAGAAAATGCCTCTTCGGTAGCGCAGTGTCAAATAACCATTCCATGTTTGAAACAAGCCCACGAGTGGTGCGCGCGCACGTGTTGCAAGGAATTTAAGGAATGCAGCTGGCACACTGCGGGCCGCTACTCGCTCCTGAAACCCCTAGGCCATGGGACTGATAGTTTAGAGGAAAGTCGGGACATGCACCCACCTTTGGCCATTTGCTTGCTTTCGTTATTGAAAGCCACACAGAAAGGCCATTGGAATGTGTGGGAGGAGTCCGACCCACATGGAGAAGTCTGTTGGAAGTCTGGAGTGATTCCAAGAGGCCCTCTTCTAGAGCAGCACATGTGTGCTGCGCTAGGCTCGACCTAAAAATCTGTCATCTGTGTGTCATATGATATACTTTGCAGGAGACTTAGTAACCCTCTATGCTACTTTGATTCAAAACTGGGACTAGACCTCTCCAGCAGTGAATTCACCTCCAGAGTTATCTTACCATTTTTATTCCCTGAGATTTACCTGGCACCCAAAGATCTATGCATCGGGTGCCTTAACCCAATAAGATATTTGAAAATGCAAAATTTTTAACCAAATAAGCAGAAGATATTTTAAATGAGTCACATGCAGTAAGCTGAATAAAAGAAAGTGACCCGGTAGAATACCCGGAGAATACAAAAGACATTAAATAAATCAGGAAATGCATTGGCAAGAGCGAGAGAGGAGAGATGAGAACCTTCTTGTAGGACAGAAAATGGCATTAAAACATTTTTAAATTATGAAACAAACTACCACCACAGGTCATAGGGTCTGGCCCCACAAGGTTTAAACAATTTGCAATAAGGATCAGAAGGGCCAGGGTTTATATCAATCCATGATCCTCTCTTTTTTTCACTCTAATACACTGATGCGTCGCTACATCAATATCTCTACCTCGAGATGATTACTATAAATAATTAAATGTACGTTTAAATTAAATTTAAAAAATGTCAATAATTAACCCTATCCATAACACTTAATGTATATACAGCAGATCAAATAAAAAGTATCCTTTGTTATATTCCTAAATTAATTCACATCTTTACCCTAGCTTTTAATTAAATACAATTTAATGAAATTGAATTAGTTAACCCTAACCATAAATAACTTTTATTTAAATTAAATAACAAACAATTAACTATTTTCCTTTATTTAAATGATATTACCAACAACTAAATTAAGTGGTACGGTTGATTAATTACTTTATTTAATATTGATTCAATTTAAAATAAAAAAAATAGTTGCTGTTTCCATAGATATTTTAATTCATCACCACCTATTCTCATCCGAGACTGCTTTCCAGGTCCTGTGTAAGTTGCATTTCTAGCTCCTCTCCCTGCCACGGGGTTCTGAGGGCTCCTCAGCGGATGACCGATTGGCCGTGTGAAGTGTACCACGTGAGCTACGAGGTGGCACTGGGTGAGCTGGTCAGTCTGCAGTAATGAGCTTGGCACACTTGTATGGCATGGCATCATTGGGATCATTGCTTTCAATTCCCTGAGCGCCCGGGTGCATTTTTCAAATCTCTGCATATTGCTTTATTATTTACTCTACTTCGTATCTTTCTGCCTGTTATTCATCACTTTACCATTTTCCTTTCCGAGTTTAACTCACAATAATCTCTGCCTTCCCTGAGAGCGGCTGCGCTCCTTTCAGAGGGAGACAGCTAGCTCTGCTGACTGCTGCACATTTACACTTTTAATGCGAGTGCACGGTGCCTGTGTGCAGTGCAGGGGGCTGCGCCTCCCCGGATCAACATTGAAAACGCCTTTTAAAAAGGTGCCAAAAGCCCTGTTTTGCGAGTGTCAAGGGAGGAGAATTTTTAAAAGGCGTGAATAGCCCTGCTCTGCATGTATTAAAGGGACAGGTTGGTTTAAAGGGCGTCAAAAGCACTGCTCTGCATGCATTAAAGGGGCGTGGAGGTTTAAAGGGTGCCAAAAGCCCTGCTTTGCGAGTGTCAAGAGAGGAGATTTTTAAAGCGCGTCAAAAGCCCTGCTTTGCACATGTTCAGGGCGGTGATTCTCTCAGGAGGCAGGCAGGCAGGCCGTTTGATCTCAGCAGGAAAGTAATTCCTCACAAGCTTTGCCGAATGTCTTGCCGAGTTTGGAGCCAGCCTTTCAAAACCCCTTGTTAGTTCGTGAGCAGTTTATACTGATATTTTTCTACGCTGGGTCACCAAAGATGCTTCACTGCATCAGGTGTGGTATAGGGAACGTACCGTGAGTGCTGAGCAGCTACCTGCAGAGGTCACAGGTAAGGGTGGGCGGAAATTGCGAAATTGACTTTCGCAAATTAACGCGAAATTGCACAAAATCTCTGCGAGCATGCAAAACTTTCGCGAAGATGCGGAGATTGCTTTTCCCGTCCGTTCGCGATGTGTTTTTGCGTGCTCGCGGGGAAATATATCTCCAACTTGCCCATGCGGTCGCTAATGGGCGCGGCCATCTTGCTCGCGATGCTTATTTCCTGTTCGTGATCGCAATGACGTGTTCACGATCGCAAACTCTCGTGGGATAGCGCGACCGGCTACCAACAATCCAACATCTTGTGGCGCGCGTGAACGGATAGGAAAACTTGTCGGCGAACGCAGGGACCTGGTAAGTCGCGATCGCGTGCGCGAGAATGCATTTTTAAAGCGCGAACAAGAAAAATACTTCCGTTTCGCGGCAGATTGCGAAAGTTTTAACATTTTCGCGCTCTCTGCGGAACGCGAAAATGTCAAAATATCGCAAATTCCGCGAACGGAACGAAATTTACCGCCCAGGCTTAGTCACAGGTTTAGCATTAATCAGTTTGTTAGGTCGAGCCTGGGCAGCACATGGCCTGCTCTGCGAGGCATGGTGTATTTGAGTATAGACTTGAAGTACCACCCCTCTCCGCCCATATTTGTCATTGGCTTGCTTCATTGTCCTTTGTAAATGCTTGCTTCTGATTCATTAATAGACTTGTTAGTCCCTCCTTAGTACCGCCTTGTCTTCAGTTGTAACCTCCCATGAAGACTGGCCCTTTTACTTCTGTTGTTACACGGTATGTCTTATTTAGTCTGTAAATACTATTTTCTTTTAATGAGTTTCTCCTACTGAAGGCACGACATGCACACTTTCACGTTCCAAGCAGCCCAGGACAATGGCGGCCGCTTCTATGAAATTAAATAAGTCTTGCATTTACAAGAGTTTGAACTATTGGCATTGTAAATGACAATGCCTTTTATTTATGTGTTATTCATCAAAACAGATAAATAAATGGCATTGTCATTTACAATGCCAATATCTTCAAATCTTGCAAATGCAAGACCTATTGCATTGCAAATGCTTGGTTTGTGACATGGAGCTCACCTACTTCTTGGAAAGAGTCACTTTTTAGGTCTGTCACTAGCCTACACCTTTTGATTTTACTTATATCCTATACCTACTTGTAGGGAATTTCAGCCAGCCATCCACTGGTGTGTTAATATGTCATTCACATTTTTCTTCCGCCTACTACAGCATCAGTACAGGGCAGTGGGTCAGCCCACTTCAGCCATTGGCTAACTTCAGTGTGAGGGACAGAATTCTACCCTTTCACAAGGAGCACATCGACACACAAAGTAGTTTCCCGAAGGGCCAGGGACAGTTATAGCAATGTGTGCTTTTTGAGACCACAGAAATATTTTAGTTGTTAGACAATAATTGTCTAGATTGATGAGGGCTGGCATCTTGCCCGACAATAAGGTTTTGCAAACGCCATTCCAAAACAAAGCAAGCCCTGTCAAAGCCTAAGGCTAGCGGAAAACTTCAAACCTATTGATTTTTTCCAATCCTTGTTGAATAAACGCAGCACTTTTGCGGTAATATTTAATAAGAGGTGACAGAGGCAACAAATTAACACGGAGACCAGAGCAAAAGCCAAGCCAAAGGGCTGGCTTAGCTCTTGATGCGCATGCACGAACCACGCCCTGAAAATGTTTGCTATGTAAATCATTCAACAAACATTATGTAAAATATGTCAAAGTCTCTTCAAAATTCAAAGTATTAACATGTGAAAGCTTTGACAATAATACATCACATTATAGCACTGCACTCAGAAGCACTTATTAAAAGTGATAGTTTTTAAACATGAATCATTAATGAACTCAGAGGCAAGACAGTTGTCATGCAAACCCTGTACGTAGTCCATAATATTCTAGAGCAACATTATAGTCTGTTAAATCAAACATAATATGTTTTAGAGCAACTGGTATTCAGAATTCAGAAATTTCAATGTGCTTTCATACATGAAAATGAAGAAAAAGGAGTTTTGGTGAAATAAAATATTTGCCTAATATCACACAGTTTAAGCGGGATGCTACAAATTATTCAGATTTTCTGGTTTCATTTTTGTACAAATCAGCCACTAAATTGGTATCTATTTGCTGTACCTTTTTTATGTAAACTCTTTGATTTCACTTCTTCGTGCAATATTCTGCAGTTTTTATATAGCGCAAACTCGATCCAAAGGCATTGGAGCTCTTTACATGCGCACCAGTTACATTGCACAAGGTCACATTCACTTTTTATAGGCACAGGGAGATTAAGTTGTGAATGCACAAATCAAGTACACTTGTCTGTAATGAGAGACAGTAATCAAACACAGTCCTGGAGATATGTTTGTTTTAAGCTAGAGCTTCAAAGATAAGCAGCGGTCAGCTTCCAAGTATGCTCTGCCAGACTCAGCTGGCGCAATCTTTATATTCGGTTTGAAGTACATTGAAATACATTCAAATAGCTGAGTCAGACATGTGTGCAGACCGTTGGTTTTGTAAGTCACGTTTTATACAATCACATCTGGAATCTTGGCAAAGCATAAATACATTCTCACAGTGTGAGGACAGGTGTGGTTTCGACACATGCTGTTATCGCTCTTTCTTATTTACTTCTTATCTATGTTTTCATTCAGTTCTTAAAAAACAATTCGCAATCCCAATTTGCGTTTCGGTAATAGGTTCTCGAATCTCAAATAGGGGCTTGTACATTTCAGAGGAAGGGGTGAGTTTACGGCGTCCCTTCCTAATACGAATTGCAGTGGTGTGTGAGAATGTTTTGCGACTGAAATGTGGTTGCAAAATATTGCATTTTACTGCCTACTTCAAGTAGGTGAAAAGCTATTCACTGTTATGAGCCCCAATGTACCCCAATAGAGGCCTCGGTAGCTACTCAACCTTTTATCTACATTTGTCCTAACTTGCTCTGCATAACGGTTTTGGCACTGAACTTTTACATAGTTATAGGCTGAATAAATATCAATCAGTTTTCTTCAAAACTGGCCTAATTTATTATGCATGAGGCTTCCTAGTATCATATCTTAATCCCCTGCTCAGGACGTATGCAGCAGGACTACCATCTTCTGTATAATAACTCTGTACAAAGGTCACCGCTAACGTCATCCTTGGACGACAGGTCCACTATACATAATGGCAAGCCATTGCATATCTAGGTAGAACCCCATAGGTTATTTTGTGGGTATAAAAGAACCACATCTTCGCTGGATAACCAAAAGAGAAACTTCCACGCTGACACTAGACGCTGAGGTCCCGGCCTGCAGAAGCTCCAGCATGCAGTGGTCTGACATCCCTTGCGGGTGACCAACTTGAGAGCAAGACGGGGTCCTTCATTCTCTCCCATCAGGTAATGGAGTTGTTTTTTTCCTAGGGTATTCTTGGCTTTGCACCCACATACATGCAAGGTACACTTAATTACACTTAGATAGGGTTTGCATCGTAGGAGTACGCTCAATTACTGCCATGTATCGATATGCCTGCATATATTTACTGGTTAAGCACCATAGTAGAATACTACCTTTTATTTACTCTGTCGAAACTTGTAATCTTATATACCTTTTTCTGTCTAATGATTGTCGCAGCAAATATGTTTCATACTAGAATGACGCTGGTTCAATAAATGCTTGTTTGAAAACGTCCTCATCGTTTATTCTGTATATCTCTCTGAGACTGAGTGAGCATGAGTGACTGAGAGAAAAGTAGTGCACTGTTTCCACGATTCCTGAAGGATCAAGGGTTGACATGTTCGATAGTTGCCAGCAACTATTTTGCCCTGGTAAGGTAAGTGGGCTTATGGTGGCACTGTGAGCTAGCTGGTCTAAAGGCTAACATATCGTTTGGGGGTGTCTAGAATCAGTCTGGACACAAATCCCTTAGTTTATGTTGTCTAAACAAGCAGATCTATGTATTATTAGGAACTATACAACATCACAAATGGGAAGGAGTCCCCTTTGTAAATGTTTGTTAAAACATTTTTAAGAGCAGGTAGTGGTCCCATGGACCACTGCCTACTCTTAAAAAATGAAAAGAAAACTTTTCAGTCAGCTGAGCGTGTTGAGCCTGGTGATAGAGCCTCCATTCATGCTCATCTCCCTGGCTCAGAGTGGCACGCCACCAAGAAAAACAAACCAAGAGGGAGGGTAATACAACTGAAGAATGGGTGAGTGGGAGGGACAGTCGCTGCGCTCAGTTCTGTTCTACCTCTTAGAGGCCATAGTTGGGAATGGGACTTGTGGTGCTCAGCGAGGCAGATGGGATCTGGGGAGAGACACTGCTAGGAGGGTGAAGAGCAGGAACCCGCTTCTGCCCTGGCAAGAGCTGTGCTGAAGAAAGTAAGGTGCGCGGCCGCCATGCTAAAAGATTAAGCACAGCTGCCGTGAAGTGGGCTCCATGTTGATCAAATGAAACACACTGTGCACTTCCTGAAGCGGCCAGCATGTTGCCACCATGCCAGTAACCAGAGCCCTGCGCTGGGGAAAAACAATATATACAACAGGTGCGAGTGAACAAAAAAAGAGTTCCTGAAAAAATACACTTAAACACACAAGTGGAAACATACCAGTAGTTAGTTCCTACTCTGTGGGCATCAACAAGTGATGAAAAGGGGGGACAAACAAGAGAGATAGCCACTAGCAAGTAAGCGATGTTTACCAACAGTACAAGTAATGAATAAATGCCAAGGGGCGGGCTGTAAGCCCACAAAGTGAATACAGCATGTCTTGTCATAGTGTAGAAAAGGCACATTTTTATGCGTCCCTGTGCCTCTCTCCACCACCTTCCCTTCTGTCTTGTAGGCACATATTTATTTTTATTATGTCCTGGTTTTTTAATTGGCTTCCTAGAACTTTCTGTTTTGTTTTTAATTTTACAGTTGAAAAACTTGTCCCAGCATGCAACCAAACTGTAGAGGTAAGCAAACCACTCAAAGCTCGAGTCAGGCTCTAGCCACATTCCTGGTTCTGGCTCAGCTCAAGGACCTTTTGGAATCTTAAACCCAGAATGAGCCAAGCTTTCACTGGAGGTGACCACATGGCTACAGCTGCTGACCATGTAACATGAGGAATAGGGTTTGAATACCAGCCCCATTGACTCCACTTCCTGTCAAATCTCACTGTGCCGAAAGGACGTGTGTTTTGCAGTCAGTCTCTTGTGAAGAGCTCTTATGTCCTTGAACAAGATTTGTAAAACTATTCAAAACAAAATGTGGATTCTGCCTGTCACCCATGTTCTAATCTCATCCCCTAAGAATCATGGACATAGTATTAACCTTTGATGCCAGAGATACCCAACTAGTAGCTTATTGCACAGTGCGAAACTAGAAAATCTGGAATCAAACACAGCTTCCCTTCTTGATCAAATTCTTTGATCCTAGACAAATACTTTAGTTCAATGAATCTTCTCTTTGTTTATTATGGCTCTTAGACAATGTAAAATTCTAGCCCTCCATCTATGTTTGTCTGAGGTCCCAGGTTTTAGGTATTGCCTAAGACAGTGTATGCCCTTAAACGGGGCTTAGTGTCCCTACATTACTTACCATTATTTTTGCTTTTGTTTATAAAATTAATTGTGCTTTTTGGGCCTACACCACTATCCCATTTTGACAAATCGCCCAAAATGTTTATTTTAAGTTTTGACAAATCAAGTCACAGAGTTATGGTTGTGGGGTACCAAAACGCACTACCAAATAAGGTACTCTTAGACAAACCTGCGTACCCAATTTATTGCAATTTTAACTTGCTCAATTCTCGTTTATTGGACAACAGGTAACATTTTAAAATGTCTTTATTGCATCAGACTTACAACATAGTGTTTTTTTAATTACAGGAGGGGGCGCAAGGACCGAGGAGCAGGACGGAGAGCGGCCAGGCAGGGGAGGCGGCTGATAACAGGTAAGTGGCTTCTTTTACATTTCTAAAGACTTTGGGAGGGGGAGGGAGCGGCTAACTCTGCTCCGGCCACGGAGGCGGAGATTTTGCCTGCTTCGTGTTTGCCACGGAGCGCGGAGTAGGCAAATATCCGCAAACTCCGCTGGCGGACCAGAGTAACCCACCCAGGGTTACTCCTAAACAAGATCCTTGATATGTGTGCAATTCAATCATTTGCTAGGACGGCTCTGTTAGAGGTGGAGTGGCTTGTGTATTCTTCCACTCCATGAAACACAGTACATTTGAATGTCTAGTGGTAGGATCTCTAGGGCTTCTGTTTCAAACCTTTACATTTTGTTACTTTCCACCTGCTATTTTTTCCTGTTCTACATTTTCTCACATTTATTGTTTAAAGATGTCATGCATTGCTTTGGAATTCATGTTGGGCCACCATCATATTAGTAAAAATAGACTTTTACTAACATCATGTCGAGCTGTTCACCATAAGCAGGCCCACACACATTTGAATAATGCTATTCAGCAGCTGCTGTATTTTTCACATAATCTGCTGCATAATCTTCATAATTTATTTTAAAAATTGATTCTAGCTCAAATGGATGGTAAATTACTAAAACTGCAGAAACACGAATTGCAGCAAAGTGGAAAGCCATTTGCAAGCTGAGTTGTCAACCTTTCAGTTGCATATTCCTCTATTTAGCTGTTAAACTGGTACTAATGATATGAAACGTTTCCCAGTGCTAATGTTTCTAAAAATGTCAAAATAAGTGATACCATCAAAAAATGTACCCATTATGCTGCATAATTTGTCTTATATTACTGCATAATTTTGTCAACCCTGCCACATAATTTGGCCCTCCCTGCCACATACTACCAGTGGCCCTTAATGTTGGTGATAGCTGCCTGTGAAATATAATGCAGACTCCTTAGTTGAAAAATAAATGAAAGATAAACTAATCAGGAAAATGCATTGTTTTGGTAAGAAATCTTAGTTGTTTAAAATGAATACTTCAGAAGTCTGTGTGTAAAACTGGTTGATGCACTAGCAACAAGTGACTTGTGTGTTTATAGACCTATCCAGTCCCAGTGTGGAAATGTGCTTTTCAATGAGCACACCGGTACAGAGGTTACCCTTATCTGTCCACGGGTCCTTAGACCAACAAAATAGAGATTGGCACTGAAGATGGAATTCAAATAACAAGTTTATTAATCACTCATGAGTGGGACTACGTCCACACAGCACTCTCAAGTGCTGCCTGAGGTAGTACATTGAAGTCACAGAACACAGGCCTTATATACAGCTTTTCCTGCACTGGTAAGCATGTGGATACAAATACAAGGTACAGGCCTACACAGGAATAGTTACCAACAAACATGGGCAGATGGGAAACCACTTAGTCAGCAAAGTGGGAGGGGGAGCAGGAGTGCTTATGGCAGCACTAAGAGATTGACAGTTGAGTCTGAGACCAGGTGTTCTCGCAGCTACAAACTCTTTAGCATGCATGTTGCTTTTAGCTGAGTCAGGAAGTCAACTAAAGTACACAGCACAGGCAAGGAAAAAGACAAGCAGCAGAGGATGGGAGAATTACAAAGCCAACAAAATGGATGCCATAACCAAGATGGTTTCAGCTTATGCTAACAGTAATTATTTCAGATTTCCACCGATGACCCTTTTAGCATATGCTGAAGACATCTTCCTATGCTTTTGAGGGAGTACGGAAAACATTGTGCACATCTATTTGCATTAATTTGGTAATTTCTGGTCCATTGCCAAGCGAGCATTTACATTTGTGACATTTCGTTTAGTCAGTATACATGAGGTACAAGTAGAAACACATATGGAACAGAGCATTGGGCCACATTGAATACATACGCAACAAGTAAAAAGAATAGCAAAAATTATACATAGGGCTGACAATAGTTTCCAACCCCATACAGTAATCATGTTCCATAGCCATCCAGTCAAAGTCCAAGTCCCTGAATCCTGGTGGATTTCAGTGGCTATTTTGTGCATCTTCAAGATTGCATCAAAAACAGAAGGGGCGTGGTCGGATATAAACGCAGAATCTACTCCCGATGATGCGACATGCTCCACTACGGTCAGCCAGGTTGACATCAAGGACCATCCTATATTGGAGCGTCACAATTCTCGCAATTTGTAGTTCTTCTGTGATATTTCCAAGCGCCATTGCTGTCTGATTGGTCACAGCCTCTACAACACGTGTCAAGGCCGCACCAACAAAGAAGAACAGTCCCAAATTAAAGTCAATATACTGCTGCAGTGCAGTATCAGTTTGATCCACCTCATCATTGTTTATTGTCCTCTTGAATCGACTCTTAGAAATGTCATTATACCGTTTATAGTCTGGTAGGATGCCAAAAATACAGGTGGAACCAAAAAGGACTCATAGCAGATGCCGGACCAACCAATAGGTAGATGATTATAATCTTTACTTCCACAAATGAAATAAGTGTTGTGTGAGGACAAAAAACTGCTATTGTTCATTCCAGTAATATTTAACAGTAAAGTACAGTTACTTTTTCCCACAGGGATATTGCCAATACTGCTTACACAAAGATCCGCTCGAGCTCTAGTAAAAGCAATAACAGGAGGCCCATTTCCCTTGATGGTTCAAGTGTTGGGGAAAACATAGTGTGTGGAGGAATTTCCTCCACGATACTCCTCCATTTCCCATACAGTTCATTTAGCTTGCGGATCTCCTTCCTCACCAGGGTAATAGACTTTATTCAACTGAGCGTTAAGTCTTCCTACATCAAAGTTAGTAATATCAGTGATATGAGAAGCCCACAATAGTACAAACCAGGCTCTGCAGGAGCCATTGTGTGAAAACGGCAAAGGAATAAAAGGTGTTCCTCCCTTTTTCTGATGAGCTGGCATCATTCAACATACCCAGCAGTTAGTAACATTTGTAGCATTGTGTGTATGGAGCAACATCCGAATGAAAGTGTTATTGAGGTAGGAAATTCTATGCTTCTGCTCATGATAAGGAAGAGTAAAGTAGTGATGTTCAATGGGGACAGGAGTAGTAGCAGTCAGTAGATTTCGGACAGGATCTACTTCCTCTACAATCCATGTTATTATAGCAACAGTAACAACAGCCAAGGTAAGTCCAGTAGCAATCATTGTTCTTTTGCTGCAAACTCTTGCAGCAGTTGGTTTCTTCTCCTTGGGCATATTTATTTTGTCGACAAACAACAAAACAGATGGTGCCCTAAGGTCCTAGGCAGGCGTTGGTTACTTCACTAACGTTGAGATGAGTAGCCACTAATAGACTACCCCTCTTTGTAGTCAGTCTTTAACCACCCAGGACAGTGGCTCAAACAGTCCTTTTCAGCAACAAAGTGTCTTTCTTCTTGGGTCGCAGCTGATATCGAGATGTACCAGGAATCGTGTGGTCCAGGAAGATTTTCTCAGATCCTTCAGGTGACGTGGCTTGTCCTTGCTCGGTGACAAGTCTATCGCGGTGATATGCCAACGCAGCTGGGCACACTAGGTCTTGTAACACTTTTCAACAGTGTGTCGCATGGACCCAGTTCTTCCGGTTCATCACTTGAACTGCAGTTCTGGTAGCCAGCAGCACCTGCTCAGGGCCTCGCCATCTCGGTGCTAGGGAGCTGGTCCTCTGGAATGACTTTACGACCACAAAGTCACCAGGGTGAAAGCAGTGGCTCTCACCTTGCGACCTGTCTGGAAGAGTCTTCCGAACCTGTTGATAAATAGAAGACAAACTGTCAGTCAACTGAGACAAATAGTCGTTCATCAATACAGAGGGTACATCATGTATAGGGCGTGGCTTAGGGATCCCCCAAATATTCATTGGCCTTACGAAAACCACCTCATACGGTGTGAGGCCAGATCGTTTATGTGGTATTGATCTAATGGACAGCAATGCTAAAGGCAGTGCATCAGGCCATTTCAAAGACATGGAAGCCTGTGTCTTGGCCAATTTTAGTTTCAGGGTAGAATTGTAACGTTCCACTAGTCCTGCTGATTGTGGGTGAAAAGCAGCATGAAACTTCTGCTTAATTCCCAACCCTTTCATGAGATACTCAACAACTTGCCCAATAAAATGGGGTCCATTGTCACTCCACAAAACTCGGCAAATGCGGAATCGGGGAAGAACTCCTTTAGGAGCACCTTTGCTGTAGTAAGAGCTGTATTATCTTTCGTAGCGTATGCCTCCACCCATTTACTGAAGGGACAAACCACTACCAAGACATACTTCAGGTTGTTACAGCGCTCAAGCTGGATGTAATCCATTTGCAGGACCTCAAAAGGTACAGTTGGTATTGCAAACCCACCTGTTGGAGTTCGTGCTCCTTTTCCAGGATTATACTAGAGACAGATCAGACAGGACTGGACTATTTTTTTACCTGTACCGACAATCTCTGGATGATCCCAAACTTGCATAAGTTGCTTTGCTATTGAGGATGCTCCAACATGTGCCGGCCCATGTGCCATGTGAATCATAGGGTGTAAAAAAGCTGTGGGTAACTTCCATTTGGTCATTTCTTTATTCCTGAAACAATCCTCATCATCCAATGCTCCCTCCTTGGATCATTGGTCTAATTCATCAACAGAGGCAGATTGTAGCATTTCCAGGACCTCTTGCCTGGCATCATGCCAACGTTCAGCCTGTGATTTGACTACATACATAAATATGGTACTTCGCTGCATTGCGGTCTCTCGAGCTGTGTGATCCGCAAAGGCATTGCCTGCTCCTATTTTATTGGTCATTTTCCTGTGTGCGCTACATTTAACAATTGCTACTTTCTTAGGATAGGTCAAGGCAGTAAGGAGATTATGTACTAATTCCCCATGCACTATTGTTGTCCCATGTGAAGTAAGAAAGCCTCTTTCTTTCCAGAGTTGCCCAAAATCATGAGCCACTCCAAAGGTGTATTCGCTATCAGTGTAAATGTTAACAAGCAAATCTGTACTGAGCTCACAAGCTCTTGTCAGTGCTATCAACTCAGCTGCTTGAGCTGACTTCTGTGGGATGCGAGCCATCTCAACTACTGCCTGAAGTGTTGTAATTGCATAAGCAGCAGATGTAGTACCATCAGGCAACTTCAGGAAGGACCCATCAACCCACAACTCCCCATCAACACTAGAAAGAGGTGTATCTTGTAGATCAACACAACTCTTTGTTTGCTCTTAAGGGATTTACAGTCATGTAACTCTTGTGACTGAGACTGAGTAGCTGGAAGTGGCAATAATGTAGCAGGATTCAGAGTCAAACATCTTTTCAATGTGATAGGAGGGGCCAAAAGTGTCAGTTCATATCCTGTCAAACGGCCACTAGATAGATGCTGTGTTTTCGTTTGATATAGCAAGCCATCGACTGAATGAGGTACTAACACAAACAATCTATGTGATAAGACTATTCCTTAGCTCTCACGTATGGACACAGCTGCTGCCGCCACTGCTCAAAAACAACCAGGCAGCGCGCGGGCAACTGAATCAAGGACAGCTGAGAAATATGCACAAGGACACTGTTTATCACCATGTGTCTGTCTTAAAACCGAGAGGGCACAACCTTCCCTCTCGTGTATATAGAGTGTGAAAGTCTTAGTGTAGTCTGGAGTTCCTAATAGTGGTGCAGAACAAAGCACTTGACGTAGCTTTTGGAAGGCAGTCTGGGATTCAGTAGTCCATGGGAGAGGCATCGGAGTGTCTTTAGTCACAAGGGCCAACAAGGGTTTAATAATGTACGAGAAACTAGGGATCCGCTGCC
Source organism: Triturus cristatus (assembly GCF_964204655.1). Taxonomy (NCBI): domain Eukaryota; kingdom Metazoa; phylum Chordata; class Amphibia; order Caudata; family Salamandridae; genus Triturus; species Triturus cristatus. The sequence goes on from NC_140585.1 coordinate 364,293,963, forward strand.
TACAAAAGGAAGTAAGGCCAACAGGGCCATTTCTAGATGTTTTGCCGACTTAGGCGAGAATTGAAAAATGCCGCCCCCTCTCTTTTACTACCAAGCAAAAGAAATACGTGAAGGAAATAACATTGTCTGAAAGTGACAAGGAATGCTTTTTTTTTAAAAACAAGACTCCAAGCTCCATCCTCAGAATTATTACTGCTAAAGAACTGTCCCTTCACAAACATGTTTTATTTCTATATAGATCAGATCACATTTAGGGTCCCTAAAATTTTCCTTTTTAAACCATTCCAAATTTCAGCCCTTTTTAGTGACTGTATAACCTTCTTTTGCATTTCCCTCTACATTTCCAATCATGGTTCCGAGTCTCGGTTGGCAGACAGAAGACAACTGTGTTTCACTTAGAGTCTGCAGTGATGTTCCTCTGACACTCGTTTGGGTGTAAGGGTTGCACTCTTTCCATGAAACTTAGGTCAGCAGACCCCTAAAACATGACTAACATGATAACTTGGAATACAATGGCTATTGTCACACTAATATCTGAAATGCGTTTGGTACATATTAAAATCAGCTTACAAATGTTCTGTGTGTACTTTACTTGTTAGTTGTAGGTATAAACAATACTCACTGAGGTGTAGGCCACAAGGTGTGACCTGGAACACTCCATTTCTACCATAGACACCTTACAGTTTGGGGTACTCCAAAGGTCACTAGCAATAAATTCAAAGAGCTACTAAAAAGAAGAGTGTGTGAAACCTACTCAAATGCCCGTCTACGCTCGATGCAAAAAACCCTCTCAAACCATGCCAATGTGTGTGTGCCTGGAACCGCCATCTTAAATAAACACACGCACGCAGATAAACACTCATCTTGGTGGCACACATGCAAGAGACCAACAACTTACTTGCCTTTGCAGAACAATAGTTTCTTTTGCAGGGATGAGACGTGCAAATGGCAGACCTGCTTCACCACATCGCTACAGGAAACAGTCTCTTCACACTGGCCTTGGACCATCACCCTGCGTCTCCGAGGACCAACCGGGTCAAATGCCAGGTGCCCATGGCAGGGCAGTGTGTCGTCGTCCAGGGTTGGCGGAGTCGGAAGATCAGACGCAAGCACCTGAGCATCTATTTTGCTGGTTTTTGGAGGACTCTGATCCTGGTGTGTCTAGAACAGGGTTACCGCCTTCCCAAAGTGCCATCTTCGGAGATTATTGCAGGCAGGCATGTGGCCAACTCAGAGACACTCAACCGCGGCAGCCTACACTGCCCGTCTCCAGCAGCGAGCTTCCCTCCAAGGGCAGGCTTGCTGCACTTGCATCAATAGATCTCGCGGAATCACTTCTGCAGCCCCTCCGCCACTTTCCTGAGAGGGGTTTCACCCAGTAGTGCTCTGACCCAGTTCCACATGGTGGGGATGGGGTTTTGCAGCACACAATTGTACTACCTGCATGCAACGGAGCGTGGGAAGGGGAAGGAATAGCGACATTTGTGAAAACTCTGTTTTTGGTGTGTGGCCTGATAGCCCTTTCCCAGAGGGCCACGCTCATCTTCTCCCAGTCAGCAAAAATCAGCAAGAGAAAGAAACTGCGCAATCACCTCACCTGAGCCGACACACAGAGTCCGTCCCCCGTGCACCGAGTGAGAGGGTGGTGCGACGTGCGAGTCACTGTCACTGGCTAAATGACCCAGGGCCGTCATTGGTAGTGCTTTCTCGCGCTACAAGATTGATGGCCCTGGGGACCCACACACTGGTACTGCCAGCCCGCTCCACACACCACTATGCTAGGGTGCGCTCAGCGCTGCGCAGCATGTACTAGCAGGTGCGCTTGCACTCACAATCAGATGCTGCTGCCTTCAAATTAAAAAATGTTTCCCCCTTTGCCGCCCTAGGCGGCCGCCTAGTCTTGCCTAATGGTAGAAACTGCCCTGAAGGCCAATCAGTGCACAAATGTCCTTCTGAGTAAGGGGCACAGAGTCTAAAATGGTCTGAATGCGGTCTGGTGTGAGTGCACGTCCCTCCTTAGGAGGTGACCTAAATAGGTAGCCTGCTGTCTACAAAATTGCAATTTCTTCCGTGAGACTTTGTGATGATGAGAGGCAAGGAATGATAATAATGATAGTGTTCCTTCTTTACACTGTTCATGGGTATCGGCAGCCAGCAAAATGTTCGACATATTGAATAAGAGCCACCCCTGATGGGACAGGAAAAGAATCAAGCTGCCTTTTCAATGCCTGACTGTAAATGCTAGGACTCTCTCTATACCCTTGTAGAGCTCTACAGAATCTGTATGATCTATTATTCAAAGTGAAGCTGAACAAATAACGGCTGTCAGGGTGAATAGGTATTGAAAAAAATGCATGTTTCAAATCACTTACACTAAATGTAGTGGCAGTAGGAGGAACCATGGTAAGAAGTGTTGTGATGTCAGAAACTACTGGATATTGGAGCACTACAATTTTGTTAACCTCCTGCAAATCAATAATGAATCTGTAAATTTTAGTATCAGTGTCTCCTTTCAAAATAGGAAGAATAGGACTATTACAAATTTTATAAGGGACTTCTTCCACAACCCCCACCTTAATCAAATCCTGAACAATGTGCGTCAATGCTTCCTCGCCTTCCCGAGATATTTTATATTGGGGCAATCGAGGCACTGAAGCACCTTCCTTCACTTGAATATGCACCGGTGGAATAACCATTTGTCTCACATCGGTATCTGATGTAGCCCATAAAGTACTAGGTACAGATGCCAAAGCAATATCTTCTTTAATGAGACAAGACCTCCCAACCATTGGATAATTATCATTTAAGATAACACGGACTCCTTCTGGGGAACAACGTATTGTAGCACGAAAATGTTTAAGCATATCGATACCCACAATGTTATCTGGCGTGATAGGGGAAAGCAAAAATGGACATGCTGCAGTGAATTTATCAAGACTAAATGCAAGTGGCTGTGACAGTGGGCTAGATGTAGGTGTCCCATCGAATCCTATCGATGTTATCATTGCGCCAGACAGGGGAGCCCTAGGAACCAATTCTTTAGACAGAGCACTACGAGTAGCTCCTGTATCCACCAGAAACCGATCAGTAGAACCCAAGACTGTTGCACCAACATAGGGACCTTTCTAATCTACTGGGACTTCAACCGGTTCCTTCCCCATCCTAGGCATTCCAATGCATAATCAGAATCCCGAAGACCATCAGCCGAATAATTTGATATTGATTCCGTCTGTCAAAAGTATTAGAATAATTTGGCCCGTGCTCAACTGCCTCAAACCTGGGACTGTTTCCTATTCCCCTATTTCCTGAATTCCCTGGGCGTCCTCTCATATTTCCTCTACCCCGTTAATACTGCTGACCTCGCAAAAGGGGGAACTCAGAACACCAATGTCCAATCTCTTTACAATAAGCACACTGATCAGAAGACAAAGTTGCTCGAGGAAAAGGGGTTACACCAGGGCGATACATCGCACGTCCACCTCTTCCACCACCTCTAAATGGTGGACCATAGACTTGAGCCAACATAACTTTCGTTTTTAACTCCTATACCTTCTTATTCCCTTTGCCTTTTGCTTCCAATTCCTGATGCTCAGAATACTGGGCCATAGTCAAAAGGGAAACTGGGGAAGACGTAGGCCATGAACTCTCGCTGGCCTTTAGGCGACTAGCTATTTCTGGCAACATGTTAGCGACAAATTTGTTGACGAACAGATGCTTACCCGTGTCATATGTCAATGACTGGCCACTAAAATCATGGAATGTCTCTTCAAATGATGTAAAGAAATCAGAAACTGACTCATCCGCTTTTTGTTTACAAGAAGCTAACGTTGTCCAATCTATTTGCTTAGGGGGTATGAGAGTTTTTAACTTAGTTACAATAGCTTTGGGAAGATCTAATATCTCCTGTTGTGGTTTCTGCGCAGGCTCTCTAGCCTCATCTATTTCTTCTAAATGCACCCAAGTATCACCATATGCTACATTATCATCTATTTTCCGAATTGTTCTCCACATATCAGGGGGCAAAATAAGTCCAAAAAACATATTGATATCTGGCAAAGTCATAGTGCAGGAGCTGATGGCTCCTTCCACTTCTTCATAGAAAGCGGACACATTTTTTTGCAGATCGGGCAATGCAGACTTAAGAGCCATAACATCTGCTCTACTCCAAGGAGTATAGACCCAATTATAAACAAAATATCCGTTTGCATTATCTGAATCTTTATCAGCACTTGTTCCCATACACTTTGGAGGAACATACAGAGGTGCAGCTTCACGCAGCTTCACGCATCGGTTTTACAGTAACTACAGTATCACTAGGGTCATTATCTGTTCCCAAAACTTCTTCTTTTTGCACTGGGGTCTGAACTGTTTGTGCAGTTTTAACTTTACTAGCTGATTTTAAACATAGTGCATCATGTCCTATTTTAACCACTCGTCTAATTAAATCAGATATTTTTAAAAAAAAAGGAAAGTTCCATCAGTTAATTGTTTATAATCAGAGTTTATATCACTGGGCTCTAGATTTTCTGAACTGTTTCTAAAATTAAGTATTACTTCCCAAGTGAACGTTTCTGCAAAATATAACTGCTCTAAATCCTTCCACTGCTGAACCATCGCTAAGATCTGAGGCAGAAGTAATCCCACAAGCTTATTTGCAAGCAGCGGATCTGACAGTGGCTTTTTCGTCAACAGTCAAAATAGTGCGAGTCTTTCCCCCATCTATGTCTTTATCGTCTGAAGATAAATGTTCTTCTTCAGAAAGATCATCCTCAGGGGCAGAAGGAAACTTATACGGGGAGGAGGTTGATCTAATAAGATGGAATCATCCTCAGGTTTATTAAGTTTGGGATAAATGGGGCGCCTAACAGGGTACTGGCCAGGTACCTCTAAACGACGCTCCGTTTCCTCTGTTTCTTTTATGGCTTTCATCTCTTTATTTTTTAATTCGAACGCTTTTTGATATATTGTTTTTCGCTGTTCTTTTTCTGCTATAGCTTCTTCTTTCCTCACTCTCACTTACACTTCTTTCTCCCACATTCGTACAATATCAAACATATATTTTTATTGTTTTAACTTGGGGGGTTGTATTCAACTGGTAGATTTTATCCTACCACTCCAATTTGCTCTTTGCACAGTCAGTCCCTGGTCCGCACAGCTGATAGCTGATTGAAGCAGAGAGACGTGGTTCCTCCCCCTACCTTCCCTAGCTTCCGGGGGCAGAATCTTCTGAATCAAGAGCCTGACAGAACACGCGGCAGTAGTGGCAGCGCGTACCTGCAGAATCGCCAGCTTTGGTTAAGGCATTGTTCTGTTCTTTTTTTTTTTTTTTACTTTAAAATTGAATCGTTTTCAACTTGGGGGGTTGTATTCAACTGGTAGCTTTTGTCCTACCACTGCACGTGCCCGGTCCGCCACAGCTGATAGCTGATTGAAGCGGAGGGACGTGGCTCCCCCCCACCCTCCCTCACTTCCGGGGGCAGAACCCTCTTAATCAAGATGCCTGACTGGACGCGCGCAGCAGACAAAGGCAAGCGCGTCTGCGCCCGTCCGCGTCCGGTCGGGCCCACTGGCTATACCCCCTGCATCTAGCCTTCCTCAACGGATGCAGTATGAGGCAAAAGATCTACTCAGCCTAGCAGGCCCGATAATGAATATATGTAAACATGCCATCTCACCTGTCAGCGAACCTCTTGAATGTCCTCACTGCCAATCTCAACTGACACCCACACTTACTTTACGAAACCCAGAAAAAATAAAATGTTCCTGCTAAAATGCAGATCACTGCTCAAGCATACAGCAGAAATCTATATCCTTCTCGAAGAAGAAAGGCCAGAGGTCTTGTTTCTCACAGAAACATGGCTTAAACCTAGTTCTGACCCTGACCTCGTCCAGGCACTCCCCTCCCGGTTATTCCATACAGAGGCTGGACCGGCCCACATGGAAAGGGGGCAGGATAGACATTATCTATAAAAACTGTTTGACCTGTGTGATGACTATCAGCACTGTTACAGACTGTGAGAACGCTGTTTTTTCCATTGAATTTTCCCCAGTGCTCACTTTCTCGGGTATGTTATTCTATCGGCCCGCCGGTTCCCTCAGTGGAATTTTGTAACTCCCTACCCAATCTGGCTAGTACATCGGCCACTTTCATGTTAATAGGGGACTTCAACTTTCACTTTGATGACCCTCTGGAGATGGCGGCAACTGAAATTACAGAGGATCTTGCGGCCTATCAGCTCCAACAAAAAGTCAGTGAGCCTACCCACATAAAGGGGCATCTACTAGATCCCATCTTCTCAAATCTGGAGGACCCACTGGGCAAGAAACCTACCCCTGTCACATGGTCAGATCACTTTCTCATACCATTTACCTGGTCCCCGTCCCCCATGGTCCTACACACAAACCCCATCTATTCAAAATTACGCCCCTGGCCTAAATTGTCAATTGAACATTGAACCACAATATTAGAAGAAACTAAACTGGTGTTTTCTTCAGATGTTGTCACTCCAATGAAAACTTCAATAACTGGCTCCTAAAATCACTAGATTCGCTCATTCCCATAAAAAGGACTCAAACTAAAATAGGAAGTAACCGTAAACCATGGTACTCAGCCAAACTTCGGGGCCTAAAACAAACATGTAAGAAGCTTGATAGAGACTGGAGGATAAGCTTCTCTAGTGATAGGAAACTTAAATATAGAGAAGCTATCAACGTATACCAAGCCAAAATCAAACTAGCCCAAAGCAGCCTTCCACGAAAATAAAATCTTATCAGCAGCTAACTCCGCCCATGAGATCTTTCGTATTGCCAAAACTCTCTCCAGAGTTCCCCTCCTCCAGCTATCCCTGACACCTCAGGTGTACGTTGTAACAACTTAGCAGGAAGCTATGGTAAAGGCACCTAGCCTTGATCCTTCGACTCTGGGAAACTACTGCCCCGTATCTCTTCTCCCGGGGGTCAGCAAAATGCCTGAAAAATACTTCAATTCGGTACTGTCCTCTTTTCTAGAGACCCACAAACTTTTTTGCCATTCCCAGACAGGCTTCCGACCTCTCCAGGGAACTGAAATGGCTTTGCTATCAGTCGTAGGAAGAGTCAAGAAAGATAGTGGAATCCGGATGCACCGGTGTGGTCCTTCTTCTGGACCTCAGTCCGGCCTTCGACACAGTAAACCATCGTAGCCTGGTCCATAGACTCAGAAAACTGGGAGTTACCGGAACTGCTCTGTCATGGCTACAGTCTTTCCTGAGTAACAGATCCTTTCAGGTCTTTGACAACGAGGTGAACTCTAAGCAGATGCCCCTTTGTTGTGGAGTACCGCAGGGATCATCCCTGAGTCCCACCTTATTCAATGTTCACACGTGCTCCCTAGCAGAGCTGGTATTACCTTTTGGGGTACACATAGTCACCTACGCAGATGACACACAACTTGTGATTGGGCTTAATAGAGCCAAATGTTCCACCCCTCGTCTGCGCCCATGCTTAGAAGAAATTGACAACTGGATGAATGAGTCCTTCTTGAAACTGAATGGGGAAAAGCGAGGTAATGATCTTGGGTAATCGTTCCCCCCTTGAGCTAAACTCAATCTGGCCGACCACTCTCGGTTCAGCCCCCACCCCTAAGACCCAGTTAAAAAGCCTGGGTGTCTGGGTCGACCAAGACCTCACCTTCAAGGAACAAGCACGGATGATAGTGGCCACATGCTACGGTATCCTGAAAATGATTTGGAAAGTTCTTCCCCTTCTTCATTTCCAGGCAAGAAAAATCATGGTCCAGGCCCTTATTCTGTCTCGGTTGGACTACGGGAACGTCCTTTATCTGGGTGCTCCTACCGGAACCCTCTCCAAATTGCAGACTATACAAAACTGGGCAGCAATACTTCTACTAGGCACTCCTAAACATCACTCAGCTAAACCTGCTTTGAAATCACTCCACTGGCTCCCCGTCTGGGAGAGAGTTAATTTCAAAGCTTTATGCTTTGTCCACAAGTCTCTAGCTGGAATAGGCCCCGTCATTCTCCACACCACCATTCAATCCTACCGGCCCAACAGAAGTCTTCGCTCTGAAACTATGAACCTTGTCACTGTTCCCAGGATCAAGAAAGCCAGAAGAGGGGGTCGGCAATTCTCATTTAACGCAGCCAACCTCTGGAACTCCCTCCCTCCCCATCTACGAAAAGAAACCAACCACCTAGCCTTCCGTAAACTGCAAAAAACGTTATTATTCCCTTAGTTCGTGAAACTCCCTCTGGGTAGCCATGCGCTATACAAATGTTTTTTTCATTTCATTTCTTGTCGACTCTTATGTTTAAACAAACACTGCTCTACATACAGATTTTTTTTTTTTTAACTCAAATGACCCATTCATTGGCCATCGTAGATCAGGATGCTTTTTCGTATATTTGTTCCACAGTGTACTATGCATTATGGAAGAAATACTGTATTTAATGTACATATGCCTATTAGGTGTCCCCTCTGGGGGAACCGACTGACTTCTTTCTAAATCCATTTTACCACCAAGACAGCAACACAACCTACGGAGTGTGCTAGGAACAGGAATGCTACCAAGTTTTTGTAAAATATTACGTCTCCAAAATATTCAGAAGTAGAGAAAAATCTCCACATTACCTGCCTTTATCTTTTGCAAAGGATAAATCAAACAAACAAAACCAGAATCTTGGCTAAGCAAATCAAGAGTGCCTCTTCAGTGACCTTACCAAACAAAAGTCTCCAGCTTCCAACTGCCAAGCTCTTGCTTGACCTAATGGTCATTGAAAAAAAAACGCCAAAGGATACCTCAGTTGGGACAGGCTGACACCTGGAGGGTCAAATCGAGAAAACCGTAAAAATCACTTCGGCTGCAAAGACAAGGGTCTCCTCATGCAGAATGCCTCCTCAGCAAATGTCCACTCTCCCGTCAAGATCACTCCTTTGGACAGCCTTGTTTCCGATGAGGACCCACGTGTCGGGCACCAACTGTGGAAATGTGCTTTTCAATGAGCAAGGGTCACCCTTCTCTGTCCATGGGTCCATAGACCAACAAAATAGAGATTGGCACTGAAGCTGGAATTAAAACAACAAGTTTATTAATCACTCAGGAGTGGGACTACGTCCACTCCACTCTCAAGTGCTGCCTGAGGTAGTACATTGAAGTCACAAAACACAGGCCTTATATACAGCTTTTCCTGCACTGGTATGCATGTGGATAAAAATAGAGGGTACAGGCCTACACAGGAATAGTTACCAACAAACATGGGCAGATGGGAAATCACTTAGTCAGCAAAGTGGGAGGGGGAGCAGGAGTGCTTATGGCAGCACTAAGAGATTGACAATAGAGTCTGAGACCAGGTGTTCTGGCAGCTACAAACTCTTTAGCATGCATATTGCTTTTAGCTGAGTCAGGAAGTCAACTAAAATAGACAGCACAGGCAAGGAAAAAGACGAGCAGCAGAGGATGGGAGAATTACAAAGCCAACAAAATGGATGCCATAACCAAGATGGTTTCAGCTTATAATAACAGTAATTATTTCAGATTTCCACACCAGCCTGGGAGAGAAAGCATTGCGAATACATAGGTCAGTTTAAACAATGTTTTAGGTTGTTCACAGTATACGATAGGCTGGCACAAAATGTGCAAAGAGACTTAGGAATAAATTTACTAACACTTTTCACTAGTGTTGCTTTACAAAAGTGGCAAAAACCCAGGGAAAGTGTTGTGTTGGGATTTACTTTCCAACACTAGTTCTGATTTGCGTTAAAAAGTAGCCTAATGTTATACAAAATAGAGCTATGTGCTACTTTGCAGCAAGGAGGAGCTCCAAAGGTTGTACGTGGGCATTCCTATGCAACAACCCCGGGGTTTGGTGCAAAGCCCCATCTCCGAAAATAAGTAGACAGGACTTTGTGTCAAAAATCTGTGCTTCACTGAGACAGCTGTAAAGTTTTGTGAAAGTGTTAAAAGGTACCCTTCCAATCCAAAACCTATGCTTGACATCACACGTCCACCCTGGCTTTATTGCAGAATGTAAATAACAAATCATACTGGCAAATTGCGACTACATGCCTGCCTTTATTTCTCACTTCAAAACTATGTGATTGTATTTATTTACGTTTACAGGAGCCTGCCACTGGCTTTATTGCAGAATGTAAATAACAAAGCATACTGGAAAATTGCGACTACAAAGTCCCCGAGTGTGTCTCTGCCCCCCTAGAAACCTACTGTCTCCTACACTTCAGTCAGCATGGATGGCCCTATGCTAATCCTACACTTGTCACAATGTTCCAAATAAAGATGCTGGTCTCCAGCGTTCCCTGCTTCTACTATTTTAAAATTGTATGTGTGCCTGGATAATATTTGTGACTGTGATGCAAAGCAGCTATTAAGCATGATTCATTCAGCCATTCCAGTCTGAAGCAGTATATGGACTCATCAGGTGCATTATGGGACTGGTAGGATTTCATTTTAGTAATGTGATTTAAGAAGTGTGACTTAAAGCAGTAAGATCTGGCTCACCTGTGAACAAGGCCACACTTGGGCAGCTGAAACGCATCAGTCTTGATTTTCTGGCACTTCTATTACAATAAATGCCGGTGCCTCATCTTGTTGAGCTTCCCTCCTTCCTTTGCTGTGTTTAATTATGGGGTTCTCCATGCCCGTTATTGCGAACCTGCCCTACAGGGATTGGGGCTCCCATAAATTGGAGAAACGTTTGTGTATTTGATTTGGGGAGCATGTCCCACTCGCCCACGTGCAAACATTAAGGATTACCCAGCTATTCCAGCATGTCAGTGTGAGAGGGAGACAGGAGGAGCGAGGCCTCCTCTTGCCAGTTCTGTTCCTCTGGTGCTTTGATAGGAGACATGGATGTGACTTTGGCAGCACTGATGATGAGCGAGGCTGCATGAAAAGAAATATACATTTGAAACACACAGGGCTTTCAAGTTTAAACATGTCCCTGAATTATATTTGTATTTGTGACTGTGATGCAAAGAAGCTATTAAGCATCATTCATAGAGCCATTCCTGTCTGCAGCAGTTTATGGGCACAACAGGTGCATTAGGGGACTGGTAGGACTGCATTTTGGTCACGTGTTTAGTGTGATTTAAGACGTGTGCCTTATGGCAGTATGATCGGGCTCACCTGGGAACAAGGCCACACTTGGGCGGCTGAAACGCATCAGGCTTGATTTTCTGGCACTTCTATTACAATAAATGCCGGTGCCTCATCGAGTTGAGCTTCGCTCCTTCCTTTGCTGTGTTTAATTACCGGACGCTCCATGCCCGTTTTTGCAAAGCTGCCCTGCAGGGACGGGGGCTCCCATCAGTTGGATAACTTTGTGTGGATTTGATGCGGGGCGCATGGCCCGCTCGCCCACGTGCAAACATAAAGGATTACCCAGCTATTCCAGCATGTCGGTGTGAAAGGAAGACACGTGGAGGGATGTCTCCTCTTGCCAATTCTGTTCCACAGCCGCTTTGATGATGAACAAGGCTGCATGAGAGGAAGTGTACATTTGAAGCACACGTGGCTTTCTATTTTAAAAATGTCCGTGCACCTGGATACTATTTGTGACTGTCATGCAAGAAGAAGCTGTTAAGCATGATTCATACATCCTAACCAGTCTGGAACAATATATGGACACCAGGTGCCCTATGCTACTGATAGCATTGCATTTTGGTCACGTGCTTAGTGTGATTTAAAACCTGTGACTTACAGCAGTATGATCTGGCTCACCTGTGAACAAAGCCACACTTGGGCAGGCGAAATGCGTCAGGATTGATGTGCTGCCGCTTTTATAACAATAAATGCCAGTGTCTCATCGAGTTGAGCATCGCTCCTTTGAGATATATCTGACCAAGGCGATACGCCGTCGAAACACATCTAGGTTGTTGTATGGATTAAAACCTCTTTGAAATCATATCAAGGAGTCAGTGCCTGTCTGTTCGCCGCCGTCAGGGTTGCATTATAACACACACACACACACATATTGCCAGGAAAAATACAGCTTGAAGTGAGCCCCTGGAAAGCGCTGCTGTTGCACGGGGCTCAATCGTGGGGTAAAGAGCGTGGATGGCAACAGCAGCGCTTTCCAGGGGCTCACTTCGAGCTCACTTTGGCATTTATTTTGAAGCGCTACCATTTGGATGTTAATTAGGACTTCATATCCCAGAAAGCTACGCATGCTAATTAGAGGCATGCGATTCTGCTGTGACTGTATAAAAGGGAGGTGATTCCACGAATGCGCTTCTGGCCCGCTGTTCCCTCTGAGGAAGAGATTACTCGAAACGCGTCAGGGATGCGGACGCATGCTGTATTTTTCCTGGTAAGTGCTGCTGGTTGGTGTAAATAAAGCTTTGGGGAAATAGCTTCTCTTTAACCCGAGTGCGACTCGATTCTTGGACCACCCCACGTGTTTGATATATATATATATATATATATATATATATATATATATATATATATATAAAGTAATAACACATTTTTCTACCTATAATCCTTACACTTTGCATTTTTCATTAAATGGGTATGTTTTGAAGAAAAACAAATTCTAACATTTTAATGTTATTGGTCATTGTATTCATTTTTTGTGCAATTTTGAGTACCGTGGTACCTTTGCTGTACCTCCATTTAGGGTTTCTTGGCTAGTTATTTTTTAGTGGTATATCTGTTAATATTGAAACTATAGGTTGTGTTTTGCAAAGCTTTCTGGTACCGCAATAATATCGAGATAGTACTGCAGTACTTTCTTTTTGGTACACAGCATTTCATTGACTTTGAACTTGACTTATTCTAGAAAACAGGAAGTGTACACCCCTTTTCCTCAATTGAATTTAGATCTTCAAAGAGGAAGGTTGTGGCACTTTGAAGATCATTTTTTTCAAATGTCAAGCGGTTTTCCTGGTGTTCAACAGCTGCAATGGCTGAACAGCAAGATCCTGGTGTTTTGCTGCAGGAGGAAGAAGAGGTGGAGTTGCAGCAGGAGGAAGTGGAGGTGCAGCACAGGAAAAATCTCAAAGAGATAGTAATAGCACTTTTCTAACTACCTCCTAGAGTGCAAATTGTCAACGCAAAACGGGTCGCATGCAACATCTGCAATAAAGTGATTTCTCATGGTAGTGTGAATAAATACTCATTTGGTACCATGGCGATATGAAACATCTGCAGTCAATGCATCCAACCAGATTTGTGCGTGCCCAAATGAGGCAACGGAAGGACATTGATAGGCCGGAAACATATTTTTCGTTATCGCTATTGTAATCACCAACCGCTGCATCTGGCCATGTATCAGTACCTGCTCCTGCTATCTCAGTGCCTATTCTATGGTTGAGGCAAAATAAGGAAATTATTGATCAGTATAGGAGTACAGCGGTCTACTGTCTCCCCTGTCTTACTGCAATTCTTACAGGAGAGAAGGACACGACGATACATCAGGAGCTGGTCATTGCTCACCAGTGTCCTCGCCAACATCCTTAGAATTTTTTAAAATTTATTTTAATCCTGTCTCCTGTTGAGACTACTGTTTTATGTGGTCATGTTGACCTTGTGAAAACAAGAACATAATCCAGAAAACAATCATTAAAAAAGGAAGGATAAAAAGTTATTTAAGAACTAACCAAATGTGTCAAAAGAGAAAGAGCTTGTTGCAATCTTAGCCACATTTTCATGTATCATGAATACAACAGTTTCTTTGCTATAGAGATAAAAAGTAAGTGTGGCTTCATAGTAGATGGTAAGTTTATAATAGACTACTAAAGTGATATATGATTTTATGTAACAAAGATAACACAAGTCAATCCATTACTGTTTTCCTTTTTATGTGTTTTTCAGACGAGTAACATTTTAGTTCAGCTACTATGTATTCATTTAAAACATTTAAAGTTCAAGAAGGTCATATGATAGTAGTGATGATAAGAAACTGGTGAAAAACAAATCACTTGGATTGTGATAAAAAAAACTCGTAGATGCTGCGCATGTCCAACTGTTCATAAATCTAACTAAGTAATCTGATATATGTGAAAGCATAAAAATCAGCAATACTTACAGTAGATTTTTACAAATGTCATCACCCATGCCAGGCGACCTAATCACATATTTTCCGAAGTATCTAAAAGCAATTCACAAGTACTATTTTAGCTTTATAACAACGGTAACATCTTAACTTAGAACTTCTGATGTAAAAAAATAAGGTTACTGTCGTAAATCTTTTGGAGGTCAGAGTAGCATCATTGCATTCTGTTCCACTTGTGTTGTTCTTTAAGTAGAAAATGTGGTGTTCTGATGCTGCAGAGTCTCCTTGATGAAAAAGTGTGGCACTAGTAGCATTAGTGCATACTGAAATAGAAATATGTGAAGCAGTAAAGTTAGAAATAGTCATATTTTTTTCTGTTATTCACACTTTGAACCATGAAAATGAAATATTTGGCTACAGTTGGAGACAAGTTCCAATCTGCAGTTCGGATATAAGTTTTTTTGCACAGCTTTAGATATTAAGGTCTAGCTGTATGAACAATTTGCGATTTGTAAACCGGTCGCAAATAGGTTAGCAACCAAAAAAGTGGCGTTTTGTAATGTACGAAGGCCATTCACAAACCAAAAATAGCGACGAGACGAATTTGCAAATCACTATTTTTTACTACCGTTATTTGCAAGTCGCAAATGCAGAATAGCTATTTGCGACTTGTGAACCTTATGTTCTAGAATATCGCAATTAGCGACAAATAACAAAAACGCACGTTTGCACATGCAATTTTGCACTGATTTATTTCAGGTAGTAACTGTGTGCAAACTATAAAAGGTGGCACACAATGCATCTGGGGTTTCCATAATGGCTGCCTTGTATGTGATTGTGAGGAGGGTGTGACTACTGCCTCCAAAACAGAAGAGGAGGAGGGAGAGTAGGAGACAGGAGAGTATCTTTAGAACCAGGCTTACCATTTTCCAACAGACAGAGGAGAAAATCTTGGAATAATACAGGCTAAGTAGTGCAGTGATATTGGATTTAAGTGAATTGCTGAAACCACATCTTCAGAGCAGTACGCTGCGTAGCAGTTCCATCCCCACTCATGTGCAGGTGTTGAGATCACTGCACATTTTAGCCTTCGGCAGCTACCAGCACGTAATTGCTGTTGCTTGTATAGTGTCACAAAGTGCTCTGTTGTGTTTTGTGTGCACATTTCTAGATGTCATGCTCCTAAACATCAACAGGTACATATACCTACCCAGGAATGCAGAGGAAATTCAAATCTCAAAATCAAACTTTTACAGGGTGGCCAAATTCCCCAATGTCTTAGGGTATGTAGACCAAACACACGCTCCTATTTGTACTCCAGCCCATATAAAATACCTCTTTTGGATTAGGAAAAATACACATTACCTCAATATCCAAGTTGTTTGTGATGTACATGATTGAATTACAGATACAGTGGCAAAATACCCAGGGAGCTCTCATGACTCATACATCTTAAGGCACAGTGGAATACACCTGGAAAGAGGGGATTTTAAGGATGACAATTTATTAGGTAATTTGATGGTGCATCATGACACATGTGAGTGTGACCATCAAATCTTAGGTTCTGCAATGCTCACAGTTATGTTTTTTGTTCCAGGTGACAGAGCTTATGTGTTAAGGCCTTGATACAGACCTCATACCTAACCCCTGCAAACCAAATTGAAAGGCGTTACAACATTGCTCATCGACACACCAGAGTGGTGAATGAACAAACATTTGGCTTGCTTAAATCTTGATTTTGGTGCCTTAACGAGAGTGGACGTACATAATAGTATGCTCATGCAAAATTGTGGCAACCTGTGCCACGGTGCACAACATAGCGACTAGGTGTGGACTACCCATCACTTTGGAGGACACTGAATTTGAAGATGAGGATCCTGAATAACTTCAGCAGCCTGGAGACCACAATGCAGCAATGGAGGGGAGAAGCCAACAGGATCAGATTACAACAAATTACTTCTCAAGGTAAATTCTATGTGACAAGACAATCACTGAAATTAGGAAAGCAGTGTTACCTTTAATGACTACTATATCCATTTTTAGGTCTCGCCTACGCAGCACGCATGTGCTGCATAGGAGACCTTTAGCCCTCACTCTGCTCTTTTTCGAAGCACATACTCGTGCTTGTGGCGGCATCCAGCTTGCGGGAGCGAGCAGGAGCGCACCACAAGCACGAGTATGTACTTTGAAAAAGACCAAACTGCGCACACACACACACGCACGCATCACTCTCAAGTCCTTGCACTGCACAACGAGCTCTGTCCACTCTTGCTAGAAGCGTCCCATAGGTCTTGGTCTAATGCTGCCTCTGTTACCACATTAAAAAAACCTACTGCCACTGCTTGTGGTCAGAGGTGCCATCTGTGCATGTAAAATAAGTTTTCTTTAAAATAGGCATTACATGCAGAGCTTTGATTTGATGATTTTTACTGGGTTTTTGAGAACTACAGTGACAGCATTCACCCCCTGGCACAGTTAATGTTTTTCCAAAATCAGATACATGCCTTTTGACCACAAGCCTGCTTGTTTGTATCGGGAAACAACCTTTACAACGCAACTATTACATCACACTACACTTACAACGCAAGCATTACAACGCAACATCCTTTACAACGCATGACACTACAACGCATACCATTACAACGCATACCATTACAACGCAGACACTACATCGCATGTCACTACAACGCAGGCATTACAACGCATACCATTACAACGCATACCATTACAATGCATACCATTGGAGTTACACCATCCAACACTTACCCTACTGTTGCACCCCCTGGAGTTAGAATAGTAATTTTTACCCCTATACTATCCAACACTTACCCTACTGTTGCACCCCCTGGAGTTAGAATAGTAATTTTTACCCCTATACTATCCAATACTTACCCTACTGTTGCACCCCCTGGAGTTAGAATAGTAATTTTTACCCCTATACTATCCAACACTTACCCTACTGTTGCACCCCCTGGAATTAGAATAGTAATTTTTACCCCTATACTATCCAACACTTACCCTACTGTTGCACCCCCTGGAGTTAGAATAGTAATTTTTACCCCTATACTATCCAACACTTACCCTACTGTTGCACCCCCTGGAGTTAGAATGGTAATTTTTACCCCTATATTATCCAACACTTACCCTACTGTTGCACCCCCTGGAGTTAGAATAGTAATTTTTACCCCTATACTATCCAACACTTACCCTACTGTTGCACCCCCTGGAGTAAGAATAGTAATTTTTACCCCTATACTATCAAATACTTACCTGAAATGCAATTTAACATTATGCGTTGTAATGGTATGCGTTGTAAAGGTAGTATGCGATGCAATGGAATGCGTTGTAAAGGTAGTTTTTAAAAATGCGTTGTAGTGTCATGCGATGTAATGGAATGCGTTGTAGTGGATGTTGCGTTGTTAAAATTGCGTTGTAAGTGCATGCGTTGTAAAAGTATGCGTTGTAACATCATACATCCGTTTGTATCATACACCCGCTACTCCAAGTAGGGACTGCTGGAACCAGTTAACACAGATAGAAAGAAAAAGTACATTAGGCCAATCCAATCTACATAGGACGATTCGATTTCTGAATGTCTCTTGTGAGCCTCCCCCTCACCCCCTCACCCCTCGAAATCCAGGACCTCCCGTGTTTATTTAAAAGCAGCACTTTCAACCTTCAAAGTGTCCCGTTGCAATGGGAATGACACTGCGCCACAGGAGTCTGCAGCTGTCGCGGGATTCTCGCCCATCACATCCACTCCATTGAAGGCAGAATATCTTCTCTGGAACCGTCACAACTAGAACTTTCAAGCCGCTTGCATGGCCAGTGCAGCAGGACAAACGCGCCTTCACTATCCTCGTTCCGCTGTCCCTCCCACTTGCACTGCCTTACGCGTCCCTGGCATCGGTCCCATCTGCAAAACTGCTCCGGACTCAACCCCCCACACCCCTGAACAGTATAATTTGCCTCATCTAATTCCCTTTGTCACATGTCGTGCCAATAAAAAACCTGGCTGGTGTTCTAACACTCATCGAAACCAACTTGAAGGGGCACGATTTTCAGACCACATGGAAATATACAGAACATTAAAGTGTAAGAAAGAATACAAGTTCGAAAAATACACACTGTTTTCAAGGAGGACTGATATATGCCAGAAAACTACTACCACGTGTGCCCAAAAATTAGCCATCGCCCAATACAGGCGCCCAGGGCAGCATGCGCGCTGCAGGAAATAGAAATATGAAGCCACTCGAATTAAAAGAAGTAAATGCATACCAGCAATCTAAAACTCTATTTTTTCTGGCATGTCTGGTATTTCTGAGAGGCAGTGAAGTGAATGGTTACAAGAGCCCAGTGACTAATCCTTAAATTGGTCCGTGCTCAAGGAGGCAGTGCTTAGTAGAACCATCAATGACAACCAAAGATGTCCCATTAGCTTTTATGGCCTACATAACACTTGCATATCACTTACTCTCCATTCACAAAGCCGACAATATCTAGTGTGCTATATGAAGTGCTATATTATAGACAAGAATGCCACATACTTACACATATTCTTCACTGCTACTTGCTTGGCATAGCCAATAGGTCTCGCTTTTGGGACCTTATAAGTATTTAGTTATGCAGCACAATATCCTTGGTGCAACAACATTAACTGTGGCATGGCTAAATACTTATAAGGTCCCAAAGGCGAGACCTATTGGCTATGCCAATGCTTGCTTAAGTTGCAAACCAAGTGGTCAGTAAAGTGCAAACAAATGTTGGTTTCATCACCAAAATAACCTCAAACATGCCAGTATGACCTAACAACATGATGTGCCCATCTCTGTTTTCTGCAGCTATGTCCAACATGGCCTGCCCCTACTTGTTCTCCAGCAGAGGTACGGCTGCTCCTTCGCAGGGCATGTGAAACACTGGCAGACACGCTGCTAGCAATTGAGATGTCCTCACTATCCTGAGAGGCATCCACAGCACCACTTGCTATCTGTGAGTTTTGTTGCATTTCAACTGCAGACGTGATCTGCCCTATGTCCCTGGCAATGTCACTACTAAAGTGTCCCATTTTCACCTGCAGGGTAACTGTTCTCCTTGACAGAATGGAAGTGGCATTGGCCAAACAACCAATGGAATGGGTTAGGCCATCTATTTTAGCCGCAGTGCTATGATCTCGAAGCCTGCTTTGATAGGCACGGTCCGCCCCCAAGTGCTGGCATAATTCCTGTATTGCCGTGGTTACGCTGGCCACATTGGTGTTCATGGTTGCCAATTGTGTCCCAGTGTTCTCAAATAAAAATGAAATGCCTTTCTGCACGTTGTTCATCTTCCTGTTCATGAGTTTCATCTGCTTGTAATGCAGATTCTGATTTTAAATCATGGACACCTCAAGGCCTCCAAACAACTTTGCATTGGCTTCAGGTTCTACAGTGTGATGTGCCTCATGGCACTGACTGCCCTCGCGCCCTTGAACACACTGCTGTTGTTGCCTCACACATGGGTGCTGGATGGGATTGGTTGGCAGAGTGACTTCGTCATCCTCCATTAATGCTACCTGTGGTGATAATGAGGCAGTGCTGCATTGGGCTGGTGTTGTGCTTTGGTGATTGGCTAAGGGGATGGGTTCCTCAGCTGCCATGTTTGCATCCTCCACTCCCTTCACTTTGGTGTCATCACTGTGTACCTCATGGAGATCTGTGAGAAATAATGAAATTCTGTTTACTCTCTGATCTGATGAGTTATCACTGTGCTTGTTTAGATAATAATAGCCCAATAAATGTATACATGGGACTTCTGTGCTGACTTTTTGACTACATGTCCCATATTGGATTATAACAGTACTTTTTTGACTAACTTGAGGACCAACAGTCTGATGTATGCTACAGTTCTATGTGGACTTGGACATAGATGTGAGGTCTGAGATGTGACTATAGGAAATAATTCAAACTTAGTTTGTGAGGTGCCAGGTGCTGAAGTGTCAATGTTCCCAATTCCCACGACAACCTTAGGCTTCAAGGTGGTCTCAACCATGGTCTCCAGTGCAGTGGGTGGGGGTACAGTTGGGGGGCCACTTCCTGTTGCCCAAGATACCGACAGTCGCCTTGCCACCTTTTCTTTAGCCTGCGACCTGAGGTCCTACCACCTCTTACAGATCTCATTTATGAGGTGGCGGGTGACTCCAACGGCATTTATGTTCTGTTGCATTTCCTGCCAGATTTTTTTTTTGTTAGTCTGGGACAGTCATGGATGTCCTTTCAAACAGTACTCCACTCACAGCTCTCTTTAGTTAGGATCTCCAACTCCTTTTATCAAAGTTTACATTTTCTTTTTCTGCCTCCTGCATCCTTTTCTAAACTTTGGCTGGCCAATGGTGCAGATGGACTTTCTATGGGGTTGGGATAGCTGTGCTGAAAATGGCAGCTGCACTGAACCTCCACTCCACATTCACTCAAGCTGGTGTCCAGGCAGGTACTGTGAGGCACTTCCATGTTCAGACCAGAAAGCTAATAGTGATTTCCAAAATTGCGAAATGACTTAGTAGCAAGTCGTAATTTCAGGACTCAAATTATATGTACATCAAGAAGTGATTTCTTAATTGAGATTCACAGACATTAGCAATTAGGTAATCACAATTCTTTGTGTTCGCACTTGTAGCCCTATATTCTTACATGGAATAGATTTGCAATATTTTATTGGTAGATATACAAATCTTTCAACTTGTGTAACAGTGGAGCTTGACTGTAGACAATGGGAGCATTCATGTTACCAAGAGTTTCCATAGCTATTATTTCTAGTACAGCCATACATAATTCCTAAGCATCTTGCTATTCATTGATAGAAAATTGAATAGGACCTCTCCACATATCTACCATATTTGCTTTGGTATCTGCTGAGTGGCATATGTGCTTTTGTGACAGGATGTTTTAATGAAGATTTATTAAGGTTTTGCAGAAGCTTTGATCTACATGCTGGTGGATAATTTTTTTGACAGATGGTAGGTACAAAAGAAGATTAAAATTTACATCGCGTTATGAATCTTATTTCATTCTGATTTTGAAACTGATGCCCTGTTATTTTAGTGTGTTTGCTTTTCTGGTGTTTTTTGGGTATATCCAATTCTTCTTTGTCATTGTACTTTGTTTAAATTTTTCATTTAAAAGCCATTTTAGGTTTTAACAAAATGGGATATTGACCAAGATGAGGATCCTATCTGTTTCACAAATGATTATATTCGGTTACATAGCTACTGCCTGCATTAATTCTTGTCTCATCAAAATTGGTAATATGCAGTCCTGCACGTTTTTTTGACGCAAGAAAGAGCAGCATATGCTCTACCCTCTTTGAATACTGTTGAGTTTATTTTAATGAATGCATAATCTATTCTTAGTCCTTTTGATTGTGTATTGTTACAGCATAAGCCAAATAAAGAGGAAACTCTTCTCTACGAAAATATAAATCTTTCAGAAGAATCTTGCTGCATATCGGGAGATGTGTTTTTTCTGTTTAATGTGGTTTTGTTTCACCACACTAAAGTCAATGTCTTGATTTTTCCAGACATAACAAAGTCCAGTACAACCCCCATGGTTCCATTTACTGGTCCTTCTCCTACATTTAAATTGCAATGTAAAATTACATAACAATTTTTCATAGTTGTGAATCTTTCTCCAGTCCCGCTGTATGTGAAACTGATTTTTCCATCTTTTGTAATTTCGTAGCTAAAAAGTTGCTTATAGGTATGTTTAGTCCATGATCCTCCACTTTATCTTTAGAAGGAATATGTGCAATTGTTTCTTTTCCAGATGTAGCACTTCACAGTTAAATTTAGCACATTCTTCAACAGTTGCCATAAAACAAACAACAGGTTATGATTGTGAAAGATGATAATCCATTAGTTTAGCCAGTGAATGAAGGTTAGGAAATAATGTTCTTGTATTTCTTGTCCTTAGCATAATCTTTGCTTTATTTGTTACACGGCGAAGGCCTTTCAATATCTTGCCATATTCTTCATCGTTTTTGTTCTCATATTTTGTGTTGTATATCTGAAATGCAACCAAATGTTGCCATTGCCTGTACTTTCCAAACAATTTCGAGTCTGTTGAAAATCGGTTGACCTTTCACAGGTGTTAGTTGTAATAAGCCTTCAAACGCAATCACTTTTCCCTCCAAACAGCACCTCATGAGATATTTTGAGTACCTCCTGCATGAGCAGATAAATGAACACTAACACTCAGTTTGAAACCATACTCACTACATCTATAATCAAAGATTTGAATTCTTTAAGGGCTCAACCACATTCTTGGCATGTATCAGTATTTAATTTTAAGGATTTTTAGTTTGTTATCATGCTCTATAGGTAGTAGGAGTAGAGAATGTAAGGTAATTCCTTTGTTGTTGTATGCTGCTATCCCAGTAGGAGTAGTAGCTACACAAGATAAAATAGAACTAGTAACATTATGCATATAAGCAGTAATCTAAATTATGTATGTCCTTTTTGACTTGGTCCATGCATTTTGATCCTCATCCACAGTAACCCTCGGCGGGTAACTCCGCTCCACCAGCGGAGTTTGCAGAGATTTGCCTACTCCACACTCTGCTGCGAACAAGGAGGTAGGCAAAACTCCGCCTCCGCAGAGCAGCAGAGTTAGCCGCTCCCTCCCCCCTCCCAAATGATTTAAAAAAGAAGGCACTTACCTGCTTGTCTACTGCCTTCCCTGCCTGGCTGCTCTCCTCCCTGCTCCTCGCGTCCTTCTTCAATGAAAATAACACTATGATGTATGTCTTGCACATGCACACGTGCAAGACGTACACAGTAATGTTTATTTCGTCGAAGAAGGACGCGAGGAGCAGGAAGTAGAGTGGCCAGGCAGGGGACGTGGCAGACAAGCAGGTAAGTGCCTTCTTCTTTCATTTTTTATATCGTTCTGGAGTGGGGAGGGAGTGGGGCAGAGCGAAGTTGAGCAAAGCAGAGTTTTTTAAAACTCCGTGGAGCTCTGCATAAAGGCACTACGCCAGCTCCACCCACCCTTAATCCATAGCAAACCACAACTTGACTATCAATGATTGGTTGCCCAAGTGGGCCAGCAATCCTGGAAGTAGAAGTATCATTAGTAGATGGAGTATTGCATTGAATTTCTGCATTAATATTGTTCTTCTTTTCTTTTTCTTGATCTAACGTTTGTTAGAATGTCTGAAATTCAAGCAACATAATGTTATTTTTCTAATCATTAAATACATCTTCATAGTATTGAAAGAGACCTACAAGATCACCATCTTTACACCGTGGTTTGAATAGGTGAAGAAGTGCTAAATAGTCAAAAAAAAATTCATCCTATATCACAATGTAGTTTACGATGATTAATAAGAGTAGATTTACAATCATGTATTAAACAATCATTAGTACCTTCAACTCAAAAATTTCCACTGTTAATATCTAATGCAACATTAAATTGATATGTGAAGAACTGAGATATTTCACAAGTTCTAACAATGGACTTCTCTTTGGGTAGTATGTGTCCAACATATTTGTTTTCAAAATGTCTTTGTTTATGGGTACAAAATGTGCAAGCTATTTACTTTTGGGTAGGCTTTTCAGAGTTCTTTATCGTGATGATGGCAAGCCTAAACTAAACCAAATAATTGCCTCTGATTTATCATACAATTTTAAGGAACTTAAGTGGTCACATAGCATTTGTAGTCTAAATCAGTATAAACTGTTACTTAAGGATTGCTCAGCAGATATTTCTTTCTTCCCATACTGCATGCATATCTATTTATCTGCCATTGTAATGTAGGAAATAATATATCATGCAACTGCTGTAGGTATCTGCCACAAACTGTATATCTATGATAGTATCCCACATATATAGTATAAAAGGGTTGCAGTCATTGATCCGTTGTGATGCTTGTGATCTTTTACATTGTAAGTGTTTTTGGGTGATTTACCAGTAACCGCATGTCTTACAGATTATATTAAATTGTTAACCCTTCCTTTCTGTGGAATTAGTCTTAGAATTCTAAAGTGACATTTTGAGTAAAAATTAGATTTGCTCCGATATTTTCTGAAGCAGTGTTTACCGCATTTATGTGATTCAAAGCGTAAAACTTGCTCACATAGTTTCTTGTTGTGATCTTTTTTTGGGATGTCATAAGTGACATAACCTTCAATAAAACCTAGAACTGATTCATCAGAATCGTATCCAAACTTTGGTCCATCTTTGATCCAGAGAAGCAAATGAATGTGTAGTGCACCTCTTGCTTGGAACTTTTCTTGCCAAAAGTAATCAAGTACTTCTCTAATGGGATGTTTCTTTTTGTTTGTTAAGTATTGAAGCACAGTTTACAATATGTGGTTAAAATACCTGTAAACATTGGCAGGATCCAAAGAACATAGGGCATGATTACAATGATTTAGTGACTGCCACCATCAGCCTGTGGGTGGTGATCCCACCTCCATCATAACCATGTTTTTCGCCCGCCACATTAGGATGGCAGGCAGATGGGTGGTGGTCAGAGAGACCGACCACCACGGATCCGACGGGCTCAGGAAGCCCATTGGCGGGAACTTGAATCCCTACAATGGTGGCGGTGACTGCCAGGCACCGCCATAGGAATTATGATGTCCTTCCCCGACGGCTGTTTTATGGCAGTTTATCCGCCATGAAAAGGCTGGTGGGAAGGGACATTGGGGGCCCGTAGAAGATCCTCTTTACCCCCTGGCCCTAACATTCGGGGACACCTATGTTGCCAGCTACATATCCGTGCACCATGTGACAGGCACCACATGGTGCTTGCCGCATAGTGCAGGGATATGCTAAGAGTGTATTTTTTGTACTGCGGCGTGTGCTACAGCCCGCAGCAAACACTGCATAACAAAAGATACACTTTGCTACTCCCTTGAAGGCAGTTGCATTGTAATACTATTGGCGGGACCGCCGACAGCAAGTCGGGCGGTCCCGTCTCCAATATGATAGCAGTCGGATGTAAGTCCAACCGCCATCATAAGGAGGTTCATAATTCTGTGGGGGTTTTGCAGTTAATATCTGAAATATTAGCATTTTCTTCAAGAAGAAATTGATACAAGTCATTCCGGCCATACTCAGCACTAAATAACCAAATAAGCGGTCCTAAATTTCTGAGCATACATTACAATTCTCTGTGTCTTAGAAACCACAAAATCAATATTCATTTGTCCCTTGTCAACATGACATAATGTAGATCAAGTTATATTCTAGATGTTCATCTTTGTTGTACACCTTTTCAACAAAATCCTGTGTTGTTATATTGGTAAAGCCAGTTCCAGTTCACATAGCGTGCAACATCATATTAAGTGAGTGAAAGTTCACTTTCATATAGTAGTGTGAAGATATCTTATCTTATACGGAATTTGTTAAGCGCACGGTCACCCAGAGGTTTCATGGCGCTGAGGAAACAGATAGTAGATGGTGAGTAAAAAGGCAGATGGAATAATGCTCTAACCATGCGCTTGTTTGAATAACCAGGTCTTCAACGCTCTCCTGAACTCTGTCAGCTTGGTACAATTCCGGATAGACAAGGGCAGAGAGTTCCAAGTTTTTGGGGCAAGGTGTGCGAAGCAGGATCCACCAAGTCGTTTCTTTTTAAATGTCGGCACCGTGAGGAGGGACAGATGGGCAGAACGGAGGTCGCGGGTCGGTTCATGTTTGTTTATGAGTTGATTGATGAACCTAGGGCTTTTACCGTGGAGAGCCTTGAAAATTATGCAGCCTGTCTTGAAGGTGATCCGATGGGTTATGGGGAGCCAATGGAGGGAGGCCAACAAAGGTTTGGCTGACTTCCTGCGATTGCTCTTGAATATTAATCTGGCCGCTTGATTTTGAACAATCTGCAGGCGTTTAACGATGGTGAGGGGAAGGCCCAGGTAGATAGAGTTGGAGAAATCTAATCGCGAGAGAACCAGTGCGAGTACTACCTGGATGAGAGCAGAATGGGTCAGCAGATGGGCGATTTTTTTTTATCTTTCTTAGCTGGCAAAAGCAGGAGGAGATCACTGTTCCGGCCTGAGTTTTCAGTGAGAGGTCGGCACTGAGAGTGACCCCAAGGCTTTTAGCTGACTGGGAGGGGGATGGGGGAGTGCCCATTGAGGATGGCCAGAAATGGGGGCCCCAGCTGAGTGTGCTATTGCTAGGGAGTACCAACTCAGTCTTTCCTGGGTTTAGCTTAAGATGGTTCCGATCCATCCAGCTCTGAATGTGCAGCATGGTCTTTTGAAATTCCTCGACGGAATCTGGGGAGTTGAGGGGGAATACCAGCTGCAGATCGTCTGCGTAGTTGTAAATAATGACTTTTCTATTTTTCAGGGAGTGCAGAAGGGGTTTAAGATATAAATTAAAAAGGAGGGGAGACAGTGAGGAGCCCTGTGGGACACCGCAGGTGGTTGGGAGTGTGGGGGCTGTGAAGTTCTCCAGCTTTACAGCCTGGGATCTGTCCGTCAAAAAGGACTTAATCCAAGCGAGAGCCGCGCCACTGAGGCCGGCTTGTTCGATACGGTGTAATAGAATAGTATGGTCCACCGTGTCGAACGCGGCCGATAGATCGAGAAGTACGAGGGCTTGGTGAATTCCATTGTCGGCGTTGGTCCTTAGAGTGTTCTGCACGGCGAGGATCACCGCTTCGGTGGAGTGAGCCTGGCGGAATCCCGCTTGGTTGGATTCCAGGTAATCTGATGTTTCGATAAAATTGGATAAGCAGCTGGTTACATAGGCTTCCAGCAGCTTTGCGCCGTAAGGGAGAAGGGAAATGGGGCGGTAGTTTGAGAGGTTAGAGGGATCGGCGCCAGGTTTCTTGATTAGAGGGACCAGGGTGGCATTTTTAAAGGAATCGGGTACTATTCCTTGTGATAGGGAGGTGTTCAAAATGGGGAGTATGCCCTGAGGGAGTGCGGCATAGACTTCTTTCAGTATATGCGGGGGGCAGGGATCATTAGGTGAGCCCGATTTTACTCGGTTCATTAGTTCCAGTAATTTGGGTGGATCAATGGGGGGGATATCCTGAAGGGTATTAGGATTTCTACTGATGTCCGGGTAGTCTGCCACACCATGGTTGGTTTGGATGCTGTTTTTTATGATGTCTATCTTCTCCTTGAAGAAATCGTTGAGTCGGTTGCACATCATTTGTGATGCAGGTTGAGAGGGAGAGGTTCTGGAGTCATTGCATAAATCGTTTACGACTCTGAAGATTTCCCGTGATTTGTTTTTAGCGTTGGAGATTTTGTCTGAGAAAAAAGTTGCTTTGGCAGATAGAATGGAGTCTTTATAATTTTTACGGGCTGTCTTGTATGATGCTCTGTCTATGGCGTGGTAGCCATGTCTCCACTTCCTCTCTAGTTGGCGAAGTTCTAGTTTCTGCTTTTTTAAGTCAGAGGAAAACCATCTATGGGCGTCCATACGACGGGCGCGAGAGAACATGGTAAGGGGAGCGTGTTCATTGCATGCAGAGCGGAGTCACTCGGTGTGTGCTTTGTCCATCAGATTGATGTCTGGTCCCTGGGTAGGGATGGAGTTGGTCAGGGTGGAGAGGAAATCTTGGAGGTTTAGGGATCTCCATTTCCTGGCTGACCCCCCCAGGGGCGCTTGATTTTTTGGGTGACCCTGAGTGGTGATAGAGAATTGCAATAAATAGTGGTCAGACCATATGCATGGTAAGGCCGTGGGACAGGAGGTAGAGATGTTGTGAGACCAGATGTGGTCTAGGATATGTCCCTTTTCATGGGTGGGGATCGAGACGTGTTGGAGAAAGTTTAAATTAGAAAGGAGCTCGAAAAGTTCTGTGGCGTGAGGTCCAGCTTCCGAGTTATTGTACCAGTAATTGAAATCCCCTATGACCATGACCTTGTCATAGTCGACGACTAGACCTGCTATTTGCTCAGACAAGGAAGCTGGGAAGGAAGGCATAGATGTAGGTGGTCGGTAGATCAATGCTAGCGCTATGGTGCCTGTATCGGTGTCAGATTTGAAGACTAAGTTTTCCGTATCTGGTAAGTCTAGGGGAGGTAAGATGGTAAACGTATGGTCTTTATGAATAATGGCGGCAACCCCTCCCCCAGCTTTTCCTGGTTTTCTATTTGCTGACAGGATGTAATAATCTGATGGTAAGGCCGTGAGTATATCTGGCACGGAGTCTGTAGTGAGCCATGTCTCCGTGACAAATAGTATGTCAGGACTATCCGACTTCAGGAGCAGAAATATATCTAGTTGGTGTTTAACCAGAGATCTGGTGTTAAGATAGAGACATCGGAGGGTCCGGAGATTGGGTTTAGGGGGGGGTTTATTGGTTTTAGATCTTTGAGGTAAGATAGGGGTCGGTTCTTGTATGTGATGGTGAGAAAGAATATTGCTTGCCTTTAGGCAAGCGTGTGTGGTCGGGTCGAGGGGTTGAAGAGCGGGATTATGAAGAGAATGCAAATCGAGGGAGGAATACCTGATGAGTTCTTCATTCTGCCTGGTCCCTGGGCCCGTGCAGGCGCGGACGGGCGCAGACGGGCTTGCCTTAGGCGCGCCTTTGGCGCGCAAACGGTGCTCCCGCTGCGCTTGTCCGCTGCGCTTGTCCGCTGCGCTTCCTGCCTAGGCACATGATGAAGGGGAAGGAGGGGGCGTGGCCTCAAGGGGGCGTGGCTAGCGAGCTCGCCTGCGATGGCGGCCGCTGAATGGCAACAAACAATCAATCACCGCAGCAGCGCTCAATCGGCTGCGTGGTGTGAGGGCGGAATAGAGTGATCAAGTAAGCTTTTAGAGGTTATTTATTCAACAATTTAAAAGCAGTTTGCACAATTTTAAAACAAAATAGCGTACCTCCAGAACCCGGCTTCCGCCTCAGGTCTGGGAATCTAGTTTCTGTTGAGGCTTTGAATACGGCGCCTTATAACAGGGTTGGGGGCGTGGCCTCAAGGTGGCGTGGCTAGCGAGCACGCCTGTGATGGCGGCCGCTGAATGGCAACAAACAATCAATCACCGCAGCAGCGCTCAATCGGCTGCGTGGTGTGAGGGCGGAATAGAGTGATCAAGTAAGCTTTTAGAGGTTATTTATTCAACAATTTAAAAGAAGTTTGCACAATTTTAAAACAAAATAGCGTACCTCCAGAACCCGGCTTCCGCCTCAGGTCTGGGAATCTAGTTATCTAGATATAAGGATTAGCTTGTCAAAAATGTGGTTCCTTTGAATATAATCTTGTAACTTGATATTCACCGGCAGAAAGTTTGACTGGGCGATCATCATATCATTTACCTTTTTTCAGTGGGAAATAAATGTGAATAACATCTTGCTTCTAGTGTTTTTCCCCAAACACTAATAGGCTGTCCTTTAATTCCTTCATCTCATACAGTTCTAAAGCATCATTCTTCATGTCTTTTGAGTGTAGTGAGTGAATACTATAATGTTAATATATTTGCCCGGCTTGTTCCTCTGTAATCTGTTCAAATTGTCCTGTTTTGTTTTCTTTTGCAATTAATAATTATGTAGATGAGATGAAGTTTGTAATCTCAAAATCTTTATACTATATGCTTTTTTGCTGAATGTAATGTAGTGCTCTCTGAACTTTTTCAATGCTAATTAATTCTGGCTAAATGTTTTGACATTTGTAGGCAC
The DNA here is from genome assembly GCF_964204655.1 of Triturus cristatus. Lineage (NCBI taxonomy): Eukaryota > Metazoa > Chordata > Amphibia > Caudata > Salamandridae > Triturus > Triturus cristatus. Next base: position 364,323,587 of record NC_140585.1, read on the forward strand.
TCCACTAACTTAAACCACTAAAGGTTCCTCTATTTTGCATTCTAGTCAAAGAGTGGCTATGTTTCTATTGAAATATAATGGGAGAAAAACCACTTTTCCTTTCATTGTGCATACTAATTCATGTGGCTGAAATTTTCCAGATTTGAGTTGTATTCTAATTAAGTTTTGAAAAGAATAGACTGTTTGTATTCAAATGCTTTCATACAAATGCATTTGCTACAGTTCAGAAGGGATTCAATATGTTTCCAAATTGTTATGAATTCCAGATGTATGTAGAAGTTATGGTCTAGCTTTCCAAGGCAATATTTTCAGGTTATGTCACATTCACAGAGACTGTATCTTTCTTCTGCAAATAGAAACAAAGTTAGATTTCTCCATGCCAATTTATCCTCATTTTCAGTTTTTTCAATTAGATCAATTATTTTGACATCTAACATGTTCTTCAGCAACAAATGAAATTTGATTATGGATTTCAGAAAGTGTTACGTCAAATTCAAGAATATCCACTTTGTAATTGGCTATATCCATTAATGTATTTCCAGATTAATTTTGAGTACAGGCAACGTCGGTGCAGGTATCATTCTCAGACACTGCATCAAAGAGTTTAAATCAGATATAGTGCATAATATTGTTGACTTGTGCTGGATTATAGTGACATAGAGTATAATTCATTTGTTTCAACTGTAATGATGGTGTTTTGACAAAATATAATGTACACTCAACATGTTCTTACCATTGAATGATGTGTGGAGAACATGTTGATAAGATGGAATGTGGTGTCACTCGTGTGATGTCTCAAACTAGCTAAAGAATGTTCTTGGAGTTTAGTAATGTTTCAAAATGGACAGACATATGAATTACGTCAAAGTTAGATTTTCTTAAGCAGTGAGGACAATATATATGTCATAGAAATGTCCTTAGATTTGTCTGTGATACTGCTGGCCAAGGGTGGGGAGTTGCGTGCTTCCTCCCTCTTTACAACACAGCCGGGCCATGAGGGATGGGGTCCCCGGGGCTGAACATAGCCTGGGGAGGAGGGCCACACATGTTCCCTGCCCCCAAAATATACAGAAATAGTTGTTCCCACCAGGGAGACTTAAAAAAACAAGCAGTGGAGACTGCATGTTTTTTTTCTTCATTTTGCCACAGATCCTCTGCAAATTTGTGGCAAAATTAAATTTAAAAAATTTGGACCCGCGTGGGTCCCTCTGGGACCCCACCACCAGGCCTAAGTGGCCAGGGTATTTCTACCATGCCCCTTGTGTCTTTTTTTAGTTTCTTCTAGGGACTCAGGACTGAATCCCGTGTCCTAACATGGCTGCCACCGCTACCTGGTGGCAGTCAATCAGATCTCAGTTTGAGATCTGTAGAGATCTGCGGAGCCTCCTCATCCCAAGGTGTACGCAGTTTTCGAACATTATTTGCTCAAATACTACTGAATGGAATAACACATAAAGCTCACTTTCTGGACCAGATCTAGCTTTCTACCAAATTTGGTGTAAATCTGTTCAGAGGTTTAGGCTGTATCTGTGTCTGAAGTTCCTATGAAAAAATGAATGGAAAAAAACACATTTTGAGACCCCCTTTTTTCTCGGCCTGCGCTTTACAGATCATCCCGAAAGTTTCCATTCGTAAACTAGTACAAAAAGAGCACTTCTTTGGAAAGTTAAGTGGAGATTCTTCAAACGGCATCATAGTTTTAGCAACACAAAAAATGTATTTCCTATGGAACCACGATCTTAACTATAACTACCCAGTGGCAACCTCATGCACAATATATGCATACACACACACACAGCAAAACCAAAGGGGATGATGGACGGAGTGTTGAATATTGCAAGCACTCACCCCCAGTCAACTGATCTGGGTTTAATTCATCATCATTCTTTAGCTCACTCCGCCACCCCAGTTCAGACATGGCCATATGCAAATCAGTCTGACCCTGTGCTTCATGGGAACAGTCCAGCCCGAACCGCCAAGTCATGTCTTCCCTGGACCGGAAACAAGCATCCTGGGACCGGTTTCTGGCTAATCAGCCATCATCAGCCAAGCTAGCTTGAATCCAGTGGCAAAGTGAGCAAGGGACCCGCGTATGGGCATACCCTGCCACACACACACACAAACACACACACACATATATATATTGTATTGTAATTGCATTTATATAGAGCTTACTACCCCATATGATGCATCAAAGCGCTTTTTCAGTGAGTGCCACGCTACTTCGGAACCCATAAATAATTAGTGTTAAATTATTATAGTGAAATATGAAAGTAATTTGAGTGATGGATAGGTTAGTCAGTTACTTGGATTGAGAAAGGTAGGGGAGGAATAGAAGAGGGAACAAGGTTAGGACCATATTTCCATAGGAAAAGCATGACTTGGCTTGCTTATTAGTTTGTGGCACTGTGTGACGAATCTTCACAAAACCTTCCAGATAGAATTCTAATCCACCTCACCTCCTTCCAGGAAAGTTTTAGGGTGATGCGTCAAGCGTGGGCTTAGAAAAAGGGGGATACCAAAATGGGTTTTCCCCATTCATTCATTTCTTCATAAGAGAAATTAGCCAGCAAAACAACTGAACAGAATTACACTTGTTAGAGAGATAGATTCTGGCCCACATGTTTTTTGTGATTTGGTTTAAATCCGTTCAGAGGTTTTTGAGAAATAAAGGTTAAAAATGCATAGCTATCTGGACTGTTGTGCTGAAATTAAAAAATTCAAGTCTTCGTATTGGCTGAGGGGCTTTTTCAGAGGGAACGCTCTGATTGCCTCGCCGCAACATGAAACCAAATTTTGCGACAGCCAATGCAAGACTTAGAGACTTGGACTCATAGACTTGGTCCTCTGTCTTGAAAAGGTTTTGGAAAAAGGACATAAGAGGTCACGGTAGGCATACGTTAACACCTTAGCCCTTATGGGGATCTGGGATTGCCCCTTGGGGGTGTTGGGCTAATTTATTTAAAATGAACATCCTTTATAATAAATAAGGGTGTTGGTCAATGATATGCATTTAAGGTTTGGTTGCCATTAGGGTTATGTCAAGTTTTCTTTTTCCTGAGACTATTTAAATTAAATAATTTTGGAAAACATTTTGGTTAGTTTTAAGCTTAGGATAAGGATAATTATTTAATTTAAATTATTAAGAGTTTAATATTTTAAATTATTAAGAGTTTGGAGCACTGTTGGTATAAAAGTAAGCAATTGTATTTAATTTCACTTGATATAGTTCTAAGGTAAAACATTTATTTAGGATTACATCAATGAAATTATTCAATTAAATATGAATTACTAAATCATTTTAATTTTGCAAAGGTTGGGGTGGATGAAGGTTCAAAGTAGTAGGGTCAATGTAGTTATGAACTGCATTTAAAAATTACCTCAATGCTCTTGTAACTATTAAGGTGTTGGCATTGATGTTTTTAAACTCTGAAGTGGTAAACTGTAAGGTGATAACACAGCCAACCATTATGTTCACAGAAGCAGCACTCCAATTATTATTGTAAGTGTCATTTGAGACTAATAGGGAGTTGTTTTGCAACGATGAGATGTGCCATATTTGCTGGAACAGTCCAATTTTGTGGCGATCTGTCCCACCCTTCCTGCATGTATCAATAACTTAAATAAATGGCTCATTTGGAAGTAAGGTTTTTTAACTTCCAAAGAAAGCTATATTTTCTGAGATCTGCCTCTGAATCTGCCAGCCATACACCCTGCCTGGTAGAAACGATTTGACTGTAGCTTGTAGCAGCATAAAGTTAATTCCTCTGGATCTCCTCCCAGCAAATCTCAGACTTGTGGTAGACCTACCCACATTTCACAAGAGTCCGATGTCTCACTTTTGTTCATCTTGTGAGAAGAAGATGGTTTTGTCCAGCCACACAACTCAGCATCATTGATGTCTTGCTATCTTTCTGACACTCTATTCCTACCATACTGCTGGTCAAAGGTAGAATATCAACCTTTACTCTTTCTGTTGCACTCTGGGAACCTTATTGAGCCCCTAGTATTCTATTAAAGATATATGGTGATCTCTGCCTTATATTGTACATCTGCCTGCCTTACCTTGAACAGTGACATGAATACAGTTGATTAGTACAAATCACCTTGTATTATTTAGATATAGAATTTCTGTGATTTGCTACCTCACTAAGCTTTGGAATGTGGCTGATGCTAAGTTGAGTAATTTACAATAAACCCTAAAGTTAATAATTAAATAAATACACATTAAATTAGCTTTATTAACTTGAGGGCGCAAGGGTTACCTTTACTATTCTGAAACTTGATACAATGAAACTGTGAAAGTGGTCATCAGAATGCTCTTCTTAATATCTTTGCCCCTCTTCTTTCTTTCTGGGATTTATTTACTACCCAAGCAAGTTGTGGGAAGGTGGGGAGTGCATATTCTTGTGTTCTGTCAAATGGTCCTCTAGCTATTACAATGTTCTTGTATGGCTGTGTTCATTTTTTAAACCACTCGGTATTGCCCTATTAGCCTACTTGAATTTTTGTGCCAGCTGCTTAGTTTTGTTACTGTAAGACCTGTCCCCTTTTGGGGTTTAAAATATTTTCATGTATCATCCTCTCTATTTTTCTGATGACTGCTGCACTCCTTTCAAGGGGAGGCAGCTTGTTTTGCTATATGTTTAAAATCCTGAAAGCGAAAGAGCAGCCTGTGTGCAGTGTGCAGTATACCAAGACAGCCATTTTAAAGAGTGTCATATGCTGAATGATATTAATCTCTCACTTTGGGCTTGGCTGACAGCTGTTTGACAGCAGCAGTGAAGAAATTGTCCTGAAAGCCAAGCCTAATTTCCAGAATTCACAGGCCCTGTCTTGAGATATGGTGATGTTTTTGTGGTTTGTTCAGCAAAATTGTTTGGCATGGAACTCCGCCAGGTCCCTCCAAAGCCCCTTTCTATTTTACTGTGGTCTGAGCATGTATTCAGCCTGTAGAGTTGTGCCTCTTGCGTTACACACATGTGGCCCTTTTTAGGTCTCACCTAGGCAGCGCTTGCACTGTCTCTTCGAGACATGTTGTGTTCAGAATATCGGCTTTAAGCACTGCACATTCCCCACCCAGGTTTTCAGTTGGCTCCCTTGACTGTATTTTGAAAATGCTTTTTTCCCTTTGGTTAATTTGTTCATTAGTCCCACCTAAGTCCCTCCTTTTCGACTGTTTTTACCTCCTATAAGGATTGCCCCTGTTACCTCTAGTGTTGTTCTGTCAGTTTTATTTACAGTTTCGGAGCACTATTTTGTTAATCACGTTTTCGTACATGTTGTTGCAGGCACAACAGCTACGGATTTCCCTGACAGAATTTTAAGAGCATTGCTTTTCATCATGTTTGTTTTCCTTTCCGTCCTCTCATTGCCACTGGCATTGTTTCCTTTTGTGCTGGTACACTCTTTGTTTATTTGCAATGCTCGGACCGTTCCTAAGGTTTCTATCTTGTTTTCGTCTTTCAGCCTGCACAAATTATTTTTGAATGTTGTTTAGTTTCGTCTGGGCGCTTCTTAGGACATTTTTCACTGGGACCATATTCATTGCATTTTGTACTGTGCTTGGTCTTCCAAACAAAAATAAAAGAATATCTGATTTTGTCTGGTAAAATAACTTACTGCGCTGAGTAACTTCTACAATGAAATATTACTTGGGTTACATTGCATGTGATACATTTACAAATGAAAAGGAGGTGTGTAGTAAGCCCACATTTTTTATTTATTTATTCGATTTTATATTGCGCATACTCTACCTAGAGGTGTCAGAGTGCTTTACAATAGAGCAAAGTATATTAGATCAGACATTACAGGTAACATGGTAGAGGTGACAGGACGTATAATGACTAGAGTTACGCAGAGTGAAGGTTAAACATTTACAAACTATAGATTCACTAAAAATTGCACGTTGCAAAATAACGTTGTAGCTGTAGCGATGAAGGTTTTAAAAGTACATAACCACCGTTGAAGCAGAAGGACAAACCAGTTCTCCGGTGAGGAACATGAAATTGTCAGAACTATTGGTATCAGTGTCTTTGGAAGAGAAGGGTTTTAAGGTCCTTTTTGAAGATGCGGAAAGAGGTGGTTGTGCGAAGGTATGGAGGAAGTGAATTCCAATTTCTGGTCGCAGTACCGGAAAAAAATTGCGCAATAAGTCTTTCTCTTTTGAAAGTGATGTTTTGTAAAAAAAAAGACATTACATTTACTTGGAAGCCTGTTGAACGTGCAGTAATTACAAGACAGTAACTTTGCATCTAGTTTCCTATCAATGGGAAAAAACATAAAACAGCAGATGCTATTTTATTGCAACCTTTTGTTGTCCTTATCTACAGTTCATTGTAAAGTGTTCACGCCACATGCAATATACTGTATGGGTACTCAAAGAAGCAGACAGCCTTGTTTAGATAAGGATCAGAATTCAAACACGTCTGCTTCTCACACTGTTTTGCCATATGGTGTAATAAGCAGAAATCAACCAGTACTTTTAAAGCAGTGCTTCGGTTTCACATCATAAAACAACATTCCAATTTGGTCTACGCAATGGACGCTTTATTTTCAGCCCACATTTATGGCTGCTTTTTGTTGAACATGTTTTGCTTTGGTGAACTTTTCATTTATTTGCAGCCTGCAACAATTATTTCTCACGTCAGGGCTGCGTTTATTTCATGATTGCTGCCCTTTCGTTTTACAAACTAAAGTTTATTAAATTGTTTGCACACAATCACTGTCTTTCCATTCTATGTAACGTTGCTCTCTTTATGTGCATGTTGTCACTGGGACCCATTCCTAAGGTTTGTATTTTGTTTTAGTGGGCCCCTCAGGCATATGAATCCCTGTGCCACTACACCTCCTGCCCCCATGGAAGCTATTCCCCTGTTTGCATCAATGACTCCAAATAATGCTCATAATCTAGCATTCTATTCTCGAACGTGACATTATCAGACAAAGACTAATATCTCTGAAACATGTTCAACAACCAAAAAACTATTTTCTCCTGTTTGGCAATCAATCACATTGCTTAGCTATTGACATTTTTAGGTCTTGCCTGACCCAGCGCATACGCTGGTCTGGCGAGACTTATTGAGAGAGCTCCAAAAAGTGCTACCAGGCCAGCCTAGCCCTACAGTGCACGTGCACGGGCGCGCGCGCCACGCTTTACCGCGATTACTTTCACGCTTTGATGTTTGAACGTGATCGCGATCACTTTCACTTTCGCGGCCGCAGGGCCGCTTTGCATAGCCAATAGGTCTCGCTTTTGGGACCTTATAAGCATTTAGTTATGCAACTGTTGCATGGCTAAACACTTATAAGGTCCCAAATGCGAGACCTATTGGCTATGCCACTGCTTGTTTAATTCTTGTCCTAATGTGGCTTGTTGCCGTCTATGCGGTTCTACTCGAAGAGGGAACACGCTTTAAATTTGTTTCCGTGCCCTTAAAGGCAAGGGAACACAAAACATCTCCAAAGAAAGTCTGGAACTGGCTGTGGTGCACTAAACCAATCTGCTTATGTCCAGAGCTCCGATTGGGTTAGTAGTGTACTACACATCTCTACAGCTGAATTTCTGATCTTCAAAGTCCCACTTCAGTTTCTTTTTTTTTCTTTCCTTTTTTCACAATGTGTACGTGCACTCCCTAGTATCACCTAAGTGATGAAATTCGGGACACCAGGCTCTGCGTCCAACATTTGGCGCTCTTTGCCTGCAGAAGTTGGAAAACATGTGACTGGTTTGGTGTGTGAGGTGTCTCTTTGCTTCTGGATGTAATTATGCATATCACAGATAGTGCAACAAAATACAATGTGTAATCCACATTTGGTAAATCTTGTATCTTTAGTCATGCTAGTCAGATAGTGGTGTACCAACCTGATTAAACTGTGCATCTGATAAGGAAATCTATACTTCTGGCTGTGTTTGATAGGAAGGTGTGCTTAATTTGAGTATGTGTTTTACAATGTTTATTTCTGTGCTGAAGAAGCAACCTGTAAATGAGGATGGTATGCCCACCAACTGCTGAGGTTAGCTCTCCTAGCAACAGACAGCTCCTTAACCTTCCCGGGGCAAAGGAGAGAGGAGTTGGCCTATTGGCTAGGACGGTCGACCTCGAATCTGGGGATCCGGGTTCAAGTCTCGGCAATGACGCTGAACATCCTGTGATTCTGGGCAAATCACGTAATCTCCCCGTGCCTAACAAAAATAAATGTGTCCTCATGTAACACAACTGGTGCTATGTAAAGTGCTCTGATACCTGATACCTTTGAGTAAAGTTCGCACTATATAAAACGCCGTACAAAAAATAAAAAAAAGTCCAATGCATCCAGTAGTGGGGATTGAGCTTGGACACTGAAGGGCTGCTGAGCAGAACCAGTACAAAGATACCTAAACTCAAAGTCTGAAAATATGGAAGGGTCACGCTCATCATCCTTGTGGACATTTCCCCACTAACTCTGCACTGTGCTTGTATATCTGAATGATGCCAGCAGTTATCTGCTGTCAATAGAGTGCCAAACGTTGCCACTTCAACTCGGATCCCCTCCTGGTATTTTTATTGTTTTCTTTTACTGTTGAACTCCCTGGAAATTCTACTCCTTGGCATGTATGCAACTGTCATATCCCTGGAGCACAGCTTCACAGATGTGTTTCACTATCTATAGCAGCAAAGTACAACCCAGTTGAACAATGAGTCCAATGCTTGTCCTCCTGGACCTCTTTCCACTTATACTTGTAGCATGATTCCATGGCAGTACATTTTTTGAAAATGAGAGACTGTCTATAATTTGCTTGACTTCTGGTTAATACTCCCATATACTTTAGGCGCGAGGCCAGGAAAGACCAGCCCACGTTGGATACTTTTATGTTTGTGCTATTTTATATTATACATATATTTGAGTGTGTGTGTATCACACTCTCGATTGTGATAATTCCAAAACTAATGACCCATTATGAAGCTTATTTCCCTCAGACCTCAAACCCTTTGGTTGTTATTAATCCTTTTTTACAAGTTTGAATATTACACACATTTCTATCATCAAAAACACAGGATTTCACTTCATTTACTTTTTGCAATAAGAAACTACCTGAGGAAAAAATAATTGTCAGTGGATGATAAACACATTATATGTTTTCACTTATACTATCTTATTTTGTTACCTAACATGAAAAATTGAATTTTGAATAGACATATGAAAATAACATAATTCACAATACCAATAGCTCTAACTTTCTCAAATGCTAGGTAATGCAGTCGGCACTGAGCAGGTGTGTGTGTGCCTTGCTCTAACTTGGTACGATAGTTAATTGAAAAGCCAGGTCTTCAGCTTCCTGTGGAATTCAAGAAGAGAGAAGGAGGCTCTGATGTGGAGGGATGAGGTCGTTCCATGCTTCCGGAGAGATGTAAGCGAACGTCTCCTCCTGATCTGAATCGGTGTATGCTTGGGAGTAGCAGTCCTGCGGGGCCATGGTGTCTGGATGGTTGGTGGAAGGAGATGTGACTGTTCAGGTAGGTGGGTTGTGGAGTGCATTGAATTCTTTGAAAGTTCTCTGAGGTGTGGTGTAATGTGAGTTCTGTGTGGGCGGTTGAGGAAGAGTCTGGCTTCTGAGTTCTGTATGGTCTGTAGTCTTCTAGTGAGTTGCTTGGTCATGCCGGCATAGAAGGTGTTCCCATAGTCCAACTTGCTGGTGCGTAGGGTATGAGTTTCAGTTTTCTTGACATCTTCAGGGTGCATTGATGTGTGCAGTCATGTTCAGTTCGTTGATGATTGTTCCAAGCTTCCTGGCTTGGGTTCTGGATGTTGGTGTGGGTCCAAGTTCAGACGGCTTGGCTTTCATCCAGTTTGAGGCTTCGATCATGAAGGCGTTGAACTTGTTTCTTGTGCTGAGGGTCTTGTTCGAGAGGGAGAGTCTGAGTTGCATGGTGTCTGCGCACGAGAGGATGTCAATGTTGTTTGCAAAGATGACATTGGCCAGAGGGATCATGTATGCATTAAAGAGGGTGGGGCTGAGCAATGGACCTTCAGGGACTCCACAGATAAGTTTGCGGGCTCCCAAGGAGTAAGTTGCCAAGCTGGCAGAATGTTTCTATATGTTAAGAAGGATTAGATCCAGTGGAGAGCAGGTCCTTGGATGCCAATCTCATACAGGCGCTGGATGGGGTGTGAGGCCATGTCTAATGCTGCAGCGATCCAGGAGAATGAGTGATGCCATGTCTTCTGTGTCAAGGATCATGCGGATGCCGTCTTTGGGGGCAATAAGTGCTGGCACTGTACTGTCATTGGGCCTGAATCCAGACTGCATGGCATCAAGGAGCTGATGATTGCTGAGATAGTCAGTGAGGCGTCGGTTTATTAGTTTCTCTAAGACCTTTGCCAGGTATGGCGGGAGGGAGATGGGTCTGTAGTTGGAAATCGTGGCTGCGTTAACAGATGGTTTCTTGACTAGGGGTATGATTGTAGCATGTTTCAAGGTGTCTGGTGATATGGCTAAGTCGATGGTGACATTGAGGATGGGTGTTAGTGCTCCACTGATTGGTAGGAGTCCTTTGGTGAAGGCATGGTGGGGTAAGCGTCAGACCTGAGTGTCATGGTTACTCCGCGCCCGATCGCGTTTATAGACGGGGTGGAGCTACATACTGGATATAATCGCCCACCACAGGCGGAAGATCGCTTCGTGCTCTAGTTGCCATATATGCCTTCCGCCTTGCCCTTCACTAACCTGATGCTTTTGTATCACAGTGCATCGCATTGAGGATTTGCTCATCAGGTTTCACAACGCCTTCTCCCTATTCTGGTTCCTTGGCCATTCTGTGTCGGTTTTCCGATCTCCTGCGATGACGATTAGTCACGCTGTTGAATCCCTGTGAAGAAAAAAACCAACCATTAAAGTATCTCACTTCATCTTTAAAGGCGGTATTGCACATTGGGCATACTAATTATTTTTTGGTGCCTTTACTTATCTTATGTTTCTGTCTATGACGTTTGGAGATCTCATTGTTTCTTGATCACATGTTTCATACGTTCTCCAACAGAATGCAAACAAAAGATTAGTTATCTTCCCGAAGTTAAGGAAGTTAGATAGCTCTAAAAGCCCTGCACCTTTCTTTGTGCTTATGTAAAAATTCATGTTCTTGAATTTTTCTTTTTAAGGAAGATATTATTTTACTGTTTTTTTTAATTACATGAATATCTATTTTTGGCTTTATATTGAACTCCTATTTTTTTACCATTATAGGTCAGTACTGATGCTTATGTACTCATACCATATATGTGCTCTGCTGTAATTGCATAATACCTCATTGTTCTCTCTCATTTCAATTAGATGGTATTTTGATCCTGCATCTGCCATCCTAATATCCTTAGTGGAAGAGGGGAAATTAACAGGTAGTTAAATTTTTCCATAATTAATTAGTTGTATAACAAGAGTGCAAGTGATCATAGCTACACCAAATACATACAAAACACATGTGTTTTATTTCTTTGCATTCAGGAATCTAATTGAACATACCTGAAGCCCACTTGTACACCTCGAGTATGTCATGGACAGAAGTCTATCACTTCCCTGGTCTTTCCCCTCTTTCCCATCTCACCATTTCTGGCTTTGACCTTGTCAGGCAGTCTATGTGGGTGAGGGAAGTTGGGATCTTTCTTCAGGACTTGCATCTCGCCCCTGCGGAAATATTAGGTGCGAATTACACAGAGTGGATAGTCTTCATGGTAGCAGTAATTTGAACAGTGGTGATAGCCGGCCACGAGGTAAGGGTTCTTTAATTGGCCATGATGGAAAGTTGAATTGCAATGGTCTTGTAAGGGGGTAATATAGCTGGAAGGAACAGGAGGCCTGGTGAAATCTTTGATGATGGCAAAACTTTCCATACTACTGTTAGTGCTGACGTCCATGCGATCTACAAGAGCTGTGAACTTGGTATTCTGTATCTGCTGATGGTAGCATCTTAGGGATGATTTGAAGATTTCTTTATCTGTGGTGTCTTGACTTGTTCCCCATTTGCGCTCCAGTTGCTTGCAGTGGTGTTTCGTCAGCCTGGGTTCCTCTGTGTACCAGTTAGCCTGTGGTCAGGCTCTTGCCTTTGGGTTGCACTTGAGGGTAGCAAAGGTTTTAGCTCATGCGGTGTTCCAGCTGTTGAGGTTTTTGATGGCTTTCAGCAAGTCACTGGTGTGCTCAGGCTGAAGCTCGGAGAGGGCGGCAGCCCACTCCTCTTCTGAGATGCTTTTCCAGCTCCGGCGGGTGATTCCTGTCTTGGTCGGTCGATAATGATATGTGATGTGTAATGGTATGGGATGGGTATACTGAAACTGACGAGGGCGTGGTCTGTCCAGGTCATAGTTACTGGCTTTTAGACTGTAATGTTGCTGATTGAGGTAAAAATCAGGCCCAATAGGTGTCCGGTGGTATGGGTGGGTTTGGTAACGTGCTGAGTGAGGCCAAGGTTTTGCAAGGCTTTTTAGAAGGACCATAGACTTTGGGCCAGTGCAGCCTTCTAGGTGAAAATTAAGGTCTCTGAGGAGGATGAAGGTGTTGCTTTGATGATAAGCAGGGCGACGAAGTCTGAGATGTCGCTGGCTAAATTGGTGCAGGCCTAGGTGGTCTGTATACAAGGGTTCCACACAGGGAGCAGTTGGCTGTGATGTATATCATGAACATGAAGTTTTTCATGTAGCTGGTGGAGGTGTCTGTGTAGGCGGTCCAGCTGATGATATCTTTGAATATGATAGCAACACCACCTTCGGGCTTGTGCTGATGGTCTTGCCTAATGATCTAGTAGCCAGCAGAGGTGGGGGGAGTGATGTCCAGTGCCGAAGTTGGGTTTAGACATGTTTCTGTGAGAAAAAAAGCAGGTCTGAAGTGTGGTTGTGCAGTATGTCCCATATCTCCATGGCATGTTTGGTGAGCGAGCAGATGTTGAGGAGCATGCACGCATGTGTGGCATGTTGTTTGGATGGTGTTTGGTCTGTGTGAGTGTGAGCGAGTGAGCTGCTGGATGCTTTTGGTGTTTGAGTGATGGGTGTAGGGCAGATGTCTTCAATCTGTTAGGCCCAACCCCCAGGGGGGCCATGGAGTCCAGGGAAGGGGTCGCACATTCTCCAGCTTCACTTGCCCCTGCAAACCAAAACGTTTGCTTTCCTTTAGGAAAAAGACAGCCGTCCTGGGACGGCTAATTTAGATTGTTATCAGCTGCTTTCCAGAATGAAATGCAAATGTGCCTATCCCTTAATCTGCAAGTGTAAAGGAAGCCTGGGAGCAGTTCTGGCTTTAATTGATCAAATCACTCCAAGGTTTGTGATGACAAAGATTTGTGGTTTTTGAGTGGAAGTGCAAAGAGTTAACAACTGGGCTGGGAAGTGCTTGCTTTTAATTTTAACTGCGTTTACACAGCCCTTAGTATCTCTAAAGAGGTGTTAAAGGGGGAGTTATGTAAAAAAACCAAATTGCATTACATACGCTCTGGTATTACTAAAATCTACGGGCCCGATTCACAGAACTAACTTAAGACAAAATCCTAAACTTACTACCATTTTGGTATTCACAGAAGGCACTTACTCATTTTGGTATTCACAGAAGGCACTTACTCATTTCGGTATTCACAGAAGTTAGGAGTCCTAACTTTAGGACTCCTAAATGCCTTCTGTGAATACCGAAAGCCTTAAAATTAGGATTTTTCTCAGTTTAGTAGTAGTATAGTTAGGACTCCTAACTTTAGGACTCCTAAATGCCTTCTGTGAATACCGAAAGTCTTAAAATTAGGATTTTTCTCAATTTAGTAGTAGTAAAGTTAGGACTCCTAACTTTAGGACTCCTAAATGTCTTCTGTGAATACCGAAAGCCTTAAAATTAGGATTTTTCTAAGTTTAGTAGTAGTAAAGTTAGGAGTCCTAACTTTAGGACTCCTAAACTGAGAAAAATCCTAATTTTAAGACTTTCGGTATTCACAGAAGGCATTTAGGAGTCCTAAAGTTAGGACTCCTAACTTCTGTGAATACCGAAGTGAGTAAGTGTCTTCTGTGAATACCAAAATGAGTAAGTGCCTTCTGTGAATACGAAAATGGTAGTAAGTTTAGGATTTAGTTCTGTGAATCGGGCCCTACATTTTGGAAGCACCATTTTATGGGAAAGATATTTGCACGTCTTGCAGCATTCTATCTTACACTGTGTGTAATGCAAGTATAAAATAATGTTCACAGTGCTTTCTGTCACAGGTTGGGACCTCGTTGCACTAAAAATACACATCACTATTCTCCACTGCAGCAATCAAAATGTAATTCTGTGGTTCTCTGGTTACACACAGACCCCTGCAGTACATTAACTAATAGAGGTTTCATAATGTACAACAGTACATTTCCCAATGAGTAACAACTTTTTAAATTTATTTTTCATTTACGCTGCCCATTATTTTACATGTAGATACCTGATGGTGAAAGGCCTAAAAGCCTACAGAATATTTTGGTGCTTATTTATGAGAGGCTTGCATCGCCAGAGCATCTCATTTTTTTATATGTTACGATGGCTCAAGCATCTCAACCATACCTATGAGGTGGTGCAAAGTTATCCTGCAAAGCTTTGCATGGCCTCATAGATATGGAGTAAGAGATAGCAGCGCAAGTCACTGCGTTGTCTTACTGTGCGTCAAGGAGATGTTCCATGGGTTTTCTGCAGCTCTCATAGAAAGAGGATATCGTCTCTCTGGATTGTTTTTGTGAAGGTAGGTGCCCCTTCCTGTACAGAAACAATTCTGCCTATGTTGGTACTAGGCAGCAATTTGTGTCTCAACGCAAGGGAAAAAGACAAGAATACACTTCAGAAATACGGTGCATTCCTGCCCTTTCCAATTGGCATAGGACAGCGCAGCAAGAAGACTTGCAGCACTGCCCTACGCCAATTCCTCATAAATAAGGCCCTTTGTTTTCAGCTACACCTTCGACTACACCCCCACGCTCACTAACCTTTGGCTTGCTAAACACTGTTTAATAATATTTCCCACCGTAAAAATTATTTGCTGTGTGAAATGGGTGCGTTTATGGTTGTCGATAGTTGCTGATGATGATGAGTACCAGGTTCTAGAAAGTTTTGTCAGAACGGGGTACTTAGGCCTAAAAAGGTTTGACAAGGTGGTCTCGGCATCAAAAAGTTGAAGACCTTTGGTTTAGAGTAAAAAGCAGCTTTTAACCACAATAGTGTTAACTGCCAGTGGCACAGCTAGTATTGTGTTCCAGGGTCTATTCTGGATATTACGAGAATGTAGGTAGTCTTTTATTGGAAGAGAGTAGGTGTTTTATATTCTTTAGCTGGTGTGAAAGTTAGGAGATTGCACTAATTTGTTTATGTGGTGAGACATAGTGAGGGAAGAGTCAAGAGTGAATCCTAATGACTTGATGCTTGCATTCTGTACTAAGACAAATCTGAATTCAGCTAGTTCAGGAGGGGGTCGATATTGTTATTTGATTTATGAGATTAAAGCAGGAACTCATTTTTTTGTTGGTTCAGTTTCCAAAACATTTTTATATTAAAAACACATTTTGAGTATAGTCTGCTTTCTAAACATTTTGGTTGGGCTTGTTGACCCACCAAATTGTAGTATTGAGTCGATTAGATCTCACCTATAGACAGGTTTAATTGTCTGTTGTCCAGAGGTTGGTATCTGTTGGGGCTTTTGAGTTAAATCTTTTATTATAGGTAGTGGCTATTTACTCGGCTGTTGGATAAATAGTGGATTTTCTTTGCTATATACTCGGCTGCAGGCTAAATATTACAATCTATTTACTATTTGGCCGGGGCCTTGAAAATAGGAGAAAAACGTAACTAATTAACTGGCCGCTGGCTAAATAATAGAGATGTTATGCTATTTGTGTGCAGCTGTGCAAATGGCTGAAAAATATCACTGTTTACCCGGCCGCTGGCTAGAGATTCTGCCCTGTTTGGGTGGTAGCAAGGCAATTAGCGGAAAAACACCACTGTTTACTCAGCAGCTGCCTAAATGGTAGAGGTTTTGCTCTGTTTTGCCGGGGGCCATACAAAACATCTCTGTTTGCCCAGCTGCTGGTTAAGTAGTAGAGATTCTGCGTGGTTGGCCGGCTTCCATTCAAATAGCAGAAAAACTTGACTGTTTACCCGGCCACTGGCTAAATAGTAGAGATTCTGTGCTGTTTTACAAGCGGCTGTGCAAATAGCAGAAAAACATTCTGTTTTCCACAGCCGCTGGCTAAAAGGTAGAGATTCAGCACTGTATGGCCTGCAACCGTGCAAATAGCAGAACAATGTAACTGGCCTCTGGCTAGATGATAGAGATTCTGTACTGTCTGGCCGACAACCATGCAAAAAGCATAAAAAAACACTATTTACCCAGCCGCTGGCTAGGTTGTGTAGATTCTGCACTGTATGTCTGGCGGCCTTGCAAATAACAGAAGAACTGCACTATTTACTTAAACCAGGTATAACTGCAAGAAAGGAGTGCAAACAATTGGCTTCCATCTTCTCATGAAAGTTAAGGTCCTGCTGTGGTTACATTTTTCGCACATAATTTTTGCTAATGGAATATTTTTTTGCAAACCGACATATGTACTGTTCAGTCAGTTCACAATGTAGTGAACCACAGGGAATTGCAGAATGACCTGCTTAATTAATATTCATTAGGCAGGTGCCAATTTGTGACCCTCTGTGATTGGCTGTAATCACCGAGATGGTGGCCGGTGAGGGAAAGCAAACCATCATCTCTATGACTGCATTCCAAAATGGGATTTTTTTTTTCTTCAATGCAGTCAGCGTATCTTAAAGGAACCAGTGCTGATCTTATAAACAAGGTTTAAGGTTTTGGAAAACTTCTCCTCGTTGAAGCTGCCAACATGATTGCCAAAAGGAAAGGGGTCCTAAGGGGACCCCTTCCCATTGGCAAAGTAGTTGCCACCGCAATTTGGCAGTTGCTAGCTCACCAATGGTTGTCTATATAATTTTCCAACTCATAAAAAGAGTTTTGTACATAATGATAACCACCTTGGAGCCCACAAACACTGTGATTTTGCGACATGAGACCCTCAGTGCTAAAATTGGCTTTAATGTAAGCACTAACTTATAGGTCTAAAGGCTAGAAATGTTTGAATGTTTCCAAGGTATTTTGAAAGACGTGGCACAGAATGCCACTTCATTACACCATGAACCAAGACAAGGCAAGCCCTATATAGCGCCCTCTCATGCTCCACAAATGCTCCTACTCCATTACTGTTACAGAGGTGATTAATGATTAAGATGATTTGAGCATTTGCAAACTAGTTATAGCTGTTTACTCTACTAAACCAATGCACTCTTACTCACAAAACCATGAGAATGTACCAGATATAGGATTACCAAAAGGCTCCATGTTATCAAAACCCCTCTGGTGTTGCAGCTAATCAGTGCATTCTGGAATTAATAATTCTGGTTCAGTTCAATAGAACAAATCAGAATAAAACAACAGAAAGCAATGATTTAGAAAAGCAAAAGCCAGAACTGGAAATAATGTATCCCAGTGACCTAGAGCCAACTAATATGGAGATGATTCTATCAAAATATAAACAATTCATCATAAACTTTATTCCGTTTGGTCCAAACCATCAAAATATACACAATCAACAAATAACAATCATTGGCTACAAAGATCATGCTCAATTTCCAAGTATAGAAACAGCATAATAAAAACCTCCACAGAACAGTTTAAAAACTACAATCAGTAACATTCTCACATATTGTGCAAGTGTTTTGTGCTTGGTGTCATTGATTAGTCGTAATAGGCTATCTCTTATAACAAACGTCCAAGCTGCCCTAGACATAATTACATCTCGATAGCACCAAGAGACCTGCAGGTGAACGCGCGCTTTAGAAATTCGCAACAACATAACATAACACATATAACATTAATACAAAGAAACCTATTGAACAGTCTAGGTCACAAACTTCTGCCGTCTAAACCAAGCATTCAGTAAAAACCTGCTTACAACAAAAACAATAGGATTTGATGTATCAGACTTTAAAATCCTCAGAGCAACACGGAAATGTCTAATTGCCAAATTACAGCAAATTGGTTGAATCCACTTTCTCGGAGGAAGGCAGTATTCTGTGCAAAAGAACAAAATATGTTCATCAGTCCACATGCTGGGCAAGTAACTGGGTCTGATTTGGAAGCCCAAGTGATAAAGGACGTTAAAGGTAAACTGTCCAGCCAGAATCTTACAGAGAGATATTTTACTAATGTTGGTGCGATCAAATCAAAAAAAGGCTTGAACTTTGGGTAAGATTTAAAGCTTAGAATCACAGTGGTGAAGCGCCCTGCAGTCGTACTTGTAGCACACCGATCAGCCACTTAAACCCAGTACTTAGCTTTTACAGTAGCTATATCTTTTTTACTGTTCCACTCTGCCATAGATTAATCAGTCCCAGGGATCAGCACTAAGTTGCAACATGGAGTAGCCATGGAATCTGTTTAGCGTCACTCATATTTAGGACTTATCTCAGTGATTCACAATAGTCGCTTAGCTCAGGTGTGGTCCACAATCACAGACAATACATCAGGGGTTTTAATGGGGCCACATCCTGAATTCTCTTCATCCCAAGATCAAGAAACAATGGGGTCAGTGGGGGCAATAACCGGGACAGAGAAAAGGAATCTTACGTATGTATTCTCACACACCGCCAATTTGTATGTGTGAACGTGGCTGGATATCTCTGCTCCATATAATGAGGCATTTTGAGCTTTCGCCCGATAAACCTCCAGGGCGGGGGTTATTGTCTGGGACTGTCTATGGAATAGAATTATAGGTTTTGATTTGTGGCATAAGGTGAAATAGCTTTTGTCAAGTTGTGGCTCCCAGCCAAGCGTGTCAGTCAGCTTGACCCTAAAATAATCAAAGGTGGTCACAATCTCGAGCGATTTCTCAGCTATTCTCACTGCTCTGGTTCTGCCCTTACTCTTGCCCAATACCGTAAACGTGGTTTCCTCCACGTTTAATTCCAAGCCCCTAGATCCACAGACAGCCAAAAGGTGTCTAAAAGTTTCTGGAGGCCCATTGGGGTCCTGTAAATAAGTAGTGAATCATCTGCGAACAGCAAGATTGGTGTTTTCTTGCCATTCAAAACTGGAGAATCGTTTGCGCAATCCCTCAAATCGTTAACTACTTCATTAACATACCGGGAAAATAGTGTAGGTGTGAGTACACATCCTTGGCGCACCCCACCCCGAATAGGGATCTTTGAGGTTAGTTCACCCTGTTTCCTCCGCTGGACCTGCGCATAGTTTTTCTCGTGCAGCCGCACAAGCAGGTTTACCAAATTTGCTGAGGCTCCCATCCCCAGTAGAACTTTCCAGAGCAATTTTCAGGGCACAAGCTCAAAAGCAGCTCGCAGATTGACAAAAGCTACGTACAATTCATATGTTTTAAATAGCACGTATTTCTAGGTATGTAGTGTAAAACTAAACACCAGATTGTATGTGCTAACAGATATGTTTTGCAGGTTATCTATTAAGCTAATTGGTCTATAATTTGAGAGGACTGAAGCATCTCCTTTCTTATGTATAGTGATTATCTCCGCCCCACTCCAAGTCTCCGGGATTTCTCCCCCATCAGCTATGGCATTGGACAGAAGATCAATATAAAGGGACGATACCATGGGCTCAGACTTGTACAAGTCATCGGGTACGGGGGCCTTTGCTGTTTTTAATCTCTCTATGGCCTTAAGGGTATCATCCAAACGGAAAAATGGGTCACTGTTATTGTCACCGAAGGTCGTCCCAGTTTATAGCCATTGGGTTTGATTCCATGCAACATCCTCAGTAGGAACAACTTCTCCCTTACCATAAAGCATGGTAAAACGATCAACATATTTCTCAGGCTGGATGTGATAACAAGGTGTAGTAATACCTTCCAGACTTCCATGAGCTATAATATGTCGAAATGAGCAATTGTCATTCTATCTGGCAGCAGCCAGCAGATCCTGCCAATTCTTATCGGCCCAGTCACGCTTGGCTCTAGCAAGAGCAGATTTATATCTATTTTGTGCTGGTACCACATCTAAACAATCACCTTCTGGAATAGTCATCTTCAGCTCAAACTTTGCATGTTTACATTTGTAATTAAACAATACATCTTTGCTTGACGTTTACTGTCCTCCTTAGGCCAAGATACTCTTCTAAGATTATTTGTTAGTAGGGGTTCTTGGTTTGTTGCTCAGCTTCCAGAGGAATCCCTTTTAAAAGGAGTACCGACCATAGTTAGAATCAGGGAATTGGGGTCTCTATCCGGCCAGAGAGGAATTATTATATCACTTACCAATTGCCAAATTCTAACATCCACCAAGATGTAATCAATAACGCTGAAGCTAAAACCTCGATAAAAACAAGCTGCTGTCAAGGTCTGATTGAGTCCTACCATTTCAAGCCCTCAAGCTCCTTCCAATGGCCAGTGAAGGGAGCTGAAAAGCTGCATTGGTAATATGATGACAGCGTACTTTGTGTGTTGAATTGGGGATTCCCCAGAACTCATCTTCATCCTCAGTCAGGATACTGATTAGAGGAGATGGTTCAAATGTAGCATTAAAGTCCCCTGCTACCAAGACTTTGGTCTGGGGCTAGTGAGTACCAATCAGATCATCTAACATGGTGAATCAATCCCTGAGGAAACAGACCTAGCGTAAATATAGAAAATGGTAAGAACTAACCCCAGGGGAAAAGTGATCTGGATCTCCATTAGTTCATATGATTTGATCAACAACTGTTTGTGGGCACAGGCAATAGAATTCTTTACACAAATAGTTAGACCTTCGCTTGCTCTCCCTGATTTCTTTGGAGCTAGTGCTTTGATGCTATATGTGGTATAGGCATTAATAAATACCTTGTCAGTAGCCCAAGTCTCTTAAAAAATGCTAATGTTTAAGAAATTATTGGTAATGAATAAACAGAAACATTTTATTACCTTCATTTTTGTGACCTACAGATCGATCATTTCACAATTCCACTTTAATACTAATTTTCCAGACAGGGGATAGGGATTCAATATTGAGTTATTTTTACTGATTTGGGGAGACTCTCTTTCAAATATAATTTTCTGGCTGTAACTCCGTCACAGCTTTTATGCTAGGCAATGGATCTCACTGCAGCAGCAATAGTTTTGGCACCAAGAAGAAGTATCCAAAATAAGGACACAATGAAGCATGATATCCTATTTATTTATTTTAAAAGTTTCATATAGGGCTAGCTTAGCACCTGGCTCTCATCAGCCTTCCTGAGCAGTCATAATAAACAGACAAAAGGGTAGCCCTGCTTAGAAATATTGACACCTCTAACTCACAGAGAAACCTATGACCTACTGCTTACTTCTACCATCTACTCCAAGTCATCACTCAAGAGAAGCTAATCATCAGCCCTTTGTTAAAAAAGACTTCACAGAATTTCTTTGAGCATCCTTTTCTCTATCATACCTCACGTCAGTTCGGGGTCTCCACACTCCATACACAAGGATGCAGTCAATATATGCCCACTGTGTATTGAAGCTGTATCTACATAACTTCATGCAAAATGCATCTCATTATTCCATGCACTCAAGCAGTCTTACTACACACCTACCACACATACATGCATATGGAGTATTGGCACAAAGCTCTGGGGGTCATACAGAATCGTTTTTAGGCCATCTGAGAAGGGTGTATCTGGAGATCCATTAGTCCCTCCTTTACTCATCAGAGTCTTCTTATGATCCTGACTTCTCCTTTGCTGGTTGCCATAGGTCTTTGGCCTCTTTGTCAGTTATTAACAATTTTTCCTGACCTCAACCATCTGAGTGTCTCAAACCCTTTCTGACATCCTTCACAGACCACACTCATTTTCACCCATTGACCTTTAATCTCATCTGCAGGTTTCAATCCCAATGCTCTCAGATCCACCTTCAAACTAATGTGCAAGCATCAGACAGCATCTTCTATGACTCATAGGTCAGAGTGTAACAGTCCCGTGTTTTTATTCACTTTGCGTGCTTCGCTTTTTCAGCAAATATTTACCATTTCTATACAAGGGCTAGAGAGGTGGGAGTTTCTAGGGGTTGGCAGCATCAGCAGCATGAATAAGAACCATTTACAAAAGGGATGGCCTAGACTCACATACGTGTCCTCCTGCTCCCAGATGTCTTCCTTCTCTTCCAGGTACTTCTGTGCCTTTAAGCGTTGGTCCTCCTCCTAGTCCTGCTCTAAGTCTACCTTTTCTGAGTTGTTTTGGCCCTCCTGAATCTCAAACTGGCCCTGGTCTAACTCGTTCTGGACATCCTGGTACTGGTTTCCTGTACGGGGCTCCTGGTTGTAGTCCTTTCTGTACCTGCTCTTCCTGGCCCTGCTCTTCCTTGTATTAGCCTTTCCTGATACAGGTAATTCTGATCCTCAATCTGATCCTGCTGGTCTGCTGGGTCCCTATCCACCCAGTTCTCCCATCCTGGTTCTCTTAGGGCTAGCATTCCTAGTGTTCCTGGTTTGGGTCATCCTGATTCTCCTTCCCATGGTACTTTTGGTCCACCTGGTACTGCATCCACTTGTAGTGGTCCTCCTTATTTGGTCTTCTTCTTCTTGGGCTGAGCCTGGCCCTGGTCTGATCCTATTGGTCATCGTGGCTCTGCTTTCAGGGTTCCCCTGATCCGCACCCGCCTGGTCCTAGTACCCCAGTTTCTTGTCCTCCTGCTCCACTTGGAACATCAGGTCCTGGTCAACTTGATTCTGACCTCTCTTATCCTCCTAGGCCTGTTCCTGCTTATTCTGATCCTCTAGTCCACCTAATCCTCCTCATCTGGTCCCTTGATCGTAATGGCCTTAGTCTGCCTGTTCTTGATGTGACTAGTTCTCTGGGCCCTACTTCAGCATTTCATGAAACTCTGGTCCCCCTGCTCATTTTCATCCTGGACTACCTTGCCCACTTTGTCCTGATCTTTCTTGTTCATGTGATTCCGTTTTTAGCCAGCTGGCTTGGTCATCATGGCTCCTGTCGTCCTGACCTTCCTTTGTCTTAGTCCTCCTTTTCTGGCTCATCCAGGTCCAGCTTCTCCTGGTATTCCAGTCCTGATAATCCTGTGACTCTGTGACTTGAGCTTCTTTTTCCCCTTGGTCGGGGTCCCACAGGTCCTCCTTGACGTGGTCCTCTTAGCTCTTGTTGTGCTCGCTCTGATTGCCTGGTCATTTCCTCATGATCCTCAGCTCTGGTTCTCCCAGTCTTCCTCACTCTCTATCCTATTCTATTCCTAGTCCTGACAGTCTGTTTTCTTTTCCTGGTTCTATGGCCAACCAGACTCGATCCTCTTATTTCTGTTCTGTTTGGCTCTTTGTATACCTAATTCTCTAAGTTCTGGTCCTCCTGGCCATCCTGGTCCTGTCAGGTCCCCTTCTGAGAGGTTTATAGCATATTATATGGTATGGTTGTGCAACCTTACTGTGTAATACACTCGCAAAACAGTATTGAGTCCGGTTAGGCTCGTTTGTAAAACCTTTAGCTCAACCCTCTGTAGCTGTGGCATTGAGCAGCAAGGCTTAAGCAACGGAACCAGTGTAAAGCATTTAGAGGCACCAAACAGCGAAATAAGTAAGTCACATAATGCGCAGGAAATCTGACACCAATTTATAACAATAAATTATATTTTGTGAATTTTTAGACAGCAAGATGAGCAAAATCCACAGAGATATAGATTTTTAAGTAAAACATAAATCTCAGCTTTTTAATCCAAAGGGAAAAGAAGCATTGGTATCCGAGTGGGGTAACAAATTCCGGCAGAGAGAAGGTCAAGGTGGCCATTGAGGAGTATTTGTACAGTTAACTGCTCAACAAAGCTGTCACAAGTCCAGTTTCACACTTTACATCAAGACTGCCACAGACCTCAATTGAGTGGTCTTTATGCTGGGGATACAGGATGCTGAGGATGCTTCAAGAGTGCTGTGCAGTTGACGGGGGTGTCTTTGCAGTTATTCCTTGATCCACGGCTAAGATGGGGTGACTTTAGCCACATGAGTCGGTGTCCCTCTAAGTCCTCTTTGAGCCAGTAAAAGGCCAGCTGCGGGTGGTCTAACGGCCTCCATACACAGCGGGTCCAGTGATATTCTTTAGTAAAGAATTGGGTTCCTCTTTGGCAACAAATGTGGACTCATATTACACTTTTGGGTCTTGCAGACTCAAGTGCAACCTTTGGCCATCGGTCTGTTTGGCCGTCCAGTGGGGTTCAGAAGCAATTTCAAGAATGTGGCTATTGACTTGCAGGAGTGGGAATCTTCAGCTTTAATATCCCTGGTGCTAGTTCCAGAGGTCAGCTGACTTGACCCTTTGAGTAACCTCTTTGGTCTAGGGCTCAGGAGCAACTTTTCCATGAGCCAGTAACCACAGGCACAGTCCTAGCTTTGCTAGTCCAGGTTACGGCAGGTGCAGTCCAGCAGTCAATGCAGCCTCTCTTACCAGGTCCAGGTATCTGCAGGATGGTCCATCTTCGGTCCTTTCTCCAGTTTTGTCGGGATTTAAGATTCAGGGTGCCAGTGGTGCCATATCCATGCCAGGAAAGTGCCCTGAGGGGATGATGCGGTCACTAGGTAATGTACTACCAGGATTCCTACGACCCTGTGACAACCTCCGGCTATGTGTGGCACTGTTCTGCCTACTCTCAAGATGTCTGAACCCTTCTGTGGATGGTAGGTGCTTGGAAGCCCACTCTAGAGGAATGGCTACCTGTCGGCTACACGCCCACTGGAAATACGGTTTAGCCACTGGTTTCCTCTCTCTGTTCCCCCTGCCAGCCTGTCTACATGAATAAAGGGACAACCCTTCAGGAGTGTGATCTCCATTTGCATACCAAAGATAACTTTGCATTTGAAGTTCCCTTTCTGGGATCAACAACCTGAGTGGCTCCCTGCTGGGAGAGGTAACACCTCTCCCTGTAGCAGGCTTCTATTGTTCCTGAGCCTAGGAGTCATTCACACTATGCCCCAGGAGGGCAGAAGTCTGTGTGGTGACCATCAACTGTGCAAAGCTAATGGTCAAACTGGGCAACAGAATGTTAACTTTCTAAAAGTTGCCCCCACTTCTAAGTGACATTAAATTCGACTTGGGCATCAAGTCGGTTTTAATGCCACAATTAATTTGATACCTTGAAGTTTCTATTTTAGTATCCCATTCAGAATTCAGCTGGACAGAGAGGTGAGCCGGTAACTCTGTGTTAGCCAATGGAGCGGCTAACATTTCCACAGCAAAAACAACAATTTGGAAGTTTTGCTGTTAGGAAATATTAAAGGTATATGTCCTACATGATAATATTCAGCTCCCTGCCTTAGGGCTCCATAGGCCTTCCTTTGAGGGAGGCATGTATATTGTTAATGAAAGTAGAAACGTTACAATTGGTTTAAATGGCAAAGCTTAACTAGCAGTTTAAAACTGTTATTCCAGGCTGCAGTGACAGACTGTGAGCCATTTTGTAATTTGTTATACAGGGTGGCACAACCAGTGGTGCAGCCCCCTGGGAGACACTCTGTCTCATATGCACTGGGTACCCTTGATACCATATACTAGGGAATTAGAAGTTAGCTACTGTATGCCAATTGGTGGTAGCCAATTCAACATATAGTTTGTAAGGGGCTAGAGCATTGACACTGATGCCTGGTTAGAAATCCAGAGTGCACTCCTGGGGTCGAAAAACCAGTAGTTTCAGTCCAAAGCTTTAGGGGTGATCAAGCAAAAAGAAGCATTTCCTTACACATTATCCTAGCTGTTCTTTTTCTTTCTTGATCCTCTGGACCCTCTTCCACTTGACCTGGTTCTTCTGATTCATCTCACCCTGCTCATCTGATTCCTAGTACATCAGTTCCTGGTCCTGCTGTTTACCAGGACTCTTGTGTCCTGACTCTCTTAGGCTGTGCCTCTTAGCTCTTTTCTGCCTGGATTGGATCATGCTACTCCTCCTTGCTGGTGCATTGTCCTTATGGCCCTTCTGGCACTGCACCCAATCATCTGGACCCTCTTGGTTCTAATTTTCTTTGTCTGGGTTCCTCTGAGCCTCATCACTTTGGTCCAGGTCCTCCTAGGCATCCAGATATAGTCCTCATAATCTCCCTGTGTCTGGCTGTTCTGGTCCTCCTGATCTTCCTCACCTTCATCCTGCTAAACCAAGGTCCTAGCCTTTCTGCTCCATGTAGGACTCCTGAAATAGAAGTTTGATTCCTACAGTTCTTATCTGAATATTAAATTAGCATAAATGTTTTTATTCATATTGATTTTACTGTTCTTTTTAAACCTGTAAACGACTAAGCTTAACACATGCACTTAACTTTGTACAAACTGTTGTATATTTGTATATGCACTTACATTCAAATGCCTCACACATGTTGCATCCCCATTACAAGATGGCCACTACCCTACCATTGCTTGTTGTTCTTTTTTTCTTCACGGTTGGCTAAATAAAGACCTCCTTCACACTATTTATCAGGCCAGCAGTCAAAGTGTACATCATCACTACTATTTAATCTGTGGCCTGCTAAACAGCATAGATGTACTATTTGCCAGCCGCCGGGAAAATAGCAAAGATTATGTACTATATGGCCGGCGGTCATAAAAATAGCCTCTTCCTTTATTGTACATTGAGAAGAGTGAGTCCTCTTGCACAATTTCTCGCCATACCAAGCCATCCTCCTCTAGACTCACAAGCAATGGAAGGAGAGTTTTGAAACGTATTTGAATGCCAAAGTTAGTGATGTTTTTCATGAAATGATGATAGTATCCTTGCTACCATTCCCAAGTGGGCGGGTACACCCACCGGATGCTCCACCCAACAGGAAGTGAGTATCAGGGCAGCGGATGTGGGCGTTCTAGCACTCTGGCAGCCACAAGGACGCCAACCAGGATACAAGTTGAGCGTATAAAGAGGACCTGACACGCCCCACCGGCATCTCTGAAGTCTCGGGTGAATGAGTCAGGTTGACAGCGAGGGAGTAGCCTTGAAGAAGTAAGTGAATTCACTTTTACACTCACACAGCACATGCAAGCGTAGTCTGCCTATTGGGGCTGCATTGAACTTCCCTGGGGTTTCTCTTCTCACAAACCCACAGGGTTTGACTACAGGCGTCCCTTCTTCTCAGCTAGACTCATGAGGCCCATTCATGGTCTCACATATATGTAACAACATAGTGCTGGTTATATGTTATTGTATGTTTGTCTGTCACTTCATGTTTGTTTGATTTATGTGTTATACATCATGATACTACCACAGCGTGCTTACATATTTTAACTATTTTTATCACTATTCCCAGAAACTCACACTCGATAATGATTTTTAACATTGAGAAGGCCCGAGGGCCGTGCATTTTTAAACTATTTTGTTTCTTTCTCTCCAAACCTCTTTAGGATTTTTGAAATTGAAACAGACAAATTAGGTGCTTAATAACTTTTATTTTTCACACTTTTTGTTCATTATTGTTAATTATGAGGTAATATAACTTTAGGAGTGGGAGTGTTTTCTCCTTTTTTGGTACTGAAGAAAACCCTTGGGGTAGGGCTTGAAACTAGTTGACCAGGGAAACAGTGGGTCATATATCTGAAGCGTTTCCTAACAACCCCAGATTTTAGCATATCGACTAGGGGGGTGAATAAAGTTATTTTTTTCCCACTAGTTTTATATTTTTAATCCTTTTCATATAAGTAACCCACTCCATAATTCCAGCTAACATAGGTGTATAGGGACATCCATGTACAAAGAGCTTCCGTGTCTGCGCAGGTAGCAGCATGCCCCTATCCGTAGAAGGGCAGGGATGAACCCTATGATGAAGCATGCCACCATGGACCAACCCTGGTGGGTGAGAGTTATTCAAAAGAAAATTTATTTTTTCCAGTCCTACAAAGAGGTTACGTCTCCCTTTCTTTTCCAGCAGGAGGGACTCTTTTTTGGTTATTTGTTTGTATTTCGGAGTATGAGTCTACTGTCTTTTGCCTCTACCCGTCCCTTGTGATTTGATATAGTATCCTTGCTACAACATTGCTGAAGGCCTAAAGGATGAAATGCGTTGAAGCATCTCCCAAGAGTAGAAGTAAACAGAAGGAAAAGGAGAGGGAGAAGTTGTTATTCTAGATGAGTATGCCACCATATCAACATGTTAGACAAAAGGTACCATCCCAAATAAAATGTGGTTTTCAAAAGATAGCAGTTTTTCCAAAGAGCTCAATTTCCTGATGAATCAGTGGAAAGCATTGAGTTCTTACTGTTACATGAACTATGGTACATTCCAGGTGTAAATGACCACGGATCATTTCAAAGAAACGGTGAACAGTAAGAAAGTAAAAAAGCATCTTTTGTCCATGCTAGATCGTACCCTGGAGGAAGTTGTAAAAATAGCTTTAAAATCGAAATGAAATGGCTTTATTTTGATGGAACAGTAGCCAGAAATTGTGCTTGCAGATCAAAATTTGAACCTAATGGGGAAATATTGTCTGTCTAGGATAAAAACTGTTCTTGTTATGGCTGTGGTAGCAGAAGTCATATAGACAGCTAAAAATGTTTTCTAAGCACACCATAAAATGCGTTAAATGTAATAGGAAAAATCTTTTTGCCCAGGTGTGTAGAGCAGATGGACGTGAAAGAAAAAGAGTGGACATGGTGAAGTCCAATGGAGACTGTGTAAAAGCACAGTTATTTAAGTCAGAGTATGAGGAGAGTGAGGGTAATATTTTGGCCATTGAATAAAGATAGGGGAATCTAGTACATGGTACAATGGAATATTGAAGATGTAGAAATACGAATAATGGCTCATCCTGGAAAATCTTACACTTTCATTGGTAAAGAAGTTCAAGGATATCACTTTGTCCACAGGGGTTTGTGAAAAAGTTCAGTTTTTATGGTAACAGTACAGAGTGGGCTATTATGTATGCTTCAAGGATGTTTAATGCCTGTTGAAATAGTGAGACAGATGAATTTAGATACAATTCCTGACCCCAACCAACTGAATGAGTTAAATTATCTAATGTGATCAGGTATTTCTCAGATCACAGTTGGTGGTAGAGTTTTATTCTGGTAAACTGGGCAAGTGTAGGTGTTTGCCAATAAAATAGAACTTAACAATAGAACTATTCCTTGCGTCCACAAAGTGATAGGGGTGTTGGTGAGTTTACTTGATGATTTACAGGAGTGATTGACTAGGACATCATTAAAGAGATTGAAGGTTTGTATAGTTGATCCCTGTAGTCTTAGTGCACATGTCCAGTGATGAATTGTGTGTCATTTTGTTTGACATGAATAAAACCATATGGGAAAATCGCCACCTGTTCCAAAATGGAAATGCTGACTTCACTCACGGGAGCAATTGTCTTCACTACATTGGATATGTTTTTGGCATACCATCGAGTGGAGCTTCCTCTGGAGTCACAACATTCAGCTTCTGTAGTGACTCCAGATAGTGCCTTCCAGTACAAAAGGATACCTGTTAGTGTCAGGCTTCATCTGTCTTCCGAGAACCATGCATATGTTATTCCAGGATGTTGGCTGAGTAACATATTTTATAGGCAAGTTATTTGTCTTTGAGGAGAATTTCTGAATAACATAAAGTGTGGGAGAAGGTGTTGTAAACTTTGAAAACAATAGCATGACAAGAAAGAATGGGACATGTAAGATTTAATTGGAAGGTGTTGATTACTTAGGTCTTAAAGTGGCCAGTATAGGAATGTGTGTTAAGAGCAATCAGAGAAGCTCCCTGTTCAGTGCAAGGATCAGTTACAGTTCATTTTGGGCTTGGATGATTTCTGTGCATGAAGCATGCCACATTTTGTGAATATTGATGCCCCCATAAGATGCTTCCTTAAGAAGAATGAGAAATTTATGTAGAATGAAGAAAGTGAGAGGGATTTCAAACAGGTGAAGGAAGGGATTTATATGCCAAATGTTTTAGACCATTTGATATCAGTGACGAGTATATCAATGAGAGATGGTAGTGGATGTGGTTTAGACAGTTTTACTTTGAAAGAAAGAAAGCTGGAAAGAAGTTGTTCCCTTTGCTTCCTGAGCATTGATGGAGGCATAATCTAGTTCTTCCGCATTTTAAAAAGAGGCATTGACCTGTTGGTGGAGAATTCACAATTTCAGAATGTACCTGAGTGGTACAAAGTTTTTTTCCATACTGGCCAGAACCCCTTGGTGGAATGGTTCAGTCCCAAAGGAGCTGGCTGATCTACTCAGCGAATTGCTAAATGGCAGCATCCCTTACATGAATTTAAATACAAATTGAAGTAGTTTAAAGAACGCTCACTGTGTAGCCAAAGAAGATAGACTTGTCTAGAGTGCCACAAAGAAGCATTCTCTAAAAGGGCATGGCACCTATTTGCAAGAAAGAGGAGTTAGAAAGGGAGAAAGTACTAACAACAAATAAGACAGAGGGAAAGAAAAGACTGAGGATATGGAGAGAGGGGCATGAGGAAAGATGAGAGGGGAAGACAGAAAATGAACTGAGAGGGACAGACTACACCATTCTCTTGACAGGAGGTATTTGGAAAAGAGGCCATCAATGCCAACACACACGGGGGTCTATGGACTGTCGGGAGATAGAAGCCATGACAAAGAAGTTCAGGTTCCGACACAGAAGGAAATGAAGAACCTTTGTTTCCAAGCACCTCGGGACCCGACTAGGAAAGAACAGGAAGGCATAAGTAGAGGGACCATCGAGCATAACACTGAGGCCAATGCCAACCCAGCTTGTTGTTTCCCGGCATCCCATCTCCAAGACACTGAGTCCTGCCACAGCCTGGAGGGTTGTAGCTGCACCACAGGTTTACACAGTATTGGCTGCCCACTGTGATGGTCTTCCTGAGTATGGGGTAGGTGGGAGTTGCAAAATATTGGGGCTCAATTTTTCTTTCGTGAAGTTGAATTGAGATGATTCCAGGGGAGCTCACTGTAGGGGTATACATATCCTGTCATGGGTTTGGGGGAAAGGCTTACAAGAAACATTTTTGCATGTTTGTGCTTTAAGGGTGATGGGTCACAAAACAGGCTGAGAGGGGTGATTGATTGAGTATAAGAAAGCACCACTTTGTTACTGATGGGTGTGTAGTAGTTTCTTTCCCTCTATTATATTTTACTTACTTTTAGATTCAGGTTTGTGTCCGAGCAGAGAAGGAAGAGGAGAACTGACACCAGGGGACCCAGCAGAAGTAAAGGCATTGTCAGGCATGAATCCAGGAGGGCCAGGACTTGAAAAAGAAAAGGATATTGTTAAAGTTTCTTTCAAGAGGGGAACAAAGATGAGAATTTTGATATACTTGTTGACAGTAAAGAGAAAGTGCATCTCTTTAATAAACTTGTCTGTTAATTAACAGTGGAAAGTAGCGTGCAATTTGTTGTACAAGCACTTCTGCAACACACAGGTGATTGTTTATCACAATTGCTGCTGCCCAATCAAGACAGTGATGTTTTGGAAACTATGGAGAAACCTGAGTGTGTTATAATTAATGTGGATCATTTATCCAAGGGTGTTCTGACAGAAGAAAAAGTGTAAGAATTAGAACTGGCTGCTCACATGCATAATGTGAGTAAATATATGTGTGAAGGGTTGTAACACAGAGATGATCTGAGCCTAGCAAGGAACTTAGTATCTTGTGGCTGACAAGTTAACTTTCAACAAGGGAATTGTGTGAAGATTGGGAGTGCTAGCGGTACTACGGGATGAGATGGAAAAGTTCAGATCTAGCTCATGAGGGACGTGTGGGCACTAGGACTATGTAATTTATAGTTCAAGAGGATTTTTAGTGGCAGGTCCTTGATAAATCTGTCAAAAATATTTTAAACAATGATTTATCCTGTGTCATTAGCAACAAGCCACAGTTCCCTTGTTGGTCAAACCAATCGATGTTCCAATTCTCCCTGGGACTAAGTTGGCAATGGACACGCTAGGTCCCTTTAACATTAAGGGAAATGTTTCCAAGTATGCCATAGTGATGATGGATTTCCATTTCAAGTGGCCTTAATTGACATTTGTGGACAATATTACCACAGTAGCAATCACTGATTTTATGAAAGAAGGTTTTACAGGGAAAGGGACCCGGAGCAATTATGACCGATATGAGTATTCAAGTGGTAGCCAAGGAATTGGAGCACTTCTTAGTCCATGTTGGTGTAATATATCCAAAAACCATGTTATATCTTGCCAGAAGCAACAGCCGGGTGGAATTTTTCAACTAGGTAATCATGGAACAATTCCAGCTGGTTTTAGATAGTGGTTTGAATTTGGAAGTAGGACTACAGTTACGTCTCCTTTTCTTCTGTTGAGCGGGAGAATAGATTGCAGTCTGCTCACCAGAAAATGGATGGGAAGGACATACGTCCAAATTGATAAATTGAAGGAGGTGTGTAATGTCAGGAAAGAAGCAGGGCCAGACTGGGTACCGAAACTGGCCCTGGCAAACTGCTTGGCCAGCAGGGGGTGGGGGAGAGTGGGTTGTGGCCCAGCTATTTGCTAGTGCCAGATTTGCCTGATTTTGTTTCAGGGGGCCGATATTGTTGCCCCTCCCCGGTAACAAAAATGGTCCCCCAGAGGCCCAACAACGGCTTCCACCCTAGCGGCCCACCAGATAAACACCCGGTGCCCACTATGGCCAGTCCGGCCCTGGAAAGAAGTGTATCAGAAGTACAAAGGGGAAAACAGGAGAGACCCACCTGTCTAGGAAGGAGATTGAATGAGAAATAAGAGTGGTTGAGAAGCAAGAAATGCACAAAGCATAGTTTTAAAATCCAAAAGGGTGAGGGTGGTGAGGAAGTGGAACAGTGTGGAGCAAAAATAATATTTACAACATGCCTGATATTGTAAGGGAGAAAAGTTTTAAAATGTATTGGAGGAGGAGTGGAGGATGTGGCCACTGGCTAGGTATTTCTGACAATATCATTAACCCAGGAATGGAAGAAGAAAGCAAGGTGTGCACCTTCGTTTTTAATGGATTATGCTGTGACTTAAATCTCGTTCAATGGGGACATGTTTCTGTTATTTTTATTGCTGTATGACACCTATTTCTTAGTTGGTTAATAGCGTCTGTGGGGTATTTCTCATTTATTGTTGGAAGGAAAGAAAAAGTGCTGTGTTAAACCTTGGAACATAGGTTATGGAATAATGTTCTTGGGGTATGTCATTTCAATTGTACAGGGATGTGGGAGGTGATAAATTCAAGCAAGTCAGCTGCTGCCTGTTGGCTGTTGTTGGCCAACCGTCTGAACATACTGTTTTGAAGAACAAATACCTTTACCTCCATATCATCAAATAGTGGTTTATTTTCAAGAACACCAGTACAGGCTTAGTTGGCTTTCATTTGAATAACATATTCCCTCTTTTTATGTTTGACCCAGCCCTGCAGCATAGCTGTTTTAAAGCGTTTCTGATTTGATGAGTTTGCTTACAATCCAGGAATTACTTTTTTCTTCTCTGTCAGCACTCCTTGGAACGCATGTGTTTTCCTCCCACTCTCCTGTGCTTGTATTGCTTTACATTTTATGTTTTATATTTAGCTCTCTAGGGGTGTATGTCTTTAATTGCTATCTTCCACCCCATCCACTCTTTCCAACTCACGTTCCCACACCTCCCATTAGCCTGTTTCTCCTTCATACCTCCCTGCTTTATTCTGCATTTTCCTTAATTTTTTTAAACTTTTTTCCAAGAGCATGACATCACTGCCTGTAGGCCATTCACTGCCTTTCTTTTCCTGTTCTAGCACATTTGGTTTAGTTATTTCATTTTCTGCTTAGAAATTGCTGTTGGCCATCTTCAAACAGTGAATTAAATTTAGAAGCAAAAAGTCAAAACGATTGATGGTATGTCACCATGCATGCACATCTGTTGTTACATCATGACACATGACGTGTACTGGCAGCCATCTTGGGATGATTTTTCCTTGAGAAAATGCATTCCAAGATGACTGCCAATGGATGCACATATGTCATGATGCACTGGCAGCCATTGTGCAGCAAGTATATTCATCCCAAGCATCCCAAGATGGCATCCAGTGCTAGCTGAGGCATGGTCATACAGAGGTGGCCATTTCGATTTGTTGACTTTTTCAATGCTTTACAAACAAGAATTTGCAAAGCCATTTGCTTGACAGTCGCATTGTAGAGACATGTAGAGGCTGTGCCAATGACTGTTTTTGAGAATGTTTAGTAAAGGATCACATATCATGAATACCAGTGAAGAACCAAGACCTTAGGGGCCTGGCGGCGCAGGGTACGCCTTAATCTCCTGAGTTCACCTGCTTTGTCAAACAGAGACACGGGACACTCCGTTAGGCGTAGAAGATAGGGTTTATTAGCAGCAGCTAAGTACATTTGTCCCAGAAGTACACTCGGTATGTTCTTAGGAGACTGCCACTTTACTTCGTGGCGCACAAACTTTTATAACACACATATTTACAAAGAATACTCCCAATGCATACAGGGTCAACCAATGAGAAGAATGTGAAAACAAGATATTAAGTAACTCAAATAAGCCCCTCTTCCAACTGTTTTTGTCACCCCTCCCCACAAGTTAATCAGTGGTAGTGTCTACAACTCAGCTTGCAGGTGGCAGGACATATTTGTATGCTTTGGAGGACAGTTGTGAAATTAGAGAATACAAGTAGAGAATAGCGAAGGCCAGAAGATAAGATAAAGTCAGGAAAGAATGGTGCGAACCAATAGATAGATGAAACAGGGATCAGTCAGACCAGACGAGGATTAGTGGAGTCGGCCGGACACCAGCTATAAACAGAGGCAAGAGGTTATTTGACACGTTGCAGTAGGATGAGGAAAAACAACTCTTCGTTCACCGTGCCGCCTGAGTGAGGGCAACACAAAATGGCAGTGGAACACAACTGAATACAAGCAAGATCGAAAATCGAATTTCCTCACCAGTCCAAATTATTTCCACATTTGCTTGTTATTCTGAAAACCTAATTGTGCTATACTGCACACCAGCAGAACCAATCCTACTAACTGTACTAGGATAGGAAGATTACCTTTATGAAAAATGGACTATACGTTGTTAATGTAGTGAAAAGAAGGAAAAGTGTTATAATTATGATGTGTACATTCAATGTGAAAATGAGGAAAATCTACAAACCTTTAAGATTAATTTGGAAAAGGAGCCTGCTGAGCCACCAGTCTTTGAGAATAGAATAGTGTGTAAAATGATTTGTGTTTTAATATCTTATATTTTAAGTTAGTTAATTATCTGCTTATTAATCTTCAGAGATGGAGCACCACGTTGAAGATTAACTGTTTCGCTAATACAGTGGGTGATTGTTTTATGATGCTAGGAGTGATAGGTAGAAAACAAAGAGTTTAGGAAGACTATGTAAACATTTTATGTGAACATTCCATTGAAATAACAATGCAAAATAAATATAGAATACTTAATTCTCTCACAAAAAAAGCCTGGACAAAACACACTTTACCATTGCAGAAAATGGCACACACATTTATGCTGCTTTACTTTGTTTAGGACTGAATTACCAGATTATCTGTGAGTTGATGTTTTGGATCCTCCAAAATATAGCAGTAAGGAGTTTGTGCATGTCACTACACTGATGAGAAAATTACAGTGGACAAGATGCTAAGCTTTCTTCAAAACCAATATGATTCCCTAGGCACGTATGTCACAAATAAACAAACCAATAATAAATGTATACAACACCAAGTCAATATATTTTTGAAAAACTTAATTTATGTTTAGTTTGTATATAAATATTTTTTCTTTGCTAGTAGGATAATTACAGAATGGGTTGACAAGTATAAAGGTTTGATTTACTAGATTGATACACACTTGTTACCTTTGGATAGTAATTGAGACTGAGCAATTGATAAATTGGAAATACTGTTTAAATGGGAAGAATTGAAAGTGAAGAAACATGCTTCATAAATATTAAGACGCAATTGCCTGAATTAAAAGTGGAGAAAAACATTAAGACTCAATATTTCATAAAAATATTTTTCTTTACTTTAAATTGCTCCCCCCCAAAAAAATACAATATTATTCATTCAGTGATAAATATGGCATAGTGTCTACTGGTCATGGGTGCAAGATGTCTGCTGTTTGTAAATGAGACACTTTTAAATGGGAGAACATTTAAATGATGAGATTAAACAAATCCTTATAAATATAAAGTTAATTTTTCAGTTTAACTTTCTCCCATTTCAAAGTGTCACATTTACACACAGCAGGCTTCTTGCTCCCAGTGGTTGATAGATATGGTGTCATATTTATAACTGAAAAATCCAGCCATTTTTTAAGTGGGAGAAATTTGCAGAAAAATGATCCCTATTGCGGTTTGTAAATGCAACATTTTGTTAAGTTTGTTAACTCTTCATTTGAATTTTCTCCCACTTAAAACAAATCAGAAACATCATTTTGTTCTCACACCCCATTTTGAGTTCACAAGGGCTTTCATTTAAGAGTTAAACACCTCAGTGCTTCGGTGCATCACCTTTGTGCCCTCGGTCACAAATCTGGCTCCCCCACTGCTCATTTCCAGGCATTGCTATGTGCAGCCTAAAGATAATAATGTAAAATAAATAAAGCCTTCCCTTAACTTTAAAAAGAAAATCTGACCTTGTGCTTATTGAAAAATGAACTTAAGGCTGGGATCTATTTTGAAGGTGTGTGCGATCTATAGGAAGCTCAGGATCGACCGGTGAGAGACAACTGGTCTATAGCTTTAAACCAATCTTAGCTTTCACTATCCAATTGGCACCATATGATGTCCATTGGGATTCCTCTGTTATTGGTACACTTTCAGCTCTGTGTGATACAGACGTTGTCTTAAACACTAGCATGGGCACACTTGATTTTTAGATGAGCCATTTTTCCTTTCTTACCTATGCAGGTTCTTCGATCCCCCCAACCACAAAGTGCTCTCAACTGGCCTACTAGTGGACCAGTACTTGAAAAAAAGTACAGACTTGTGGTAGTGATACCAGATTGCACAGGGGACTGAAGCCTCACCTCTCCCGTTCATCTTGTGAGAAGACGAAGGTTCTGCCCTCATCACACAACTCAGTATCATTGATGTCTTGCTATCTTTCTGACTTTCTCTTCCTACCATACTGTTGGTAAAAGGCATAAGGCCATATGTGGCTCTTCCTATTGCACTTTGAGATCCTCATTGAGCCCCTACTATTCTGTTAAAGATTTATGGTAACCTCTGCCTAACAAGGATATCATATTGAACAGTGACATGGATACAGTCTATTAGAGGCAAACCACCATGGCTTTGTTACCTATAAAAAGTCTTTGATTTACCAGCCCCAAAGCAATATAATGTGGCTCAATAGTGGGTGTAGTAATTTACATAAACCCCATAAATTAATAATTGAATACATACCCATATTAAAAAAGTTTTAACTTAAGGACATGGTGTTACCTTTAAGTGTTCTGAAACCTGATGCAATGTAACTGTGAAAGTGGTCATAAAAATACTTGTTAACATCTTTGCCCCTCTTTTTATCTCTCACTGGGCTTTACCTAGTATAAGTGTTGTGACAGTTGCACCCAGGCACAGGGCTGTGAAGGGTCCACTGCACCCCAGTAATTGCTATCTTTTACTAACCAAGAAGGGTGCTGGGGGGCATTTTCTTTAGTTACATTCTAGCAAATTGTCCTCTTGCTGTCACAATGTTCTTGTAAGGCTGTGTAGATTTCTGAAACTACTGGGTATTGCCTTAGTACAGTACCTTATTTTATATCTCAGCTGCTCAGTTCTGTTACTTTATCACCTTTTCCTTTTGGAGTTTAAAGTATTTTCAGGTATCATCCTATCTGTTTTTCAGATAACTACTGCACTGCTTTTAAGGGGAGGCAGCTTTTTGTGCTATATATTTCGTTTTGAAGGGGCGAGGTTAGTTTAGTGTCCCTGCGTTTGGGGCGGGGTTGTGTAGGAGAGAAGGATCTGCACTTATGTTGCCCCCACTTTTTTCTGATGTTAACACTGGTTTCTGGCTATAGTCTGGCTGGTTCCCTGCTAATCAGGGCCCCAGTCTCTCTGTTCTCTCTAAACAACTTGGAGTGCATATTAGATGCACTAGTGATTGGATACTGTGGTACCTTATGAGCCCCTAGTATATGGTACCTTAGGTACCAAGGGCATAGGTACTTCACAGGCCTACCAGGGGTTGAAGCATGTATTATGCCACCCCTGGGAAGCAGACTAAATCTGACACCACAGGCCTGCTACTGCAGCTTGGGTGAGTGTTAGCACTCCTCACTGAGATATAGGTTCACTATATCTCTACCTGCACACACATATAAACCTATCAGTCACCCCTAAGGCAGGCCCTATCAATCCTGAGGGCAGGGTGCTTGGTTTCCATGTGAGGGGGTGCCTCTGCCTGAGCAGGGCCCCTCTGCAGCTCTGAGAGTCTATTCTCTATGGCTGTTTGTGGATGCGGTTAAACCATATACTCTTAAGTGCATTATAACCTCGCGGTAAATGCTAACTCTGTGATGGCTGCATCAAAACATGTCGTGTTTGGTGTAAAACACTTTGGAATCATACCCCCACACCAGTAACTGGTGTGGGAGTATGATCCCACCCTTCTAGAGGGGAAGACATGTACCTACTGTGGAAACACGGTAGAATCCTGAAAGAGCCCTGGCATCACAAAATGGATGCCACCAGCACAGACACTGGGCTGCCCTCCTGCTGCTGACCGAAACTCACAGTGGAGGAGGCCCAACAATAGGAATCCTGTCACAGGGAGGTGTCACCACCTTCCAGACAGGATTTAGTGTATTGGGGCTGGGTGGGTGCACTCCTAGAGTGCTTTGAAGTCCTGCACTGGGGGAGCAGTAGGCTCCTCTGTGCATATGCCAGCTCAAACCGGTTCAGGGGCTACCTGCCCCTGCTCTGGCGCAAATCTGGACAAAGGGAAGTGGGTGTAACCACCCACTCCCCTGACCCTCACAGAGGAGTGGTCATAGAGCTAGTCCCTCCCTTTCTTTTAGTATAAGATAGGGAACCCTTGCCATTGCAAACTAGATATCCCTGGATGACGCTCTGAAGAAGAATCCTGGACCTTCGACGTTCCACTACCTTTGGAAGACTGAAGAATCTCCCTTGGAGTCAAGGAGTGACTCCCCTGCTTGGCAGGCACCAATACTTTGAATCAATGCTTGCAAACTTTCCCGCTCCTGCCAGAGTCCAAAGTCCCTGCAGCCCCAGAAGTGGATTTCCTAACTTCTCGACGGCCATCGTGAGTCCCCAGCAGAGCTGAGGTGAGTGGACCCCACGAGTGACGAGGAACAGCAATACCCGGGTACCGTACACTATTTTCGAGTGCAATCCCTTCACGACGTGCTACAAACCTGTGCATTGGACCACATGTGGTCCAAGCCTACAGCAGGATTTTCACTGAAGATCAGAGGCCTACCTTGTGCCGAGTGACCGTGGGCTTCTGTGAAGTGAATCCTCCCGAGGTGTCTTTGTGATCCCTTGCCCGTTGGCTTGTGGGTCCTCTGAAGACTTTTCTATCAAACCAAAGGGCTCCTCTGGTTGCTCCAGGCCTGCCCTGACTTATCCTTGCTGGGTGAGTCCCTCAGACCTTGCTGGTCTGCACCGCTGACTTTCTTCACTTTCCACAAGACTTGCTGTTACCAAAGCTTATTGGCTCCAATCCGGTTACCGACACCTCAGTAAGCTGCAAACTTTGTGGGACACGCCAAATCCAGCTCCTGGTTGTCGTTGACACCTCCTGAACCTCGTGGCTGAATAGTCAAGACACCCTTGATCACCTGAAATCACCCGACGACTGTGGGCATCCATCTTCCTGGGCCCGGGTCACTGGCAAGTGACTTTGAACACTGTCTCCTGTGCTTTCAGGTCTTCCTTCTTCTCAATCCAGCCGTGGATTCCAGCGGACACTTCTTCTGTCTTCACAAGCAGCAAGTCTTCTTTAGCTCCCATTGAAAACGACACCGCGACCCGACACCAAAAGACACCTATGCACCCGGCTTCCCTGGGTGAGGTAACTTGTGCACTCTGGTGCTCCTGTGTGTGTTGGCTCTAGAACTACTTACCCTGTAAGTGACTTGCTTGTAGACTCTCCCGAAGTATCCTAAAACTTTAAAATTCCAACCTTGCTCCATTGAACTCTATTGGGATCCGCGGCTGTGTTCACACACTGCATGCGTCTCCCGTGGGTCCTTTACTTACCTGCCTTGGGTGGATTAGTGAGGCCCCAGCGCTTCTGAAGACCTTAGTCCTTCTCCCTTCTCAAGTCGTTCTTCTTATACCTTTTTTTTAGTATATGGTCTGGTATGCCCCTAGGGCCCCAGCCATATAAATACTTAATTTGTTTTGAAACATTGATTTGTGCATATGTCCCTGACTTCTAATCTCATAAAGAGATTAGTAGAGTGTGTCTAGAAATAAATACATATATATTTTATATATATACCTGTGTGGTGTCCTTTCATTTGGTAATTCAAGAGATTATAAGGTAAAACAAGCTGCTTTACATTCCTCAGAGACTTAGCCTGAAGGCTGCTCTCCACAGCTACCACTAGGATAGCTTTCTTTAAAAGGTTGTTGTAGTATCTTCATATAAGATAAATTGTACTCCTGTATTTTGTAGTTAGCTGCTCAGCCAGTGTGAGTGTTCCATGTGGAATGATGACGTGACTGGAATGTTGGTGTGGTGAGAGACAGTTAGGAGAGGATGGGCTGAGCAGCTAGCAGGCTGCTCCTGGTGGGGCTATACCATGGACTTAACATCTTAATAAATAACCTAAAGATATATACTGGCTACGTCTGGTGTGTCACATCAACCTATGGAACCAGGTCACTTCAATTGGCGACGAGTTGGACTTAAAAAACCATGCGTGTGACTAGTGTGTGACTAAACTAATGTGACTTGAAGAAGATTGATTTGAAGAAAAGAAACTCCTCATCTGGCGGAATCTCCTGGCATCGTGAGCCCCACCAGTGACCACAACACCGGTCGCCCAAACCTTTGTGTGCCAGTTCGAGTGAGGAGTGGAGCTGCAAGTTGGTCATTAGTGCAAAACAGAAGTTTGCCTCAGTTCTGTTTCAACTACAAGGTGTTGTCTCCCTGAGCCGTCTTCTGGATGTTTTTGCGACCAAGTTGGCTGTTTTAAGATCGCTGCTGGCCTTAGTGACAGTCGTGTTGATGTACCTCCTGGTCTGGGGAGGCTCAGTACAACAACCAACTTTAAGGCTCCAGTACTAAAGGACAATGCGCTTTTGTAATCAAGGTAATGGATGGTTTCCTGTGTTGTTCTGCTGTCTTGGGAGAGTGTCTCCATCGTGAGGAGTTCTCCAGAGGTCTTGCAACTGAATTGGCTCAACAAATGAGTGTTATTGTTTTGGGAGAATATGTTCGGGGGCAAGGATCGGGCCCCGGTGTTAATTTGGTGTAAAGCGACGTTATACTCCTTGAAAAGAGCTCAACACGTTCTGATAATCTCGAGTGAGGATAAAGAGCGAGGAGATGTGTGCTTTGGAGGAGACAGGCATGTACGGTGTGCTTGCTACATTTTGGGACGTCATTGTGTGGATTTTACATGTCTTAATTCAACCAATTTATTGTTTTGACCACAGGTAATCTGCTTTCAGAGGAGACAGTGTTCATCATTTTTGTCATTTTGTGTGGCTCCTCTGTATGGTCGTTGCGCACTTTTGTGCTCATCGCAGCGTTTGGAGTGTTTTTGCCTTGTCTGCAAATCTTTTTGACTGTCGGGCACTGAGCGAGACATAGGAGGTGAGACATTGGTTTTTTTCTATGATTTTTGGAGTCTTTTGAGTCCCCGTTACTTCAGTGCCAGTTCAACCGCATCTTTCAAATTTAAAAATCAGGGGCGCGAGTCACCAGCTGAGCGCGCACACTCACCTATTTTCTTGTCAGTCGCGCAGAGCTTTTCATTTCGTCATTCTTCGAAGTCTTCGTTCCGTGGTTCTTGTTGCTAGTCAACCGGGATCTCTGTTTCTGGACGCTTTGCAGCACGTACGCGCTGAGAGCCACCCGGCATACGTCTCCTGTGCGTGCCGCCATTTTAAGGTTCACAATATTTTCTGTTCCAGACCGTGATGTATACACTGCTTCTTATGTGTTTTGCCAACCACGATTCTTTAATATACCAACCACGTTTTGTGCGCAAAATAAAGCAAATTGAAAAAAAGTCGGCAACGAGTGGGCACAAGTCAGGTGCTACAGTACAAGTTCAGTGAGAGCCTGAGGGGAATTTGCACTACGGTGTAACGCATCGGCGCAACCAAGAGCAAATGGAAGATAAAAAGGAACAGTTCAACGAAATAAGAAGAAGCAGAGTAATGGGGTTTTCGTATTTAAAGGTACGGTGTTTTGATGGTAGCAGCGGAAAAAAAAAAAGGTCATCAGTAAGCACTCACCGTTAATTCATGTAGCGACGAAGCGGTGCATTTGAAAGTTTCAAAACTGCGTGTTGTGTCTGCATGAATTTGAAGTGCTCAAATTGTTTTTTTTTGGACGCCTGTCGTGGTGACAGGCACACCATTGACTTTTGGAAATACAAGTTTGTGGTACATGTTTTACAGATTTCACGCAAAATGTTGTTGTTTTCATGAGTGGAAAAATTTAACGAAAAGAATGTTTCACAAGAGAGTTAATTTATTGCAAAATGTTTATTTCTTTCTACAATGTCTTATTTAGTCAGTTTTTAGGGGGTTATTGTCCCACCTATTTATAGGGGGCTAGAGTCCCACCTATGTAAATAGTAATGGGTGCCAGTCCTATTTACTCAGTTTTTAGGGGGTATTAGTCCCACCTACGTAAATGTTTATGGGTGTTAGTTCCGTGCACTTAGTGTTTAGGGGGTGTTAGTCCCACCTAGGTAATTAGTAATGGGTTTTAGTCCTTTTTACTAAATTTTAAGGGGGTGTGAGTCCCACCTTTGTTCACGTTTGTGTTGGGTTTTAGTCCCTTCATTTATTTATTAGCTGTTGTGTGTGAGGGTATTTGTCTCCTGACGCCTCACTGTGCTGCATTCTGTTATGTTTGTTGCACTAGTCTATGGGTGTTAGTCCCATACACTTCGTGTTTAGGGGGTGTCAGTCCCACCTAGGTCATTCTTTATTAGTGTTACTCCCATATTATTTGTGTTTAGGGGGTATTGTCCCACCTTTGTCAGTAGTATTGGGTGTTAGTCCCATATACTTAGTATTTAGGGGGTGTTTGTCCCATCTACGTTTTAGTAATGGGTGTCATCCATCCATTGTGTATTTGTTTGGGAGTCTTTCTTCTTGTCTGTTTCTGCGGTTCCTCGAGTGTTTT
Organism: Triturus cristatus; assembly: GCF_964204655.1. NCBI lineage: Eukaryota > Metazoa > Chordata > Amphibia > Caudata > Salamandridae > Triturus > Triturus cristatus. The sequence continues at coordinate 364,366,874 of NC_140585.1, forward strand.
TTATTGTGATTTTCTGTGTTTGTTTTCATGAGTATATTGTGTGGTGTTTCCAACCTCCCTTTGGCATTTTAGCGTTGTTAGTTTAACGTTTTTTGTGTCTCATTAAAGGAGGAGGTTGGTCATGGTGTGTGAGTTTATTGTTTTCTTTTTATTCTTATTATAAGAGGAGGATTGTGATAGTTCATTCTTATTTTCCGTCCTTTTCTTATCTTTTTCCTTCCGTTTTATAGTCTGGTTCCCTTTCGTGGTATGTGTAATTCATCTTACCCTTGGGATTTGGACTATTTATCTCTTGTTTATTTTGTGTTTAGTTATTATGTACTTTTAGTGCTCTTTGTTTTATTGTCAACTGTAAAGAAGGGAGATATTGTAGTATCTTCATATAAGATAAATTGTACTCCTGTATTTTGTAGTTAGCTGCTCAGCCAGTGTGAGTGTTCCATGTGGAATGATGACGTGACTGGAATGTTGGTGTGGTGAGAGACAGTTAGGAGAGGATGGGCTGAGCAGCTAGCAGGCTGCTCCTGGTGGGGCTATACCATGGACTTAACATCTTAATAAATAACCTAAAGATATATACTGGCTACGTCTGGTGTGTCACATCAACCTATGGAACCAGGTCACTTCAGTTGTCTTAAACCTATCTACCATAAGAGTCGAATTGGACTGGTGCAAGGTGGCCACTTTAACTAGTGACCAGCATATGCCAGGCCAACTTCCCACACACAGGGAACCACCCAGCAAGCTATCGCTGCTGTTCCTACCTGCAGAAGGCTAAGAAGGATGAACAACATAAGCAGCTCCCTCAACTACAAAAGGCTTCTCGACACCCGCCAGCAACAGACCAGGGTCAAAGGAAGACTTACAACCACAAGCCTGCATTGGCACACCGAATCCCAACCCATAATCCAACCAGCAGCCGCAATGAAGCGCGTGTGGATGCGAGGACATACGCAGAAGTTACAGGATCGAAACAAGACTGTCCACCACCAACAACTGCCCCAGGACCATTCTGTGAAATAGTCTCAGCCATCAACTGGCAGGAACGCCTCGTGAAGGTTGTGAAAGTAGTCGCAGATATGAACATCCATCCTGTGGTGACAATGGTGGCAAATCTCATCGCCGGACTTTTCCCAGGTGAAGAAAACAACCACTAAGACATCCAAATCTAAAGGAAACTCCCTCTTCTTGATGTGGAATGCTAACAGCATTCAGAAGAAAACTGCAGAACTCCTGCACCTGATGGAAACTAAGGATGTGAGTATAGCGCCTATCTCCGAGACCCATCTCCAAAGAAACCAGAAGCTTAACCTAGCAAACCACCAGTTGTACCGCACCGATCGCGCCACTGGAGCCAAGGGCTGAGGAACAGCGGTGATCGTCAGCACAAAAGTGAAACACCATAAGATCGCACTTCCACCAGTGGGGAGTATTGAAGCAACTGATATACAGATCCAGACATCTGCAGGCCCTCTACGGTTGATTGCCGCCTACTCACCCCGAGGCAAGCTATGCCTAAATGACCTGGATGCTTTTCTGGACCCCAGCATCCCAACATTAATTGGTGGCAACCTTAATGCCAAGCACCAGTGCTGGAAATCTCACACTGCAAACAGCAAAGGACACGCTCTACTTGCCCACTCAAAGAAGGAGGACTATGTAGTGGCTGGCCCGACTCAACCAGCACACTACCCAGGCTCTGCACTGCATAAACCGGACGTTCTGGACATAGTCAGCATGAAGAATCTCTCCCAGTCTTTGGAGCTGAAAACCTTAACAGTGCTGACGTCTGACCACAGCCCAGTGTTAATCACAGTTGGAGACGTGCTTGAAAACCAGCAACAGGGCACCAGGCACAAATACAAGAAGGCGGACTGGAACCTGTACAAGAGAAGCCTGGAGGAAACACTGGCCCCTGGTCCCTTACCCTGCATTGAAGACATTGACCAGGTGGTTCACCACTTCACAGCTGCAGTCCACACTGCTATCGAACGCAGCGTACCTTAGCAGAAACTCCAACACTGCTCCATCTACGACCTCCCGAACGGCATCAAGAAGTCGATAGCTGACAAGAACAGAGCCCGGAGAGAATGGCAAAGGCATGGCACTTCTGACCTGCTGAAGAAGTACAACGAGCTGACAAGACAGCTGAAGATGCAAATAAGCCAGCACAGAGGTGAAAAATGAGGAGTAGCTACCGCTAACTTGAAGGACTCGGACAACTCTCTCTGGAGAATGACCAGACGCTTGACTGGAAAGAAGGAACCAAACCCACCAATACAAGGAAAGACACACTTGGCATGCAGCAACAGGGACAAGGCTGAGGTTTTCGCTGACACGCTGGAGGCCTTCTTCAGGCCTAACCAGGCAGGCAAACTAGCAGCAGAAGTTGAGCAAGAGGTTGCTAAGCACCACCTGGAGCACCCACCAGAAACAGATGTTGCAACCATTGAGGAATGCTCAACGGGTGAAGTACTGGCCCTGGCAAAGACACTGAATAACGGCAAGGCACCAGGAAGGGACAGAATAGCCAACCAAGCCATCAAGATGCTCCCAGATGCAGCAGTGGATCATCTTGCTGAGACCTTCAATGCGTGTATGCAGCACCAGTACTTTCCCAACGTCTGGAAAGAAGCAAGAGTCGTCGTTTTCCCTAAGGCTGGAAAACCACTACGAGATCCTGCAAATTACCGCCCCATAAGTCTGCTATCTGGCCTAACAAAGCTCTTCAAAAAAGTTATCCTCGCCCGTCTCATGGACTTTGCGACAAGCGAAAACCTCCTCTCCAAAGAACAGTTTGGGTTCTGGAAAGAACACTCAACCAATCACCAACTCCTCAGAGTTGTGGACATCATTAGCCATGGATTCAACATCAACAAGTCTACTGGAGTAGTCTTCCTGGATGTAGCCAAAGCATTCGACCAAGTATGTCAAAAAGGACTGCTTTACAAGCTTTTCAAGCTCAAGTATCCAAGCTACCTGGTCAAGCTGCTGTCTAGCTACTTGTCAGAATGGACCTTTCATGTGGCGGTGCGCGAAGAATGTTCAACATCACGCCCTATTCTTGCTGGAGTGCCTCAGGGATCAATTCTTGGACCATTCCTCTTTAACATATTTACAACGATATCCCCACGGACTTAAAGAAGACTGATCTTGCTCTTTACGCCGATGATGTTGCAGTCATTTCCCAATCCTTCCGCGAAAAAGAAGTGGCTAAGAACCTTGAGACATCGCTCAGCAGGCTCTCCGAATTGTACAGCGACTGGCAGATAACCCTGAACACAAGCAAAACCACGGCGACATTATTCACCAGAAAGCTGAAAAGGAAGTATCCCCAGATCCTCCTCAATGGAGAGGACATCAAATGGGAAAACAGCAGCTCCTACCTGGGGGTGACTCTGGGCTCCCAACTCATCTGGAGAAACCACACAGCGAAGACTTGCCAGAAAGCAACAACTAAACTGGTCGCATTGTACCCACTCCTGAGGACCAAGTCAATGCCTATGCAGAGCAAGGTGAAGGTGATTACCGCAATAATTCGACCAACAATGAAGTACGCTTCACCTGTTTTGAGTGGCTGCCGCCCGCAGTATCGAAAGGACCTACAGAGACTACAGAGCAAGGCCTTACGGATAGCAGCAGGTGCTCCTATCTTCACAAGAACAGCAGACCTCCACAGAGACCTAGGAGTTGAGATGTTGGACGACCATCTCTGCAAACTCAACAAGACATTCTACAAAGGATTGGATCAAAAAGAAAACCCACTGATCAGGAAACTTGCTGACATTTCTGCAAACCCATTTGACCACTACCAGCATCCCATCACAGCGCTGACCTTGTGAAACCAGAACTCTGACTCAGCATACAAAACTCATCTCAGCCAGAAGGCTACCGCCTCAGCAGGCATCCAAAACTCATCACTGTCAGAAGGCTACCGCCTCGGCAGACATCCAAAACTCATTACCGCCAGAAGGTATCTTGACAAAGACAAGACTCTGGGATAAAACTTGCTGACATTTCTGCAAACCCACTTGACCGCTACCCGCGGCTCTCCACAGTGCCGACCTTGTGAACCAACTTCAACTGTGACAAAGTGTCACACATCAATAAGAAAATCGAAACAGTGCCTAAAAAACTCAAAATTAATGTAAAGTAATGAGGCTACTGCCTCGGTATCCAAAAACTTATCACTGTCAGAAGGATCTGACAGACGAAGACAAGACTCGCGGCTGTGATCATGTGAAGGGACGACTCTCACACTTTGGGGCTTGGCAGAGAGCTGTTGGACTGCAGCAGGGAAGAAATCGTCCGGAAAACCAAGCGTAATTGCCAAATATCTTGTGGGTGTTGCAAAATAAATGGACGGGCGTAGTTTTATCCTTACAATGCCTCTACTTATGTTCTGAGTATTCACAGGTTTTGTGTCTCGAGATTAGGTGACTTGTTCGGACTTTGACCAGTAAAACTGTTTAGAATGGGGCCTGGCCAGCTCCCTCTAAAGACCCTTTCTATTGTCCTATGGTCTGGGGCTGTATACCCAGCCTATAGAGTTATTAGATACCTATGACCCTTTTTAAAGCCATGTAGTTGAAACATTTAAACGTTTTATCTGGAAGACTTTTTGCCATGGACTTATAAGCTTTGTTTTATACAATGAGAAAAAACAGTAAGCGGGATACCAGCATAGTGCTGGGAAGAATAATATCTGTACTGTTGAAAATAGTCACATTCAATAAAAAGTTGTGGAAAAAAGTTATATCGCCAGAAGAAGTCATAATCTGTAAAGATGTCTTTGTTCTTTGGCACCCCGTGACAATGAATAACAAAAAGCCAGGAGTGTAGCTTAGTCAGTGAGATGGGGGTAGGAGGGTCAGTGCAAATTTCCCAACTAAAAAGCAATATGCCGAAGGTGGAGGGATGACCAAAGTTTGGGATACACTGTTCCCGTGAGCATCAGTTTCAATACATAACTACATTAGATGGGCCTCTGTCTAAGTTCCTTTAAAAAAAAATAACAAGTTAAAACCTTTTAGTCAAACGAGGATGATGAGAAAACCAACAAAGAGATAGGAGACAGGCTCATGGCCTCCAAACCCAACTCTCAAGCCAAGAATGCATTTATTTGTGGGGGTTAGGATCACACTGAAAACACCCCCCTGCATCTACAACCCTGCAGAAAGTGACCCGCTTGAATACCCAGAGAAAGCAACAGAAGAACAAGCATTGACAAATCCAATAGGTCTCGCCTATCAGGGAGCTATTGGCTTTGGCAATAAGGTGGGAGTGGTGAACGGGAGATCGGATGGGTGTGGTGAATGGTAGAGTGGGTGGAAGTGGATAACAGGACTGGTAAAAAAAACATGTTATGATGCGGCCAACGCTGGCTGTTTCATATCGCTTTCTTTCCTTTTGTCTGTTGGAGGGGGGGTGTGTAAGAAATAGGAACGGGGTAGGAGGGTAGAGAAGAAAGCAGGTGACAGAGCCAGCTACAAAAGATGCACTCTGAGAGTACCCCAAACTTGGCGCCAGCTCAACCTCCTGTGACTCTGGCCAAATCACTTAATCTCCCATTGCCTACATAAAATGAATGTGTCCTTGAGTAATGTAACTGGTGCTCGTGTAAAGCACTCCAATACCTTCTGCCCGAGTTAAAAACTGCAGCCATTAAAAAAATCACTTGATTTTCCTGTGTAATTTTGTTACTACAATTGGTTATACTGAAATTAATCGACAGTAGCTCACAGAATGCACAATTTATTCAATTGTAACCCCAAACTGGAAATAAGGTGCCCTCAATTATTCAGTCATGACGTTTGACATGCTCAACCAGTCTTGACTTTTCATTCAACAGGACATTTTTATGCCATGCGGGCAATGGTAAACTGTGAACTACAATTTCCAGATGACACCGTGATCATGGTTGCACAGCCAAGTCTGATTCGTGCCGCGCAGAGTTACATTGTTTTTTTCACCCCTATTTTATTTTTGGTGTAAATTAAGCCTTTTCTCCTGTTATTTTTTATTTTGAATCAATTCATACTGCGTGTTATTTTTCCACAGGTCTGAGGACATTTCTATCTGCTCCATGATGTGCCTCTGCCTGAAATGTTAACATTAGAGGGAAGAGTATGTAGTGTGACGGCCAGGGCCAACTGTAGTACTGGGAATTCTGCACCTCTTTTTTTTCAACGGTGTTTTCAGCTTTTTCATGACGCATTTCTGAATGATGGAAGACAGCAGGAATGGAATGCAAGACCTGGAGGTTGCAGCACATGAAAACATTGTGCAGAACTTAAGAAGACTCCCAGAAGAGGTAAAAAATTTGATATATAGGGGCCGATTCCGATCCGGGTCGGAAAGCTCTCTTACCGAGCCGGATCCAGAGTGTTTACCGACTGAGCCGGAGTCCTGCAGTTGGACTAAACGAGTACGATGCGGCCGTATGCTGCCGGACTCGGTTCGGTCGCACTCCCATAGAAGTCAATGGGAGCCAGTCGTGCAACACGTACATGGTCTCCTATTGACTGAATGGGTACGTCTCGCACAAGGGCACCCCTTACAGTGGGTACGCCTCGGTGCCATCCGCACCGTACATGCCTGTGTTGGGGAGACCCTTGGGTCTCCCCCTGTGTCCGAGTCATAGAGCTGCGGGTGACAGGGGGTCCGACGCGGACCCCCAAAAGCAACTTCCCGGACGTTTTGCGAGCCGGACACTCTGGCTCGCACCAGCTGTCCGACGCGTGCATCGTACTGCCTCGGTCGTAAATTGCATCCATTGCACGCCACGGTTAGCTTACGGGCGAGACATACGGAGCGGTATGGACCCGGGAACGACTCAGTCGGTGAATTTCACGTAGCTCGCATCGTACTTGCTCGCTTGTACAGCTGTACGAGTCGGGCGGAAAACACGCATACGGCTCATAGTTTTTCGGGCCGGATTGCGTTCGGTGCCCTTCCGACCCGGATCGGAATCGGCCCCAAAGTAGTTAAAATACATTTTGCCTTGTATGCGTTTGGATGACTGGTGGAATACTCGAATAGCTGTCGACGCATTTACGTATGTGAGCAATACACTGCATGCAAAGTCTCCTTTATGATGAAATCTGTTTGGCCTTTGTGTCATTAATACATTTATTAAATTCTTTATAATTTATCTCTTTTTCACGTAAAAGCTAAATACACACGCATTGGCAGAGAGGGCAGGGTGATGGGAGGGCGGTAGGAGAAATAGTACCTGCATCGTAGCAGACAGGCATTAATCAAGTGGAATTAATTTGTGCTTGTCCCGTGCTCCTCAAAAAGAAATGGAAGTGACGTATTGGCTGCACTAACCAATTATGAGGTAGCAAAGAAGAGCGATACTTGAGTCAACCTGTGGTAAGCAGCGGGCTGGATCAAAGTCCTTTATTGAAAACAGCAGCCCGCAAGCAAGAGCATGCACTAGCGCATGTTCACGCAGGCTTGACCTAAAAAATTAAATGCGTCAGGAAATTCATTGGCATGAGCTATAAACTGATAAGAGAACCTGCTTACAGGTCAGAAAATGGCATTAAAACATTATTTAAAATGAACCAAACTACCAAAATAGGTCAAAGGGTCTTCCCACAAGATTTAAGCAACAAAAATCAGCATGGCCAGCATTTATAATGATCCATAATCCTTTCTTTCATTGACACTAATACCTTGAAGCATCACTACATCAATAGCTCTACCTCAAGATGATCACTAGCAAGAGTTCAACTATAACGATGTAAGGACACTAACATTTAATTGATTTCATGGTTTTTGCATGTATTTAATGCATATTTAAATTAATTCACATTTTTTGCAATAATTAACCCTTTCAACAACATCTAATTCGTGTAAAAGAAATTAAATAAAAAATAAGTGTCTCTTGCCATACTCCTAAATTAATTTACATAGAGGCAAATCTAATTAGCTCATTTACCCAGACCTTTAATAAATTTTACTTTAATGAAACTGAATGAGTAAACCAAACCATAAATATATTTTACCTAAATAAAGAATCTTAAATGAACAAATCTCCCTTATTTAAATGAAAATGCCTCCCAACTCAATTTAACGGTGGGTTTCATGGATTGCTTTATTAAATATTAATTCGGTCTAAAACAACTAAATAGTTACGGTCAGGATTCCATATGCATCTTAATTTTATTTACCATGTCCTGGGTAAGTTACATTTCTAGCTCACCACACTGGGGTTCTGACGGCTCCTCAGCGTTTGGCCGTGTGAAGTTTACCACGTGAAGCACGATGTGGCACTGGGTGAGCTGGTAAATCTGCAATAATGAGCTTGGCACACTTGTATGGCATGGCATCATTGGAATCATTGCTTTAACTTCCTTGCGTGCCCGGGGACATTTTTCAAACCTCTGCATATTGCTTTATTATTTACTCTACTTCGTATCTTGTATCTTTCTCTCTGTTATTCATCACTTTACCATTTTCTTTTCCCAGTTTAAAGTTGCTACTCACAATAATCTCTGCCCTCCCTGAGAGTGGCTGCGCTCCTTTCAGAGGTAGACAGCTCGCTCTGCTGCATATTTACACTTTTAAAGCGAATGCACGGTGCCTGTGTGCAGTGCAGGGGGCTGCGCCGCCCCAGTTCAACTGTGAAAACAACTTTTTAGGTCTCGGCTCGAAGGCTGCGCTTGCGCAGTCTCGCTCCGAGATTTAATGTTAGGAGTGGGGTTTTAACCCGCCCCTTTTTTTTTACCTCTTCTCCATTGGCTGGCCTCTGAAATACTGGTCAGCCATTGCAGAAGAGCATGGTCTCTCCAAACAAGCCCCGTCTTTTTCGGATTCGTGGGCGTGTTTTTTCGATTCTTTCTCTCCTCTGGAATGTAAACATTCCAGCCAATGGCAAGAGGAGAGAAAGAAAAACACGCCCCCGAATCCGAAAATGCCGCTGCTCAGAGATGGTGACGCCTCATAACTGGGCCTGACATCTCTGCAGGTGTCTGGCCCCGGGACAGGGACTCGGAGTGACAGACTGGGGTGACGGACATTGTGAGGGTGACTCGGAGTGACTGATCGAGGTGACAGGCCTCGGGAGAGTGACTCGTAGTGACAGACTGAGGTCACTGGCCTCGGGAGAGTGACAGACTGCTCTCCACACTGAAGGCCGCGCGCCTTCTTGAAGAGCTGCAAACTGACTGCATGCCCGGGGCGCCGGTGGCAAGCCGGGCACTTGGAATAAAATCGATTTACTGAAAGGAGTGCGAGGGAACATTTACCCCCTCGTGGCATGCGCACATTCCTTTGACATGCACATTTTGATATTTCTACTTTCAAGTTGTTAAACCCGGTGTCGGTTCACATACACGCTCGCCCCCTGTCCACTCCCACCGCGCTGTCGAGCTGAGCCGCGCCCCCTGGGACTGTCCCCCCACTTCTTTATCGCCGTGCTAAAGGTGGGGGCTGTTTGAGTCTGAACCGAGGCCATGTGTATATGTCCCTGAAGTGCCCTCATTGACGTCACCGTTTAAAGTGCAGAAGAAACGAGCGAGGCTGTATCTGCAGATAAGGCTACAGAAGACCTCTGCGTTGTTAACACGCTGCAGGTGACCCCTGACCCCTGTGTCTTTCTAGTTGATGTATTTCTGCCTCTAAAATACTTCAGCTTAAGTCAGGCCCGGCCACTGAAAACCCGGTGCTCGCACTTATTCTGAAGCCGATGTGTTTTAAGTGAGTGCAGTTTTCTGGATTGCTTTATTTGTTCATTCGCCTGCAACCCCCCCCATACTTTATGGCTGCACCGTAACCGGTTCGAGGGACTCCCTGGACGGTGTCCGTGGTTGTCATGTTAAGCGTATGTTGCATTGCCCTCTGTACTGAGGGCAGTGACTGATTTAGCTCTTGAAAGACCAGGAAGTGCTCAGCATTGTTCTGTGCAGAGCTGGGGCGAGGAGGCGATGCCGCCCTGGGGTAGCCTAGGCTGATCTTGGCTACCCCACCTAGCCACATGGTGTGATCCTGGTGAACCACTCTGCTTCTTTTTGTCTCATTTTTCTTGACTGTCAAATTATAAAGTGCCTAGAACTACCTACAAAAAGACAAAAGCCTCACTTGCAAGTGGTTCAAAAGACGCAACTTTATTGGCTGTTGAAATAGTGCTCATTAAAATGGAATAGCTTTTTGGCTCACTCACTCGTCGTCATGAATCTTTCTAAATTTATCATAAGAACTGATTAATCCAATGAATTAAACTGAAGCATTTGTAAATGCAAATAAGTTAACTTTTCTGATATTTACGTGACCATTCTTTCAGTGGCTCCTCGGGTCTTATGGCGCTCGGCTTTTCCTATGAATTTGCCGTTCCGTCCCCTGTAAATACAGCGGTATCCGAGTAGCATCACGCTGTGCTGGAATAAGCTACCAGGATGGCTAGGAGAGTTCAACACCTGCTTCTGAAATCTGACGGGTCAAGAGGTGGGCCTGCTCAGATATTCATCTTTCTGGTGTGATACATTGTGTACCGTTGAGTTGTGTAATAGCAGCATTTGTTATAGCTGTTTGGGATTAGTTTCTCATTTTTACATATTAATACTGCATGGACAAAGGTTTTACACCATTAGTACCAGTTTAACACGCAAGTACAGCCATAAGCAACAAAGAGACCAGTTAACATTTGAACAGGAGGTGAAGTGGGTGCCACTTCTGCTTTGGCTCCCAAGATCAATGTGTATGTGTCTAGATCTATGTGTGTGTGTGTGGTTCTCTATGTGTGTGTGTGGTTCTGTATGTGGGTGTGTGGCTCTGTGTGTGTGTGTGTCTGTGTGTGTGTATGTGGCTCTGTGTATGTATGTGTGGCTCTGTGTGTGTCGCTCTGTGTGTGTGGCTCTGTGTGTGTGTGTGGGTGGCTCTGTGTGTGTGTATGGGTGGCTCTGTGTGTGTGTGGGTGTCTCTGTGTGGGTGTCTCTGTGTGTGTGGCTCTGTGTGTGTGGCTCTGTGTGTGTGGCTTTTTTTGTAGGTGGCTCTATGTGTGGTGGCTCTGTCTGTGTGTGGGTAACTGTGTGTGTGTAGGTGGCTCTGTGGGTGGCTCTATTTGTGTGTGGGTTGCTCTATGTGAGTGGCTCTGTGTGTGTGGGTGGCTTTGTGTGTGTGGCTCTGTGTGTGGGCGCAAATGCAATAGGTCTCGCATTTGAGAGTGATTAAGCTATTGACATTGTAAATAACAATGCAGTTTCTTTAAATGTTTCAAAAACAAAAACATAAACAAAAATAATGTCATGAGCAATGCCAATAGCTCTAACTTTAACAATGCCGAGACCATTGCATTGTAAACGCTTGTTAAAGGATGCCAAAAGCCCTGCTTTGCGAGTGTCAAGGGAGGGGATTTTTAAAGGGCGTCAAAACCCCTGTTCTGCATGTATTAAGGGGGCGAAGAGGTTTAAAAGGCGTCAAAAGCCCTGCTCTGCATTTATTAAGGGGGCAAGGAGGTTTAAAGGGTGTTAAAGGCCCTTCTTTGCATGTATTAAGGGGGCCAGGAGGTTTAAAGGGTGTCAAAAGCCCTGCTTTGCATGTATTCAGGGGGCGGTGAGGTTTAAAGGGAGCCAAAAGCCCTGCTTTGCATGTGTTAAGGGAGGGGATTCTTAAAGGGCGTCAAAAGCCCTGCTCTGCATATATTAAGGGATGTGATTTCCTCATGGGGCAGGCAGTCAGTTTGATCTCAGCAGGGAAGTCATCTCCTGCAAACTTTGCCACAATCTCTTGCAGTGTTGCAAGATAAGGGGGCAGAAGTGGAGCCAGCCTTTCAATACCCCCTGTTAATTCCTAAGCACGTTATACTGACATTTGCTTAGCTTTATCGCCAAAGATGCTTTACCACATCAAATGCAGTGCGATGTGCATGTCTTGGGTGCTGAACAGTTCCCTCCAGTGACCCTTCATAGGTCTGGTGATTGTCAGTTTTTTTGTGCCCTGGAGCACACCCACTTCTAAGAAAAAGTAACTTTTTAGGTCTAAGTGGGGGGAAGAGAAACTGCTACTGCTCGAACAGCCAGGTCTTGAGATGTCCCCTGAAGGTCAGGAGAGCCTGGGTCTGTTGCAGGTGGGTGGGGAGGGTGTTCCATGTCTTGGCGGTGAGGTGGGAGAAAGATCTGTAGTTCGGTTGATGCATGGGACGGTGGCGACGGAGAGGTCAGCGGATCGAAGCTGGCGGTTGGGAGTGTAGAAAGTGAGTCGTTTGCTGAGGTATGTTGGTCTGGCGTCGTGGAGTGCTTTGTAAGCGTGCGTGAGGAGTTTGAAGGTGATCCTCTTGTTGACGGGGAGCCAGTGCAGGTCTCTCAGGTGGGCAGTGATGTGGCTGTGGCGGGGGATGTGGAGGACGAGGCATGCGGAGGCGTTTTGGATACGTTGAAGTCTTTTCTGGAGTTTGGCTGTGATTCCCGCGTAGAGGGCGTTGCCGTAGTCTAGCCTGCTGGTGACGAGGGCCTGTGTGACCATCCTTCTGGTATCGGTGGGGATCCAACTGTAGATCTCATTCACAATTTATTCCAACCACTACAGCAGGCAGTTTGGGCCACAGGGTCAGCCGACTTCGGTCATTGGCCAACTTCACTGTGAGTGACAGAATTCTGGCTTTTCACGAGGAGCACATCCAAACACAAAGTAATTCCCTCAAATATCAAGGACTTCTATAGCAATATGTGCTTTTTGAGACCAAAATATTAGTTTTGCTTTTAGCCAATGTTTTTTTAGATTGTGATGGCTGGCAGTAACTTTTTGCAAAAACCATATCAAAGCAAAGCAAGAATTGACAAAGCCAAAAGACTTGCAGCCAACACCAGACTGGTTGCATGTAATTTTATTTATATAGCGATTCCGACCCATGACGAGGTATTGAAGCATTTTTCTTCGAGTAGCATGCTATTCTGAAACCCAAAGGATTAGTGGTGGATTAGTATAGGGCAGGGGTCTCTAATCTTTTCTTCAGTGAAAGCTACTTCTGATCAGTAAAAATCATTGTGAATTACTGAAGGCTAAGCCACTTGCACAGTGTTACCAGAAAACCGCACATCCAGCTTCATTTACTTTAAGCCTAATGTCCATAGCGCCAGATACTGTGGTTTGAACAAAATACTTTGGCTAGGGGCTCTATGACAGGGCTGCCATTTGTGTCAGTGAGAGTGTGGTCTTTGGGGATTATGAACATGTGTGCATATGACTGGGATATATGTGTATGGCTAAATGAGACCCTGTGCCAGATGCACTTGTGGCACAGGACACACCTTTCACCATATTTGGCCCTTTCACCATATATGGCACCGTTACATGTATAACACAAAGACATACAACCATTTTTTTTTAAATGTGAAAAATTTAAAGTGCCGAAAAATGTTCTGTAATAATATTTATAATATGCAACATTTTCTGTACTTTAAATTTCTACCACTTAAAAAATGGCTATATTTTTCAGCTATAAATATGACACCTTATATATCAGCCACTGGGAGCAAGATGCCTGCTGTATGTAAATGCAACTCTTTGAAATGGGAGAAAATTAAACTTAAGAGTTAACTTTCTGTTTATATGAATTACATAAATCTCATCATTTAATGTTTCTCCCATTTCAAAGTGTTGTATTTACACACATCAGGCACCTTGCACCTAGTGGCCTGTAGCCATGGTTCCATATCCATAAAAGAAAAATACAGCCATGTGTTTAAATGGGAGGAATTTATAGTGAAGAAACATGCTTCATAAAATATCAAGACGTAATTGGCTTCATTAAAAGTGGAGAAAGATCGTAAGACTCAATTTTCATAGAAATATTTTCTTCACAAAAACTAGTGCATTATTCAGTGATAAATATGGCGCAATGGCTACTGGTCATGGGTGCAAGATGTCTGCTGTTTGTAAATGTGACACTTTGAAATTGAAGAAAATATAAATTATGAGATTAAAGGAATCCAAATAAACATAAAGTTAACTTTTCAGTTTAATTTTCTTCCATTTCAAAGTGTCACATTTACACAAAGCAGGCATCTTGCTCCCAGTGACTGAGAGATATGGTGTCTTATTTATACCTGAAAAAGATAGTCAATTTTTATGTGGGAGAAATATAAAGTGCAGAAAGGTTTTCCATATTACTGTTTGTAAATGTGACACTTTGTTAAATTTGTTAGCACTTCATTTACATTTTCTCTAATTTAAAAGCATTCAGAAACATCATTTTGTTATCAAACTCCAATTTTGAGTTTACAAGGACTGTAAAGTGGTATACCATATACCTAGGGCCTGTAAATTAAATGCTACTAGTGGACTGCAGCACTCATTTTGCTACCCACAGAGGTAGCCTTTTAAACCTACATCAGGTGTGCCACTGCAGTATCTGTGTGTGCAGTTTACTGCCACTTCAACTTGGCATTTGAAACTACTCGCCAAGCCTGAAACTCCCATTTTATTACATATGTCACCCCTAAGGTAGGTCCTAGGTAGCCATAAGGGCATGGTGCTATGTAGGTAAAAGGTAGGACACGTACTGTTGTGGTTTGCATGTCCTAGCAGTGACAAACAATGTATTTTATTTGACACTGCATTGAGGCCTACTCTTCTAATAGGGCAGCATTGGGGATTCTCTTATACCTTATTAAGTAGTATTTCCTGATCAGAGATGAGTAGCTTTTTCATATTTTATATCTTTGGAATGTTATTGATAACTTCTCCCTGCTGGTGCAGTTGGATTTAACCTTGCTATTTTAGAAATGCCACTTTTAGAAAGTTGACATTTCTCTGCACTTATTGCTCTGAATGCCTGATAGCTTGTCTCCAATATGTGGCAAGGTTAGGCTGGGTGAGAGCTACATTTGTGCATTCCCTCTAGACAACCAAAACCCAGGACACTCAACTGCATCTACATTTGCATGCATTCTGATGGGTCTTCCTGGGGTGGGAGGGTCTCACACTCTACTTGAATAGGTAGTGTCCTACCCACACACAAAGTATTGATAATCCCCCATAGATAGCATGGCAGATAGGACTGGGTTGAAAGGAATCCTTGTGCACTTCAGAGGGCTCCTTTGAAGTCACCCTCTACATCAAAGGCACTTTTGAGTTTAAGTAAAGGGGCTTTCATCCCCTAAAATTAGACACTTCGTGGGACTTGTAATGAGAAACTGCTGGCTCTACACTTGCACATTGCCAGAAGGACTGCTTCGCTGCCAGGAGGGACTGCCACTTTGCTAACCGCTTTGCTGTTGGGTTGCCACTTGATGCATGCTGCAGGAGGGACTGCCACTTTGCAATCTGCCCTGTGTACTGGTCAGCTGCCTACGACCTCTTTGCTGTGCTAACTACCCATGTTCTCCAAGGGCTTGTTGGTTTACCCCTGGTTTACAAACTCCCAGGGCCATAAAAGACTTAAAATTCCCCTGACCGGCAGACAGGGGCCCTACAACAGTCAAGCACTCCACTCTGAACTGCATCTACCAACTACGAGGACTCAGCACTCCATTTTGTCAACCAGCAGCTGAACTCTTGCTGATCAAATTCCCCGCCTTGCTCACAGCAGGTGCAGAGCATTTCAGTGCGGCTCCACCGCGACGCATTGCCCGGTGACAAAAGGCGTGTCTTGAAGTGCGAGGCTCATCAACCATCGCTGCAACCTGGAGTCGCACAGTGCTTACTGCTTCAGCCGCTGCTGGGGTGATCCCAATCAGCTGATGATGCAGGCACATCTCACACAGCCTGCCGACAAGCCCCACAGCCTGACTCCTGGATTGGCCACCACACTGTGGATTCCCGTACCTTGGAACTACTTCAAGGTACTGTGTTTTGCTGACTTGCGCTCCCTCGAGGGCAGTTTCCATGCATTGGAGCACAGCCTGAGTGTCCCACTCACCCACTTTCAGCACCTTTGGGCTTTGGTGGCATTGCTTTTGTGTAATACCGGGCTGTAGCCTCTGTGAAGGAGCCCCATTCAGAATTCTGTTGTTATCCTAGATCCAGCGTGACTCCATATGAACAGTGAAATACGGGCAGAGTCACAAGCATTGTATTTTACTCCTATGACTCTGAATGTACATATCCTGAAAAACATACCTTTTAGTATTTTGGTCTTGTTTTACTGATACCACAAAAAGCTATTTTTTTGAACCTTTGTGGAGTCTTTTTTGTGGTGTATTCATTGTGTCACTGTGTGCGTGTGTTGCACAAATACTTTACACAAGACTGATTGCCTGTGCCAATCTACCAGAGGTTGAGCATCAGCTATCTTTTAGTGTGTACTACCACTAGAGTGAGGATTCATGCCTTGCTTGGGCGACACCTCAGCCAACCAAGAATTCAATTTCTAACAGTCTTGAAAATATAACACTTGCCTCACGTCCTCCAAAATATTTTTCATTTCACTCTGTAACACCGCATTAGTTGAAGCAAGCCCAAATGGCATTCTCTTGTAAAGAAAAGCCCCCAAAGGTGTCAACAACAATATAAAATGCCTTGAGTCCTCATGCATTTTACCTGGTGATAGATGGCAGGCATGTCTAGTAGACTGAAGACACATCTACCACCCATAGTTGCTAACATCTCTGATATTATAGGAAGAGATTACCTGTTCACTCTTATACTTTTATTTAAATCACGCATAATCAAATTCTGCCCCACTCCTTTGGTGCTACCACCACCGGTGCCAACCACTCTGGTGCCTCAAAGGGCTCAATCATTTCCTGACAGAAGTTGTTTAGTTCCTGACGTAATGGCCCTTTCATCATATTCAGAATATTTCTCAGCCTGTGACCCAACAGTTTATCATTTCGTTTTAATATTATTTTATGAGAAAATCCTATCAATAAGCCCAGTTCTTCCTTAAATACACTGAGATATTTTACCACTAAATCCTCCTCACACCATTCAGTCATTTCTTCAATGCTTACTCTCTCTGTCACCATCACTGCTTCTTTGGAATTTGGGTTTATGCTAATATTCAAGTTTCTCTGGTGACGCCACCCGAATAAGTCTGACCCATAGTTAGTCACATATATTCACCCCTTCAGAGTTTCACTCTTGAAACTTAACCGTCATCCATCTCATCCCTAATAT
The DNA here is from genome assembly GCF_964204655.1 of Triturus cristatus. Taxonomy (NCBI): domain Eukaryota; kingdom Metazoa; phylum Chordata; class Amphibia; order Caudata; family Salamandridae; genus Triturus; species Triturus cristatus. The sequence goes on from NC_140585.1 coordinate 364,383,938, forward strand.
TGCCATTCTTTTACAGCATACCCTAAAGCACTGATATCTGACTTGCTCAGTAGTGGATAGCTACTTCTTGGCCAATTCTTGTCACATGTTTTACTTGAAAGAAGTGTATACAAACTTCCCAAATCTATCAGTACCCTTGTCTTTTTATAATCTATAGATACATTCCAATGAAGTTTTTCCAGTCTGTCCGTACTTCCCACTTTCACTTCTCTTGTCTCAGACACCATTATACTTTCCACACTTGCTCCCTCAGTCATACCATCCGGTATTTGATCTATCGTCAAGACTATCTCCTGTATGTTCTTACATACATCATCCACTTCCTGAATCTTTTTGCTGGCAACTTTCATTTTGCACACTTTTGCGAAATGTCCTCTTCTTCCACAGCTCCTACAAATTACATTCCATACTGCACAGCCTATGCTGGAGGCACCACAGCGAAAACATTTTACCTCATTAGGAGTAACATCCCTCTTGTCACTCTTGGCTTTCACGAAACCTTTTATTTTATTTTTCTCCTTTTTCCTGTTATCCATATCTTCCACCACATCTACCATTTCCCTTCTACAATTAGATGTACCATCCATTTCTCTTAACCACACTACCATGTGCTCCATGCCTTTAGCTATTTGGATTGCCTCACACAACGTGGGGTCTTTCGTTGAACATTTTTCCCTTATTCTCTTATTGTTCCTACATCTTACAATTTGATCCCTTATCAATCAATTTGTCAATTGCTTAAATCGACAGGATAAGGCTCATCCCCTTAAGTCAGCAATAGAAGATGCAATATCCTTAGAGATATCTCAGGTAGGTCCTCATATATTCTTCTTCCTTCAACCCCCAAAGGATGAAGCAGGATGCCTTGCCTCCTAACAGGAACATACTTATCACCCCCAATCACTAGTACATAGGTCAAAAACAATTTCTTCCACTGTTTCCAAGGCACTACGGGATCACCAGGAGTGGATAAGAATGGTGGAGGAGGTTCCATTCTTTTGTCTGCCATGTTAACTGTAAAGGAAAAGCTAATACAAAAACTTAAAATAAAAAATGTAAATAAGAATTTAATACAATAAACTACAATAACAATGTAACACAATAAACCTGTTGCAGAATATATATATGCTTCTCACTTTTTTTCTTTTCTGATAGTTGCCAAGAACCTTCCTCTAATTACCCAAAAGATCTTCAATAATGCAGATTGAAGAGTTAATAGTCCTTCTTCTATTTGTTTTCCAGCTCCAAGAACCCACCTCCTCTACAATTCCTGAGGGAAAACAACAGAGAAGAAAAGATCCCGTAAAAAAGGCTCCACAGTAAGTGTTATGCTGGTGCATGATGCTAAATTCAGCTCCTACAGCACCCGAGTCAACCGCTACCAACACACTGCGGCAGGTGCACGTATGCCTCCCACACACACTGACAATAACAGGCATGTGAAAACTCTTCTCACCCCCTCCGGAGCACGCACAAGGGACAGGTACATGAAGGCTCTTCACACTTGATGGAGCTTGGACAAAGGAGCATGAAGACTCCTCGCAGTCACCAGACTCACCAGTTCCAAGATGTGGCTAATCATGCGCTAATAACATGCGCTGGAACTGCGATGGCCTCCTAATCACTGTCTTTGTCAGCTACCCCAATTACCCCAGGCAATTCTTACTCCTGCTTATCTGTTAAAAATCATCGCCCTTGGGGTACCAACGCTGTCTCAATAGTTCCCTACCCAGGCTAATTCTGCGCTAATAACATGTGTTTGGGTCTGCTACTTGACACTTAAGTCTTTCCGGCTCACGCAATTACCTGAGGCACTTTTTACACCTGCTAGATATCCTCAGTCATTCCCATCAGGGTGTGGATGATGTAACAGGAAAGAAGGGAAGCGACTCCACTATTCTTGGTAATCCAGGGATGAGATGTCGATCTAAACTGTCCCCTGCTCAGGCAATCTCATCCTCGTCGCCATGTAAAGATGATTCGTAGTCTGAATGCCTTTTAAAGATCATACCCACATCGCAGGGCACTTGCTTGACCCCCTTTCCATGTCCAGCTCTGTGTGCAGAAATTGGAAAAAGATATCAGAAGACCAGTGGAACAAGGATCTCAACCCCCAACTCCCACACACAACATCCAAACCCAGAACAGGCTGCAAAGAACTTCTCCCAGTGGATCACTAAATGCGCCCATACAATCGCCCTCGCCAAGCCAGCCAAATCCCAAAAACCTGCCAGAAGACCCAGATGGTTCACCGCAGAGTTGAAATCCTCCAAACGCGGTTGCTGGGAACTAGAGAGAAAGTGGCACATCAGCAAAAAGACAGGAGACCATACCACTTTCAAGGCAGCGCTCAACTAGTACCACTGCCTCCTGAAAGAAACAAAGCAAAGCATTCAAGCAGATTGCATTAAAGCCAGCACAAACCACATCAAGGAGCTCTTTGCCATCGTGAATGAGTTCTCTAACCCTCAGCTGCTGGGAACAGCATCGCCCCTCCCAAGAACTATGTGACACCCTGGCGAACTTCTTCCACAACAAGATCTCAGTCATCTACAAAAACCTCAAACCCTAACCCACTGCCGCCGACAGCCCCAGCCTGCTCCCACCCATGAACTCATAGCTGATCACATGATCACCCACTTGAACCCTCTCACAACTCAAGTCTCCATCTCCATCATGACCTTTGTGCACTTGGGTGCACCCACGTGGCCCTGTCCCCACTAGGTCCTCAACATCGGAAGCAAGACGTTTGGAGATGAGCTCAAGAAAGTCCTGAACACCTCCATCACCTCAGCCTTCTTCCCTAAGGACTGAAAACATGCTGAAGTAAGGCCTCTCTTGAAGAAACCATCCGCCGACCCAGCAGAACTAAATAACTACCAGCCCATCTCTCTGCTCCCCTTTAAAGTGAAGGTTCTTGAGAAGGCATTCAACCAGCAACTCACCAAACACCTGAAACACAACAACTTCCAGGACCCCTCTCAATCCAGATTGCTAGCCAACCACAGCAGCGAGACATCCCGGATTTCAGCCACCAATGCCACCAATGCCATCAGGACCCTCTGAACTGTGGCAAAACGGTAGCCCTCATCCTCCTGTATCTGTCGGCTGCCTTTGACACCGTCTCCCATCACATCTTGATCAACAGACTCCACCATATCAGCATCCAGGGAGATGCTCTCTAGTGAATAGCCTTGTGCCTCACTGGTAGAACCCAGAGAATCAGACTCCCACCGTTCACCTTAGAAGCCAAGAAAATCATCTGCGGCGTCCTCCAAGGATCATCCCTCAACCCCACCATCTTCAACATGTACATAACCCCAATGGCCAGCACTGTCAGATCACATGGACTCAACATCAACTCCGACACAGACGACACCCAGTTCATCATCTCGCTGTCAGAATACCCCTCGACCACCAGAGCTAAGTTCCACAGATGTATGATGAAGTTCCCCATCTGGATGAAGCACAACTGTCTCAAACTCAACCCGGACAAGACGGAAGTCCTGATCTTTGGAAACAACACTTCTCCATGCAGCAACGCATGGTAGCCTGCTGAATTTAGCCCCTCCCCTGCCACGACAGACCACGTCCGCAACCGTGGCATCATCTTGGACAGCAAGCTTACCATGAAGAAACAGGTAAATGCAGTCTCATCCACCTGCTTCCGCACCCTACGCATGCTCTGTAAGATCTTGAGGTGGCTCCCAATCAACACCAGAAGGACCATCATGCAGGCCCTAGTCACCAGCAGGCTATACTGTGGGAACACACTTTATGTAGGAATCACCACACGCTTCCTGAAGAGCCTACAAACAATACAGAACTCAACAGCCAGACTAAAAAAACTAGACCTCCCCAGACGTACCCACATCACACCCCACCTCAAGAAGCTACATTGGCTCTCGATCCAGAAGAAATGCCTGTTCAAGCTTTTGATCAACGCATACAAAGCCCTGCACAACGAAGGACCAGTTTATATCAACAAATGCTTGACCTTCTACTGACCAACCGGACACCTACGATCTGCCTCCCTCTTCCTCGCAGGCACCACCCGGATCCTCCGAAGCAACAGCAGAGGACACTCCTAATCACAAATGGGAACGAAAGCCTGGAATAGCCGTCCCCTGCATCTCAGGACCATCCAATTTCTCCAGCAATTCAGGAAAAACTCAAGACCTGGTTGTACAAATGAACAGATCAACACGAATCAAGCAACAACATGAATCAAGCAACAACTCCAACGCTTTGAGACATTCACACATGATTTGTAGTGCTTTAAAGATCCTTGATTGATTGATTCATTCACTCCATCAACATCTCCAGCATCAATACCCACAGCAGACCTTCTTGTCCTGCTCTTCCAAGTGCTGTTTCCCCCACATTCTATGTGATGTCACAGTGGGATTGAACTCTATCTCCTGGCAACACACTCTGTTCCATAACCCTGTAGTCAGCTCCTAAGGTCCCTCTCCCATTGCATTGCATAGGTGTGTTTTCTGTGAAGAGTGAGAGTCCGGATGCGTCGATAAAGCCAAGTAATTACTTTCCGTCGTATATTGTCGAGGTATAGAGACTCTATGTTTGTTATCTCATGTGCCATCCCAGATCGTATTTGTCTCCTCTCCTCTCCCAGTGTATTACATGCATTAGCCGAAAACTTTCTTGTCTATTCATGTTAAAGCTGACCATTAAGGCTCTGCTCTTTTGTAGTTTGTCACCCTTGAAAAAACCTTTCTGGGAGGGGGGGTGATCTGGTTCCAGTTGCGAAATTGTAGGTCCATCACACCGGGGAGAAAACCTGGGTTTCTCACTATTGGGGTCAATTGGAAGGAGTATGAGGGGAATGCTTGTTTGTGAAGTATTACTTGCCAATATTCTATTAGTGTCACCCTCATGGGTAGTAGGGAAGAGTACCACTGCCTCACTGGAGCCCAGTAGCCATAGCAAATCCTTCAGGGGAACTGGGGAAAAGGATTGTTCGACTTGTATTCATGGCTTACCCTTCGGTTCGAAGTTCCAGTCAAGGCAAAGACATAATTGGGCTCCTAATGTGTATGACACCACGTCGGGGAATCCCAATCCCCCTTCGGACATAGGCCGTGGAAGAATTGTAGCTGCCACCTGCGAGGATTTACCCTACTACACAGAGGCATGAATTTTGTGCCGAATCGACGACAGGGTTGTCTTGGAGAGAGTCAGCAGCATTGTTTTACGTACATACAAAAATAGGAACATGAAATCAACTTTAATGCAAGCTAGCCTGCCCAGCCTAGAGATTTTTATTTTGCCCCATCGATATAGATCTTTAAACAGTGCGGTGATCAGAGGGGGAATATTACACTTATAGATCGGCCATGTTTGGAAGGACAAATTTATGCCCATGTAGCGGATTATGGCTTCTGTTCACGAGAAGCCCACCACCCCCTTTGTACCGGTTCATGCAGGCTATTTTGGGGTCTGCAATGCCTATGTCTTGCGATTTCTGGCAGTTGATTTTGAAGCCTGATACCTGTGCAAGCTGGTTTAATTCCGATTGCAACGCTGGCAGTGACTGTGTGGTTATAAAGCATAAGATGCCATCAGCAAGCAAAGTTAGTTTGTGTTCTCTGCCTCCTACAATCAACCCATGTATATTTGGGTTTCTCTTAATGTTTGCCACTAGGGGTTCCATAGATTAGGTGAAAATCAGCTGTGCTAGGGGGCAACCCTGTCTCGTGCCTCTAGTGATGGGCACGTCTGGAGAATACTTTGATTTTGATTTTATGAGTTTTTGAAAATTAGCTTGAATGAACGTTTTCATCTTAGGGCCAATATGGATCTTGCATAGTAATGTAATGAAGAACGGCCAGTCCACCATTTCAAAGCCTTCTCTGCATCAAGGTAGAGAAGAACAAGAGCTGGTTCTGCTGTTTGGCTGCTTCTATTAGTGTTACAGCCAATCTGGTGTTGTCATTTGCCTGTCTATTTCTGATGAATCCTTTTTAGTGATTGCTGATGAGGCGCAGCCATATTCCATGTCGCCTCGTAACTAGAATAGAAGAGTATATCTTTTCATCACATAACAGACTAGTGTCTGTGACCACTTTAGATGCCAAGGAGTAAATGAAAACGTTTGTGAGGGGTTCAGTTAGTATTGAGGCGCAGGTCTAATAAAATGTGGCTGTGAAGCCATCACAGGCAGTTGATATTTGTGGTGATAAGTGTTTGGTGGCCTTCCATACATTTTCAATAGATATGTTTTCACCTAAAATGCTAAAGTCCACCTCCAAATGTGGGGGATCATATTCCCAGAGATAGTCAGCTTGTAATTGCTCATCGAGATCTTGTGCATGAAAAAAGCTGAGTAGTACAGTTGAAATACGGTGATGATCTCAGATCAGTTGTGTAGGTGTAACCCCTACTCACTCTGTATGATGTGGATGTGGTTGCGGGTTACCTTTAAGCAAAGTTTACATGCTAACAGCCTGTCTGCCTTATCACCTTTCTCGTAGTAACTCTGATTAATGTAGAGCAGTTTTTTGGCTGACTATTGATCTGAATTTGTTCCAACTCCCCTCTTAACCTGCGTAAATCTCTTAGGGTTCTCACCGTATCTCCTTGTTTGTGTCATGCCGCCACCTGGAAAAGTTGTTGCTCTACATCTATTTTCTGTTGTTTGCCTAGAAACTCAAATGTGGCCATATGGGAGAAAAGCTCACCCCTGTAGACTGCTTTGCCGCATCTCATAATGTCAAATGAGTCACCTTCCCATTATCATTTTCTGTGAAGTAGTGTTCTATAGTCTCCCTAACACGCTCCCAAACAGTGGGGTCTCTCAACGTCAATCCGCTGAGCACCTAAGGCTTGGGGAATGGTTTTTGGGGGGTGCAGTTTTTATTGCCAGCCTGAGGAGCGTGTGATCTGACAATGATTGGATATCTATGCAGGAATCGAGGAAGTAGGTAGTAGGCTAAGTGAGGAAGTCATCAATCCGTGAATGGGTGTCATTGTAAGTGGTGGGAAGGTATGCATGATTGGGGATGGACAAGGGCAGCCCAAGACATGTCTACTGGTGACCTGTATTTGGTGCTAGGTGCATGTGTCACGTTACATAGGAAAGGTTGAAAGAACTTCTAGGTGTGTATGAGAACTAAGGTGAAATACTGTAGAGAGAAACAACAATAGGTGGAAATACCACGGAGAGTGTGGGCTTGGTGGTCACCCATGTGATAGGCTCACACTTAGTATGTCTTTGGTGGAACTATAGAAAAGAGGGGCTGGCACCTAGGAGTAATCAGAGAGCCCTCCCTCATCCCCCAATGTATAGTGGTTCTCTCCTCTGTCCTTTTACTACTCTCTGTGATTCAGGTACTATTTGTTTTCTTTATGCTTCCCCTCTGTGCTGCTTCTTGCCCTCACACCCCGTTGCCTCTTTCCCTCCACCCCATTGCCCGTGTTGTTTCTTCCACTCTGACCCCACTGTTGTTTATATTGTTTATTACCCTCCCACCCTCGCCCTTGTCTGTACTGCTTCGTACACTACCACCCCCACCCTTGTCTGTGTTACTTCTTTTCAACCAACCCCATCCTCCTGTTGTCTGTGTTGCTTCTTCCCTTACATTTTCCACCCTCCAGTTATCTGTCCCTCCTCCCACATGCCACAATGAAAACAGTGCACAATGACACAGCTTGCGAGGGCTGCATCACAGCACTTTCTTTTACCGTTCTTCCTGCTGCCCACCCCCACCCTCTCTCTCATTGACTACTCGCCCCCACCTGCTGTAAGAAAAAAGCTCTGTCATAGCATTTTTCTCTATGTTTACTTTTAACCATGCTGTACAGCATCGCTGCTGTACAACATGGCTAAAAGACATCGTCAAAGCCAATAGCTTTTTCATAGACGAGATCTTTTGACTTGACGATGCTTGTTAATACAATCCGTTGTCTAGTGTTTTGGTTGGGCTTTTTGACCCGCCAAATAGTAGAATGAGTCTGGTTTGGCCTTAGCTGTCTATTTCCCAATGTTCGTTTGGGTGCTGATGGATTAAACCTTGGACCGTGGGCTATAAAATGTTGTTGTTGTAGCAATGTCCTTTGAAATGTGCAGGGGAGTGGAAGGTGCAGATTCCAGGTGAATTTATTGCTGCCCATTGGCGAACCTGCTAAACATAGTTTCATGAAGAAAAAATACCTACATCTCCATATGATGAAATGGTGGCTTCTTTCTAGTGACCACAAGTGTGTGGGCTTCATGACATAGCTACAACCTTGTCAGAGAAAAAGGTAATGAAGAAAGCTTTGAGGCATTTAAATCGGCAACTCTCCCTGCTATTGGGACTATTACCTCGCCACATCACCACTGAGCCTCAGAAATAATTCCAGAAGAAACATAATACCATGGGCTGTCCCTGGCAGTTCTTATGGTGCGCCATAAAAGAAAACCCACAGCCCTGCATCTGGTGAGGACTACACAGTGACCACAGCCACTTGATTCAGGTTATATGCTCCAATGTGATCAGGTATTTGTCAGATGAGAGATGGTGGTAGAAATTTCCTGAAGTTTTATTCTGAGAGACTGAGTAAGGTCAAGGGTTTGGCCATAAAATAGGACTGAAGGATAAACCATTTGTTGCATGCTCAAAGTGACTGGGGAATGTGAGCTTTAACCCCTTCAGCGCGGCGCGGATTTCCGCGCCACGCTGAAGATTCCGTGCGCGGGCGGGGCCATGACGGAACCGTTCCGTCATAAGCACAGCCCAACCGACGTGCATGACGGAACCGTTCCGTCAAGCGCGTCGAAGGGGTTAATGATGATTTAGGAAAGTAATTGAGCAGGACATCATCAAAAATATTGCATGTTTCTAAGAGTTAGCCCCTGTATTCTTAGTGCACATATCCAGAGATGAATTGAGCATGTATGTCACCTGATACCTAACTTCACGGAAATGCTGATGTTATTCTAGGGGGAGACTGCCTTCACTACGTTTAATGTCTTTGGTATGCCATCAAGTGGAGTCACATCGTTCAGCTTCTAAAGGGACTTTAGAGCAGTGATCTTCAAACTTTTTAATGCTGCGCCCCCACCCCGTCCCAGTGGGGAAAAAAATCATTGGGCACCCCTCAGAATTTTTCACAATTATTTAATTAAATTGGCAATGTTTAAATATGTCTATACATATTTAAATACTGCAGTTCTGTTACTGTTTCAAAAATGCACTCAAATACATGATTGCCAAACATACTATTCTGGTCGGACAGGCCTTACTAACACATGCAAGTATCCACAGTGTGAATGTTAGAAGTGGGGGTGGGGGGTTTGAAGAATAGTTTGAGTCACTTCCCTTTTGACACCATCTCCCAGATAGGATATAAATAGCAAAAGATGTTAGTGATGACCCATTACAGGGCTGCTTGGTGCCATTCATTTTTTCATCCGAAAACAAAGCACTGTTATCAGTACAATGCTTCTTTTGGCCAGAGCTGTGCCCACCCAGGATCACTGGAGGCCCCCCAATGGGGACCTGACCCCCAGTTTGAAGACCCCTGCTTTAGAGGGTGCTTTCCATTAAGAAACATTCCTTGTTGGTTAGCATCAGGCCTCAGCTGTCTTCCAAAGGGCCATGTATATCTTATTCCATGATGTTGGGGAAGTAACATATTTCCAAGGCGATTTATTGGCTTTTAGGGAGAATTTCTGAACAACATAAAGTGCTGGAGAAGGTGTTATATACTTTGAAAAATAACAGCGTGACAAGAAGAAGGAGAAATCTAAGACTGAATTGGAAGCTGTAAATTACTTCGGTCATAGAGTTGCCAGTATGGGAATGTTTGTTAAGAGTAATCATAGAAGCAGGTGAAGGTTGGGATAGTACCAGCCAAATCTTTTAGAGTATAGTAATGAAAGGTGCTAGTGCATGTGGATTAGACAGAGATTTACTTCAGAAGAGAGAATGCTTTTAAGTAATAGTGGCTTTTGATTTCTGAGCACTGATGGAAGAGTAGTCTAGTTATTTTGCAATTGAAAAAGAGGAATTGATCTGTTGGTGGGGAGTTCACTATTTCAGCATGTACCTGAGTGGTATGACATTTGTTTTCTGTACTGATCACATGCCCTTGGTGGAGTTGTTTAGTCTCATAGGAGCTAGCCAGTCTTCTCCTTTATTTTGTGCTATTTTCGTAAAGCGCAAATTAGACCTCAAGGTATTGGAGCACTTTACATGGGCACAAGTTACATCAAACAAGGTCACATTCATTTTTTGGGACACAAATTGTTTAGTGGCAGTATTTCCTATATGAATTTAAATACAAATTGGAATTTGTTCCAAACTAAAGTCACTGTATGGCCAGTGAAGATAGACTTATCTGGAGTCCTGCAAACAAGCATTCTCAGGAAGGGCACAGAACATGTTTGCAAGAAAGAGGAGTTCCAAATGGAGGAAGGACTGACAACAAATAAGATAAAGGGAAACAAATGACTGGGGATATGGAGAGAGGGAAATGAGGAAAGATGAGAGGGGAATACAGAACATAAATAGGGGCATGCTACACCATTCTCTAGGCAGGAGGTGTTTGAAAAAGACTCCATGGACGCCAACCTAGACGGGAGGACTTTGGATGCTGGGTAGATGGTGGCCACAACAAAGAAGCTCAGGTTCCTACACAGGTGGAAATCGAGGACTTTCATTTCCCAGCACCCCGGACACGATTGGAAAAGAAGAGGAAGGCAGAAGTAGAGGCAACATTGGAATGGACGAGAATGCAGAGGTTGATGTTGACTCACAACTGTTTTCCTCGTACCCAAACTCAATGGCACTTAGGGTCATATGTATCAAGCTAAATTGTGATCGCAAAATCTGAAATTCACAGTATTTCAGCGTTTGCAATCGCAATTTAGCAGTGTGCAGTGTATCACACAAAAACCCACTCGCAAAATAAAGAATAGCAAAATTTGCGATTCCCTATCTTGCGAATGTATTTAAGGAATCACTAATTGCGATTCCTTAAATGCAATGTAAGAAGTACAAAAAAAGTGCGATTTGGCCTTAAGGAATCGCAAATTACCACCAACTTCAAGTTGGTGGTAATTTGCGATTTTCTTTTTAAAAGTGCCATATGTCGCACATACATGCCGTCAGGACATGTATGTGCGCAAAATATGCACACATGTATATTTCAGGGGTGCAACAGGGTGTCCTCTTGGCACCCTTGCAACATTGAAATTGCATTCTCAATTTGCAATTCTCTAATTGCTAATCGCATATTGAGAATATCTTCCCATTCATTCCTATGGGCCTCTTCCCCAACCGAATGAATTAGAAGGTATTCCTTATTTGTGGATCTCGATTTACGATTCGCTAATAAGGAATATGTAGGATTCGCAAAATGTTTTACAAATCCTACATACATTGCATTTTGCGATTCTCTAATTGCGATTCGCAAAGAATTGCAATTAGAGATTCGCATTTTTTTTTTTTATACATATGGCCCTTCGTCCTGCCACAGCCCAGGAGGTTTGTACTTACTCCACAGGTTTACATAGAGTTGACTGCCCGAAGTGATGGTCTTCCTGAACATGGGTAGTAACAGGTGGAGGATGCAAATGATCGTGGTCTCATTCTTTCCGCCCTGAATAAGGATTGAGGTGATCCGAGGTAGCTCACCGTAGTATCCTGGTACAGATGTTTAGAGCAGCTTACAAGAAAAGCTTTTGGATGTTTGTGCCTCTATAGCAGATAGTTATAAGCATAGAATGGAAACCCTAGAGTCTCAAGGGACCTGGAATACATAAAACAGTCAGAGGACGATGGCCCCTAGTTCAGTGATTTAAACAAACAATAATTAGAGCCAAATCAATCATATATGGACCCATACGATTCTACATTGAATTTCATGTAACATGCTGTTCTTTGTTACTTGGTACGCACATTGATCACCTTTATCACACGTTGCACCCACTTCATCATTTACTTTGTCCCAGAGCGGGGATTTTTGTACATCACTCTTTGGTCATAATCATTAAATAAGCCCCACCATTGGTCGTACGGACCTTTGTTTGTCGACAAGGGAAAATATGAAGGAGATATCATTTACATCAAACACTATGAACAGTGAAGTCCATTTGGGGCCTCGCACGAATGCTAGAGAGAGGGAGATGGTGTGAGTTAATGGGTTTTATTAACTATTTAATTCAAATCAATGTATTTATTCAATAAATATTACAATTCAGCCATCAAAATTACAAATCCAAATAATCCATCAGTCTGCATTTCAAAACAAGATAAAATACCACACTAATGAGGATTCCAGAGAAAACTGACAATACAGCATGTGCGTTCTGTAAAAGATTTTCCCTAATCTAGAATAATAGAGTGTATGTATAAGAATGGCAATTACTTTAATAAACAAAGAAAGGTGTCAGTTCAGAAACCCAAATTAAGAGCTCTGATGACAGATTGGAAAGCATGTGCATGTGAAGACATTGCACTTAAGCAATAGAGAATTTCAAAGCTGGAAATTATTCTCAGCTATATATCAGCAGAGACCTCTAGGTGAGAAAGAGAAGGGATCAGAGGGATCTATTCCAAAAAGAATCATACTCTGCTCTAGGAACACGGACTAATAATTGCAACAATTGATCCATTCCCCTCACCCAACATTCAATCAGTACTCATCAAACTCTGGGAGCATGTGAACTCCCTAGTTTCTCATGTCTTTACAATAGACTACAGAATCACGTTCTGGAAATGATACGTCTTTCACCTCTCACGGTTCAGAAAGTTTATCCCATGTGTCGCGTTTTCTGTCATCTTTCCTCGAGGTGAGAAGCTCACTATCGGTTATCTAATAAGTAACAAATGCCTATTCACTAGCTAATAGAAGGCTTCTGGAAAGAGAAAACATCTTGTGCAAGACAACAGTTTACTGTGAAAACAGTCCTTTTAACCCTAGCATGTACAATCAACACTAGTAAGGCATCAGTTGTCAGGCTAACTTAAGTCAATACAATATGTTACTTTGTTTATGCTTGCAAAGCCTAGGTATGATTACTACTATAATATTGCATTTTTTATACATGTAATTCCGCATAACATTGTTCATTTTCCAGTTAAATGTGTTTTGGATGTAAAATGAGGAAATATGCTATATCATTTGCATTTCATATTTTCCATTGAATTTTCCATTTGGCACTATTAATTCTTTGCTTATATCCCTGAACTAGGGACCATTGTCTACTTACTATTTAAAGTTGAGTGGTAACCAAACATGCTGATGGGGTTGATTGAAAGTAAAGAAGCAAGCACCACTTTTTTACTCAGGGGTATTTAGTATTTTTCCACTCTATTGTATTTTTACTTGCTTTTGGATTTTTGTATGTGTCCAAGGAGAAAAGAAAGAGGTGACCTGACGCCAGGGGACACCACGTTTGGGAAGGCATCGCCTGCCACAAATCCAGGAGAGCCAGGACTTGAAAAAGAAAAGAGCATTTTAAAAGTTTCTTTCAAGAAAGAAATAAAGGAGAGATTGTTGATAGACTGTAAGACTGTAAAGGGAAATGGAATCTCTTTGCAATACACTGCTGATTATTTATCAAAATTGCTGTAGCCCAGCCAAGGCAGTAATGTTTTAGAAGCTTCGGAGGAAAATTAATGGATAGTAATTAGTATGGAAAGTGGGTCCAAGGAAGTACGGACAGAATGACAATGATAAGTGGTAGGAATTAGAACAGGCTGCTCACTAATGTACCCAAATATATATGTGATGAGTTGCCGTTTAAGGGTGACTCGAGCATGGACAAGGGACTTATTATCATGTGGCTGAGAAGTTTACTATCAACAAGGGAATGGGCATCTCACCTACCTTTTCCGTTAAGGAAATATTCTGAACTAAGCAATAGTGATGATGGATTTGAAGTGGACTTACGTGAAATTTGAGGACTATATTACCAACTGAGCAATCACTGGAGTTTTTAAAGAGGTTTTTAACGAGGACGGGTACTGATAATGGACCAGAATAGGTAGCTAAAGAATTGGAATACTTCTTAGTCAGTAGGTGTAAAATACCTAAAAAGCTCTTGACTATAACCCGGAAGAAATAGTCGGGTCAAATTATTCAATTAGGTAATAATGGAACAATTCCAGCTCACTTTAGCTATTGGAAGGGGGGGCTTAAAGTCAGTACTGGGGTGTCTCCTTTTCTTCTTTTGAGAGGGAGAATTGATAGCAGTCTGCTCAACAGAGAATGGATGGCAAGGACTAAGGTACAAACTTATAAACTGGGGGAGATGTGTGGTGTCAGGTAAGAAGTACAGGAGAAGTACACACGTGAAACGGGAGGGATGTACCTGTTACAGTGAGAGATTGGGTTAGCATTAAGAGTGGTTGAGAAGCAAGAAAGGAGAAATGCAGATTTTCCTAGACTAATTGGGTGAGAGTTTTTAGGGGGATGTGATAGAATTGGGTAGTGAAAAGGTGTGACAAGGTAAGATTTCAATCATGCCTGATGTTGTATTGGAGAGAGCTTTGGAAATGTGCAGAGGAGGAGTGGACGATGTGTCCATTGGCAGGGTGTTGCAGTCTACACCATCAAATGAGGGACAGAAGAAGAAAAAAGTGTGTTTCTTCATATTTAACAGATTACGTTGTGACTTAAGTTTCATGACCTGTTCCATTTTATTGCTGTTCTGCACCTATTTCTTAGTGGGGTAATGGCATTTGTTTCCTATTTCCCTCTCATTTATTGTTGTTGGCGCTATATTGATTTAGCAGGGCTGGAAAGAAGGAGGAAGTGCTGGGGTAGACCTTGGACCAGACGGAATGGAATGTTGTTGTGGAATTTGTAGTGCGTTAATTGGAATGCCTGCTGGCTGTTGTTGATGAATTGGCTGCAAATACTTTTGTGAACAATAAATATCTGAAACTCCATATCATCGAATGATGGCTTCTTTTTAAGTCCAGCACCAGTACATGGTTGGCTTTCTTGTCAATCTCATTTGCTTGATTCTTAGTCAACCGCTTTCTTCTCTCTTCTTATGTTTACCCCATCCCTTTAGCATAGCTGTTTTATAGCATTTCTGATTTGATGAGTTATATCCTTCCACTGCTTACCACCATGGAGCTACTTTTTTCTTTTAATGTCAGTACTCCATGGAGGGCATGTGCTATTCCCTCTGTCTCTTGTGTGCTTGCTGTGTTTTACATTTTCTATTTTGTTTTATTTATAGCACCACAGGCAAGCATGTTGTTAATTGCTCTCCTCCACCCTATCAACTCGTTCCCCTCTCACATACCCACACACCTCCTCTTGCCTGTTCCCCTCCACATTTCCCTACTTTCTCTTTCATTTTTCTTTAGTTTTTTAAATACTTTTTTCTAAGAGCCTGGCAGCTGTAGATTGCTGCCAGGCCACTCACTTATTTTCTCTTCCTGCTCCATCACATGTATTTTGTTATTGTAATTATGCGGATGACACCCAACTCCTCTTTCCGTTTAAAAGCCTCACTGTGGAAGTTCGAAACTCCTTCTCCCGGGGGATGAAAGCAGTGGCTCACTGGATGGCATCTAACTTCCTGCAATGCAATGTTGCAAAGACAGAAGTGATGCTATTCGGGGAGGCTAAACTCCTGTGGTCACCGGATTGGTGGCCCCAAGATCTGGGTCCAGTCCCTGAACCCAAACACGTAGTGAAAAATCTTGGGGTCAGATTGGATCAGGAGTTATCCCTAAAACATCATGGCAACCAAGTGGTGGGCTCTTGTTTCCACACTATTGGTTTGTTACGGAAAGTCTTCCCTTTGCTGCCAGATTCTGCTAGAAAGACTTTGGTGCAGGCTTTAGTAATGAGTCGATTGGACTATTGTAATGGGCTACTATTGGCAGCAAATGAGGGAGTAATTTCTAGACTCCAGGTGGTCCAGAATACTGCTGCTCGCCTTGTCCTAAATCAACCCCCTCGCACTCCCTCCAAACCTCTGTTAACGAAGCTTCACTGGCTATCCATTAGACAAAGGGTGAAGTTTAAAGTTTGTTGTGTTATACACAAATGCCTGCATGGGATGGGCCCTGCATATTTGTCTCAGAAATTCTCCCCTTATGTAACATTGCGTCCTCTGAGATCCAGTGCACAGGCTTTGCTGTGTGTACCCAGAGTAAAAAGAACAAGACAGGGAGCTAGAGCCCTTTCAGTTGCCGGGCCTACTCTTTGGAATAACCTCCCATTATCCTTAAGACTTTGTGATTATTATCTCCCTTTTAGGAAGCAACTAAAAACATACCTATTTCAGAGCTAATTATTATGACACACTGCTTAGCCCTCTTTTACTGTAGGATGGTCGACCAACGGCGCGGAGATACTCCTTCGGGAGTCAAGTCTAGCGCGTTATAAGCCTATAAATAAATAAATAAAATAAAATAATTACTGCTCGAAAATGGCCATTGCCCAACTTCAAATAGTAGATTAAATTTAGAAACAAAAAGTCAGAATGACTGGTGATCTGTGACTACGCATGCACAACTGCACATACATCATGATGCATGCAAATGCACTGGCAGCCATCTGGGAATGCTTTTTGTTTGGGAAAACACATTGCACAATGGTTGTCCGTGGGTGCACATATGACATGATCCACTAGCAGCCATCACTGAGCAAGCTCGGTCAAAAAGCATCCTAAAATTCTGTCCATTGATTATGCATTGCACACACTGGTGACCATTTTTCTTTTTTAACAATGCTTGTCAAGCATGCAATGGCAAAGCCAGTTGCCCAATACATTCATTGCAAAGGTGCAAACTATTTGCATTGCCCATGCTTTTTCTTTAAGATGTGACAGTGAATATGTATAGTAAATAATCACCTTTTATGAGTATCAGTGCAAATTATATCCATACTTGCTTGTTATTCTGAAAACCAGACTGGATTTTGCCATATGTTATATCAACAGAACCAGCGCTACTAAATGTACTAGAATTGCAAAAATATTGATATAAAAAATGGACTATACTCTGTTCATGCACATAAAAATAGAAGTGTTATAAATATAATGTGCACATTCAATGTGAAAGTGAGGAATATCTCCAAACATTTAATAATAATTTAGTAAAGAAGCCTGCCGAGGCTTCAGTCTTTAAGAATAACATAGTGTGTAAAATGATTTGTGTTTTAATATCTTATATAGAAACATTATATTTGGTCATGTCCAAAGGTCACATGCTTAGTGGACTGTGAGGAGTTACTTAATTATTTGCTTGATAATCTGCAGAGATGGTACAATATGTTGAAGATGAACTCTTACACTAATATAGTGGGTGATCGTTTTATGGTCCTTGGAGTGTATAAGTAGAAAACTAAGGGATTAGGAGATATGGGAAAATTGAATTGAAATGTGAACATTCCATTGAAAGAATAACTCAAAATAAATATAAAATATATAAATCCTCCCAAAAAGAGAGTAGGGTCACAATGCACTTGACCACTGCAGAAAGTGACAAAGACCTGCAAACTGCTTGACTTTGTTTATGGCTAATTCACCAGATTAGCTGGGAGTTGATGCTCAGATTCTCCAAAATTTGGCCTTAAGGAGTTACTGCATTTCATTTATCTGATAATATAGTTACAAAGGATAAGTTGCTAAACTTTCTGCCAAGGCAATATGATCCCCTAGATCATTATGTCCCGATTAAAGAAACCATTAATAATTCTTATACACCAAGGCAATGTATTTTGAAAGGAGTCAATCAAAGTTAACCTTGTATCTAAATCATTCCCCTCGCATAGTATGATTATTACAGAGTGGGTTAACTGTTATAAACATTTTAGTTACTAGATTAATACACGTTACCTTTAGTTGGTTATTGAAATCAAACAATTGATTAAGTGGGAATACTGTTGTCACTTTGCTTCAACAGAAACACTTCTGTCTTTTCTCTGTTGAGTTAGAGGCAGTCGTCCTTCATCCAGGCAGTGACTGCACACATGCAAGAGCAGTATTGAACCAGATCAGGGTTGTTGGAGTAGGACATGATGATCTGGTACCATACAAATAGGATATCATGTCAGTCTAAAAGATCGAATGAGCTTGGCAGGAAGGGATATGTACACATTAAAGAGAGTCGGCTCATGGATGATCCTAGGTTGCACCACAATTCAAGTTTGAAACAACTGAGCTAAAAGGAGGGAGAATGATAAATGTAATTTGATTCTATTTGACAGATAAAAAAATTATCCATTTAAGTGCTTGTTTACAGATACCCTGCTTGAAGAGAGTGATCAAGATTGAATGGGAATCAGTGTACAATGCGGCTGAGGGAACTGTACAAAGCTGGCAGAATATCTGTGATCCAGAAGATTATCAGATCATCAGTCACAGACACTAAGGCAGTCTCCATGCTATTTAGATAGCTGAAAAATAACTGCGAGTAGTCAAGCAGGCAGTTGTCTTCTTAAGTATCAAGGGAGTTGCTTGCTGACAGCTCTTTCAAGGATATTTTCAGTGAAAGAAAGACAGGAAATAAGACAGCAATTACTGAAGTAAGTATGGTCAGCTGAAGCTTTAAGGCGAGAGATGACCTTAGGTTGCTTCCAGATGTCTGAAGCAGAGCTGGAGATGATGGATAATTACAGAGGTTCTTGGGGGCCGGATCATGCTCCTCAGAGGCTAGATCATCAATACATGGGATACACGGGTCCGGAGGAGAGTCTGATTTGGTTAGATAATATAGATAGAAAATATCTCTTCAGTGGACAAGGTGTGAAATTCCTAGAGCAAGCCCTTGCCAAGCAGAGGAACTTCATCATGGATAGTGATAATTACACCCAAGAAGGGTTGGGAAGGGAAACAAGGCTGAATAGAGGAGACTTTACTAAAGACAAAGGAGAAGAGGTCCTGACAAACCTCCTGTGATAGCGTGATGAATGTCTCACATACACGAGGAGAGAATGTAACATGACTGACAGGCCGCTGCTGAGCGAACACCATTTCATAGTGCGTGCTGTAATACTCAAGATGGTCATGGCCGTAAAAGTGAAGTGAGAACTGCAAAATTGTAAGATTTAACACCTCAGAATGATAATTATTTAAGCAGATGATTTTTGCAGATAGCACTGACCATGGGCACACACACTATTGGAATTACAGTGATACCTACAGGTTCTAAAACATATTACGGTCTATAGACGTGCATCAGTTTCTAAAATCAAGAGCAATACGTTGATGGTGTTTGAGTGAAAAAAGACATGATGTTGAATTGTAAATATCCAGTGGAAGTATCACAATTGCCAGCATCTAGAATAGCGGAATAGTTGTTGTTGTTGTTGCATAAGCTTTATTTCGACAACAAGTGTCATGAAAGCTATAAAAAACATTTTACAAATGAAATACAGGATAAGCTTATCATACTGCAACATAGTAAGAAGTAATATGCACAAGCAATACATCAGAATACACTGTTGCACCCTCAGTGTGAGGTGCAGTTACCGGGGTCAGTTGATTAAAAGAAGTTAACACACATCAGATCAATAAAAACATACATTAAATACACGAAAATAAAAGGGAAGGAACAGCATGACAATTCATCTTGATAAAATCCTTGTAATGGGCTCAGGTTACAACCCCCAACAGACCTACTAAAGAAGGTTCTAGCCCTCCTTAAGATAACAGTACGGAGGGTTAAAACATAGAGTGCGCGTGCATAAAATGTGGTTTTGAAGTTTAAATGAGCGGCCTTAGAGCCCTGGAGCGGGTCCATCTCAGCTTCATTCGTCAGGGTGCTCTGCCACTCCTGTCAGGGCTTTCCATCTAGTGAGCCATGCTGTTGCAGGGATTCTGCACATACACAGAACTATGCGCAGGAAACCAGGACCTCGGTGTGTAGTGGTGTATTAAAAAACCCACCTCGGTGCCCAGAACCCCAATCCGACTAGCTATAGTGTCTCATTCGTTCTCCGTACTACAGCGAAGCTACCAATGATTAGACATCCTAGAACATGTCACTTCCACCCTCTCAGGAATCGCGGAAATAAGAACACTCTTTCGTTCAAACACTCATACTTGTCCACAATGTGAGTAAACCAAGACACAGTATAGTTTAAGATGTTTATTTTAACTAACGTGCTCGATAATGCAGTACAAAAGCCAATACTAGCAGCAAAATGCATAAGAGCAATATAATCAGCATTGTTACAATTCCATAAAGCACAAAAAGGGAAACCATATTATAATAACAGTGGAGACAGGACTACAGCGCCTTCCCACTCTCCCTGTGCTATGAGCTAGTTTATTATAATAATAGAAGTCCTCTAGGCTTTGTCAGGGGGACCTCATACCTCCAAGTTAGATGCAAGGATTTTACATCTCCGGACAAGCACAGCTCTTCTTAGTTGGAATGTATTTCTCCAAGTGCCCTTTCATGCATGTAAAAGCACTCGAGTTTCAGTAGTGCAGCTGTGTTCCATGTTATATCTATGGGCGTGGGACTGACCAAAGTAAATCAACAGCATGCATTGTTTTTCAACCTTGAACACGCTGTGCAGACGCGGAGCACAGTGTACAGCCAGGTGTGTGAAAGGCAGACAGTTCTCATATGAAAGAGCGCAAGGAAAGTATTTACGAGAACTGTGCCATGTAGGAAACGGCAGCCAAGCATATGCTAACTTAGCAATGTCCGCAGTTAACTCCCTGTCCTCACTACACCCTTCCCTGGTCAGGCCACCGGACATAGGTTCATATAGAACACAGAGTTCATGCAGTTTGAGCGAGAATCAAGAGCATCTATATGGATGTGAACTCAAATTTAGGTAAAGAGAGTTAATTTTTTAAAACTTGCATACATGTCTGAAAAAAAAATATCTTGTAGAATGGTAACAGATACAGAACAACAACAACAACAACAAAAAAAACATGCGGCAGATGATGGGGATTCATCCAAGTCAATCCATCAAAGGGTACGAACAGTAAGTTGCAACAGCTTCCAAGAGGAAGTCATTGTTATCATCAGAAAAAAGAGACGCCATCCAGTCTAATAAAGAGAACGAACATACATGTTCCTCAATAATGGGTGCCTCTAGCACCATTATAGGACAAGTTGCATGATACTCAATGTAACTCCGTTGGAGGAAGTCCTGTGCAGCTGCACAGATATCCCACTGCGCCAAAAGTCCAAGCGCAGCCACGCAGGCCATAATCCCAACACTGGAATACTCTTGCTCATGGGACACTAAGGGACTCATTAGCAGATCAAAATCTGGTGCAGGAGATACCGTATTGGAGAGGCAAAGATCCAATGTCCATTCAAATGAACATTCCAAGCAGGTGAAGACTGGTTGCACGCAAGCTTAGTACGCGAAACAAAAGGATAATCCATAAGCCACATTGAGTGTGGCCACGGGCAGAGTACCATAGCATTTAAGCATATGGCTACAAAGCATCTGCAGCCGGTCTGGGCTGTGTAGGGCCACAGGATGAGCAGCCATTTCGTAGTAGGCAAATCAACAGCAGACCTCCGGCTGCTCAGGCAAGTAACAGTGGCAAACCACCAAAGACGCTGGAAAAAATAGAATGAATAAAGGCTGGTATCACACCAAATATAGGGGCCCATTAGCATGGCGGTCAGAAAACCTCCCCAAACTCCATGATAGCGGAAAACAACAGCCCGCTGGTACCGCGCCAAAACCGGCAGTACAATTAGGATCAACCACCCCAAAAAAACGGTCCGTGGCGGAACGAGGTAAAGAAAATCCACCCGTAGTGGGCGGAGAAGGACAATAACCGTCGGCGGCAGCCAGATTTGCGGTGGAAAACAACCAAACCGCCACCAGGACAGCCGAGAAACCGCACGGAAAATTAGGATATCCCCGATGTGACCACGGTACGTTCCGCTGTTTCCGACCGCTGCGGTCGCAAACAGTGATGAATGGAAGAGCCGGCGGAAAAGATGTAGCATAGCCACCGCTGCGGATGCTCCGTGACAAATATGGCGGTCGACAGAAAAAACTCACAACAAGGCCACAAAGTGCACTCAGCAAACTAGCCATGCACCCAAAAACACATAACACACCCCAATGACACAACCACATGGCAACTACAAAAATACAAATCCCAGGACAACACACTTGACAGCAATACCCCATTTGGACACACCCACATAGCTGAGTATAAAACCAGCCCCTTCCCTGACCACAATCCTTTGCAATACTCCAGAAGTAAAGGGACAAACACCACAGCTAAAATTAGAGGCAAATCATCACACTATCACAAAACACACACACCGCACACATCACCACTACCACCACCACCAACTCCAAACCTGCACCCATAACCCCTTTGCACATCACACACCATGGCACCACAGAAACTCGCCAAATTCACAGAGAGTGAGTTGTCAGTCATGGTAGATGAGATAAGAGTAGAGCCACAATTGTTTGGTAACCTGGTCTAACAGACGCCATTAGCCACCAGAACACAAATGTGGACAAGGATAGTTGACAGGGTCAATGCAGTAGGGACCACTCCATGCAACAAACAGGAAATCATGAAGCGGTGGCATGATCTGGAAGTGTTTTGAAAAAGAAGAGGAACAAGAATCGTGAGCTGGCTCAGAGGACTGGCGGTGGCCCTCCCATTCCACCAAGAACATTCACTGCATGGAAGGAGAAGGTGCTTGCCATACTGCATCCAGAGAGTCTCACAGGAATAGCCGGGGGAGTGCAGGCTGGTAAGGACAAACAAATGTATAGCATTACACTGCTATGTACTGTCTTGCACAACTACAAAACTATATCTCTGAGGCCCAAGTACATACATCCGCACCACAATACCCAACACAGGTCTCACAAATGTAACATTCACTCCATCTGAATCCCCCCAAAGGTAGCCAACATTTATAGGGTTGTATGTGTTCAGGCAACCAGCACTACAACTCCCACCATGCACCCCTGTCCCACCCCTGAGCAGGATGGAGCACTCCCCCCCACCCAGAAGCATGTGGCAGCCATTGTATGGTTTACCCTCACCTATCAGGTAGGTAGCCATCTTCCCAGGGAGGGCTGTTTGGGGGTGGGAGGCCTGCACTACAACTCCCACCATGTACCTCTGTCCCACCCCTGAGCAGGATGGAGCACTCCCCCCCACCCAGAAGCATGTGGCAGCCATTGTATGGTTTCCCCTCACCTATCAGGTAGGTAGCCATCTTCACAGGGAGGGCTGTTTGGCGGTGGGAGGCCTTCACTACAACTCCCACCAGGCACCCTTGTCCCAAAGCTCAGCAGGATGGAGCACTCCCCCCGAGGCATGTGGCAGAGATTGCATTGCTCACATCAAACTAACAGGTAGCCAGCCATCTTAACAGAGAGGGGGGCTTGGGGGTGGGAAGACTGCAGTACTACTCCCATCATGCCCCCTTGTTCCCCAGCTCATCAAGGCAGAGAACTCCCTCCCACCCAGAAGCATGTGGCAGCCATTGTATGGTTACCCCTCACCTAACAGGTAGGTAGCCATCTTCCCAGGAAGGGCTGTTTGGCGGTGGGAGGCCTGCACTACAACTCCCACCATGCACCCCTGAGCAGGATGGAGCACTCCCCCCACACAGAAGCATGTGGCAGCCATTGTATGGTTACCCCTCACCTAACAGGTAGGTAACTATCTTTCCAGGAAGGGCTGTTTGGCGGTGGAAGGCCTGCACTACAACTCCCACCATGCACCCCTGTCCCACCCCTGAGCAGGATGGAGCACTCCTCCCTCCCTGAAGCATGTGGCAGCCATTAGATCACTACAAACAAACTAACAGGTAGGTACCCATCTTCGCAGGGAGGGCTGATTGGGGGTCGGAGGCCTGCACAACAACTCCCACCAGGCCCCCCTGTCCCACCCCTGAGCAGGATGGAGCACTACCCCCACCCAGAAGCAGGTGGCAGCCATTGTATAGTTCCCCCTCACCTAACAGGTAGGTAGCCATCTTCACAGAGAGGGCTGTTTGGCGGTGGGAGGCCTGCACTACAACTCCCACCATGCACCCCTGAGCAGATGGAGCACTTCCCCCCAGAAGCATGTGGCAGGCATTAGATCACTACAAACAAACTAACAGGTAGGTAGCCATCTTCACAGGGAGGGCTGTTTGGGGTGGGAGGCCTGCACAACATCTCCCACCATGCACCCCTGTCCCACCCCTGAGAAGGATGGAGCACTTCCCCCCACCCAGAAGCATGTGGCAGCCATTGTATGGTTACCCCTCACCTAACAGGTAGGTAGCCATCTTAACAGGGAGGGGATTTGGGGTGGGAGACCTGCATTACAACTCCCACCAAGCCCCCTGTCCCACACCTGAGCAGGATGGAGCACCCCCCCACCCAGAAGCATGTGGCAGAAAGTCCACCACAATGTGACAACAGAACAGGTAAGCAGACAGTGCATGCACCCCAGCATTCATCAAGAAAAGCATGGAGACATATGACAACACAAGGCCCCACATCACACAAAAACGGACACAGATACAATCCCAATTTACAGTATGCAGACAGCTAAGCGTATGTTACTGTCACAGAAACAGAAGTGTGACTCACCAAATCGCAGGTTGAAGCAAATCAGGGCACAAACATGCACAGCAACGAATGCTCTCTGTAACTTCCATGGGGGCTGAGAATGAAGGACCAATGGAAAAGTAAACAAGTATGGACTGATGAACAAAGAAATCAAAGCTAAGGACAGGACAAAGGTATGCATAAGATGACAATGGCTAGTTCATGCGCAGATGTAACGGCTGCCAGTCAGAGTAATCAGCAAAGATGCCTCACATCAAGTTGTATAGCCGCGACTTGTCAGATGACAGCCTTTCATCGTAATCACAAAATCTTCACGTGGGGCCTCGTATCCATTGACATGTCACACCATGGAAAAATAATGTATGTACCCCCACATCATGTCATGATGTACATCACTGTGCAGACATGCAATGTGTGAAATAGTTAAATGTGTGTTGCGTAGCCTGTTAATAAGAGACATTGAACAGCAAGCTTGAGGTGTGCACGTCAATGACCATCTCCCCTCTGTCCCACAGGTGACCAAGAACTGACTACAGAGGACGACAACATCAACCTGCAGAGCCAGTCTCCTCCCCCGGAACATGGACTCTCTGATGCGGACTCCCTGGATTTCGAGGATTTCGAGCTCGAAGCCAGCCCAGGCCAGGGCTCAACAGGTCCCAGGACACCACTGCCACCCTGCCCCCTCAGCAACAACAACAATGCTGACCCCTGCTGGAACGACCTGTGGGGCCACCACCATCACCCCCACCACCACCAGCACCACCATGCACAACCTGCACCACCAACACCACCCACCAGTTCTGGCTGCAACACTCGCACTATGGGGGCCTATGAACAGGTTCAGCGACAAACGGGCCAGGCTCATCAAGATGCCCGTGAGCTCCAACAGCTGCTGAGGTCCATGGACAACCGCATGGGCCAAATCGTGGACATTTTGGCCCAGCTAGTGGCGGTACTGAGGGTCAGGCCTGCGGCCCAAACAACACCTCCACCTCCCTCCGGTGGCACGCAGGATGCCAGTTCCCCATCCTCCCCTGCGGACATGGAGAGGGGTGACTCTTCAGACCCCACTGGCCCAGCAGCTGTGGCCCCCCTGCAAAAAAAACAAGAAGCCGTCCGAAGAAATCCTTGGGAGTAACCCATGGCAAAGCAACTGCCAAACGCCATCTAAGGAGCCAGCCATGATGCCACACCTCTTCACCCTGCCATTGACTTTGTCAACTGTCCTTCCCCACACAGCCATGTTAAAGGCATCCGTCTATTGGACTGGGTCACCACATCAATGTGACGAGGAATCAATTGTCTCATCTACCATCCCTGACAACTCATTGCTCCACCCTTCACAATTCTGTAAATATTTACTCCCCTGTCACATATACCCATTAGACATAAACACTCCTTACACACCAACGTTGTTGTGTCTGCTCCATGTTTATCATAGTATGTGCAATGTCACCATGATTACAATGTCACTGGAGCACTTATTGTCTGTAGGCAAGGAGAGGCTGAAGGGACCTAGAAAAGCACAACAGAACAATAGTTACTAGTCAGGTGGCGGCATCACAGCCATCACACAACACTTGTCTTCAGGGTACTCCAATCTGCACACATTACAATGGGCAACAGTACCGACATAGACATCCTGTAGCTGTGCATAACTACCCTGTTCCCTAAATATTGGCAGCCAGCACTGAGTCAACAACAGGCTGCAGTCACAAAGCTCACATCGACCTTTTCAACAACAACAACAACATCAGCACACAATGGCCCCGTTGTACATTGTCACTCACCTTCAAGTAAAGTAGCGGTTGATGATCTTTTGTCGCAGGTCGACACCTTCCTCTTCTCCACTATCCACGTCACTGGACATGGGTTGGTTTGCAGGCGGGGGCCTCGGCTGCTCATCACTGTCCAGGAGCAGTGGAATCTCCTTGCGCAAGGCCTGGTTATGGAGCATGAAGCATGCGACAACGATCTGACACACCTTTTTGGGCGAGTACATCAGGGCACCTCCGGTCTTGTCCAGGCAGTGAAACCGTTACTCAGGAGACCAAAAGTATGCTCCACCACACAGCGTGTCCTCCCATGGGCATCATTGTAGCGGACATCAGCTGGTGTCCTGGGATTCCGCAGTGGGCTCAGCAACCAAGAACGGCTGGGATATGCAGAGTCACCTAGGTGTGAGGAACACAGAGAAACCTTGTAATGTCACTGTGGCAGAGGACAGCATGTCACACACACAGCACGCTATTTGACTATACATACTCACCCACAATCCATGCACGCTCAGGAAGCAGATTAAACTTCAGCTGTGGTACAATGCTGTTATGCATGATGTATGAGTCATGGGCTGAGCCGGGAAATTTGACACACACGTGCGAGATGATCATATCCGCCAGGCACACCACTTGCACATTTATGGAGTGGAAATGTTTCCTATTCCTGTATATGTGCTCACGTGCCTGTAGTGGAACCAGGGAACGTGTGCAGTCAATGGCACCAACAAAATAGGGGATGTGTCCAAGGGCATAAAAATCTCCCTTCACAGCCGCCAATTCAGGACCCCTGGGGAAATGGATATATCTGTCCTTGTAGATCATCATAGCAGACAGGATATCACGCAGCACCATGCTGAAAATAGGTTGCGACATCCCACCTGCTCTGGACACTGTGTGCTGGAATGATCCAGTGGCAAAGAAATGCAGGGCCGCCATCACCTTAGATGTTGGGGTGAAAGCTGTTGGATATGTTCTG
This sequence comes from Triturus cristatus, assembly GCF_964204655.1. Classification (NCBI taxonomy): domain Eukaryota; kingdom Metazoa; phylum Chordata; class Amphibia; order Caudata; family Salamandridae; genus Triturus; species Triturus cristatus. The sequence continues at coordinate 364,411,202 of NC_140585.1, forward strand.
CGAGGCTGCAGGTGGGGCTCCAACATAGCACAAAAGTTCTGTAGGGTGGCAGACGGAATTTCCGAATGATCTCCTCATTCTCCATGTCTGCCAGCACTGTGAAGGAACGATGCAGATTTGGTCTCCTCCTAGTTGAGAGGAAAGTGGACACATGTCAATGCTATTCACCATGAGATGTGCACATCATCTTACGGGTTTGACTGACACAACGCCAACAATGACTGTCATCACAATGATTTAGAGAGCAGCTTACATGTAGGGACACCTTTAGCTACACTACTCCTACACTTGTCCCCTTTCACAAAGCAAGTACCTCCAAAACAACATCTGACTATGAGAATGCACATAGGGATATGGCCACATCTAGCATGGGCATGCCTGGGAGTATATCATCCAGCATATGTGGAAAAATGCAACACTATTGTCTCATACCTAGCTGCTGTACCTGCCACACCCTCAGGCGTAAGTTTAACATGGCACACATCAACAACACAATTACTACAGACTGAGCCTAAACAACAAGTGTGGGCATGATCCAAGATAAGAAGACTGTAAAATCTGCACATTCTTCATTAAGACATACATCGCTGTGATTTTCACTGCACTTTCACACATTGACATGTGTCCCCATTGGAGAGTCCATTTCACCACTGTTCTTTGTACATGCCCATCAATATCACAAGTGATGTGAGGGAGTACATGCCAATGTCCAAAATCACATACACAAACATGGCATGTGTAGTCAGCAGTGTGTTAAATGTCACACTGGCATTGTGTGCACAATGATGTGCCATTAATCATGTAGCCACTGTGCACTGTTAATGACTGCCCATTGGCCATTGACACAGCATGATGTGTCCATAGGTGCTGTCAAAGTGCTCTGCCACCCAAATCCCGGTCATTCATGTCAATGTATGGCACCCAAATAGCTGTAGCTACCGCCTGGCACCAGCGGTGTGTCACCGCCAATGCCCAAGTCACAATCGCGGTAGTGATAGATATATATGTATTGCCGAATGGCGGTTGTCATGCTCTGCCCCCCAAATCCCGGTCATTCATGTCAATGTATGGCACCCAAATTGCGGTAGCTATAGCCTGGCCCCTGCGGCGTGTCCATGGACCATGCCCTTACAGCCAATGGGAAGCTTAATCACGGTAGCTATGCAATTTGTAAAATCGCGGTAGACGTGCTCCGCCACCGCGGAGCCGATCATTGGATGCATTTGAAAAAGGCAGAACTGGAACACCAATTGCAGCAGCTTAGAACCACTGAAACAACCCCAGGGGGCTATAAATGTGTGGGAGAGAGCCTCACATTTCCACTGCTCCCAGGGACTGCTGACTGAGACCCCTCACCTGCTGCAGTCTCCAGTGACTGCTGCCTGAGACTTCTCACCTGCTGCTGCCTCCAGGGACTGCGGCCTTAGACCCCTCACCTGCTGCTGCCTCCAGGGACTGCTGCCTGAGACCCCTCACCACCCACTGCCGCTGCTGCTGTCACCTGGCTATAGTGATGGCGAGGACTGAGAAGATCCGGGCCAGTCCCACCACCAGTGACGAGCTGGAGGTCCTGGTGGACGAGGTGCTCACACAGTATCCAAGGCTATATGGAGCCCCAAATGTCGTGGTAAGTCTTCAACAGTGGGAGTGAGAGTGCAGGGGGGCACACATGTAGTTGATCTGATGCAGTATGTGCCTGAGAGTGTGGGGTTGTGTCATGCACTGCCTAACATGTTGTCTCCAGGGGTAAGGGGTCTGTAGCCTGTTTCACACGTTTCCCTGCCTGCACATCAAGATTGGTGGGACATAGATTGTCTTGTCAGCCATACAGTGATGCAGCAAGTTGATAATGCAGGAGTCAGGACAGTGATTGCTTGTGTGAATGGCTGTGTAGGTCCCTGTTGTCCATCTCAGTGTGAGCCCACCTGGCCTGTACAGTCACTGCCCAGAATGACAAGGACACATCACTGAATGTACAGTGTTACATGTTTTTTTTTTCATTACTCTCCATCAATGAGCCATCTCAGCCCTGTAGATTGCACACGACAGGCCTTGTGAGAAGGGTGTGTGTTTGTGAGATCATGTCCCTCAATGTGACATCCATGACACAGTGAGCCATTTACAGGGCAAGGGCATTGAGGGCTGTGCAGTGTTGGACACAGTGAGTCTACCCCCAAACATATGTTGATATGTAATGTATGTCTTGCTCTACTTAAAAAATGACAGTAAATGTGTGCAGACTACACATGCCTTTCTGTGCTGGCATCCCGCATGTGTATGAGCTAGGCAGGTACTGTGTCCATCCTCACACCTGCATGCATTTACGTGTGGTTCTCCCATGATGATGTACCTTCTGAGATGCATTCTTGTCCGATGTTTTCCCCCTCTTGCCTCCCATGCCTGCAGCTCAAAGTACACCAGCGTAAGGCAATTTGGTGGGCCATCGCTGTGAGAAGGTGGCCTGATATAGGCTGTCCACTAGTTCTAGTGGGCACCTTGTATCAGTCCAAACAACCCCTTCTGGTGAATGGTTAAAGACAACCTTATATGAAAGTTATCCTAGTGGTAGCTATGGAGAGCAGCCTTCAGGCTAAGTCTTGAAGGAATGTGAAGCAGCTTGTTTTACCAGTCTATAATCTCTTGAATGATCAAATGAAAAGACAACCACACCAGGCATATATTAAAAATATATATATTTAAGATAAATCACACCCCTCTAGTCTCTTTATGAGACTGGAGTTCGAAGTACCTTGTTTACAAGTGAGCAAGCATCAATAAAAGCACAAATACACGTTTGGGACCTAGGGGCATACTAAACCATATACCAAAAAAGTGGTATAAGAACCACGACTGGAATAGGTACTAGGCCTATTGCCTCTAGAATCGCTGGGACCCCAAGGAACCACCCAAGGTAGTGACACAGAGGACCCACGGGAGCTGTATGCAGTGTGCAATGTCGCGGTTGGAATTTTAAAGATTAGGGACACTTCTAATCGAGTCATGACCAAACCCTTTTGGACTTAAGAAGTTCTAGGGCTAGCACCCACGAGAGCACCAGGGTACTCGAGTTACCGCCGACGCTGACCTTCAGGGACCATTTTCATTGGGGGAACACGACTGGTAGGTGTAGCAGTGTGCGACCAATTGGGTTTACCTTTATATTCAGGCTCCCTTGAGCCGGTGGAGTCGACGGACTCTGGTTACGCACCTGCGCGCTACGAGAGGTACTAGACCTGATAACGATTTTAGCAGCTTACACAGCAACCCCACACTCATTTTCCTACTCCCTGCTGACGAGAGGCAACTACCTCGAAACACGTGTCCAGGGATGGCACACGCCACGCATACTTGCATTCACACTCGAGCATAGGTGTATCCGCCGACGCTGACCTTCAGGGACCATTTTCATTGGGGGAACACGACTGGTAGGTGTAGCAGTGTGCGACCAATTGGGTTTAACTTTATATTCAGGCTCCCTTGAGCCGGTGGAGTCGACGGACTCTGGTTACGCACCTGCGCGCTCCGAGAGGTACTAGACCTGATAACGATTTTAGCAGCTTACACAGCAACCCCACACTCATTTTCCTACTCCCTGCTGACGAGAGGCAACTACCTCGAAACACGTGTCCAGGGATGGCACACGCCACGCATACTTGCATTCACACTCGAGCATAGGTGTATCCGCCGACGCTGACCTTCAGGGACCATTTTCATTGGGGGAACACGACTGGTAGGTGTAGCAGTGTGCGACCAATTGGGTTTAACTTTATATTCAGGCTCCCTTGAGCCGGTGGAGTCGACGGACTCTGGTTACGCACCTGCGCGCTCCGAGAGGTACTAGACCTGATAACGATTTTAGCAGCTTACACAGCAACCCCACACTCATTTTCCTACTCCCTGCTGACGAGAGGCAACTACCTCGAAACACGTGTCCAGGGATGGCACACGCCACGCATACTTGCATTCACACTCGAGCATAGGTGTATCCGCCGACGCTGACCTTCAGGGACCATTTTCATTGGGGGAACACGACTGGTAGGTGTAGCAGTGTGCGACCAATTGGGTTTAACTTTATATTCAGGCTCCCTTGAGCCGGTGGAGTCGACGGACTCTGGTTACGCACCTGCGCGCTACGAGAGGTACTAGACCTGATAACGATTTTAGCAGCTTACACAGCAACCCCACACTCATTTTCCTACTCCCTGCTGACGAGAGGCAACTACCTCGAAACACGTGTCCAGGGATGGCACACGCCACGCATACTTGCATTCACACTCGAGCATAGGTGTATCCGCCGACGCTGACCTTCAGGGACCATTTTCATTGGGGGAACACGACTGGTAGGTGTAGCAGTGTGCGACCAATTGGGTTTAACTTTATATTCAGGCTCCCTTGAGCCGGTGGAGTCGACGGACTCTGGTTACGCACCTGCGCGCTACGAGAGGTACTAGACCTGATAACGATTTTAGCAGCTTACACAGCAACCCCACACTCATTTTCCTACTCCCTGCTGACGAGAGGCAACTACCTCGAAACACGTGTCCAGGGATGGCACACGCCACGCATACTTGCATTCACACTCGAGCATAGGTGTATCCGCCGACGCTGACCTTCAGGGACCATTTTCATTGGGGGAACACGACTGGTAGGTGTAGCAGTGTGCGACCAATTGGGTTTAACTTTATATTCAGGCTCCCTTGAGCCGGTGGAGTCGACGGACTCTGGTTACGCACCTGCGCGCTACGAGAGGTACTAGACCTGATAACGATTTTAGCAGCTTACACAGCAACCCCACACTAATTTTCCTACTCCCTGCTGACGAGAGGCAACTACCTCGAAACACGTGTCCAGGGATGGCACACGCCACGCATACTTGCATTCACACTCGAGCATAGGTGTATCCGCCGACGCTGACCTTCAGGGACCATTTTCATTGGGGGAACACGACTGGTAGGTGTAGCAGTGTGCGACCAATTGGGTTTAACTTTATATTCAGGCTCCCTTGAGCCGGTGGAGTCGACGGACTCTGGTTACGCACCTGCGCGCTACGAGAGGTACTAGACCTGATAACGATTTTAGCAGCTTACACAGCAACCCCACACTCATTTTCCTACTCCCTGCTGACGAGAGGCAACTACCTCGAAACACGTGTCCAGGGATGGCACACGCCACGCATACTTGCATTCACACTCGAGCATAGGTGTATCCGCCGACGCTGACCTTCAGGGACCATTTTCATTGGGGGAACACGACTGGTAGGTGTAGCAGTGTGCGACCAATTGGGTTTAACTTTATATTCAGGCTCCCTTGAGCCGGTGGAGTCGACGGACTCTGGTTACGCACCTGCGCGCTACGAGAGGTACTAGACCTGATAACGATTTTAGCAGCTTACACAGCAACCCCACACTCATTTTCCTACTCCCTGCTGACGATAGGCAACTACCTCGAAACACGTGTCCAGGGATGGCACACGCCATGCATACTTGCATTCACACTCGAGCATAGGTGTATCCGCCGACGCTGACCTTCAGGGACCATTTTCATTGGGGGAACACGACTGGTAGGTGTAGCAGTGTGCGACCAATTGGGTTTAACTTTATATTCAGGCTCCCTTGAGCCGGTGGAGTCGACGGAGTCTGGTTACGCACCTGCGCGCTACGAGAGGTACTAGACCTGATAACGATTTTAGCAGCTTACACAGCAACCCCACACTCATTTTCCTACTCCCTGCTGACGAGAGGCAACTACCTCGAAACACGTGTCCAGGGATGGCACACGCCACGCATACTTGCATTCACACTCGAGCATAGGTGTATCCGCCGACGCTGACCTTCAGGGACCATTTTCATTGGGGGAACACGACTGGTAGGTGTAGCAGTGTGCGACCAATTGGGTTTAACTTTATATTCAGGCTCCCTTGAGCCGGTGGAGTCGACGGACTCTGGTTACGCACCTGCGCGCTACGAGAGGTACTAGACCTGATAACGATTTTAGCATCTTACACAGCAACCCCACACTCATTTTCCTACTCCCTGCTGACGAGAGGCAACTACCTCGAAACACGTGTCCAGGGATGGCACACGCCACGCATACTTGCATTCAGACTCGAGCATAGGTGTATCCGCCGACGCTGACCTTCAGGGACCATTTTCATTGGGGGAACACGACTGGTAGGTGTAGCAGTGTGCGACCAATTGGGTTTAACTTTATATTCAGGCTCCCTTGAGCCGGTGGAGTCGACGGACTCTGGTTACGCACCTGCGCGCTACGAGAGGTACTAGACCTGATAACGATTTTAGCAGCTTACACAGCAACCCCACACTCATTTTCCTACTCCCTGCTGACGAGAGGCAACTACCTCGAAACACGTGTCCAGGGATGGCACACGCCACGCATACTTGCATTCACACTCGAGCATAGGTGTATCCGCCGACGCTGACCTTCAGGGACCATTTTCATTGGGGGAACACGACTGGTAGGTGTAGCAGTGTGCGACCAATTGGGTTTAACTTTATATTCAGGCTCCCTTGAGCCGGTGGAGTCGACGGACTCTGGTTACGCACCTGCGCGCTACGAGAGGTACTAGACCTGATAACGATTTTAGCAGCTTACACAGCAACCCCACACTCATTTTCCTACTCCCTGCTGACGAGAGGCAACTACCTCGAAACACGTGTCCAGGGATGGCACACGCCACGCATACTTGCATTCACACTCGAGCATAGGTGTATCCGCCGACGCTGACCTTCAGGGACCATTTTCATTGGGGGAACACGACTGGTAGGTGTAGCAGTGTGCGACCAATTGGGTTTAACTTTATATTCAGGCTCCCTTGAGCCGGTGGAGTCGACGGACTCTGGTTACGCACCTGCGCGCTACGAGAGGTACTAGACCTGATAACGATTTTAGCAGCTTACACAGCAACCCCACACTCATTTTCCTACTCCCTGCTGACGAGAGGCAACTACCTCGAAACACGTGTCCAGGGATGGCACACGCCACGCATACTTGCATTCACACTCGAGCATAGGTGTATCCGCCGACGCTGACCTTCAGGGACCATTTTCATTGGGGGAACACGACTGGTAGGTGTAGCAGTGTGCGACCAATTGGGTTTAACTTTATATTCAGGCTCCCTTGAGCCGGTGGAGTCGACGGACTCTGGTTACGCACCTGCGCGCTACGAGAGGTACTAGACCTGATAACGATTTTAGCAGCTTACACAGCAACCCCACACTCATTTTCCTACTCCCTGCTGACGAGAGGCAACTACCTCGAAACACGTGTCCAGGGATGGCACACGCCACGCATACTTGCATTCAGACTCGAGCATAGGTGTATCCGCCGACGCTGACCTTCAGGGACCATTTTCATTGGGGGAACACGACTGGTAGGTGTAGCAGTGTGCGACCAATTGGGTTTAACTTTATATTCAGGCTCCCTTGAGCCGGTGGAGTCGACGGACTCTGGTTACGCACCTGCGCGCTACGAGAGGTACTAGACCTGATAACGATTTTAGCAGCTTACACAGCAACCCCACACTCATTTTCCTACTCCCTGCTGACGAGAGGCAACTACCTCGAAACACGTGTCCAGGGATGGCACACGCCACGCATACTTGCATTCACACTCGAGCATAGGTGTATCCGCCGACGCTGACCTTCAGGGACCATTTTCATTGGGGGAACACGACTGGTAGGTGTAGCAGTGTGCGACCAATTGGGTTTAACTTTATATTCAGGCTCCCTTGAGCCGGTGGAGTCGACGGACTCTGGTTACGCACCTGCGCGCTACGAGAGGTACTAGACCTGATAACGATTTTAGCAGCTTACACAGCAACCCCACACTCATTTTCCTACTCCCTGCTGACGAGAGGCAACTACCTCGAAACACGTGTCCAGGGATGGCACACGCCACGCATACTTGCATTCACACTCGAGCATAGGTGTATCCGCCGACGCTGACCTTCAGGGACCATTTTCATTGGGGGAACACGACTGGTAGGTGTAGCAGTGTGCGACCAATTGGGTTTAACTTTATACTCGAGTTACCTCACCCAGGGAAGCCGGGTGCATAGGTGTCTTTTGGTGTCGGGTCGCGTCGTCGATTCCAATAGAAGCCTGCAAAGAACTGCTGCTGCTGTGAAGAGGAGAAGTGCCCAAAGATATCCAAGCCTGTCTCTAGGATGTAAGGATATTGAAAGCAGAGGGGACAGAGTCTGGGTCACTTGCCAGTGACCTACGGCAGGATGGACCAATGCCCACAGATGTTGGGTGCTTCAGGTGAGTTGATGGGTGTCTTGACTCTTCAGCCACGAGGTCCAGGAGGCGTCGACGAAGTCCATGAGCCGGATTCGCGCTGTCCCACGAAGTCTGTCGAGTGCTGCAGTGTCGGCGACCAAAATGGACCCAACAAGCTTTGGCAACGGTAAATGCTCACAGGAATGCAGAGAAAGGACTGTGGTGCAGACCACCAAGGTCTGAGGGACTCACCCAGTGAGGGTAAGTCAGGGCATGTCTGGAGCAACCAGGAACGCCCAATCAGAAAAGGAGTTGCCTTCATGGGGACCTGCTAGCCAACGGGCTAGTGATCGCGAAGGAGCGTCAAGCGGTCGCACTGGAAGCTGGCCCACGGGTCACTCATGGAGTGGAGGCCAACAATCTTCGGTGCAAGAGGTGCTCAAGGCTGGCGCTACTAGGAGCCCAAAGCACAACTTCGAGGAGGACCAGGAAGATAGTGTTGCTGCAAAAGTTCACGGTGTTCAGGGGTCACGGTTCCACATCACCCACGATAGCCATGGGCCTCAGCTTTGCTGTGGACTCAGGGTAGCCTCGGGGAAGTATGGAAATTCACCTCTGGGGATGCAGAGACTTCAGTGTCCAGCAGGAGCTTCAGAATTGCAGACCGGTCAGTTGCTTCTTTGGTGCCTGCCAAGCAGGGGAGTCACTCCTTGACCCCAAGGGAGATCTCTTCTAGTCAGAATAGAATGTCGAAGGTCCAGGATGTACGTTGCAGAGTTTCGTCCAGGGTAATCTAAGTCCTAGGGACTGGATTCCTATACTTATACTAAGTTTAGGGGATGGACTAACTCTAAGGCCCCATCTATGGGTGGGCCAGGAAAGAGGGATGGTTACACCCATTTCCTTTGTCCAGTTTCGCGCCAGAGCAGGGGCAGGTAGCCCCTGCAACCGGTTTGAACTGGAGTATGCACAGGGACACCAAGTGTGCCCCCAGTGCAGGACTTCAAAGCACCAGAGAGTGCTCCCGCCCAGCCCCAATACACATCAGCCTGTCTGGGGAGGTGGGGACACCTCCCCTCGACAGGAAACCTATTGTCCAGGCCTCCCCTGCCGGAGTTTCGGTCAGCAGCAGGAGGCCAGACCCGTGTCTGTGGCAGAGGCATCCATTTTGTGATGCCAGGGCTCAGGAAAGTCCTACCGGGTTTAGCCAGTGTGAACATGTCTCTCCCTCTAGAAGGGTGGAATGCTACCCCCGCCGCCAGAACTGGCGGGTGGTAGTATTCCAAAGCGTTTAACACCAATCACGACATGTTTTGATGCAGCCATCCCAAAGTTAGCATTTACCGCGAGGTTATAATGCACTTAAGAGTGTATGGTATGGCTGTATCACAGAACATGATCCGAATAGGGGCAGGACTCTGCCCCAACCAAATGCACATCTAGAATCGCCTGTAAGGCAGTCATCTCTTTCAAACAATTTTCTCCATATATTCCAACTGTTATCCGTGTTTTCGATACAATAACTAAACTTGTTGTTAACATTGTTAATCTCGCCAGACGCAGAGTGGTGCTTGCCAATTTTCATAATTTCTGATGATTATTAGGCCTGGGCGAAAATTTTGTTCCGTTCGCGGAAATTACGATAATTTGACATTTTCGCGTTCCGTGGAGAGCGCGAAAATGTCAAAATTTCCGCTTTCCGCAGCTTGGCGATAATTTGTTTCTTGCTTGCGCTGTAAAATAATACATTCTCGCGCGCGCGCTATCGCCTTACCTGAATCCCTGCGTTCGCCGACAAGTTTTCTTGATCCGGTTGCGTTCTCCATGAGATGTTGGATTGTTTTTAGCCATTTGCGCTGTCTCGCGACAGTTCGCGCCCGCAGTGACGTCATGCGTCGCGCGATCACGTCTTTCTTCTCGCGATCATGCACCGCGAGGCAACTCAAAACAAGATGGCCGCGCCCGCGAGCAACCACATGGGTAAGTTGGCGACCCGCAACCATGCGGAAAATCTCGCGAACATGCGGGAAAAAAAATTCCGCATCTTCGAGATATTTCCGCTTGTTTGTGATAATTTTAAACATTTTCGCGATAATTTGCGAAAGTGGATTTCGCAAATTCCGCCCACCCCTAATGATTATGCTGGGCTATTCGAACCTCTAGCAAAAACCACGAAAGATGCAAATTCGTCTGAGGCAGTGTTGTTTATTTTTTTTAAAACCCAATGCATTTCGGGCAACTGGGTGCCCTTCGTCAGGGGTCACTACAATGACAAATAAAAAAGCAAATATTACCATATTACACCTATCATTTCATCTATATTCATCCATTAATATACTAATAATTAAAATACTCAACGTAATTTAACATGCTTGATATCAAATGATTACTACTACAGAATATACCTCGCAGGGGAATGTAGGTTATGATGGCTAAGTTTAGGAGCTGTGTAAAAGTTCAGTAAAATATATGAACTGGAGAAACCTTCACGAGTACTCGATGACAATGGAACGTTGTTTTGTTTTTGTTTCAATTAATAACTTCTTTTATTCATGTGTTTATTACGTGCAGCTTGAGGTTTCCACAATAGCAATGGATTATGGGAAATGGAGTTGTGAAAACTGATTAATGTTATGCTGATGTCATTTTGCCGGCGGGAAAAGAGTGAATAGTTGACCAATAGGGTGCATTACACATGTTTAAATGACGGGTGGGAAGGTGGGAGTGTACTAACAGAAAGGGGAGGATAACTGAGGATGTTCGCGTGGTAACGGTTTTGGCAGGTAAGGAACTGTGTGATCGCAGAGTTGAGATTCAAGTAATGGCAATGCACGGTTGGGTGTGAAAGACTGGATGAGTTATGTTAGGTGTTAGAAAGGTATGGGTTCGTTGATCAAGTGTCAAAGGGGTTTGAAAGATGTGGAAAATGAGTTTGTTACAAACACTGTGTGTGTTTAGTTCTGAGTGTGATTGGATAGGTGGCTGTAAGCGGGTGTATGAAAGTATATTGAGGCGGGAACGTATGAAGGTGGTAATGATAAATGAGTTTGGGGTGAATGAGGTATTGCGAGGATTAAGGGGAATGTAGGTTATAGTCCAGTGGGATAGGTGGGTGCAATGGAAAGATTCAATGTACAGTATATGTATGCAAAATCGAATGGTGATACGCCAATACAAGAAAGCAGATGGCTACGTTTAGGAGTTGTGTGATTGAGAGAAACAACATTACGGGTTGAAAGGTTTAGAATCCCGTAATTTTTCAGTTTTCAGGTATATTCTGTAGTAGTAATCATTTGATATCAAGCATGTTAAATTACGTTGAGTATTTTAATTATTAGCATATTAATGGATGAATATAGATGAAATGATAGGTGTAATATGGTAATATTTGCTTTTTTATTTGTCATTGTAGTGACCCCTGATGAAGGGCACCCAGTTGCCCGAATTGCATTGGGTTTTAAAAAAAATAAACAACACTGCCTCAGACGAATTTGCATCTTTCCTGGTTTTTGCTAGAGGTTTGGATGGCCCGGCATAATCATCAGAAATTATGAAAATTGGCAAGCACCACTCTCTGTGTGGAGAGATTAACAATGTTAACAACAAATTTAGTTATTGTATCGAAAACACGGATAACAGTTGGAATATATGGAGAAAATTGTTTGAAAGAGATGACTGCCTTACAGGCGATTCTAGCTGTGCATTTGGTTAGGGGAAGAATCCTGCCCCTATTCGGATCATGTTATTCACTTGGTGCGTTTCGGGCATGGCACCACACAAAATAGCACGCATTCTGTTGAAATAATGGACAAATTGTGAATATGAAAAAAGGTGTGCATCCCTACTCTTGTGAATTCATGTATCACAGAACAGCCATAAGGAAGTATTTCCGACAGCTGCAGAGGGGCTCAGCTTATGCTTGGTCACCCTCTCACATAAAACCAAGCACTCTGCCTTCAGGATTGTCAAGGCCTGCCATAGGAGTGGCTTATAGGTTTATATGTGTCTGTATAGGGTAGTGATATAGGCAGCCTATAACACAGTAAGGGGTGCAAGCACACCCTTACCCAGGCTGCAGTAGCAGACCTGTGGTGTCATTTTGGAGTGCTTCCCAGGGGTGGCATAATATATGCTGCAGCCCCTGGTAGGCCTCTGAGGTACCTATGCCCTAGGTACATAGTATACCAAATACAAGGGGCTTATAAGACACTCCAGAATCCAATTAGATATGTACCTAATGTACATGGAAACCATTTTGGAGAGGAAGCAGCTAGACTGTGGTCCTGATTAGCATGGCCACAGCCAGACTAAGGTCGAAAAACAGTGAAACACCAGCAAAAAGTGGGGGTACCCATGTGAAGGAGATCCTACTCTCCTACAATCGGATGCAAGGTGTGGGCTTTGAGTGTCTCCAACCGACGGCGCACCCACTGTCACAAGAGGTGGGATGACATCTGCCGGCTGAGCAAGAACGTGGCGGAGATGACACTGGGACTGGCAGGTTGGCACGACGCATGACACGACTAATAGCCCGCATCTTGGCCGTATACAGCCTGAGCTGGATGCACGTTTGAAGGAGCATCAGCAGCAAACTAGGGGTGAGTATTCTAGGAAGGGTGACTTTGGCTGTGAGTGGCTGCATGTGTTACACAGCGTAGGCCAGCGCTTGGCTATGTGATGTTGGTAGTGTGATGCAGTGGCTTGTAAGTGGCCTCTGTGCTGGGTGCAGCTGTCATGCATTTGCCCTACCTGTACTTCCTAATGTAATATGAGTAATGGGCATTTACATAGCATTCTGAGTCGTGGGCTTCAGGTATCGTCTGCATTGGGGTAGTCTGGGAAAACACATGGAAGGGAACGGCAGTGTGCCCAATCTGAGTGTGCTTTCATCAATGCGTGCATTGCCTGACCTCAGATTTGTGAGGCTTAGACATTTGACACCAATGTGCAACAGTAGTTGTGCCCCAAAGTACAACATGGTTGATGGCATGGGCTCATGGCCATTGTGGAATGTCATGTCGGAGTTTGTACCTGTGTTGTCCCCTTCTGCTCCATCCAGATCTGACAGTGGAAACATGTTGTAGGGTTCATCCTGCCCCCATCAGGGCCCTAGGTGTGCTCTGAGCTATTTGTGTGTCTGGTTGAACGGAGCCACCGGCAGGATATTGTGTTGTGTGGTCATCACATGGCTCACTTATGCCTGGTTTTCTTGTGTACACGCACTGTTCGAGTTAAAAATTGAGGTTGCACAATGTTAGTGCACAGGGTGGTGTGCAACATGTAGATTTCTTCATCTTCACTGATGCTTTGCTTGCATATGTTGCTGCCACTGAACTGACCCTACATCTCTCTCTCTCATGCAGCATCACCCGTGGGCACGGAGGGACAGGGGACAGACACCAGTGATGAGGCATCAAGCACAACAGCTGCACAGGAGCACAGTGACACAGATGTGACCAGCGCCTCAGAGGTGGACAGGAGTCAGCTGGAGGGATTACAGCCAGAGACGCAAAGCTCAACATCATCTGATGCCAGCGGTGATGCAGCCATGTTGGCGGGCAAAGGGAACGGGGACTATGCCTCCTCTTCCACCACACAGCGTACAGTGCCCACCCTCCCACCTACTTCCGCTAGTTCTGCCCGTGTTCGCACCAGTAAGAAGGGAAGAGTGTCCTTCACCCCAGGCACCACTGCCCCTGCCCCTGTGCCCCCTGCTGCCATCAGTGCTGAGTCTGTGGACCTTTTGCGCCAGTTGTGTGTGGGCCAGACAGCTCTCCTCAATGCCTTCATTGACCACAACAAAAAGTTGGCACAGGTGGTTGCTTTCATGGAGGGCATACATTCAGACGTGGGTGGGCTACACCGGACTGTCCAATTTTTGTCCTCCGCAGTGACGGCAGCCCTTCTGGCACAATCTCGGAGTCCAGCTCCAGTCCCTTTGTCCACCCCCCTGCCAGTGGCCACATCTGGCGATAGTGACCACGCACCGCAGACATCAAGGTCAAGATACAGCACACGCAGCACACAGCAGCAGCAGCCCAAGCGGTCCAGGCTGCAGACACCAGACACAGAAAACTAAAGCCACCCCAGAGCGCAAAGACAAAAGCCCATCAGGGGACACCAAGGGCCACAAAGCCAAGAAGCAGACCTCAGTGTCACATGCCTCAGAGGCATCCCCAGCCAAGGACTTCCCTGTCCCAAAAGCATCTCACAAAGACAAGCAGACAGTTTCTATGCTCACTGAGAAGGCGGTGCCTGCTAAGAGTACACAAAAGAAGAGCTCCAAGGCAGATTCACCCACAACCTCGACTCTCATCCAAAGCCCAGTGAAGCAAGGAAAGGAGGGCACTGTAGGGGGTACACCTGGTAGACAGGGGATGGAGGGGCAAAGGCAAGGCCAGGCCAAGCGTACCGCTGGATGCAGTACGTCCCCAGAGGAAAGGCCACCGGCTGCACCTGATGCAGCTTTGGTGGTGAGTGTGCCTGTTGTGTCCACTCCACTTCCCATGCATTGTTGTCACATGGGGCTTTATTGCCTCCAGTATGGCATGTGGTGTGTGGTGTCATACCATCCCCTACCTGTGCTTCAGATGGATACCCATTGTGGATGATCACTCCTTCTATTTGTGTATGGTACACTCCTGCCATTGCCACTGCTGATGTAAACATCACTTCACTTTTATGTCAGCTGTCCCCTTGTGTTGCCTGTGTGTGCGCCTCACCATCACTTCATTTGTGACACTGTGCTTTGTGGTGCAGATCTTTGTACAGGAGCAATGTGCCACTCAGGACATTTGCCCAACTGGTTATATGTTATTTTCTTGTACTGTTCAGCAGTCATGGTTGCTCATATGCAGTTCAACTGTTTGTGCTGCACAGTCCTCTGGTCATGTTGTTTCCACTTTGGTGTCCCAGACATGTGCATCTGTGGGTGTTGGGTCAGGTGTATGTATGTTTGCTGAGGTACTGATTTACTTCCTGAGTGGGATGTTGTCAGTGTGCTGTTTTGATTGTTGTTGTTGGTGTTCATGGTGTGTCACTCATATCTGTGTGGAACTGGTATGTTTGGTGTGCACACACTGCTTGTTGTGCATGCAGTACTGTGAGTTTATGTTGCCTTGTCCTTGCCTGGTGTGCATCCCCTGATATCCTGCTGTGTTTGCTACGTTAATTATTGGCATGTGCAACTGCTGTGTGTTTGATGTGGCTGTGTGCAGTGTTTGGGCTGTGTTGTCTCTTGCAGCTGACAAATGCTCTGTGTGTGGTGTTCTATGTGCATGTCAGTGTGTGTGTGTTTTGTTGGTGTGGTGTGTTTCATTCAGATGTGTGTTGCCAGTGTGGTGTGCCTTACTTGTGTGTCTGTCACATGAACTTGGGTCTATTCTAGTTCCTGTGCTTGTGTTAGGTGCGTCCTTGATGTTTTCTCCTCTCATATTTGAGCTGTCTCTTGTCTTTCTTGTGCATGTGCAGGCATGTGGTACACTGTGACACAATGTATTCTTGATGGGTGGTGTGGTATGTCTGTCTGTGTGTCATTGTAGGTCCATTTCTCCCAGTTCGTGTCCATGATTGTTTTGTGATGGTGCACTTCTTGTCTGTGTTGTGGTATGTTGTCTGTGCATTGTTCCTGACTGATGAGGTTGTGCACTCCTGTTCTGTCTGCGCTCCCATTGCCTTTCCACAGTTTGGCTGCACGGGTCATGTCTGGTCTTGTTGTGCTTCTGTGTGTGTTTTTGTTGAGTTGTGTGTTTGGCTGTGGTTTTTGTGCAGACATTGGTTCAGGCATCCCTGTGTGTATGTGATGTTTGTGGATACCCCCAGGGAGTGTGATTGTTTGTCTGTGTATTGACTGGACATTCTGTGTGTCTGACACTGGTGTTGTGTGCAACAGGGGGGTATGTGTGAAGATTCCTACTTGTGTTTGACAGTCATGGCCTGTGTCAATGGGCCCTGGGTGTAGTGCTGCTGACATACTCCTGTCACGTATTTGGATACATATGTGTGGCTGTTCACTGTTTGACTTCAGGGCCTTCCTTTCATCCCTGTGCCTATACATGGGTTACCTTGCTGTCTCCTTGAGTTGTTGCACTGAGGTGACTGTGGTTTGACTTCACTCTCTGTGCCAGCCATGTGTGATTTGATGGGCTGAGGGTGTTGCTATATGTTCCTTGTCTTGCATGTGATGTACACATGCTTGGTAGTTAGCTCTTTGGCCTTCCATTTGTGGGCACCTCACTTTAGCTTTCCTATATGTTGTCCTCCATTGCTGCTGGCATTTGGTCTGTGTATGTAATGTAGCAAATTTCACTCGAGGATGTTTGGTATTCCAAACAAATTTCCGAATTATTTGTTCTAGTTCCTTAATATAGGAAATCAGAATTTTCAGTGGAAGATTGCTGAAAAGAAACATAAGCAATGGAAGTATCGACATCTTAATCATCGAAATCCGTCCTATTAATGATAGATTAAGCAGAGTCCATTTGTCCAATACATTTTTCACTTTTATAAGCATTCTATTATAGTTCAGGGGAAACAACTGAACGTATATCCCCAAATATCTAATTGGATGCGGTGGTCTTATGGCGATGGAAGCGGGAATATCCGCTAGAGTGGAGTTAAAAAGAAGGATTTCAGTTTTTGCTTGGTTTACTTTGTAACCCCCCACCTGCGTACATTTCTGTATTTCATCCAGTGCGTTTTGAACATTAGATCCCCCGGCCTTCAGATATAAAATAATGTCATCTGCATAGAGTTTGATTTTTGCCATCCCCTCAATTGGAGGCAAAATCAACAAACTCTTCCGCAGCCTGACAGCCAAAGGTTCAATAAAAAAGGAAAACAAAAGGGGGGGATAAAGGACAACCTTGACGTGTGCCTCGCTTAATTTGTACCCTACCAGCCTCTTCTCCGTTTATAACAACCTTGGGTTCCGCACAGCTATAGAGTTCCTTTAACATTCCTAAAAAAAATAACGGAAACCCAAATTTATTCAAAATAAAAAATAAAGTACTCCAATCTACCAAATCAAAAGCTTTTTTGGCATCCATCAACATGACCACTGCATCCATCTTATTGGTAGAAAAATAATCAATGGCTCGTGTTAAGAAATATGTGTTAGCTGCCATCAATCGGCCCGGAATAAAACCATTTTGGTCCTCATGTACCACCTGTTGTACAGATGGGACAATTCTTTTTGCCCAAATTTTCATAAATATTTTATAATCCGTATTCAATAGACTTATTGGGCATTAAGAATTGGGATCGCTGGGATCTTTATCTTTTTTAAGAAACATTACTAGGACAGATTCCTTAAAGCTTTTTGGAATATCCAAACCCTCCTTTATCTGGTTAATACTTTAGTTTCTGTTATCCAGGTAGAGTCTTGTAATAAGGATTTATCGAATTGCCATCTGGGCCTGTTTTTCGGAGTAATTCTTATCCTTAATATAAATGAGACTAAAGAGTGATCTGAGAAAAGGTTAGAAAGTATTTCTGTAAGCCCATTAGCGATGGGATGCTGATCTAAATCTAGCTGAATAGCAGGTATACTGCTGAAGTCCGGGATGCCCCAGCCTCCAGGGGTCTGATAAAGAAAAATCTTCTGTTAGTCTATTTATTAACTTTGTGGTTTTGGGCTTTAACTGACGCTTCGCCTTATTAGATGTATCCAGTCCCAAATGATGGATAAAATTAAAATCCCCGCCGATAATTAACATACCTTCCAATTGTGCTATCAACTGATACATTTGCTCTAAGGCCGCCGTATCGTCAGGGCTATTTCATCCAACTTCACTTTTACCCAAATCCATCTTCCTTTACCATCCCGTCGTACCTCTTTAACCTGCCAATCCAGTGAATTAGAGAACAAAATCCCTTCTCCTCTTACCGCTAAATTGGCAGATGAAAAATAAGCTTGTGTGTATTTCTTAGGAAGGGATATTTTCGGAATTTCAGACCTAAAATGGGTTTCCTGAAGAAATACAATTTCCGGGGAAAGAGAATCAATCCAATTTAAACAGGCTGAACTTTTTCGTGGATTCAATAATCCATTAACATTACATGTAACAATTTTTATATTCTCCATTTTTGATTCCATCCTAGATATCTTCGTAACTCACTAGTGGTTTTTTCCAACACAGAATCCATCCTGCCAATTATTTCATCCTTTATACGGATATCTCCTAAATAATTCTGGTACCACGACAGCCTTATCCTAATAACTATACTGCTTTCTTGTTCATTTTTTACCTCAGCAAACCCTTGTGACACCCCACCCTGAACTCCCACCCCAACACTCGCAGCAAACGGGGAATTGCCCACCATACCCCCTGCCTGCTCCAAGGAACTAGCATCCAATCTTGGTATCATGTTGTTGCACCCTAAGGGATCCCAGGCCCACCTCCGCTCATACTAGAGACGTGCCTTGGAGAGAAGAAAAAAATATATATATAAGAGAGGAACTTAACTAACACTCTCCTACAATCACAACTTGCTCACTATTTGTTCACAGTAATTTTCTGTAGAAGCTCCTGAGCTTCTTCTAAATTTGCGAACATATGAAACTTGCCTTGCACAAGCACACGTAATTTAGACTGTTGAGCTATAGACGCCTGAGCTCCTTGTGCTTTAAACAAATAAAGAAGTTTCACAAATTCCTTTCACCGGCGGGCTGCAGTAGCGGACATATCAGAAAAAATACGGCAGCTTGGACTTCTGGAGTTGAGATCTGTCGCATTTGTATAGCCAGAGACAGTAACCGCTCCTTAATTCTAAAATCTGCAAAATTAACAAGAATAGTTCTGGGTAATGTCGAATCCTGGAATGGCTGAGCTGGAACTCTGTGTGCTCTTGTAATGGTTAAGTCACCAGAGAAGCCTGAAAGAACACTGTTTTTAATAAATGACTCCACCCACTGAAGCATTTGTGTCCCCTCGCAGCCTTCTGGCACCCCCACTAGGTGCAGATTGGAGCGCCGGGAGTGATTCTCCAATTCCTCGATTTTGGTCTCTAGACTAAGTTTTTGTTTTTTTGCTACGTCCGCTTGTTGCTGAATCGTCATCATCTGATCCTCAAGCTGGGATATTCTAGACTCAGCCTCCTGCAGCCTGCCCGGAAGACTAGCTACAGCTTCTTCAATTTTTGTCAACCGATGGTGCAGGGCTGCAATCTCATTTGCTCGGGTCGTTTTCATATTGAGAATCTCATCTAAGATAAGATTTAGCATTGATTTTATGTCAGACTGGAAACTAGCCCCATTATCCAATTGCAAGGTCTCAGATGGTCCCGTACCGACTGCCTCTGTAGGATCTTGATCTTCTACAGCGATGATTTTTTCCAGCAATGAAGTCGAGGGAGGATTATTTAGTGCATGTTGTATGCTATACAAATTGGCAAACCAGTTCCTGCCAGTACCTAAAACTCTAGCTGTCAAGGACTGTACCCATGAGGCACAGGGTCAAGACTGATTTGCATATGGCTGGGTTCAAACTGGAAAGGCATGGTCAGCAAAAAAACGATTGATTTAGGCCCAGATCTCTGTACTGGGGTGAATGTATGAAATTGTTCTGTATTCTGTCCATCAACTGTTGTTTTTGCTTTTGTCACACCGAGTGGAAAGGGTATGGCCAGACCTGGGTCCCGTGCTCTCCATGCCCCTGGAATCAAGCTATCCTGGCTGAAGAGAGGTGAAACCCCGAAACCGGTCCTAGGATGCTTTTTTCCAGTCCAGGGAGGACCTGGCTTGGCAGTTCGGGCTGGACTGTACCCATGAGGCACAGGGTCAAGACTGATTTGCTTATGGCTGGGTTCAAACTGGAACGGCATGGTGAGCAAAAAAACTATGGATTTAGGCCCAGATCTCTGTACTGGGGTGAATGTATGACATTGTTCTGCATTCTGTCCATCAACTGTTGTTTTTGCAATGATTGCTTTAAGTCATGGTTCATTCACTCCACAACTGAGTTGCCCTCAGGCCTGTATGGCGACGAAAATTTGACCTGCACTCCCAAAGACCTCATGGTATCCTTGTACGCCTTAGAGGCGAACGCAGGACCCTGGTCCGAATGGAAAGTGCCACATGCAAAAATTCCCACAAAGACACGCAAATCCCTGATTACAGTTTGTGCATCAGCACTGCATTGTGGCCACACCCATAGAAAACGTGTGCACGAATCAACTGCAACTAAGATACATTTCTAGGCAGTATCTGAAGAAAATGAACCGCCGTGATCCAGATAAACACATCCAAAAGGTATATTTGAAATGCACAGCTTCGTTTGTGGTGGGCGTGTTACCGTAGAGGGTTTAATCTGTTGACAAATGTCACAAGAAAGCACATAATTACGGGTTTGTTTATATAGGCCACGCCACCAGTAACGCTGCTGCAAGATAGAAACAGACACTCCAGCATGGGCCGAAGCCATGCCTTCGTGTGCGGCTGTTATCAGCGAAAGTCTGCGGTCTGCTTTGGGAATCAACCTGTCACCAACGTCATGAATTCTCACATAAGGAACTTTATCAGGACTTAAATGATAAGACTATTTAGAAGGGAAACCCTGTGGGTAATTTCCGCCCTTCTCTGTAGCAGCTATTGCTGCCAGGATGTCATTATCAATCTTATTCATGGATCTTGTGAAAGCTGCAACTGAACACGTGGCTACTGCTGATTTAGCTGCTTCATCAGCTAAGCTATTGCCGACCGCGTGTACTCCTACACGCTGGTGGCCAAGAGTATGAATCACATGTGTGAGAGGCAGACGTTCTTTAAGATCTGCGACTCAAACCCAAAGCATTTTATGCTTAATTGCGCTGCCTTTAGAATCACGATAGTCATTCTGAGACCAAAAGAATAAGTTGTCATTGAAAGACTGAACACAGTGGTAAGAATCACTTACAATCAAAGTAGTCACATTAGGATCTGGAAACTCCAGAGCAAGTACCAGAGCACGCAGCTCCGTTAATTGGGCGGTACAGTCACCTAGTGCCTGTGTGTGTACAGAACTAGACTTGAACTCTCCGTTCACTATGGCACCTGCCACAAAAAGCGCATGCTGCGGAATAAGAATGTTTTGACCCGGTCGCCGGTTGCGCCGAACCGTCGGTCTAAATGATACAATGGTACTCCTATAACAGACGCATTGACAGAGGAGCAGGATGAACAAACTCATACTGTAAAAACTCCTGTGTTTGCAGTGGGGAGCTAAAGATAAATGTGACATCCAGAGATGTCAACGAAGTAGCCCATTGTATCCAACGCGGATGTAAAGCCTTTGAACCAAAAGACATTTCTCCTGCGCCAGTGCGCGTTCCTTCAGGATCGCCATCTGCACAGCAGTCAAGACTTCTTCAACAGTGGAAAATCGCAGTTCAGCCGAAGTGTACAAATGTGATTTGTAAGCAAGAGGTACTGTGTCACCTTCATTAAATGTCAAGTAAGTGAAACCCACTGCACCTGGCACGATTGATATCACCAGGTTTGTGTGGTTATCACATTTCAACAAGTATTTAGATTCACGAAGATCAGACTGCAAAGATTGCAGGATAGCTGATTGTTACGGAAGCCACCAGGCTTTGGAAAAGTTAGGTAGTATCAAAGCATACAATGGATTGATACGCTGGGCATATTCGGGAATGTAAGTTCGACCGAAATTTAAAAATCCCAGCAACGACTGTAGTTTTTCAGGGTTGCAGGAGGACGTAGACGTGCGCATTTCTCCAGGAAGTGAGGCGCTAAGCCTCTCCCTTCATTATTGAGCTCGTAGCCCAAGAACAACACTGTGTACTTTGCAAAATGTGATTTTGCAAAGTAAAATTTATAGCCGTAGTCTGCAAACAAAACTATGATGCGGTCCACACGACAAAGATGCGGCCATACTTTGTTGTCCGTGAGATAATATCATCAACGTACGAGTACGCATCTGGGTCTATGCCGTCTAACAAAGCGAATACACCCGGGCTGTTTTTGTAGCCCATGGTCAAACGCCGAAATAGTTTTCATTTACCGCTTGCGGTAAAGGCGGTCCATTGACTGCTTTCAGGGGACAAATTGTGACTGAAAAAGCCATTGGCAATGTCAAGCGTTTTATATTTTTTACGAACAAGATTGTCTACTAGAGCAGAACTATGGGTATTCTGCACCGCACAGGTGCGACGATGAGAGTTCAAATGCCGGTAATCCAAAACTAAGCGGTACAACCCATCGGGTTTAGTTACAGTAAAAAGAGGGTTATTCATTGGTGACACACATGTCTCAATCACTCCTTGATACTCTAATTGTTCTAGAATCTCAGAACGGGAGCTTTTTGCCTCCCGCCGGAGGGGATACTGGGGTTGCGGCTGTGGCATAGACCGTTATAGTATCTTTATGCCAGCCCACCTGAGTACGGTACAGAGCAGGTGCAAGCACCAAAGCCCACTCTTCTGAAAAAGCCTTTGCTTGCTCCTTGGAGACATTATGTGAAAAACTTGGGAGTATAACCTCCTCTCACCGCAGAGCGGCCAGAATAAAAGGCGGGGGCCAATCAGCCTCTGCCTATACAATGTCATAAGAAGAAGTTAGATTTTCCCCAAAAATCCCTTTAATTACACGTTGTATGTCACCTTCAATCAGAAGAACTATATCATATAATCTGTTAGGGGGAGCCACTCGGGTGTCAGCCGTTTCAACTGTGATGAATGTTTCAGTAGCTGTCGCCTCCAGAAATGGACGCAGTGCTTGCCGCACTATGGTAACGTCCGCTGTCTAGCAGCGTTACTGCCCACGATAGGTTCCGTTGCCGGGTCCTCACCGTCTGTGGCATATCTCGCTGTTAAAGCAGAAACTTTCTTTTTCTGAAACTGTGGGTGCTGTTGAGGAAAATCGTCTGGTTTCCCTTTTCCGTCAGCCTCACGAGGTTGCTCACGTCCTTGCGGGGTACCTCGAGCTCTGCCACACTCCTGTCGTTCCCCGCCACCAGCCTGTGAGCCCGATGTTCCCTGTGAAGAACTGGGAGAATGTTGATCAGGAACCTGAAACCTGCCAGGAGACCTAATTCTCGCGCGGTCGCGCAAATCATAAGTGCGCTCAGAAGATTCGGGTACCGGTGATGCTGCACGCGACCCTTGTTTCTGTTGTTGCTTTTATTTTTTTCCAATTCTTTGTAGGAAAGTTAGGACGGTCGTCTTTAGTAGACTGTGCCATCGGTGTTTGCTGTTGTGCTGGTATTCTAGCAAAAGGCTTAACACCCAAACTATTGGGTCCAATGGTCTTATAAGCATCTGCAATGATTTTTGGTAATTTGCGGGGTTTCTCTTCCTCTGGGATAAGGCGCAAAGCATCAGACACTTGAAAGTTAACTGCATCTCCCTTGACATTAGCAAGGATTAAATCATTAACTACGTCGAACACTCCAACCAACCTCATCCCCAACTCCACACTTGCCTCCGGTCCGTGCTCATCCTGAACACGCTTAACCACGGAGGGTAGTACAGTCATAGAGGGTGTGCCAAAACACTTTGCATACACCGCCGTGAACACTTTACCCCAATTTTCACATTCGGTTACTTCTGGAATTAAGTCTATTTGCAAACTAATAGTTAAAATTCTGTGTTTCTCCACAGGAGTGGTATTTGAAAATACCGCTTCCAGCTGGTCAAATTTCTCAGCAAGCCAGTAAGGTATATCATCCTTATTCTGTCGACGCTTGCCCATAACCGAATTAACCATGATGGGACTAATAGTGAGTCTGCCAGGTCCAGCTGGTTGTGCTGTATCCCCAGGTACTCCCACCTGGAGATTGTGTGAGACTTATTGTACTAGAGCCCTATGCACCTCGATTAAGAATGCACAGTTCGTCAATTGGGACTGCTAGATAACGTGGATGTAGTGTGTATCCGGCCAAAACCGGCCAAGTGGACCCCGGTATCGATAAAGGACCTAAACGGACCAGAGTCACTGAATGGGGTAAGGCGCCATTAAACCAAATACAGTGTTGCCATGCCGAAATCGAAACTTTAAGAGTTCTGTATGGCCGATATGCATGAGGTAGTGCATGAGGTGGTGCAGTGGGAGTGTATACATGGAACAAGTTATCATCTCCATTCACTGCCGGAAAAGTTACCCAAGAATAAAACCTCTCAAAGTGATACCCGGGTCAGGCATTCCAAATGACGACGGAGTGGAGCGCGGCTATGTGCCGCAATATCGACATCAGCCATAAGGACTAAGAAAAGAGAACAACTTAATGCGTGGCAGCGCGATAGGGTAATGTAATGTAATGTAATGTAATGTAAAAATTACTTATAAAGCGCGGCATTCACCGGACGGTTTCTTGGCGCTATTCACTTTAATCAACAAGAGGCAGAAGCAAAAGTGAGGAGAAAGAGATTTATGAATAAATACCGAGAAAAGGGTAGGTTTTTAGGAGGGACCTGAAGTGAAGATGAGAGGGAGAAAGTCTCAATTCCAGCGGTAGAGAGTTCCAGAAAGAGGGTGCCAAAAAGGAGAATCTGAGACCACCGTGTTTTTTGCGCTTGAAGCGGGGAGTCTGAAGGAGCGCAAGATGAGAGGAGCGGAGATTCCTAGAGGGGGTATGAGGATGCAAGAGGGAGGAAATAAAGGAGGGACCGGTGCCTGCCAGAGATTTATGGGTCAGGCAACCAAGTTTAAACTTGCAGCGCTCCGAAATAGGAAGCCAATGGAGGGCCTTGAGGAGAGGACGGACATGGTGATGTTTCGGTTGGTGATAGATAAGGCGAGCTGCTTGATTCTGAATAAGTTGTAGTCTGTTGATTTGATATTGTGGGATGCCAACATACAGGGCGTTGGCGTAGTCGATTCGAGAGATGACTAATGCCAGTAGTACCAAGGTGAGGGCTTCAGTGGTCAGAAAGTGGGCAATTTTCCGGATCTTCCGAAGCTGGAAGAAGCAGGCGGACACAGTGGCACTGACCTGATGCTGCATTGAGAGGTCTTGGGAGATGTAGACCCCGAGGCTTTTCACTTTATCAGCAGGGTGGGGGGGAGGGCCGAGGGAAGAGGGCCAGAAGGTGGAATTCCAGGGATTGGAAGGGCCTCCGACAAGAACGAGCTCCGTCTTGTCGGGATTAAGTTTAAGATGGTGAGTGCTCATCCAATTACTGATATGGCAAAGGGTGGACTGGAAATCTAGAGCCGCTTCGTCCGAGGAGTCGAGATTGAAGACGAGCTGTATGTCATCTGCATAGTTAAATGCAGTGACATTCCTACCGCGGAGGGAGCGGATCAGGGGGGTGAGGTAAAGGTTAAAGAGAAGGGGTGACAGGGATGAACCCTGCGGGACACCGCAGGTGACTCTCGTCTGGTTTGCCGTAAACTGAGAGAGACGGACCGATTGATGGCGGTCTGCAAGGAAGGAACAAACCCAGTTAAGGGCCGTCCCGCTGATGCCTGCCTCTTTGACACGGTCGACTAAGATGGAGTGATCGACCGTGTCAAAGGCCGCTGACAGATCTAAGAGCACCAGGGCTTGACTGGTGTTGGAGTCGGCGCCTCTACGGAGTTCCTCCATAACAGAGAGGATAACCGACTCTGTCGAGTGGGCAGGTCTAAACCCAGCTTGCTGTGAGTCTAAGAAATTGGAGTCCTCGATAAAGGAACTGAGGACGCTGGTCACGTGCGTCTCGAGTACCTTGCTCAGGTAAGGCAGGAGAGAAATGGGGCGGAAGTTGCCCAGGACCGTGGGGTCGGCGTTGTTTTTTTTTAATATGGGGATAACTTCGGCGTTCTTGAACTGGCAGGGGACCACGCCGAGCAACAAAGAGTTGTTCAAAAGGGCCAGTGGGGGGCCAGGACAGGTCGAAAAAGCGGTCCGGAGAATTGCCGGGGGGCAGCAGTCTGTGGGGGAACCGGATGAGACTTTGTGGAGCAGGGGGAAAAAGACTTCATCGGATATAGGAGGCAGCTGTGACAGGGAGCGAGAGTTGAGGAAGGGAGCGGCCTCTGGGGGAGACATTGCTGGAGATCTGGAGGAAATACTATTTTTGATTTTACTGATTTTGTCTATAAAAAATTGGTTAAGGGAATCGCAGAGTGCCTGAGAGGGGAGGGGTTTGATGGTCACTCTATCCGGGTGTGAAAGTTCCTCCACAATCGCAAAAATGTCTTTAGATTTTTTCACAGAGTTGAGAATTTTTGTGGAAAAATAGACAGATTTTGCAGTTGAGATTGCATGTTTGTATTCTCCGGATAGTTTGAAGAAATGGACTTTTTCTAAGGGGTCGTAGTTTCGACGCCAGCGGCGCTCAGCTTGGCGAAGTCCCAGTTTAAGGGATTTGAGGCTATCGGAGAACCAGCGATGAGCGTCAGGAGGGCGCTTAGTTCGGATAGACTTAAGGGGGGCGACTATGTTGCTGGCAGATTCCAACCAATCGACGAGAGCGGCTTCCTGAGAGTCTGGAGGGCCTAGGCCAGGTGGAGCAGAGGATGTTAGGGAGGAGAGAAGGAGGTCAAGGTTGGCTTTATTCCAGTTACGGGCCAGGAGGCTAGCGCCACGGCTGCGAGAGGGCGGTGGGGGGACCAGAAGAAGGAAAGAGATTAAGGAATGGTCTGACCAGAGGCAAGGGAGGATTGTGAGTGATGTGATTTCGAGGTTGTAAGTCCAGACCAGATCTAGGGTGTGGCCTTTAGAATGGGTAGCTGTGTGGATGTGCTGACGGCCATTGAGGCTGCTTAATAAATCGGTGAAGGCCAGAGAGTGGGGACTTTCATGTGGGTCAGATGGCCAGTAATTAAAGTCTCCTAAAACCAGGAGTTTGGAGTTATTGAGTGTAAGCTGGGATAGAAGATCGCCAAAAAGGGAGGGGAAATTGGGCATGGGTTGAGGGGGGCGGTATACCAGGACACAGGTAAGCAGGGACACCGAGGATTCGAGTCTAATAACCAGGCAGTCGGCCTGGGGAATGGTGAGTAGAGAGAGGGAAGAAAATCTGAGAGGGAGTTTAATAATAGCGGCTACGCCACCTCCGGATTTGCCAGCTGGACGGTTGGCTTGAAGAATGTAATACCCAGGAGGAATAGCTGCCAAGATATCGGGAGAGGAGTCCTCTTTCAGCCAGGTCTCAGTTAGGAACAGGATGTCGGGGCGGTCTGAGTCCAGAAGGTGGTATATATCGTGTTGGTGGCTGATAAGAGACCGGGTGTTGAGGTATGCAACTGCTAGCTCCATGTTAACAGGTAACTGGGCAGGCCGGGTGATGGAGGATGGAAGGGCCCTGAGCTCAGGAAAAACACTACGAGCGTTAAGAATCCCCAGTTGAAGGAGTTTTGAATGGCTGGAGAGGTCTAGCGGCAAATGAGAGTGTAATGCAATCAAGTCCATAGGGGCATAGGAGGTAATTAGGGCAGAGTGACGGGCCCCTGCCGGCCGCGGACGGGCGCAGACGGGCTTGCCTTAGGCGCGCCTTCGGTGCGCATCCGTCGCGCCCGCTGCGCTCGTCCGCTGCGCTGCCGGGGGTGACACATATTATATACCAGTGAAAGAAAGGGTTGGGAGGGGGCGTGGCCTGCGTGAGTGGGCGTGGCCTAAGGCTCGCGGCGAAATGGCGGCAAGAGTGGTTCAAGCACCTCACCCGAGGCAGCGAAAGCAACGCTGTGCGGGGGTGTATGACCCAACTGGAGGAGATATGCCAAGGGAGAGTTTCAACACACAGGTAAAATACACACAATACAAAGTTTGTTTTAAAAAGAAATGCAGCGAAGAGCGCTACTCCCGGCTGTGCCTCAGGAGAGCAAAGTGAGTCTGGGGGTGGCGCTAGTAGTCAGCGCTTAAAAACAGTCCTGGCGGAGGGGGCGTGGCCTGCGTGAATGGGCGTGGCCTAAGGCTCGCGGCGAAATGGCGGCAAGAGTGGTTCAAGCACCTCACCCGAGGCAGCGAAAGCAACGCTGTGCGGGGGTGTTGACCCAACTGGAGGAGATATGCCAAGGGAGAGTTTCAACACACAGGTAAAATACACACAATACAAAGTTTGTTTTAAAAAGAAATGCAGCGAAGAGCGCTACTCCCGGCTGTGCCTCAGGAGAGCAAAGTAAGTCTGGGGGTGGCGCTAGTAGTCAGTGCTTAAAAACAGTCCTGGCGGATGGGGCGTGGCCTGCGCGAGTGGGCGTGGCCTAAGGCTTGCGGCGAAATGGCGGCAAGAGTGGTTCAAGCACCTCACCCGAGGCAGCGAAAGCAACGCTGTGCGGGGGTGTATGACCCAACTGGAGGAGATATGCCAAGGGAGAGTTTCAACACACAGGTAAAATACACACAATACAAAGTTTGTTTTAAAAAGAAATGCAGCGAAGAGCGCTACTCCCGGCTGTGCCTCAGGAGAGCAAAGTGAGTCTGGGGGTGGCGCTAGTAGTCAGCGCTTAAAAACAGTCCTGGCGGAGGGGGCGTGGCCTGTGCGAGTGGGCGTGGCCTAAGGCTCGCGGCGAAATGGCGGCAAGAGTGGTTCAAGCACCTCACCCGAGGCAGCGAAAGCAACGCTGTGCGGGGGTGTTGACCCAACTGGAGGAGATATGCCAAGGGAGAGTTTCAACACACAGGTAAAATACACACAATACAAAGTTTGTTTTAAAAAGAAATGCAGCGAAGAGCGCTACTCCCGGCTGTGCCTCAGGAGAGCAAAGTAAGTCTGGGGGTGGCGCTAGTAGTCAGCGCTTAAAAACAGTCCTGGCGGATGGGGCGTGGCCTGCGCGAGTGGGCGTGGCCTAAGGCTCGCGGCGAAATGGCGGCAAGAGTGGTTCAAGCACCTCACCCGAGGCAGCGAAAGCAACGCTGTGCGGGGGGTGTATGACCCAACTGGAGGAGATATGCCAAGGGAGAGTTTCAACACACAGGTAAAATACACACAATACAAAGTTTGTTTTAAAAAGAAATGCAGCGAAGAGCGCTACTCCCGGCTGTGCCTCAGGAGAGCAAAGTGAGTCTGGGGGTGGCGCTAGTAGTCAGCGCTTAAAAACAGTCCTGGCGGAGGGGGCGTGGCCTGCGCAAGTGGGCGTGGCCTAAGGCTCGCGGCGAAATGGCGGCAAGAGTGGTTCAAGCACCTCACCCGAGGCAGCGAAAGCAACGCTGTGCGGGGGTGTATGACCCAACTGGAGGAGATATGCCAAGGGAGAGTTTCAACACACAGGTAAAATACACACAATACAAAGTTTGTTTTAAAAAGAAATGCAGCGAAGAGCGCTACTCCCGGCTGTGCCTCAGGAGAGCAAAGTGAGTCTAATAATTCAAAAGAATAATAATACCATTTAAATATATCAAACTTGAAAAAAACTTATAAAAACATCAATATAGGTAGGTATGACGTCACAGCTGTTTTTCCGGAAAACAGAAGCAAGGATATTGTGGACAAGGACAAGTACTACTAAAGTGCCTCGTAAATAAGTACCAGACCAAATGTTAGGTGCGCCATGTTGCAGGGATTCTGCACATACACAGAACTATGCGCAGGAAAGCAGGACCTCGGTGTGTAGTGATGTACCAAAAAACCCACCTCAGGGGCCCAGAACACCATTCCGACTAGCTAGTCTCATTTGTTCTCCGTACTACAGCAAAGCTACCAATGATTAGACATCCTAGAACATGTCACTTCGACCCTCTCAGGAATTGCGGGAATAAGAACACTCTTTCGTTCAAATACTCGTACTTGTCCACAATGTGAGTAAACAGAGACACGGTATAGTTTAAAATGTTTATTTTAACTAACGTGCTCGATAATGCAGTGCACGAGCCAATACTAGCAGCAAAAATGCATAAGAACAATATAATCAGCATTGTTACAATTCCGTAAAGCACAAGAGGGGAAACCATATTATAATAACAGTGGAGACAGGACTACTGAGCCTTCCCACCCTCCCCGTGCTATGAGCTACTTTATTATAATAATAGAAGACCTCTAGGCTTTGTCAGGGGGACCCCATACCTCCATGTTAGATGCAAGGATTTTACATCTCTGGAGAAGCACAGCTCTTCTTAGTTGGAATGTATTTTCCAAGTGCCCTTTCATGCATGTAATGCCATATTAAAAGCACTCAAGTTTCAGTAGTGCAGCTGTGTTCCATGTTATGTCTATGGGCGTGGGACTGACCAAAGTGAATCAACAGCATACATTGTTTTTCGACCTTGAACACACTGTGCAGACAAGGAGCACAGTGAACAGCTAGGTGTGTGAAAGGCAGACAGTTCTCATGTGAAAGAGCGCAAGCAGAGTATTTACGAGAACTGTGCCATGTAGGAACGCGTGCAAAAGCGGCAAAATGGCAGCCAATCATATGCTAACTTGGCAATGCCCGCAGTTAACCCCATGTCCTCACTACAATGCATGACTAAGGAACTTTGCCACGCAACACGCAAAAAGGGATCTGGAGTCGGACCTAAGAATGCCCTGGGCAACCTGGTAGTCCTGTGTATCCAGTTGCCGGCACATCGGTTTTAGCCACCTGACCCTCAGGATGTTATATGCCGAGCAGGTAAACATGACGTGGGCAAGACTTTCTATCGGGGCCCTGCAACATGGGCAGTCCTGAGATGTCTGATTGCGTGGGTGCCATTTCACAGTTATCTCGCAGACAGGAAGTGTGCCGAACCTAAAGTGGATGTACATCTTATCCCTTGAGATCTGAATTGTATCTAAAAAGGGCTGTAGGTATCTAGTCTGCTTGTGTAAATAAAATTATGCTGTTAATCTTCCCACATTGGATTTGCAGGTATCCTGTCTATCCAACCATTCCCAATACAAATGTTTGAGCTCATCTTTTCTTGGTAGTTCCTGCCTATCCCAGTGCACTTGGAGCCTTAGGGCTGACATCATTTTCCTGACATTTGAGATCCAACCTACTTTGCGTCCCGTGTCTATCCGTGTAACCTCAGTGAGGGCTTCAGCATAGGGGAGGAGCTCTGGGGTCCACCTAATGCTAGACCAAAAGAGCAGTGGATGTAACCTAGCTGTGTCACCGATCAACCGCCTGCCCATACCGACCATTAGAGGGGTAAGGGGAACATTTTGGGGCAGCATCACCAGGTCCCTGAGGAACTTACACTCAGATCTGCAGTGATCATTAACCTTGTCGAATCCCCATAGCTCTGCTCCATAAAGAGCTGTGCTAGCTGCTTTGGCGTCATAAACCTGGAGGGCTGGAGCTACCGGCCTACTATATTAGGAGCAATGTTCCTTCCCAAGTGCTCCAGCCACTCGTTTGTGCCCCATCAGCATCTTTGCTAGGTGGGGCTTCCATGACATTTTGTTGGAGAGCCAGACACCAAGATAATCAAAGGTGTCAACCCTTTCCAAGCGTGTCCCACCCAGCAAAGGGTTGCTTTTATAGGACTTGTGGGGGTTAAAGACCATGAACTTAGTTTTTAGAGTATTAATGACCAACCCACAGTTATCACAAAAGAGTGGGAACCTATTAAGTAGACGTTGCAACCCAGCTTGGGTCAGCAGAAGGGTGTCGTCAGCAAACAAGAGGGTCGGTACCTTATCGCCCGCCAGAGTTGGTGCGTCTGCTGGGCCTTCTTGCAGAAAGCTGCTCACCCCATTCATGTAGTGAGAGAATAGGGTGGGAGCCAGAACACAACCCTGTCGTACTCCCCTGTTGACAGGGATAAGGTCTGTTAGTTGACCTTGTTCCACATCTAACCTGGGCATAATTACCTTCATGTAGCCGGAGCAGCAGAATAAGGACAAAAGGGGAGTACCCATATCTCTAAGCGTCAGCCACAGTATGCTCCTGGGGACCAGGTCAAAAGCAGTCTTTAGATCGATAAATGTGAGATAAAGGCTGCTCTTGCCGTTCACCACTACTTTCCAATAGATGAGTAACAAACGAAACACCTGGTCGATTGTTCCAGTCCTCGGACTAAAGCCAGCCTGTTACTGGGAAAGGATGGCTACATCTTCTGTCCATAGCTGTATCCTCTGCAGAAGAGCCCTACCAAAGACCTTCTGCAGTGCATCAATCAGAGTAATGGGCCTGTAGTTTGAAGAGTCCTCTCTGGCTCCCTTTTTATAAATCGGGCCACCTCAGCGCCCTTCCAAGACCCGGGTACGGGGCCACCTCTAGCTATAGCATTTGCCAGGAGGAGAATGTAACGTGCCCAGTTCGAAGTGTCTGCAAGAAATGGATCACCTGGCAGGCCGTCTGGTCCTGCTGATTTGGAGGGCACTATTTTACCTATTGCGGCCTCTATCTCGGCCAGGTCAAAAAGCTCATCATCCTTGAGCTGCCCATGGGGATCATCTGGCTCCACAGAAGGCGTGGCCTCTGATGTTGAATAAAGCTTTCGGAAATGATCATGCCATTCCTGGCCTATAATGTGGTTACGAGGCAGTTGTGCACCCTAACTAGGGTCCAACCTAAATTGGCGTCCTTAGCTGAGCTTGCTTCCTTGAGTTGCTGCCAGTGGGATTCATCCCATGCTATCTTTTCCTGGTGCAAAGCAGCTCTGTAACACGTCCTTGCAGCTTTAATCAAGGAGCAATTCTTGTCTTTGATTGCTGCATCTAGGAGGAATCATTTACGCCTGCAATCTTTTGTATACTACGAGTGGGGCCCTTATGTTGGCATACTGAGCTTGTTGCCCAAGTTGGAAGCTAAAAAGTGTACGCTGAGTCAGTCAATGGTACGAGAATGAACCATAGGCATCTCTGTCAACCTACTTACGCTAGAGGCTACGGCCTGGAGCTCTAGTGTGCTTACAGCCAGGTCATGTTGTATACCAGTAATCTTAGATTCTTGCAGGACAACCTTCCGCCATTTTAAAAATCTATTGCAGTTGGAAGGGACAATCTCTCTGGTGGTGATCAAGGGTAGAATGCTCGCAGGAAAGTAGGGGGCTTCTCTCAAGGGGTTGGAAGTTAAGCAGAGGGGATTGTGATTACTCTCTGTGTTGGTGCCCATGCACATATCAATCAAGTCTCCCCAGAGCTTCACATCAAGGAGGATGTAGTCGATGCGGGACAGGCTGCTAGCTCTATTATATGTAATGGCACCCTGTGTGGTGTTCTACCGTTAGCTGACCTCAGGCCAAACTCTACCGTAAGGGCATTAAGTTGGAGCACCGACTCCATAAATCTTTTGACTGGTTTAGTGGGGGGACAGTCCATTTATTATCATCATCCTCAATTCCCACCAGGTCTTCTTTATCCAGTGGTTCAAGGGTGCATTTAAAATCTCCTGCTACCACTACTCTGGTTTGAGGTGAACAGCTAGCCAAGCTCTCTTCCAGTGCTGAAATGGTGGGTGAGGGTCTGCCCCCTTTAGTCCCCATCGCATAGACATTAAATAGATCAATTGTGACTCCCCCCCTGGGCCCCCTAATACTGAGCCCCAGAATGTCTGGACTGGAGATTGTTTGACAGGTAATTCGACAGCCCAGGGCGATATTCACCCAGATGATCAGTCCCCCGACAGACGCCCTCTCCCTACGGTTGTTGCAGGTGAATAAAAGCAAACAAAACCAGGCTCTAGGTCTCTTGAAAAATACAGATATCAAAACCTTCAATTAGGTCATTCCAGTAGGGGGATTGACATTTTGCTGCTTAGCCCAGCCACATTCCACAATATTATCCTCAGCTGTTGGTGAGATACCAGACCAAGTGCAGCGTTTCGAGTAGGGGTGCAGTGGCTAGTTGGAACTTGGGCTGGTACCTGGGGATTTGAACTTGAGAAAAGATCTTCAACCATTTCCCCCCAGGAACTATCTTCCTTTGAATGAGGCACGGTCTGCTAGGCTGAGGTGCTAGGAAGGCTATCCGTGAGATTAAGGGGGGTGGTGTGTGTGATCCAAGACACCACAGAGCTTCACTCTGTAGTCAATTGTTGGCCTCTAGTGAGTAGCCGCCAGCTAGGTGAGTGAGTGGTTGGGGTCACAGGTTGGAAAGCGCCTAAACTGGATCGAGGAGGCTTCAGGGGGACAAGTTTGAAATTCCAGGGCAAGGAGGTTTTCTGCCAAATCAGCCCCTTCGAAGGTAAGCGTGATACAGTGAAGTGGTTGAGCAGGAGAAGTGCACCTCCGAGCCCTAGTAATGTTGTCTCAAATTACTGTGCAACAGCCCCTGATGTGGCGGATCCAGTGAATCGCTTTATTGATTAAAAAGTCTTCACCCTCATAGCCATTCTTTGTATCGAGTTTGGGAACATTGACCATGTAGATTTTTGGAGTGTGTGGCAAGCGTGTGGTGGCCGGATGGGACAACTGATGTTGGCCACTGTGAGGAGGATGCTGGACCTGGGGTAAGGGAGTGGATCTAATGTTGTTTAGATTCTGCGCGGCCACTATGTTAAGAGGGATATTGTGAGGATTATTGTTAAGATTATCAAGTCGCTCGGCAATAAGATCAAATGAAGCTTGATTGTGGGCTGGGATAGCAGGGGGAAGCAGGATAGGTCCATGAGAGATGGTGCCCCTTCCATGAGTGACTGCCTCGTGTGGCGTGCAGTGATAATGATGGGGCTGCGAGTAGGGTCTTAATGCACGAAGTAGTACACAAAGGGAGTCACTGTTTCTTGTAGAGGAAGAAAAAGGAAGAAACGTTTGTCGTGTGCTACTCTATCTGTGGGGGTCAGTGGGTCCTCATCATAATGCCCTGACACACCCCGAAGGATGTCATGCTTCATCATTTGGGCTTTGCTCCTCGTCGGGCCGGCGCTGCAATGCCCTATGGATCCCCCGAAGGGTCACTTTATCGGAGATCTTTTGATGAGAAGCCGTTTGGGTGCGTGGGTGTAAGTGGCAGTGAAGTCTAAAGTGGTGTATTTTAAAAATGACTGGAGGGAGGGTGGGTACTATTTATTAGGGTGATCCCTCTGTCATTGTTAAAACAAAGTGTGTGGTGCTGCGCTGGGGAATATTATGTCCCTCTGTAGCTGGGTACATGTCCCTAATAGACATATATAACGGTCAACATGTTTCGTGCTGTATGTAGTCTCAGAAGGAGATCCAAAGCACTTCTTCAGGACCAAAGGAAGTTCAATTTTAGTATCAAGTGTTGGCCTAAACTAACCAGTGCCGCCAAATCTGTAGAAAGGAGTAGCAATTCTGAAAAGAGACAAGTGTAGGACAAAAGTATAGCGGCATTTGCATCTTGTCATGGTAGGTTCATATTGTCCGGGTCATCCATTGGAGGGCCTGGTGCGCATTACCCTTAGCGTGAGTATTATCGCTATAGGTTGACGTAGGTGCATGTATAATAAAAGTGATGTGAATAATCAAAACTATTTTTCTCATCATAGTGACAGACATACATAAATAGGTGTAAGATCAATGATATGATTGTGCCAGTGTAGTTCTTTATCCATATTTTTACTCCATTTTTCATACTATACCCCTGGTTAGAGTATCTAAGTTGATGTGACTCTATGAAAAGGCTCATTTATAAGGTAAGTGTATGAACCATAGCTGTCTAGGTAGATAATACCGTGAAAGTGGGCCCCACCATTGATGGCAAACCTTGAGACACTGTTATATTGATTTCAGCAAAATAAATCATGTTTCTCACCCCTTAATCTTAGAATCAGGACCTCATGAGATCAGTGAGGGCACTCGGGAAGGTTCTCCCGTAGTAGCAGGGCCGATCTACCTGCATGTCTCTCCCTGTCTCCACCAGTAATGGGAAGGTGGCCCTTGCTCCTCATATAGCGGAGGTGTGTTTCCAATCAGTGAGTTAATTGCATGTTAATGGGAAAGTGTGCAGCGTGATGCGTGGGCGCCATTTTGTAGTGGGGTGTTCGAGTAATTTTTGTTATCAAGCTATTATTAACAGTGGGCGTCCTATAATGAATTTTTATTATTTAAGTGTGATTAAGGTGGTAAATACTTACTCATAGATTTAGGCATATAGGTTGTTAGACCACGAGCGCCATCTTTGATTGGTGTAGTTGGCAGGTTGATTGTTTCACCATGGGCGCCATCTTTGTGTGGTATCGCAATGTATTATCTGTCATTATAAGGTGTGAATGGTAAATCCCCATTTCTAATATTTTAACATGTAGGATTTTATTCGCCGGGGGTGTCTGAGATGGCAACATAAGGGTGTTTGTGTTAGTGTGTCTCTATGGTTTACAAATCATTGTGGTAATTTGTCTGAAAAGTTGCAAGGAGAAGAGGTTGATGGTCACTAGCCTACACTACCTCAATCCATGGTATTTCATCGTTTAGACAATAGGTATTTGTCTGTAGGCGGTAGACCCATCTTTGTTTTTTTTTTTAAATAATGTCCTATTAGACCATGAAGGATTGGATTCTATGACAGTCCAGGTCATTTGATCTGGTGTATGTCCTGGTTCGGAACAATGCCTGCTCATTTTAGTGGTGTTTTTCTTGCGCAGTGTATTACTTCTGTGTTTGTTTATTCTCGTCCTCAAGTCTCTGGTTGTCATTTCTATATATAGGAAGTTGCAAGGACATCTCACCATATACACACAGTTTTTAGTATTACAGTTTGTATGTTTTTATATGTTTTGGTGAAAAGGTTTCGATCTTGTAGGGTGATTAATAGGTCCAGAAAGGGGATCTCTTCACTTGAGACAGTCAGTGTAAATTTTAAGAAAGGATCCTGTTTGTTAATCCAAGTGTGGAATTCCATGCAGCGTTCTTTTGTGCCTGTCCATAACTTGAGTAGTTATTCTTCAAGTTCCAAGATCAACCCTACCAACAACTCCACGGAACGTCTATGGGCAGCACGTTTGCGCCGAGCTTCGCATGCCTATACATGGCCCATTTTGAGGCAGACCATATCTTACTTGCTTCCAAACCCTTCGAACCAGAAATAAAGAGTGGAAAAGATATATAGACAACATACTCAAGATCGAAAACATTTCACCAAAACATATAAAAAACCTACAGACCGATACAGTTTACTAACCTATAATAGTCATCACACAAAAGCCTTAAGACAGAATCTTCTATTTGGACAAATTTTGAGGGTCAGAAGAAACTGCAGTAACACCACAGATTATGAAACACGAGCTGCAAAAGTAGGCAACAACCTGGAACAGAGGAACTACCCACGGAGAATCATAAAGAATGCGCAGAAACGCTCACGCAATAATCACCAGGAAGCATTACTAGAAACTCTTGAAAAAACAAAAAATGAGACAGTTACATGTGTGACATCCTACACACCACAATCAAATCAAGTAAAGAAAATCCTACTGAAACACTGAACCATCCTGCATCCATGAGGAATGCAACTGGAGCGCCCAAGATTTGCCTTCAGACGTACACAGAATATCAAAGACATGGTCGTGCAGAAAATACCACAGTGTAAACACCTGGACAATCAAAGGACACTGTGGGACCTCCCAAAAGTCAAAGGGCATTACCCATGCGGAACCTGTAACATTTTTCCTCTAACAGCACATACCACAACTCTGCAACTAAACAACCCGGAGTATACACAGATGAAACATACAAAATGGATCACCTGCATTAGTTCAAGAAATATTAAATCGAGCAGGTGGAAATGAAGGCATAAAGGTTTTTCCCCTGGGGTATTTCTATCGGCAGAGAATGTTGGCGAGAAACACTGGTTTTCATAGGAGCCCCCACCCGAATAACAACTGGAGTTACAATTTAGAACAAATAGGTATGGGCCTCTACATTCACTGGAGGAGGTCGATTGACTCCAGGATAGGGATGGACATCAAGCTATTGTAGTTGACCGGGCTTCCATAATTTCTGGGATGGGAAATTCTTTGGGATCATTGGAAGAATTCGCTGTTAACGTGTATACTGATACTTGTGGGGAGGGGGGAAATTGTGGCTTTGTCCCCAACACTTTGTAATTATGTTAATCACGATGTCTGCAAGGGCTTACCAAGAATGGAACTACCCCCTCCAACTGAAATTGAAAATGAAGCTTTTAATGTAGTATTAAGAGAGGTAGTATCCATTGTCGCACCTATGGCTGTAACCGTCGAAGGTTCCCCTGTTGCAGAAACACAGTTAGGGATGAGCTTACGACAGGCAGAGTGGGAACAGGCATTAAAACCACAAACAGATTAAGCTCAAGGGATGGTGAGAGTAATTTCCTGGAATATTTCTGGGCTCCTATCCAAGGTTAGTAACCAGATATGGGTAGATTTTATAAGGAACTTCGACATTCTTTGCCTCCAGGAAACGTGGCTGTTGAATGAACTACATATAGATGACTTTAAGACCTTCCATATACCAGCACTGCGATCAGCTCATGGCAGGAATAAAGGGGGGATTTGCGTCTATATTTCAAATATGTTAAGGGTCTTTAAGATTAAAAATGTTAAGTCATCTACCTATTACCAAATTGTTCATATTTATTTCTCTAAACAAATTGTGGTAGTGGTTATTAATTTCTACAATAATATAGGCAAGGGAAATCTCACTAATGTCCTAAAAAATCTTAATGACGACATGTGTAATCTATCTGCACCTATAGGGAAGGACATAATTACAATCTGGGGAGGGGACTTTAATACTGGTATTTGTTCCCAGGCGCATTGTGGGTTATGGGACAATGATGTAGATTATAACACCTATACACCCCACATTGTTCATTCTGATAGGGGTGAAAGTTATAATGAGGTAATGGCCGCTCATGACATTGGTTTTGCCAATAAGCTTTGTTCCCCCCCAGCAGAGTTCGGTCCCACGTTTATTGGCAGAGGCCTTAGCTCTAAGATAGATTTCATCATTATTCCAAATCGGTATGCAACTTGGATCAATGAATTTATTATTCACCGTAATAGGTTGAGTGATCACCTCCCGCTGAGCATTAAGATCACGCTCCCTATTAAGAGCACTGTTTCGGTGGTTGAAAGTTTGACATGGATACAAGATAGTGTAGTGGATCGCCAAAATGGATACTCTTTGAGATGGGGTGGAAAAGATCCCGAGGTCCTGAATCTAAAGATTATGTCCAAGGCTAGAGGCCACATTTTAGAGTGCCTATGCGAAAGGATCTACTGACTGCGTATTCGCAGATTGTATTGGTGATACAAGAAACGCAGAGTCATCCCCATAAGGCGTTGCCCAATAATTAGAACGGCTGGTTTGATACAGCATGTACCAAGGCTTATACTGCACTAAAGGCTGCTTCAATTAAAACAGACAGGGATTATGAGGAAATCAGGGGGTATAGGAAGGCATATAATTGTGCCAGGAACAAAA
Organism: Triturus cristatus; assembly: GCF_964204655.1. Classification (NCBI taxonomy): domain Eukaryota; kingdom Metazoa; phylum Chordata; class Amphibia; order Caudata; family Salamandridae; genus Triturus; species Triturus cristatus. Next base: position 364,450,587 of record NC_140585.1, read on the forward strand.
GAAAGAAGGAAATTAAAGATCAGGCTTGGCAGAATCTCTACGAAGCCTCTCTTTGTAGGGATTGCTCTTATTTTTGGCAGGCAGTAAAGGCACCGTTCTTTGCTAATAATGAGGGAGCTAGAGTAGAGGTTGCAATTAGTGAGAACTCCTGGGTAGACTTTTTCTCCCAGGTTTATGTTAAAGAGGGTAAAAACGCTATAATTTCACAAGACCCATTAACATCGGATATTGTTACCCCCTTTTTCCTGATTGATATTCACTTCACTCATGGTGAAGTTGTGATGGCCATAAATGAGAGCAAAGTTAGAAAGGCCCCGGGCCCTGATGGGGCTCCGATAGATCTGTATAAATTTACAACAGAAGTTTGGTCTTCATTGCTAACCCGAGTCCTTGCAGCCTGTTGTGACGTGGTCGGAGTCCGTTATTATACCAGTTTTTAAAAGGGGGGATCGGGAAAACACCGCTTGTTACCAGCCTATATCCCTCCTAGACTCATTTATGAAAGTTGCTGGAAGGGTCATTCTTAATAGACTCCAACAGTGGGCCGAGGACAATAATATCTTAAGTCCAGTCCAATATGGATTTAGGGAGGGTAGGGGAACCTTTGAACAAGTTTAAAATTTTTCTATATTACAGGGGAAATATACTCATGCAAAAGAGGGGAAATTGTTTGTGGTATTTGTTGATCTTACCGCAGCTTTCGATTGTGTTGTCCATAGCAGGATATGTCAAATTTTGGAGGGCCTGAAGGTTGAGTCCTCCCTGGTGTTATTTTTGAGGCAATTATTCGCAGGAGCCACAGCCAGGGTGAGGTACGGCCTAAAGGGAGAATGTACCAAGCCGTTCCGCGTGGAGAGGGGCTTTAGACAAGGTTGTGTACTGGCCCCGTTCCTCTTCTCATTATATACTAACGCCTTGGAAGAGGAACTGGTGGCTAGGGTGAGAGATTCTCCACAGGTTAATAACACACAGATTGTCTCCCTCCTCTACGCGGACAACACAGTCTTGATGTCAAGAACCCAACTTGGCTTACAAAGGGCCCTTACCACCTACATTGACTTTATGGATAGCAGGGGTTTGAAACTTAATGCTAAGAAGACCTTTGTAATGTCTTGTGGTAAGGGAAGGAATAAACAGTGTAGCCTAATAGTAGAACGTGGTAAAATTGAATCTACTAAAAAAAAATCTTATTTAGGTATCCTGTTAGAGGATACAGGATCTTGGAGATCTGCGATTAAGAATAGGACTCTCCTTTTTAAGAGAGCAACTGTGGCTGGGATACTTTTCGCGAAGAAAATGGGTAGAAGGCCCCCAGGGATCCTATTAAAAATTTATTAAGCTAAATGTTTAAGTATAGCTACGTATGGGGCGGGAATCTGGGGTTTTTATGATGTTCCCTCTATTCAGGTAATAGAAAACACTTTTTTAAGATTTATATTAGCTGTACCTCAAAGTTCGTCGGTTTTTAACTGTCACAGCGAACTGGGCATATCCCATATTGCCGATGTGATTAAAATGCAGCCCATGTTACTTTGGCACAGAGCCTGGACGTCACCCTAGTTAGTGTTAAATAGAGATATTATAAAAGACTCCTTGGTATTAGAACAATCTGGAAAAATTCCCTGGTTGAATTATATAAGAAAGTTGTCTAATGATTTAGGGTGATCAGACTTTTATATTAACCCGGATTCAATGTGCACAATTTCTAGAAAAGAGCTCAAAGCTTTTTGTTTAAATCACTTTGAGTCTCTAAGAATTGGGCTGGAAATCAATAAATGCACAGTGTTTCGGCATCAAATGACATTGGCTTGAAGCTCTATTTAACCATAATTAGTATGGTGCCTACAGGGCCGGACTAGGAACCAAAACCGGCCCTGAACAGTCATTCCCTGGCGGTGGGGGAGGTGTGTCACAATGTAACATGCTCAGCGGGACTGACTCAGTCCTGCAGAGCATACTACAAGTTCCTGCATCGTCTGCCATTTCATAGCAGGAAAACCGCCATGCAAAGGCTGGTGGTGCTGGAACAAAGAGGGCCCTTTAGGGACCTCATATCCCTGCCATGGGGATACATTCAGGGGGACACAACATGTGCCCCCCTGTCTGTATTCCTCCAAAGTTCCATCCTGGCATGGACGGTGACGTCTATGCTGTGCTGGAACCTTTTTGCTGTTCTCATTGCAGTGCCTATTTGCCGGGCATCGTCATGGGAAAGGTGAAGGACCATCAGCCGTGCATGAGTTCAACTTGTAATATGGCAGGTGGTCCTTGCGCGGGTTTGGCGCAGCTGTGCCAGCGAAGAGCGGCGCAACTGCGCCAAACTCGTAATCATGCCCTAAATGTGGCACTGTTATAGCTTGTTATAGTTTAGCTGTAGCAGTTGACCAGGGGAGCGGGAGGGGAGGTAAATGAGGATATATTTAGTTTTAGATATTCCTCCACTACCTTAAAATTGGCCAAGTTTCTACTGTCTGAAGAAACCCTCAGCTGATGCAGAACTAACTTTTGGAAAGTGCTGGGCCTACCCTTCTTAACAAAGGTAATCAAAAGCTGCATAGTTACTTCACTGAGACAACACATTCAAGACAATTGCTTACTGAATAAATTCCAATTTGTTTCACAAAGGTATGTAGTACTGAGATGGCCCTGTGTTAGGGATGTAGAGGACATCTCACAGTTCTTGGAACTTCTTGAAACTTACACTTCATTTCTACATATTCACTTTCATTTATTAGAGGCTTTAGATATGATTAAAGAAGGTAATAATTATTAGAACCCTCAACAATTGCATAGGAATTGGTGATTCGGAGCCTGATTTATACTTTGGCAGACGGATTCAGTTCTGTCGCCATAGGGGAGTACTTTATACTCGCCATGGCGAGGGTACTCCACCCGCCAAAGTTAGAGATTTCTGCTTGCCCAGAGGACATCTCTTGTATTTACATAAACCGCTGTCACGACTTTGTAGGCCTGAACCTTGAGTACTGCCTTTATTCTTCACAACTGGGCCTCCATACTCTTCTCTCATACACTTTCAGGAGTGGCATTTCACTAATTCTTGATATATGGCCACACAGGTACTTATCTTTCATTAATTGATTGCAACATACGATAGGTGCACAACACATCTAATGTTTTGATCATCCATTACAGATATCCCTACACCGTAACTTTCCTGATGAGACCCCTTTATCCAGTTGAGGGTCAAAATTTCGACTACCACCAACAAACAAATTATAATTGATCTGTTGCAGAGAAACACACAAGAATTCCCAATTTTGCCATTTCTGGTTCCCTTGCACTGTGGACACATTGCATGCATGTTCTTTGATGTGTTCAGAGAACTGTACCTACTTGAATTTTGTAAACAAAAAAAATCTCTTCTGAGCAAATGTGTGGCTCGAATGTTGCATTACTTTTATATGCATTGAATGCATATAGTGACTTTATTGTCTATCTAAAGGAATTACTTAATGATACCAGTGGGAATCTTTGTTTTGTTTTAGATTTGTCTGTCGCCCAGGTTCTCATATTTTTAAGGACTATTCTTGTTAAACACATATAATACAATCCCTGTTAACTATGGCACAATCAGCCAACATTTCCTAAGAGAAATGTGTGTTAGGTTCAAGCAATACCAACAATTTAGACGTTAACAAAACAACATAACATAATTCTCAAAACAAAAAATAAACAAACTTTTAGTGAGCAAAAGAAATCCCAGCATTGTTAAAATGAGATAAAAGTAACCAGAGACATAAGGTTTTAAAGTTGAATGCAAAAAGTGCATAGAAAATGTTAAGTACCATTGAAAAACAGTTTGTAGTTGATCGGTACCTCGGCACGATTTCAGGCTGACCAGGCTAGAGCAAAGGTTATATGCTCCAAGTGAGTCACCTCTGTCAAAGTTTCTTATCTTAGGACTTCTAAAATTAAATTCAAAATCGTTCAGCGGGACAAGATTCAAAGCTGAGTCCGCCAAAGGTCCCTCAGCACCAGATATGTCATTGTTGACGTCTTGCTGAAGCTGTTGCTTTTGACACCATAAGAGCCAAGCAGGACAGAGTTGAATTTCATAGCTGCAGAGTTCGCTTTGACGCTGGGATGGATTTGCTACCTTGACCCGGTCCAAGGTTTATCTTGTAACTTAGCCACTTTTTTTGTTTTCTAAATCCTTCAGTAAGTAAAGCTGGGAGCTGTAAACATGGCTCCGCTAGGCCAGATACCTTTTCTGCCAGGTCTTGCTGAACCCATTTTCTGCACAGCAAAATGCTACAAGTGGAACATACTTAGTTTTTTTACCCACCTTGAGTGCAACATTCCTAAGCGCACATCATCATCATAATTTCCCAGCCCTCCAGAGGTCGAAATATATCTAAATGAAGATTTTCATAGCTTTAGTGAAAGAAAGTCTCAATTTTATTAAAAACTCAGAGATGAGTACTATTGCTTCTTTCCTGGATTTTTTTTTAGAACAGCCAAGATAAACATACTACATTACTCATGAAACCTAGTGAAAAGAATTACAATAAGGTATCATAATGATTACAGCCAATCAGCTACAAGATACCCTATAAATCTCTTGCCTGGGATCAACAAGTCTGCTTTTCTGGCGGGAGCAGATAAAACGTTTTGAAAACAGAGGAACAGTAAGTAGAATATTTGTAAAAGCCATCAGAAACAAAGAAGTCTTTAGCAAGTTGCACGTGTTGCATGTGCAAAAAGGTAAGGCAAACAGTAAGAGGAACCTTCAGATCAGAATTAATTTGATCTCGCATGAAGCGACAGTTGGCACCAGGGACAATCCATTTTAAGTTGACTGGTTTGTGGCTTCAGTAGGTGCTATAGTGATACAAGTGAGGGTTAAATTATCATGTGCAGAGGGATAATATTTGCCTCTATATCTTTATTAAAATGTATTTTACTAAAGCTAAGAACGTTTTCATTTTATTGCAAGATCAGAGGCTCATATTATGCTTGTTAAACCATAGCCTCAACAGAAGTAGCAGCATGAGGAATGGCTTTACTATAAAAACTTCTAAAAGTGGAAGCAGTGGACAAATCAGCTGATCTGGAAATCTCCTCCAATCCTGCTCTTTGGAGGCCATAACCCTCCTAATGGATTGAGTGTCTAAAGCAAGTGTGTCAATGCCCGCTAAATTCATAACCCATTTAAAACCAGGGAGCCAAAATGAGAGTAGAGACTGGTTTATAAGGAGCTCTAAATGAAATGATGAGTTGCACTGAGGAAGACATTCTCAATTCATCTGTTCTCAGAATCTAATTCTTTTTTTTTAAACAGTTAAAAAAAAACAAAAATCTCCTTCTCCAGACTTGAAAACAAACACCATAAGGAGCATATTGTATGGAAGAGACATCTAAAGCTTTAACATCAGGCAAACATTTCAACAAGACTAAGCAAATTAGGACAGTTAATTTTGAAGACAACGTTTGAAGAGATAAGAAATCATTTTCAGCCAATTTGAGAACAAATTCTAAATCAAATTTCCATCCCACATTTTGTTATATTGAGGTAATGGACGTTTAGTAAATCTTTCTATCTTTAAAAGTTGACAAATCAGGGGATGTTCTCTCACAAATCTACCATCCACTTTTACATGTTCTGTCAGAATTGCGGATCTGTGAGTATTTATAGTCCTGCACACCTTTCTCATTGAGAAACTAAGGATGCTAAGACATTTACTACTAGAATTACATCTGATGAAAATGGATCTGCCGCCTCCAGGCCAGGCACTAGCTCTTCCAGACCATGCAAGTGGATTTGTAAAGCTTGATAGTTCCTGGGACCCAGGGGCCCAAGACTGGTAAATGAACTGACCAGCCTCTGACAAAATTCCTTGGGTTCTCCAGGCAGACCTGAAACCATCTATGCCACCAGCACAAAAAATGATTGAGAATCCTTTTGTGATATTGGCCTTGTGGATTGAGAAGCAGATTGGGAAAACACAGGGTCAAAATGAAGAGGTCCGTTGACAGCTCCAAGACTGTGTGGAACCAAGTCAAACCCTGCCAGACAGGCTACTATGACAGATTGTGGTAGTGCATAATTTAGGTGAAAATATCAATCCTGAAGAAAAGCATCTGTTTCCTGAGCATGTGGATCAGTTCTCCAACTGTAAAAGGAGGGAAGTTGAGGATTTAATCAAGACGCAAATAGATCCATTGAAAAGGGTCCAAATGTAGAAAAAAGGTTTCTGAAAACTGTAGGATGATGACGCCAATTGCATACATCTCATAGATTCCTGGAGCACCAATCTGAATTTATATTTAGATTGCCTGGAAGGTACTCAGTTTGTACTGAAATGTTGTTTTAAGACAAAACTTTCTTTTAAATAGAAACTTTTGATTAGTTCTGCTCAAGGTCTTGACTTTGTTCTCCCTAAATGGATGATGTTAGCGATGATAATAGTGAAGAGACCCCTGAAAGATTGCCTGTATTGAAGAAGCTAGTAGGCCTATAATCCGTGAGAGGAGTCTGAGTGATAGAGCGGACATTGTTAAAATCTGCCAAATCTCTTTTTTTATTAGTGAACTTTTATCTTGGGGAAGCTGAAGAATCAATTTCCCTGAGGCAATATGAAAACCAAAAGAACTCCCATTTGTTTTGAAAGAATTCAAACAGATTTGACTCTATTAGAAAAGAATAATTCAGAAGACGATTGAGGAAGCCTGATATTGGGATATTTGTAGATCCCTATCCTGAGCTAGAAGAAGAAAAGCGTCCATGTAAGCAATACGCCTCACCCCCTGTTCCCTTAAGTGAGTAATGAGGGGGCTTATGTCTTTGGTGAACTGCCAGGGTGCTGAAGAGAGAACAAACGGGAGTCTTCTCCCTAAATGGTCGATGAGTGGACATTGCTAACATTTGCCATATCTCTTTTTTTATTAGAGAGAGTTTCTCTTGGGAAAGCTGAAGAATTGATTTCTTTGAGTCGATAAGAAAGCAAATAAACTCCCATTTGTTTTGAAAGAATTAAAACAGATCGGCCTCTATTTATCAGAAAGCAAAGATTCTGAAGAAGATTGAGGAAGCATGTTAATTGAGATAATAGTGGATCCCTGTTCTGAGCTTGAAGAAGAAAATCGTCCATGTAAGATATGAGCTTCACCCCTTGTGGCCTTAACTGGGTAATGAGGGGTCTCATGTCTTTGGTGAACCACCAGGGCGGTAAAGAGAGGGTAAATTGGAGGATTCTGAATCAGAAATATGTGTTTCCCCACTGAAATTGCAGGAATTGTCTTTAAAAAATGTATTCTGGGGTGTAAGACATTCATCTCGTGGAATTCAGCCTTTCTCCAATAGCAAGTCTCAGAGATGAATGATTGTCTCTATCTTGAAATCGTGGTATGCCACAAAATTGTTGAAAGACCTGGGGTTGGTAACTGTAGAGACCATGGCATTCTCTGTTCTGATAAACACAGTGTCTGAATCTTCACGTATTCAATCCTGCAACGTACATTGTCCTGAAATATACAGGTCTAGGCAGTCTGCAATGGCGAAGGCACACCAGCAAATAGTGTGTAATTGAAAATGTGTTGATGAACGTGATCAATAGTAAGCCTGGGCGGAGATCGCGCAGCCGCGCTACGCGAACCTACGCGAACCTACGCGAAGCGGTAAAAAAATTCTACAACGCTACGCAGAGTTCCGCAAGCATGCAGAGTTGCTTGTTGTGCATGCTCGCGAGACGTTTCTGATGTTCGGCAACGCGGATTGCGGGTTCGGTGGAAATATCGCGCGAACTTCATCACGCGGTCACCAAGGGGCGCAGCCATCTTGTTTTTCTACTCTTTGCATGCTTCTGGAGCCTGTTTTTCATCCCTCTCCAATCTTTTCAATCCTTTGTTTCTTACACTGTTTTTCTGATCTTTTTTATTTATTATCTATCCCCCTCTCTCCCTAAGTGTATATTTTGCTTTGTATTTCAACTTTTACTGCGGTTTTTGTACTGTTTTTCTATTGCTTGCTTTTTATTTTTTTTACTTTCCTACTTCTTCTCCTGACTATATTTTTTACTTCTACATTTTTTTCCACCCTATGCCCCCCCAGAACCATGGCTAAGGCTAGTAAGAAGGGGAAGGCCTAGGCTAGTGCGACCAGGAGCCACCTTACTTTCTGAAGATGACACCCAAAAGGGGTGCAGCCCCGGGCCCTGTTCTCCAAGGTGGAGGTGGCCTTGTTTTTTTGTACAGCGCCACCTCCCCTTAACCTTGGCAGCAGGCGGCAGGCCTGGCTCCGGCTACGGTACCCAGGAGTCTCATCGCCGGTGCATGAGGGTGCGCCAAGCAGTTTTTTGCTGCTCTGAGGTCTGGCGCACCCACAACCAGCTGACTCACCGGTGGTCCGACATCTTGGACTGGCAGCAGGACCTGCTGGACTTGCTAGGTGTTGAGGTCGTGGGCCTTGGTGAGTAGCTAATTATAGTACTATTGTGTATTCTGTTCTCTGTTATTGCGAATATATTTTTTTCTCAAATAGCAAGAATGCTGCTGCTTACATACAGGTAAATTATGTTTAAAAATCTTATATTATTTGACTGTTATTCTTCTAGACACTAGACAGGTGCTCACCATTACTAAACTTACTTGTTTGCAAATTTGCGCTGGCTTGGGCTGATTGTATAAGAGAGTTTAGAGAACTCAAGTTAGGTAATGCTAGAGAGACTCCTTTCCTTTGTCCTGTCACTAAGATAGTGGTGGTAGGTAGGTAGTTTAGTTACTTAGTATTAGATGGGAATTTTTTAGCGGTCCGTGTGTTGCTTCCTCTGTCACGTGCTGCTGACTAAAGTCCTTAGCTGCCGCAGCCACTGTAGGTAAGAGCGGTGGGGCCAGGTGAGGGGGGATTTCAAGAGACGACCACGAGGGAAAATGAAACATTTATTTAATTTTCCCTTGTGATCGTCTCTGGAAATCCCCCCTCGCCTGGCCCCACAGCCCCATTGCTCTTTCCTGCAGTGGCCCTTAGTAGAACCTTTTGTAGTTTGTTAGTGAGTGAGTAATATGGCAACTCATCAGCACATCAGCAGCAACAAACCAACAATTTGGTGTATGCGATATGCATGCGACAATCTATGCATTTTTGAGGACTAAAATAAATGGAAATGCAGACTTAGTCAACATTTGGTCCATCAAAGGGGGTTGATTCATTGATGATTTCGAATGAGATTGAAACTTAGAAAAAGCAAATATATTTATTGGCAATTAATTTCCAATGTCTTTGGAATAGGTGGGATTTGTGGTACTTCGGTTTATGATTCTGGAATCGGAATGGAACACTGGATTAATAAATAATAACTAGATGGTCAGTGATACTACTAGTCGATCAGATTAGATAGGTCAATTTTATTGCAATTGTTGTTTCCTGTTCATAAATGTTTATAGAGAGTTTCTAAAAATATTTTATTTGTTTCACACCAATCAATTTTTGTCTCTTTATTATATCTTACATGATCAGAATCCAGGGGCAAGAAGACAATGGTTAGAATTTAAAAAAATATAATGCTAGAATAGCAATGCAATGATAAATAGAAAAATCACTGGTAAGAGAAACAAGGGCTGTTTTTTTTCAAGCTTTTTGATTCAAGGTTGTATTTCAGACTACTCCCTTGACTCACAGTAGTTTGCAAGCACAGCATATATATTGTGTATGTGTGTACCCAAACCTACCCATTTTCAAGCGCCTCCCTCCGACTCCGAGGCCCACTCCCTACCTATGTCATTTTCAACTGTGTCAACCTGCCATGGGTGGCCTATTGGCTGTAGGGTTACACAATCAATCAATCGTACCGCACATCATCCCATATATAATCAATGATCATTTGGATCAAATACCATCTACCTTGTTGTAGTAGTCATGGTGAAAGTAAAATTGAGCAGTTGCCATTGATGTAACAGAGTATGGCCATAATAGAAAAATAAGATCATTATGTGGTTGTAGACTACAGCTACCCCACCTGCGACAGTAGTAAATAAAAATAACATGAGTCTGCGACACAAGTATGTCTGTCTAGGGCGCAAGCTGACTGAGCTGTCATGCCTACAACAAGGTTAATTTAGCTAAACAAGAGAGAGAGAAGAAGAAGACTTGTCTACTCCATAATGCCTAGTAGTAGTAATGCCTGAAACTCCCACAAATGTTCGAGGCCGAGGAAGTCAGAGGATACCACAAATGTTATGTACTGTGCTTGCTAGTGCTACTGTGCCACTATGTGTAAAATACATTTTGTGTTACTGTTTTGATAAGAGTATTGGTTACAATTGTCTTTTTTCTTTCTTGATATAGCTACTCCTTCCCAACCAAAAGCACAACCAAACAGGAAGTAGTTAGCAGCCATTGCCCGGTGCCGGAAGCTGTAGGCCACCTGTACAGAATATCAGCTGCTGGTGGCTCTGGCGGAGGAGGCAGCAGCAGCTTTAGCCTCGTCCAATGCCCCTGGCCCTAGCCAGGCCCCCCCTGTGGTACAGAGCCGTGGTCTAGCAGCCGCCCGCCGCACTTCATTGAACACTGCTGCCTCCCCTGTGGATGCAACTGTAAATCATTCAGGCGGCGCATACTCCTCCGGATGGCGTGCCTAGGGAGCAGAAAAAGGTCCTGGAGAGTAACCGGTGAGCCCACTGCTAGAACTCCATCGCCTTGCCCCTTTTTAAAGTTTTTTGGGTGGTTGGTTGGCAATTGGGTATTGGGGAAAAGTTGGGGTTTATAATTATGGACAATGGAGTGCGCATTGGACTCTTTATCTTTGGACATCGGTTGAGGTTAGGGAGAGGAAGGTCAGGTGTTGTGGGTTTTTCCATTAATTTATTTCGTATGGGGAATACATTATTTATACTTAAAGTTTGCATATGATGTAAATGTTTTGTGGGGGGGTTACTCTTTTACTTCACATGGTTTCCTTTGCTGCTGCAGAGACACAGCCAGTTTTTGAATGAAATAATCTGCTGAGAGTGTGACATACCAACAGACAGATGTGGTACCCTCACTTGTGACTTGTCCTACAAGTACTGTCAGTCTCTCCTCCTAGTCTATGCAGTCTGCAACTGGACTCAGAAGGGTGTGGGTGTGTGAATTTATGAATTAATTTCCATATTATCAATTATGCCTCCCCAAACTTTATACTTAGGCAAAGTGATGGCTGCATGGTGATGATGGTTTGGTTTCCCAAGATGCCATGGTGGTGGTGGCAGTAGTAGTAGATACTGACAGTAGCATTTGCAAAAAAAGAATATGAGACGGTCAGGGAGTCTCAGGAACGAGTAGTAGAAGTACAGTACACAAGAAGACTGCCAAAACAAGAAACCCTAATGATGATAAGCATAAAGATGATGAATCAATGCCGGCAATTAATTATGATGGATTATGTTCCCCTGGAAAAACAATTGACTTGCGAATACTGAGCATGGGTGGGCAAGCAGAAGAAGATTCTTGCCCTGCCTTGAGTCAGCGTTGCTTTCACCACATCTGCCCCAGCAAGTGTAATATCAATTATTGATGTAAATTTAATTTAGTCACACCTCAATATAAATCACAAAGCCCGGAGGAAGAGGGTTAGGGTTTGATGAATGGTTGGGAAGGGGTATTTGAGGGAAAGGTTTGACAAAGACAAACACTACACATGGATAACACACAATCTTGGCAGACGACCATCATAAATCTGTAAAGGGAGAAAAAGGAAATGCATGCATGATGATGACTTGATAAGTAGTACAAGACTAGTAGTACAGGACAGCAGTATATTATTAATTATTATTATTATTATTAAGCAATTGCCTTGCCTGCCTGCCCCAGAGAGACCCAAGTTACATACATTTTATGTTCTGCTGTTGTACCGTGTTCCCTTTTAAAGCTAGCCAAAAAAAGTAAAAAATATCGGTCAAATATAAGCAAACATAATAAACAACAACACACACAGTCGTAATGATTGAAGAGAAAAAATGAATTAAATTAAATGATTATTCTTTAACTATGTTATGGTCAAATTGGGAGTTGCATCCTGGCATTCCTCTTGGTCCTTACTTCCATGGATGCCCCGTCCGTCAATAAGGTAAGGTAAGTGTGAGTTGTTTTTCCCAGTATAGCATAGGGTCAAGGAAAAACAAAAGGGATATTGAAAAATCAAGGAGAAATGTAAAGTTAAACTTCATAAATTAAGGAGGAGTGCAACAAGAAAACTTTCAGAGGCGGCATGGCTAAATCATGTTTACTCTGTTTCCAACATTAACCTACACTAACACAACAGGAGCAGGCCTGCGGCGCCCACCCAACCTCCACTTAGCTTAGAGGGTGTGCTTGGTAGCTGGCCTTTTCTTTACATAGCTTAGATTTTTAGGTCGAGCCTATAGCGGCAGCGCGCATGCGCTGCTCGTTTTGCGAGGCATGCAGTATTCAGTATGGAGTGGAAGCTCCGAAGAAGCTCTGCCCACTCTCCGACCATCTTTTTCATTGGCTTGCGTCTTCGTCCTTTCTAAATGCTGTCTTCCGATTGGTTTATAGGCTGTTAGTACCTCCTTATGGCGGTCATGTCTTCATGTGTATCCTTCCATAGCTACTGGCCCCTTTACTTCGAGTGTTGCATGGTATGTGTTATTTACAATTGTGAGCACTATTTTCGCTGCCGCGTCTAGAGCTAAGGGATACAAAAGGACTCCTCAAGTCACCTCGAGTGACTGGTCAGCTCTTTGGCTGTCTCTTACACTCTCAGTTGCCACTTCGTGGGTGAAATCAAGAACAGTTCCTTTCAGTGGCGAGTTCTTGTTTTGATAACTCAAGTTGTGATTTTGGTAGACGACAAATGCACACTTTGCATGCTGGTATTTCTGATCTCAGACTTCTAATAATGAAATAAAAACTACACTTCCCAGAATGCAAGGTAATATTTACTAAAAACACGCTGAATGTGTCATATTGTAACAGCGAATGAAGAACGAGGACAAGCAATCCTAGAGCAAGAAATAGGTTAGAATAGAAAGTTTAGTTAGTGTGATGAAAGGAATATTAGTGTAGACACGAGACCTTTTCTGCATGGATTCAAGCAGACTGTGATTTCCCAAAGCCTCTCAGTTCTTTCCTGGGGTCGAGGCTGGGTCTGTGACCCCCAAATCCCGGAAATCCTCGTCAGTTACGTGATTATTTGTAAACTAAACTTGGTAAAGTTTCCCCGGCTCACAGAGCACGCCTTGGCCACACCACCTCCGGTCTCCAATGAGACACCAAACAACTGGCGAGCTATCCCTCCCATGAAAACAAGCTCCATGGCGCGTCAAAAGTAGCCAAAAAGAAGTGCAACCCGTAAAAACAAAAGACACGTGGCTGATCAGTTAGCATGCACTCATAACCGTGGCCACTGTCCTTGCCTATCCCTCATTCAACTCTGGCTCTCTGTTTTATTCTTCTTTTTTGTCCTGACTTAATTGCTGCAGTCATATTTTATTCTTTTGAGTGTTAATTATTTCCTATCCCAAGATTTTGCCCCAAAGTTTTTGACCCACTGTTTTATCAAGCCTGTCTTAATTTGTTTCTCCCTTTGAGTAACACGGCATAAATTCTAAACTTGTTTTGCGAGTCCTGCCCTGCCTTTAGCCTTAATGTACAGTTGAATGAATGATGAAGGATAAGAGATTTAGCACGCCAAGCTGTCATGTTACATCTTCAAAAACTTCAAGTCCCACAATGCAAGTTACTGTTGACAAAAAAGTCAGGACTGGCTGGTGTCACTGATGGCCATCTAAATGCTTTGACATTATGTCTAACAAAGAAGATGGATTTTGCCCTTCTATTCTCTACACTCACAGACTGCGTTTAAATGTGGTTTTAGGGACAACAGGCATGCCTACAGAGATTTGTTAATCTCTTAAAGTGTTGTTCTTACTCAACATACCAGTGTCTAATTCACTGAGATATGCTGTAAAAACAAAGTGGGTTATAATGTGATTGGTGTTTTGTTTGGAAGAGATTTAATGTCCATTAATCTATGTATATATATAAGTCTGCTCAGGAGGGTGAGCCCCTGCTGCATAGAGTTGCCCATAAACTATATAAGTCTGCTCAGGAGGGTGAGCCCCTGCTGCATAGAGTTGCCCATAAACTATAGGTCTGGCTGTAAAAGTGCCAAACACACAAACAGCAAAAATCCATCATTTGTTTAAAGTTCACTTGCACAGCAAAATCTGGGCTGGAAGTTGCACCACTGACGGATTTCAGATTTAGCATCAACGTCCTTGTACTAAAAGTAGTGATACAAGAACATGAATGCCATATAATCTTTTTCATTACAGTCTCCAGCATCAAAGGGAGACAAATGTTAATGAAGGTGCTTGGGGGGGGGGGGGCGATAGGGGAAGGGGGTTCAGAGTATCTGGCATTATGTTTTGTGTATACTCCTCCCTGTGTATTAACATACTTGCCAACCCCACTGATTTAGGCTGTAGGTTACCGCTTTTCTGGTAGCACCAATGAATATCCCAATTAGTAAGATCAGCTTATGGCTTTTTATGAGTATGGGGAGAGCAGTGACACATCTAAACAGCACAACTCTGGAAAAATAGGACTGGCTGGGAACTTTCCATTTTGGGCAGATGGCTGTCACAAATTCAAGAAAACCCATCCCTTCCACAAAAGAAAAAGAGGAGGAGGTCCAGAGCTAAAATTTTTAGCCAGCTTCACGTTGTACAAACATGCTGTTGGGTGGTTGCTTTCATACTGCCCCTCCGATCTAAACATGCTGAGAATGGTAGCCTGGATTTTTTTCTTTTCTGGTGCCACTGATGCAACTGACTTCTTGACGCCAGATGTTGATAGGCTCAATGCACGTTTTTTCGTTGCAGTACTCTCTTGCCTGGGGTCCCTTGGTGTCTCAGCCTGACTCTTGTGCCACTGCGATGTTGCTGATGAGGATGTGGGCGGTACCATTGCACTGTTGCAGACAGGGCTACTTTGTGTACCAGAGACAATATCTCCCTCTTGTTCACCTGCCACCACAATCGGATCTTCTACTTCTTCATCCCCACCAACAACAATGGGTGCAGTTTTTTAGCCGCTAAGGCGAGCCTCCCACTGGATCAAGTGGTGTTTTTTTCAGATGGGTTATTTGGCCTCTGGTTCCATAGTTTGTACCAAGCTTCCCCCGACTAACACCTTGTCAACAAATGGAGAATATAGCAATTTTCACCTCCTTCCTGCTAACCGAAAAGAAGTCCCAAACTGGAGAGGTCAACTTTCTGGCACTGATGATGCCACTTGCAATGCTGGATGAACTGGTAGGTAGGCGTGAAGTTTGACTCTCTGCAGTAACTACTTCTACTGAGGTGGTTGTGGTGGATGTAGGTCGCTGCCAGCGAAATATGGAAGCTGGCTGATGAAGGTTGATATCCAGAAACCGGTCCCTGGATGCCTGTTTACAGTTCAGGGAAGACCTGGCTTGGCAGTTAGGGCTGGACTGTTCCCATGAGGCACAGGGTCAAGACTGATTTGCATATAGCTGGGTCTGAACTGAGGTGGTGAAGTGAGCTAAAGAATGATAATGGGCTCAACTCAGATCTGTGATTAAGGGTGAGTGTCTGAAAAGTTTCAGTGCTCCGTCCATCATCTCCTTCTGCTTGCTTTGTTCGCCCTAGATTGGCAGGGTATGCCCGGACATGGGTCCCTTGCTCACTTTGCCACTGGATTCAAGCTAGCCTGGCTGATTAGGGTGTTACCCAGAAACCGGTCCCAGGATGCTTGTTTCCGGTTCAGGGAAGACCTGACTTGGCAGTTCGGGCTGGACTGTTCCCATGAGGCACAGGGTCAAGACTGATTTGCATATAGCGGGATCTGAACTGAGGTGGTGAAGTGAGCTAAAGAATGATGATGGATTCAACCCAGATCTGTGACTGGGGGTGGGTGTCTCAAAAGTTTCAGTGCTCCATCCATCATCTCCTTGTGTTCGCTTGGTGGTGTTGGTGGTTTTATCTGTGTTGGTGGTATCCATTCCACATCCCTCACACCAATTTGGGAAGGGGTAATGTTGGTCTCCACTGGGGCGGTACTAATGTCCATGATGAATGGCTCGTCATTATCATCTTCCTCTTCTACATCTACCTCCATAACTCTAAGGCTTTCTGGAACCTTCCTTTTCCCTAGCCTTGTCTCATGGGCGTGGCGTGTCTCCAAGTGGTGTCTAGATCATCAGAAGAGGTGCTTGGAGAAGAAGTTGATGGACTAACCCTCCTTTTCCTTGCTGGGGATCTGGAAGACAATGGATCTTCTGAAAGAGTGGCCATTCTTCTTCGTCTGTAGGTAGCTCGATCTCCTGAACTGCCCCTACTTCGGGAGGAACAACTACTATTGGGGGCAGTGGTTGCGGCTGTTGTTGCCCACTTATCTAAGTATCCTGCATTGATTGAGTACTACTTTGTGATAACGTTAAGTAAATTTCAACATCACTGCTCGTCGGCATTGGCATTGGTAGGGTGGGTCCACTGATGCGGGGGTGCTACTCCCAGCTTGCTCCCCGGACACCGCTGCTGCAGGTGCAATTTTTATTTCCCAAAAACGGTCTTTGGAGACACACCGGTATTGGTAAGTGGCAGTGCCTTCTTCTCACTGGCAACTTTCTTGGGGCCATCTTGGGAATGTCAGCAGCATGCAGTGGTACAAGTTGAAGAGATTTCTATGGTCACACATCGCGTGACGTCGTGCGCAGCAGGAATTCAGTCTGGCAGTACAATAGTTGAGGACTTCTCCTCCTCATTTGTGCACCTAAAAGCAAAGAAGCACAAAGAACATCAGTGAAACGTGGCATTCATTGTTGTGGTTCAATTACTACTAGTACAAACAAACAAATATATATTATATAACTTTGTGTGTGGTCACACTTGTTAGTGTTAGTAATATTATTAAATGTATTGCCTCTGTTACTAAAAAAACATAGTAATACAGTGTAGACATTTGTGAGACTTTGAGAAAAACAAGGGCTTTCATGGTTGGTGTACTAGTGTAGAGTACACTCAGGAAGGATAGGAAAGAAGAAGAAGAGCAACAAAAATACAAATGTAACTGACCTTGTTTGGCTTTGTGCATCATGTATGATTCAGCATTCAGGAAGCTGCAGCTGACAATGGATAGAAGCAGTAAGCCAAGAGGAATAAAGGAAAGACATGCAGGCCTAATGCAGAAGCACACTGGCTGCCTTCACAATATGGCTGCATGCCACATGGCCAGGCAGGCCACAACAAGAAGCAATAAGCCAAGTGGAACAAAGGAAAGAAGACATGCAGGTCTATGGCAAAAAGCCCTACCACCACCACAAAATGCCTACCAGCCACATGGTCACAACAACAACAAGCAGGAGGCCTGGAAAACAATGAACTCAAGCAGGCCTATATGGACACAGACTTTACAAAATGGCCCCTGGCCACACGGGGAGGCTCAGCCAAGGCAAATGCTGGCCCACTTTTACAAACACACTCACACACTGGCCAGATAAAGGAGGCATGCTAAACAACACAGCTTTAATACAATAATGCCAAAAACGAAAATCCACATGGATAACAAAAAGGTTTGCAAGTTAAACAACCACACACATCCAACAAAGGCATTTATTTAGCACACATGAAAAAAAGTGAAATACCCAAAAAGGCACATTTTGCATTTCAATCCAATGCCATCTATGCCTTAAATGATGTTTAAATTCAACAGACACCACAGAAACAGTTGTTTCATGCACCCATGTGTAGCTCTGGGCCTATTGTTTGGAAAACCCATTGGAAGAAATAATTGCATGCAAAACAACAACCAGCAAGAAGGCATGGCCACCACAAAGAAGGCTTGCAGGCCTAATGCAGAAGCACACAGGCTGCCCCTTCACAAAATGGCCGCCATCCACATGGCCAGTCCACAACAACAAGAAATGGAAGACAGACAATGCAGGCCTACGGCAAAAGCACATTGGTTGCCTTCACAAAATGACCGCCCAGCCACACGGCCAGGCAGCCACAACAAGAAGAAAGGGAAGACAGACATTACAGGCCTATTGCAAAAGCAAAGCACACTGGCTGCCTTCACAAAATGGGCACCAGCCACATGGCCAGGCAGGCCACAACAAGAGGCAATAAGACAAGAAGAACAGAGGAAAGAAGACATGCAGGTTCATGGCAAAAGCACCACCACCACCACAAAATGCCCACCAGCCACAAGGTCACTAACAACAACAAGAAGCAGGAGGCCTGGAAAACAATGAACTCAAGCAGGCCTATATGGACACAGACTTTACAAAATGGCCCCATGCCACACGGGGAGGCTCAGCCAAGGCAAATGCTGACCTACTATTACAATCACATTCACACACTGGCCAGACAAAGGAGGCATGCTAAACAACACAGTAAACAAGCATTGGCATAGCCAATAGGTCTCGTCTTTGGGACCTTATAAGTATTTAGTTATGCAGCACAATATCCTTGGTGCAACAACATCAACTGTTGCATGGCTAAACACTTATAAGGTTCCAAAGGCGAGACCTATTCGCTATGCCAATGCTTGTTTTATTATGTTAGTAAAGTGTGCCCTGCAAGGGGGATTTGTTTTATTAAATTGCACCTTGCACCTAATAGCCAATTGACCGGACCCTCATTAGTGAACAAAAGATATTGGGTACACAGTAGTATTGTTGTCATCTGGATGCTGCTTTAAAGGCCTTCCGTGGATTACATTGTAATAGAGGAATAGTGCATCTGAAAGCACTTCAGGAGGAACATTAAGTGACTTTTGGCTCTACAGGAGCATTTTTATTCAAAAGGTACTGGACAACATTTTGAAAGTGAACTTTGTTGAAGGAGATAAGTGTATTGCACAGAATCAGCGCATTTAGTAATAATAACTAAATTAATTTGTGTCAGAGGTCCAAGCAGAGCCTGCCTTTGCTAAGATATCCCTATTGGCGTGTGCAGTGAGAAATGTGGTGCCCTTGCTGGTAGTAGTGAATTAAATGAGGAAACAGCAGTCCCTTTTGTGTTCAGTGCCTGGATGAGCAGGGACTGGTCCCTGAACACAAACATCGCTTTACCTCCCCCAGCTCACCTAATTCACCTCACACGACTATGGTTTTGTTGATGTGTGTAAGCAGGGGTCGGGTGAAGGGAGGGCAAGAAAGGGGGGCTAAAGCACATATATACATATATGATTTCAGTTAAAATGTTAAAGTGATAATTGTAGCCTTCATGTCTTTAGTAGAATCCAAACCTGCTGTCACGCTAGTGGGGGAGATTTTCCACTTTACTGCCTGTGTCTAAAATGATCTCACAAATGTGTGTCAAATGCAAGCGATGCTCGAGTCAGACAGACAGACAGACCACATACACACACCCCTGCATTATAGGCCAGGTACCCACCT
Source organism: Triturus cristatus (assembly GCF_964204655.1). Lineage (NCBI taxonomy): Eukaryota > Metazoa > Chordata > Amphibia > Caudata > Salamandridae > Triturus > Triturus cristatus. The sequence goes on from NC_140585.1 coordinate 364,469,969, forward strand.
GCCATCTTATTATCTTACTCTGTGCAGCATGCACTCTGCCCCTTTATCAAGGTATGCAGGTTATACATATATATATGTATTCATATATACAAACAACGAAACCAGAAAAACATCACACTGGTTTCATCTATAAAACCCAAAAAATAAAAATAAATATATAATTAAAACGGTTTAGGTCACTTCTGCATCACCTGTACCATTATGTACCATTAACCCACCAGCCTATGGCTTAATCAGTTATTTGTGAAAAATAGCCGGTGAGCGCAGCGCAACATGTATGGTTTTATTGTACATAAAGATATAAACAAATGAGCGAATGAATGAATACATATGTAAGTAATATATGTCTCTTCCGTCCGACAAATCTTTGGCCTGAGGATAGCGCCAGAGGCGTCCGCTGTATGGATTGATACATTTTGTTTTTAAAAAATTGTCCTGTGGGGGCGACGCAAGTGAGGGTGGGTGGGGGGTGCGAGTGAGTGGGGCAGGTGAGGGGGCGCAGGTGAGATGCCAGCCGGGCGAAGGGTGGTTCGTCCAGCCCCACTTTCATGCTCCAGTAACAAGGCCTTTGCCGTGGGTGGGGGTGCAGGGCTCTTCATCATCATCACAGAACGAGGGAGGAACAGAGAAAGGCAGAAACGGACTTCCACGTTGCGCATCACCACCAAAAGATCATATGAAAGAGGCCATTTTACGGGTCATTAAAACACAGCGAGGGAGCGAGAGGAGGGGAGGGAAAGAAGAAGACGGTGCAAGGGAGAGAGCCTGGACAGAGAGAGGCAGGAGGCAGGGAGTGGCAGGGAGAGAAACAGTGTAGAGGGCCAGAAGGGAGAAACAGAGATGAGAGGGCAGAGTTAGATTGGACGGCGAGGAGGGGGGAAGAACCGGAAAGGCAGAAGGGGGCATTTTTTGGTCAGTAAATTCAAAGGGGAGACTGGAGGAAAGACAACATGGGATTTAAAGAGAGAGAAGGGTTTGTGGTGGAGGGGGAAAGAGATAAGGAGGCAGAGGGTAGACCAGAGACAGTTTAGAGAGGTGGAGAAAAGAGTCAGGGAGAGGTCGAGAGTGTGGCAGGATGAGACCGAGAAAGTGAGAGGTGGTAAACAGGTAGTGAGAGAGGAAAACGAGGAGCACCTGTGGAGGGGACACAGAGAGTAGAGGGGGAGGGCAGCGAAGAGGGAAAGAGTGAGGCAGGAGGAGGGAGAGACATGTTACAGAGGGTGGCAGGCAGAGAGATGGGGAGCAGAGAAATGGAGGGCGAGGACAGAAAATAGGAGAAGAGGGTAAGGGAGAAGCACGGATAGGGAGAGGCTGAGAGGGACAAAGTGGGACGGCAACATGGGAAGGGCAATGGAAAAGAAAGGGAAGAATGACAAGGGTGAGAGTAAAGAAAGGACTGGTGAGAAAACCAGTGTGGAGAAAGAAATGTGGAAGGGGTCGAATGATGGACTCAGAGAGAAGCAAGGAAAAGAGAGGGCAAGACAAGAGCAGACACTTGGAGACGGTAAAAGATAGGCAGAGTGTGGTATGCTCTGTACAGAATGTTATCACTCGTGCGGGGTTCCATGTTCCACTTGCAACGGGTGGTGCATTGGAGCTACGTGCGTCTTGGATGTGGTTGTCTAAGCTGTTCTTCCTTACTTGGAATAAACCCAACTGGAAACCTGATTTGGCTACCTTATTCCTTACTTCACATTGGCGACGATCGGGATTAAGGGAGAACAGCGTTCACTGGACCAAGACGAAAAAATATTATTTTTTTTTGTCCATTAAAGTGCGATTTCATACGCACCGGCGGCTGATTAATTAACCGTGCTTTGATTGCACCTGCGGCAGAATTACTGACCCTGAGTCAAGTGTCAACGTGTCAAGTCAATCTGAGTGTTGCGGATAAAGAGACCGGTGTTCGTTTTTAAACTAAGAAGTTTTGCTCGTTTCCTGTGGATAAAGAGACCAGTGTTCGTGTCTAAAATAAGAAGTTTTGCTCGTTTCCTGCCTTCCGGATCTTTGGTGAAGACCGTGGCTCGTGAGGGTGTTTACGGCTGGAATTGGGATTAGCGGAATCGACATACATACATTTTGTTACGTTAGCTTTTAAACTTTCATGGATCGTCAAAAGTAAACAACTCACATCTAACGGAGTTTGGAACGCCATGGTTCAGTCCCCGCGCCTCTGCATCTTCACGATCGAATGACGATGAACAACGCTGACGCTGAGAGCACACGTAACACGCTGAGAGCGTGATTTCATCATACGTTTGGTGGCCATTTTCAAGGGAATACTCAACCATTAGCGCGTTTCTATACAGCAAGTCTACAACGGCTGTTAATTATTGTTATTGTTTCGTTCTCTTTTGTGCCATATGCTTCAGGGAAATGTTTTATTCAAAGTGTGAAATGATTTTGTAAAATATATCCACAGTAATTATTTTTTTTTTTTTTAAATTCAATTGCATTTTCAGTGTAAGAGGTTTACTTCACATTTAACATGTCAAACATTTCCGCTCCCCCACATTTCCTACCTTCTGCGGGCGAACCAAAAATGGAATGGGACCTATGGTATCCCATGTCCATAGCCTATGTAGAAGTCCTGGAAGAGGATGGTTGTACTCCTAAAAGGAAACTAGATCTGTTGAGACACTGTCTAGGGGGTCAAGGTATTAAAGAGTTTGATGATTTACCCCCTTTGGAGAGTGCAGAAGGAGTAAATGTTTTTGAGGTCGCAGTTAAAAAAATGAGTATTAGATTTGGGGAAAAAAACCAATGTTGTAATGGAAAGATTTAAATTTTATTCCCGCGCACAGAAAGAAGATGAGTCTATTGAAACTTATGTATCTGCATTACGTTCATTAGCAGGCTTTTGTGCATTTGATACTATCAATTATGAGCAAGTGTTAAGGGATCAGATAATGATGAAAACAAAGAGTAAGAAAATACAAGAACGGCTGTGGTTAGGAACTGAGTCGTCATTAACTGCTGTAGTGAATATTGCCAAAGGCATTGAACAATCGGAAAAATTTGTTAGTGAAATTAGAGGCCAGGCTCCAATATGTAATATTAAGGTACAAGATCCTGTAGTCGAGGTATCACTTGTTAAAAACCAAATTACAACTAAAAGGCCACAGTTTGTCAACAGAAAAGATTTTAGTTTTAAAGACAATAAGTCTAACAGAAGAAGTCCCATCATATGTTATAGATGTGGCAGTTTTGACCATGTGGGCAACTATAAAGGATGTCCTGCGTGGAGTAAAATTTGTATCAAGTGTAAGAAAACAGGTCATTTTGGGAAAATGTGTAGGTCAATGCAAAAAAATTAATTGTGTAACGTATGATGAAGAAGAAATTTCCACAGACTTCAATGAATTTAATTGCATCTCTTGCGTGACTGGGAGTAGTTGCAAGGGCTTTCCATCTGGTACAATATTTATTGATGGCAAAGAAGTGCTTATGATGATCGATTCTTGTGCATGGTACTCTATCATTGGTATGGAGCTTTTTAAAAAATTGTGGGACAAAAAGCAATTGTTGCCTCCGGATATCAAACCAGGTAGCTATTCAGGACACAAAATAGATCTGGAGGGTTTTATTTGGGCAGATTTTGACTTTAAAGGAAAAAAAACCGAGGGTAAATTATATGTTGCAACCAAGGGAGTATCCATTTTGGGATGGCCACATCAACAAGAGTTGGGGATCAAGTTGGATCCTAATGCTTCGCCACCTGTATACAGCATTGTGGCAGAGGATGAAGCATTTGTTCACACCATAAAAAGTTTGTATCCTAAAGTATTTCAGGATACTCTTGGAGAGTACACTGATTTCAAACACAAGATTATCCTGAAAGATTCAGCTCAGCCCGTAAGACACAGAGTACGCAATGTACCTTTGGCCTATCGCACTAAATTGAAGGACATATTGGGTGATTTGGTGTCAAGAAACGTTATTGAACCAATTGAATCTTCCCCTTGGGTTTCTCCGGTGGTTCTTTCGCTCAAAAGCAATGGTGATTTACGCTTGTGTGTAAATTTACGCAGTTTAAACAAAGAGATCTGGATCGACAGACATCCGTTGCCAAATATACATGAGATGATATCAACACTCTCTGGTGCGTGTGTGTTTTCCACTGTAGATTTGGCAAGTGTGTACCATCAGATTGTTTTACATGAGGAATCTAGATCTCTAACAGCCTTCATCACACCCGAAGGCATGTTTCAATTTTTAAGGATGCCTTTTGGGTTAGCTAGTGCAGCTTCAGTTTTTCAAAGGATCATGAAAGAGGTGTTGGAGAATTGTCCTGGTGCGATTGCGTTCCAGGACGATATTTTAATTTTTGGAAGAAATTTCGAGGAACATGATGCTAATTTAAAAAAGGTTTTAGATGCTGTACAAAACAAAGGGCTAACATTGAAATTCTCTAAATGTAAGTTTAGGAAAAGTAGAGTAGAATATTTAGGACATGAAATATCAAGTGAAGGAATTAAACCTAAAGTAGACCATGTGAGGAGTGTCCAAAAAGCACCGGCACCTACCAATAGAGAGCAGTTGCTATCCTTTTTAGGTCTGACTGAATTTTATAGCAAATTCGTGAAGAATTATTCTTCAAAAGTATTCCCTCTACGTGAGTTATTAAAGAAAAATGCGAAATTCATCTGGGGTAACCAACAGAATTTAGCCTTTGAAATTCTAAAAAACGATATCAGTTCTGCTCCTTTCTTGAGACCATTTGAGATTGGTGGTGAATGCATAGTGGCTGTGGATGCTAGTAGTACAGGTTTAGGGGCGGTTCTGATGCAGAAGAACTTTGGAGAGGAGGTTGTGATATCTTATGCCTCTAGGTCGCTACGAGGGGCAGAATTCAACTATTCCACAATTGAGAGGGAGTTGCTCGCTTGTACTTGGGCGGCACAACATTTTAGGCAATTTTTGTGGGGAACAAAGTTCCAATTGAGGACAGACCATAAACCTCTAATTAATATGTTAGCAGCTGGTGGGGGCAGAACACTTACAGCGCGGTTAGCAAGACTAGCCGCAAAATTACAAGAATATCAGTGTTCTGTGGTGTATATTCCTGGCCGGATGAATGTACATGCAGATTGTATGTCACGATTGTCTTTGCCTTGGTCCGATGTCCCAGATTTAGATGGGGAAAAAGAAGAATGTGATGTAGCATTCACTATGGAGGATATTAACCACAGTATAGGATCAAGTTGTTTTTCAAAAGAGTTGTGGGATAGAGAAATGTCTAAAGATGTTACACTGAACAATGTGATAAATTATCTCTGTGTTGGCTGGCCGGAGGAGAGGAAGCTAAGTGGAGATATCAGTTCGTTTTTTAAAATAAGAGACAAACTTATGTTTTCACATGGTTTTGTAAGTAGGGGTGATAAAATAGTACCTCCACTAGGAATTAGAAACAATTTGATTAATCTTTCCCATGAAGGACATATGGGCATGTCATGTACCAAAAGACGTTTAAGAGAATTTTACTGGTGGCCTTGCATTGACAGCATGGTTGATAAATGGGTTAGGAATTGTGCTTTCTGCTCCAAAAGTGATAAGACTGTCAAACCACTTTCGGTGGGTGTTTCACCGATTGAGTATTCACAAGGACCATGGGAAAAGCTGGGTATTGACATAATTGGCCCTTTGGGTCTTACACCTGTGAAAAATGTTTTTGCATTAGTGCTAGTGGACTATTTCTCTAAATGGCCGGAAGTCAAAATTGTGGACAAAATCACAACGACTCAAGTTATAGAGTTCTTGGACAATGTTTTTAGCAGGGAGGGTTTGCCTGTTGAACTTGTTTCTGACAATGGCCCACAATTCATTAGTAAAGAGCTAGAATTGTTTTTAAATAAGTGCGGTATTATCCACAAGAAAGTGTCTAATTATAATCCTATGGCCAATGGTCAAGTGGAACGATTTAACAGAGTGGTAAAAGAATCTATACAATTGGCTGTCAAAAGTAACTTAGATTGGAGGAAAGCTTTGAGAGCTACTTTGCTAACTTATCGTACTTCTCCTCATTCTGTAACTGGCTGCTCTCCATTTGAGATGTTAAGAGGGAGAAAAGCAAGTTCGAAACTCAGACCTTGGTGGTTAAAATCTAACGGATTTAGTGATCCTTTGGTAGATGTTGAAGCTGTCAGAGAACGTGTTCTAAGATACCAAGACAAAATGCGAAGGGGAAGTTGCACAAAACGACTTTCCAACCATAAAATTAAAATTGGTGACTTGGTACGTGTCAAGTTTGGGTGTTCTGACAAAAAATGGTCTAAGTGGTCTGATCCCCTCAAAGTAATTGAGGTTTTTAGCAAAGCTGTTAGAGTTGAAGGTGGGAAGATCTGGAATTTTAGACGAGTATCCATGTATAGGTCTAACAATGATTTTAGCAAGTTAGATGTCATGCCTAAAAAGGATTTGGGAACTAAGGTGAATTTGGATGACTGTCAACATTTCTTTGACACTTTTGATGGTTCTTCTGGGCAAGATTTTCATGTTCCTCCTGCGAATGTCCAAGAAACATGTGGAGCTCCATTGGATTCAATTTTAAGCCCAGACGATGTAACAACAACCTTAGCTCTTCCTGTGAATCAAAATGATGAGGTTTCCGTTCTAAGGAAAAGTTCTCGTATTAGGAAATTACCTGTTAAATTGAATGATTTTGTTAGATTTTGATTTCTTTCGAATGTTAACTGTGTTGTAAGTTCTTTGACTACATGAATGTTTTTTTTTTGTTTTTTTTTATTTTAAGGGGGAAGGTGTGTGGTATGCTCTGTACAGAATGTTATCACTCGTGCGGGGTTCCATGTTCCACTTGCAACGGGTGGTGCATTGGAGCTACGTGCGTCTTGGATGTGGTTGTCTGAACTGTTCTTCCTTACTTGGAATAAACCCAACTGGAAACCTGATTTGGCTACCTTATTCCTTACTTCACAGAGAAAAAGCAACTGAAGTAGAGGTGTCGACGAACACAGACAGTGAGAGACAGGGAGACAAAACGACAGAAACAAGTATTGGCCGCGCGGCCGTGAAAGTGACGGGGCCGCACGCCCGTGAAAGTGAAAGTGATTGCGCTCGTGGGCTTTAAGTGTGCCCGCGAGCGATGTGCTTAATGAGCCATGACGAGACAGGAAAGCCATATGGCACCTGTGGTCGTAACTGTGCACCTAACCGCACGCTCTAGGCCACACAAAATGCGTGTGGTGAGCTTTTTGAAGCCGACTTACTAAAAGTTTCCCCAGAGCAGTGCATGAGCTGGCTCAGGCGAGACCTAAAAAGCAAAAGGACTCCTTACACAAAAAAATACAGCCAAATGTCAATCTGATGAGATTTGTTAATCCAAATCATCATTTCGAGAAGGTTTTGATGCTGCTCAAGAGAGATCCTTCTCCATATTGCAAAATGTGGATGTTCGGGATCGCGATCTTCACAAAACTTCCGCCGGAAGTCCAATGGCATGCCCAAATGACGTGTTCGTGATTGCACACTCTCGCGGGACTGTGCAGCCAGCTACCAAATCTCGTGGCGCTCGCGAACGGATGGGAAATCTCGTCGGCGATCGCAGGCGCCCAGTAAGACGCTCCTGTGCATTCAAAAATGCATTTTGGGCACGCAAACAAAAAAAACAACTCTGCTCTGGTGCAGAGCACGGAGTTTTCAGCAACTCTGCGTTCTACGCGTAAAGCGGAGTTGCCGAAAATCCGCAAACTCTGCGAGCAGAGCGCAGTTTTACATGCAGGTTAATCAATAGTTCCTTTGCAAGAGCCTTTACCAACATAACTGATCTCTCTAAGCTGCCCTGAGGGCAATAGCACTCTTGTTGTGCTTATGCTTTTGTCATTGAAGAAGGGATGAAAAGCCAGATTCTGACTTAAGCCAATTTTTAGAATCAGCCAGTTTGACATAATAAGGGGTGGAGTCTACAAAACTGCAAACAATATTTTTTTAACTAAAATGCAGGTATCTCTTAGACAGAACTTTGCATTTCCTTCATTAGCCTAATGTTTCCTAGTGTATGGCGAACAGTTCACTAAAATATAATGTAGGCCAGATGCAGGTGAGGATAGCGTAGCACATGAATTTTATTTGAATGGCAATAAAAACTGTTCAAGGCACATGTCTGAATTTTTGGTTTGGTATCAGTGCTTCTGAAATGTTTCTTATTGAAAGCAATGATGCTAGAAGTCATTCACATCTGTGCAATCTCCTTCCTCCCAATGGTATCACTTGCCACCAACATGCACTAAAGCTGTTCCCGTGGGTGAGAATGTTTCCAGAATGTTTAGTGATTCAACCAATGGCCACTACCTAGTGTAGGCAGCTCATAGCAATCAAAGACTAACAGTGTATTTGGCAACTAAGAAATATGTAGTTTTATAGAGTGGGCAGAGTGACCCATCAACAGTAGAAGTCCTGGTGCATAGGAAGAACCGTTAGATTGCTATGGTGCAATAAAGTACTAACAGACATTTTGAAATTCACTCCTAAGATAACGCTGGAAAAGGACAGAACACCTGCAAAAATAAGACTTTAGCTAAGGCTGGCCTTGAAAGTTCTGAGAGATGTGTCAGAAAATCCTGAATCAAGTGATGGTGTTCAGCACTTGCTTCAATATATGAACACAGCATAAGTTTATGATGCTGTGTTTGAAAGACATGTTTGCCTGCCTTCCAATATGCACAATGTGTGTGCATGTGCAAACATGCAAAATATGTATTATGTAGCACTGCTGATTTGCTAGACCAAGACAACAGCATATCATGAGGGGAGGAACTATGTGGTGAATTGTTTCCAAAAAAAGCTGTGGTTTGGAGATTCTGAGAAAAGAGAACTTGCAGTTCAGAAAAAGTCCCTTCTGCATCCGGAATGATAAAGAGGTTTCAACATGTTTGTATAAGTAGTTAAGTTTATGATGCGACCATAAATACTGACCACCAGTGGAAAGTGTTGTTGGAATTGTTTTCTCTTCTCTTTATAGGTGGTCCTTCACCTTTGCCTGGTTACTGACTGTGCATGCCATGGTAATCGTTAGCAGTTAGTGATGATGGACTCAACAGAAGGTAAGAGCCTGTATGTTAAGCATATAAGTTAATAACTGGCAATCCAAGGACTGCAGTGAGCTCTTTCAGCTGATTTTATGGCATCATTAACATTTTGACTGTTCTTATGGGAACACCCTTCATTTAGAATATCTAGTTCTGATGTTGGGAGAACATAGGATGGTGAAAAGTCTGTCCGCAATAACACATTTGTGTATTGGTTACATCATGCCTGCAGGAAGTGAGATGGCTTCCTGTGAGGTTTCGAGTGTCTTTTATAAAGCCGCAAACCACCAACTGTCACATCTTGAAGGTTTCAAAATCAACCCAAATAATTGCATAGTGTGCACTGGATGAGAAAACCTTCTCAAGTGAAGCTGCATGGCATTATGTATTCCAAGCAAAATCAACAACAGACATCTTTGAAAACGTCATTATTGTTATTGTTATTGTTATTGTTATTCTTCTTCTTCTTATTATTATTACTATCAGTATTATTATTATTATTATAATCATCAAGATTATTACATGCTTTTTATATTTCATATGCTCCTACAGTTTAGCCATGATAATAGCAGGTGTTGCTATTACCCAAACTAATAGTATTTTCCTCAAATCTATATCAAAGGTTGCATTTTATAATTCACATTGCATTTTGTCCTCACCCTATTGTCCATAAAATATATATTCATCTTGTCTCTTTGACTGTTTTTGGTGTATGTTTGCATATATATTTTCTTACTTCAGGGACATGGGCTATGTGGGGATATGTACTTTTCACCCCACATTATGAATTCAACTGGGTGGACCATCCATCCTACACCTTTTATCCGACATCATTTAAGTAGCTCTAATAACAGTTTGCCTTTTTTGGGGGGGCCTGTGTGGAGTTTCTTTCTTCAGTTCATACTTTTCAACCCTGTGATCTGGATCAAAGTGAGTCTTGAGTCTTGCGTTCTTAAGCGTGAGGTACTTACGGGCAAAGGAGTGAGGGACATTGAAATTTTGGCTAAGAACGGAGAAAGGTAAGAAATCAGAGCCAGAAAAGAGGTGGGATACCCAGATCAAACCCTTTTGTCTCCAAGATTTCCAATAAAAGGGCTTGTGATTAATGAGAATGCTATTATTATACCAAATGGTGGTATTGAGAAATTCAGCTACAGAGGAAGGAGGGATTGGGGAAGTGGAAAGAAGAAGTTTGATAGTGAATTTATGGATGTGAGTGGAAGTAAACTGGGGCTTACGAGAAAATGAGAGATACTCAGCGAAAGTAAAGGGGGATAAAGAAAGACGCTCAATAACAAGCCATAAAGGGGGAGATTCAGCAGGATCTTGCAACCAAAGGGAAGCTTGTCGCAGAAGGAATGCTTTATGATAAGTGGGAAAATCTGGAAAGTTGACCCCACCCTCTGATTTGGGAAGTCGTAGTCTGAACAAGGACATACGCGCTTTTTTGCCGGACCAGAGGAAAGAAGAGAGAATAGTGTTGATTTTCCCAAAAACTTTAGCTGGAATAGGAACTGGAATATTGGAAATAGTGTAAAGAACTATTGGGGAGAGCATCATTTTAATTGTGTCGAGGCGACCCCACCAGGAAAGGTAAAGCGGGTGCCATCTAGAAGTGAGATCAGACAATTTCTGGGTGCGCTTGTTAAGGCATAACAAGACAGTATCGGGAAGGGAGGGGGTAATGTGCAAACCAAGATATTTGATATGTGAGGGACTCCAAGTAAAATTGGACGCAGCAAAATCAGGTTTGAAGGTAAATTTTGTGAGGGGTAAAATTTCACATTTGTCGTTATTCAACTTATAACCAGAAATTTGGGAGTATTCATGAACTTCAGTTAGAAATGCGGGAAGGGAAATGGCAGGGTTGGACATAAAGAGTAGGATATCATCTGCATAGGCAGCAAGTTTGATGTTTGTTTGAGAGATTTGGAAACCATGCAAATTAGGATTTTGGCAGAGTTTTGAGAGAAAGGGTAAAGGGGAAGGGGGAAAGGGGACAACCCTGATGAACTCCTCTACCTAAATTGAAGAAAGAAGAGACTAGGCCATTAGCACAGACCGCCGCTCTGGGACTGGAATATGGGAAAGAAACAAAGGAAATAAAATTAGGACCAAACCCAAACCATCTGAGGGCGGAAAAAAGGAAAGTCCACTCTACCCTATCAAACGCTTTTTCTGCATCCAAAGCAATTGCCGCTAACGAATCCTGGAACCGTGAGGATTTGAACAGGACATTGAATAGAAGTCTAGTATTGTCTGTGATGAAACGACCTTTAACAAATCCAGATTGTTCCGGGCCCAACAATTCAGGAAGAAAGGGGTCTAGTCTTATGGCAAGGGATTTAGCAGATATCTTGTAATCAATGTTAACTAAGGAGATTGGTCTATAATTCTTGCAATGCTGGGTGTCTTTTCCTTCTTTGGGTATAATGCATATGTGGACGTCTGAGAAAGTTCCAGAGGAAGTGCCACTAAGAATAAAAGAATCAATAAGAGAGTGTAATCTGGGTAATAGTAATTTAGAAAATTGCAAATAAAATTCAACTGTAAATCCGTCCGGACCTGGGGCTTTATCTTTCTTAAGTGACTGAAGTGCAGTGTGTAGTTCGGAACTAGAGATGGGCGTTTCAAGAATGGATAAGTCAACAGGAAAATTGGGGGGAGCCTGAATGCTGTAGAAAAAGGTAGCGAGGGTTTGGGCAGTAGGGTGAGTTTCAGATGAGTAAAGCGTGGTATAAAAACGGGAAAATTCCTCTAAAATATCAACATCTGTGCGCCTTAAAACGGAATTGACATCATAAACAGACTCAATGTTCAGTTTGTGTTGCTTGACTTTTAAATAATTGGCTAAAACCTTCCTCGCTTTGTTCTTACCCATGTAAAATTTTGAACTAGATTTCAACAAATATAACGAAGCATCATCAGTGGATTGTTTGTTAAATTGCATCTTAGCTTCAATAAGAGTAGTCAAATTTTCCTGCGAATGGGAGGTGTAAAAAGAATGCTCCAGTTTTTTAATCGTGAGGAGAAGGTCACTAGTACGCTTGCGAGCAGTTTTACGCTTTCTAGCCACATAATCAATGATGAAACCTCTGGCTGCAGCCTTATAAGCGTCCCAAATAGCATGCTTCGGCACCGTGGGTGTGTCATTGATGGCAAAAAATTCTGTAGTAAATTCAACAAAGGAGGTGGTGAATTTGGGATCAAGAAGGAGAGTATTATTGAAGCGCCATCGTTTTGGCCCGGTGGACTTGGGTAAGATATCAATGTTAACCAGTACAGGGGCGTGATCAGAGAACAAGATGGGGCCAATATCGGCGTGAGTGAGGGACTGAGAGACGTGATGGGAAAGAAAAATGTAATCAATGCGGGACTGTGATTGGTGGGATGGGGAGTAAAAGGTAAACTCTTTAGTAGTAGTTGGATTACATAAACGCCAGGCATCAATGAGTTTGTGCTGGGATATTGCTTGAACAAACAGTTTATGAGACTTATTAGGGATATAAGATGCTTAGGAATGCCTATCTAAAAAGGGATCAAGGGGTAGATTGCAATCTCCTTCCATAATAAAGTTGTCATCAACGTATTCAGAAATACGAGAAGCCATTGTGTGCCAAAAGGCGGGGTCACCGCCAGTAGGTGAGTAAATGTTGAGAAGGGAGATGGGAATACCCTTCGAGGAAAGTTTGACATACAACCATCTACCCTCGGGATCTGACTCAGAAGTCAAGAGCGAATGAGAGAGAGATTTGCGAATTAACACAGCCACACCATTTCTTTTACCATCCCCAGGAGCAGATAAAACATCACCTGCCCAACCCCTCTTGAGCTTAGCAGCTTCAATGTCAGACAAATGGGTTTCTTGCAGGAAGGCAATGTCTACATTCAACTTGGCTAGATGAGAAAGAATTTTTAACCTCTTAATAGGAGAGTGAAGACCTTTAACGTTCCAAGATACAATACGTACTGACATTAAGGATTATTAAAAGAGTAATGCAAAGAAAAATTAAAACATTGAGAGAAAGCCTTGCAAAAAGTAAGAACGTAGGAAAAAGAAAGAAAGAAAAAAGAATAAAGAAGAAATGGAATGGACAAGAGAGAGAAGAGTAAGAGAAGACTAAGAGATACCATAACGATAGAGAAAAGCCAAGGTGTTACTGAGATCAGTGAAACGATAAAGTGAAGTCCGGAGGTATTGATGAGTAAGGTCCAATGAGAGAGAAAAAAGAACATGCGCAAAAAGACCAATAAACAAGCAAGATAAGAGAGAGGACGGCCAAAAGGAGAGGAACGTAAATATGAGTCAAAGGAGAAATGAAGTGACAGGGGGGTAAAATGTATTAAGAGAAAGAAGCATGACCAAGGGAACCAATAAGCGATGAGGATAGAGGAGGAAAGAGAGAGAGAAGAAGAAAAAGGTCGCGAAAAAGGTATTGACACCAGTAAACCTGAAAACATGAAAGTAAAAACCAAAGTCAGGAAAAACAGAACAAGAACAGACATGTCAAAAAGGGTATGAGGAATACTTACAAGGGGTAGCTTAGGGAAGATACGATCAGGAACAGGGACAAGCAAGGACGTACGTGGAGACGGGGGGAGGGAGGTAGGGCCAACTGGAGAAGGCAGGACATTCGGGGTCAGTGAGACGTCCAACCAGAGGAACAGGACGGAACACGGAACATTGATCTGTGAAGGAAGAAAGGTAACAAGGTTAGGTGACGGCAAACAACAGGGGCACAAGACAAGCAGTGAATGGGGTGAACCAAGAAACCACAACGTAAATAACAAATACTTCGATGAAAAGCATAAACTCAAGAGGAGAACATGCAAGTTTAAGAACAGTTGAGTTAGAAAAATGAGCGGACACAAGAAACTGGGACATCATAATACAACTTCTGAAAAAGTCACGGTGGGATAGAAGAGGAAGGCCCAGAAAGCTCCATGTCAGCCTGGCCGCAGGAATTCAGGAAACTCCGAAGTCGCGTAGGCTCCTCATATGTCGTAGTCTTATTATTGTAGGTGACTTTGAATAAGCAAGGGTGGAAGAGACCGTATCTGGCACCAATGGAACGAAGGTCAGGTCTCATGTCCAAGAAGGCCTTACGACGATTCGCAGTGGCTCTGGCGTAATCTTGCGCAAAGAGCAAAGTGGAACCCGACCATGTGAGACGAGGAGAGGCTCTGGCTGCTGAGAGAACTTTCAGCAGATCTGTGTATTCCAGAAAATACATTATTACACCTCTGGGCTTCTCTGGCATGGATAGAGAGGAGGAAGCTCGTCCAAGCCTGTGGGCACGCTGGATATTGAGCGATGTGTCCTCGGGCAAGTGTAAAAGCTTGGGAAGAAAAGACTTGAAAAAATTGATAGGATCACTCCCCTCGCAACCTTCCACCAGGCTGTAAAGGCGAAGATTGTTGCGCCTGTTTCGATTTTCCAAGTCCTCCACCTGCTTCTGGAGAGAGGAGATCTGCGCATGCATATGGGTGACCTTGGCTGCAGAGTCCTGAAGAGAGGAGACATCACGCTCCACCGATGACATTCTCTCATCCATCAAAGCCCAATTGTCCGTAAGAACCTGCAACTTAGCGTTGGTTTCTTCCATAAAATGGCGCAAGGCCCGTATCTCTTCAAGGAGTAACTCCATCGAAATGGTCGAAGAGGACTTGGGAGGCGAAGGTGGATCTTTTTTTAACCTCTTAGGCGTCGTTTTTGCTGAAGACTGTGAAGATGCTTCCATGTTCGACGTCATCTCACTAGTAGGGAGAGACTGAGAGGCTTCTAAATGAGCCAGTTCCGTGAAAAGCTTGGAGTTTTTAATATAATTGCGCTTTTGGACCTTGCTGGAACAGTCAGCCATCAACGCGTCTATGTAGTGCAGGTTCAATGAGAACACACAGTCAAACTGGAAGCAAAACAGGTACTTTGCGGGATCCAAAAAAAAAACGTGGAGAGTAAAAGAGAAGCAAGTAAAAAGAGTTGGCGAGAAAATATGCCAGGCCAGAAAAAAAAAAGAAAAAGAAAAAGACAAAAATACCAAAGAGCCAGGAGACGCAGATTGAGGTCCTAAAATGGCTGCCGGATATGAGGAGAGCAGAAAATGTCCATTAAATCCATAAAAAAGCCATAACAATTAATAAAAAGTCACCTAGAAATGCAGGTCTGTGCCATCTGTGTCGTTGGGAGTGCTGGGAACGTTGCAGGATCATCGAAGCAGCCGGGAATCCAATGCGCGGTGAAACGCGCTGCTGAGGGGATCACAGGCATACATAAAACAAAATGGCGGTCACGGCCGATGCAGAGCCGCGACCGGGACTAAAAAGGGCAGCAAAGTCGAAAGCAAGACCGCCACGGCGGCAAAAGTGGGCTCAGGGCATGCCCGGCATCTTCCAACAACGAAGGCTTCCCTCCAATGTTCGCATGGGAAGCGCGAACCGCCGGTGAGCTCTGGTATGGACGGAGCTCCTACGCCGGCGCCGCCATCTTCCTCGGGCGCCTAGCCACGCCCCCCAGGACTTTCCTTCTTAATACTTGGAAAATCCACATTTATTTCAAAACCCAGAGGTGTCTATTTTGTTAACTTAAAGCGAATTAACAACAGCAAAAGAAGCATATGGACCATATTTAACGTGGAAGGCTTTAAAAGGTGAAGCTGAAGACCACTCAGCCACTCACATAATATCTCAAAATCTTACTCTGGATCAGAAAGCTTTCAAAGCACTGGACTCTCTGGATGAATGAACTCCAAAAGAGGAAGCATGATTTCATGGTTTGGATATCACCCACTTTACATATCTGGTCAGGTTGTTGAAGACACAGGAGAAGGAGGCTATAATTATAATGGAAATAAGGAGTCAAACTCATATTCTTTAAAACATCATCTCTAAAGGTCTCAAAGCTTTTCACACATAGGAGCTGATCATCATCCCGAGCTACTAATATTATTATTGTTGTACAGAGAAGCATGCACTATGCAAAGGTTTGGGTGATCTGGAAAAGCAGGGTACTTCACATCTGAAGTGAGAGCTTTTATCCTTCTTTATGTAGAAGAGCACAACTGATTGAGTGAACGCCCACCTGAAAGATCCAAAGGTTTTATATCAGAAACCCTTTTAAAGAAAAGCAAACATAGTAACATGGCTAATGTTGCTGATAAAGCTTTCATTGTTAAAGAAATATGATCTGGCCAAGGAATAAACATATTCAAAACAATCCACTAATGAAGTATTTAGAAACAGGAGCTATACATATCATTATCCAATGTAATACCCTGCAAATTAAAGCATGTTCCCAAACATGTTTCTGTGAAATATATTGATGGTGCAAGGAGATTAACAATCAATGTGTATTTATTGTTCAGTACGATCTCAGAGAAGATGCCAGATGACCCAAGAAATCTGTAATGGAAAGAATATTCCATGAAGTAGGATCTATATTTGATTCCATGCACCAGCATAAGCACGTGGTCCAGGGTGACCTGTAAAGCCTGGACGTTCCTTGAGCTCAGGAATTGTTGATGAAGTTTAGAATGTCTACCGACTGTCCTAGGAGAGATCAGAGACGCCTGACTTCTTCCACACTATTAGTTGGAGATTGCCTAAGATTACTAGATTGTGTAAATTGCCCCATGTGGTCCACATGATTTGTGTGAAAATTGGGAAGAAAACACAAAAACATCCACTGACATTTGTAGGAGATCTGAGAACCAAATTTGGGAAGGCCAAAAAGGAGTTATTACAACCAGCGAGATTAGGTGCCTCCTGGTCTTGGCTAAACAATGAGAGATTTTGGAGAATGGGGGAAAGAAGCACAGTGTTTTGCCTGATCCTAAAGATGAAGGAAAGCATCTGGAGCCTGACCCATTGTAAGATTAAACTGTAAAATTGAGGAATTGGGCATTCAGTTTGGATGCAAAGGCTGTGAAGAAACTGAAACACGTGAATGTATAATTGCCAAATGCTGAAGTCTTTTGGATGGCGAGAGTACCAATCAACTTCTGAGTTTAGGAAGCCAGGAAGGTATTCTGCTCCGATTTAGATGTGATGCTGCAGGCAGTACCACAACTGTTTTGCCAGATTTGCTGGTGTCTTTGATAGAGTGCCCCTAAGTAGTTTTTGTACCTTAGGGCTGTGAGGAGGTCCATTCTGGGTGGAATCAAACACGGACTGTGATTTTTGGCAAATACTGTATAACAGAGGACCCTGCAAGAAGTTCTAAATGATTTACGTGGATTCAGGGCACCTTCTCTGACAATGTACTGCCAGTTGAGAACTAGCTGCATCTTACATATTTGTGTTGGATTCTAATAGAAAATCTAGAGTAGTATTGAGCATTGACCTGCGATGGAAAGCTTGGAAGTTTTCTAACCACCATTTTGCTTCCTTTTTGGTCTGCTTATCCATAGGAATCAGGTCTGAATAACTCAATCCTTTGTGCAAATGTCAAATTTTGAATATCTGTGAGGACCGATAATGAGGAAGCCCCGGAAATAATGCCTTTATTGAAGAAGCTAGGAGATCCACTACTCGGGTCAGATGGTGAAGTGAAACTGAAAATGAAGCTAAAAGAAAGATGATTTCTTCTATATAGTATTCAATTTCACTTCTGGAAGTTGGAGAGTGGAGGATACTTAATTCACTAAGAAACCAAACATTCTAATGACTGAAATGGATACAGTAAAATCTTTGCTTGATTTATCACAAACTCCACATTTCCAACAGGGTAATCATCATTTTCAAATGTGAAATCAGTATTTTCTTGCCAATAATATGCCACCCAGATAAATAAGTAGTGAAACACCTTGAAACCTGAGATATGACATACTGATTCGACCAGCTTGTTGAATCACTAAGGTGCAAAAGAGGGACTTCTCTGTAAATTTGTTAAACTCTTTCCCTCAACTGGAACCCAGGATATTTCTGTTAGGGAGTAAAGATTTGTACACATAGAATTGCATTTTAAAGTCTGAGCAAACCATCCAGTTGATTGATTCTAGACAATACCAAAGAATCACTTCCATTTTGAAATGTCTGTACAGAACAAATTAATTGAATTAGGGTGATTTATTATCAGTCTTAATATCTTCTTCTTTTTCCTCACCAGAAATATATTGCTCAAATATTCTGACTGGCTAAAAAGAATTGGCTGTATTGCCTGTTTAATTGAAAGGACTTCTAGTTCTTGATCAATTAAAATGGTATCTGTCTGAGAAAAATGCATGTGATTGTCGGAAGAGGTTTAATGAAGACATCTATGGGATACCTTTGCGCCATTTGTAGTACTGTACTGCAAAATGTACTACAAAGTACAGTTTGAGAATCAGGACCTATTTGTTTACATATTTGAAACTTTTCTTTATTAAATTATCCCTGAGCATAAAGGCATTAGCATCTCGACCTTCTTCAGTACAGGCTAATTTGAGGAGTATGGTTTCCAGCTTAATGAGTAGAACCTTATGTTGTTCCAAAAGTATTGCCAAGGTGCCATTATCAGTCAGGCATGTGACAGACACAATGGATCTAATTGGATAACTCATTTGGAGCAATTGGAGAAATCACTTACTTGTTCAGCCATTCCAAACATTTTCATGACTGGGCCCATTGTATCTAAGAGTTTACATTTACAGGCCACCTAGGCTATGCTAATTCCCTTTTTTGGGTCCTTATTGTAATTAGAAGAGAAGGTTAGGAGTTTGGGGTCTTTTACTGTGGTAACAAGGGCTGGGTTTAGGAAGCAGGACCTAGGGAAATCCAACTTAATTTTATTTTTGACAAACTTGTCTAAAGGTTGTCTGATCCTTGCCCTAATATATTCATCAATGTGTGGTATGGTGGACCAGTCTGTAGAATGAGGTGACATAATGAGGATGAATCTAACAACGGCTCCCCCGCCACTTACTAAAAGTCTCCCCAGCGCAGTGCATGAGCTGGCTCAGGCGAGACCTAAAAAGCAAAAGGACTCCTTACACAAAAAAATACAGCCAAATGTCAATCTGATGAGATTTGTTAATCCAAATCATCATTTCGAGAAGGTTTTGATGCTGCTCAAGAGAGATCCTTCTCCATATTGCAAAATGTGGATGTTCGGGATCGCGATCTTCACAAAACTTCCGCCGGAAGTCCAATGGCATGCCCAAATGACGTGTTCGTGATTGCACACTCTCGCGGGACTGTGCAGCCAGCTACCAAATCTCGTGGCGCTCGCGAACGGATGGGAAATCTCGTCGGCGATCGCAGGCGCCCAGTAAGACGCTCCTGTGCATTCAAAAACGCATTTTGGGCACACAAACTCGAAAAACAACTCTGCTCTGGTGCAGAGCATGGAGTTTTCAGCAACTCTGCGTTCTACGCGTAAAGCGGAGTTGCCGAAAATCTGCAAACTCCGCGAGCCGAGCGTAGTTTTACATGTAGGTTAATCAATAGTTCCTTTGCAAGAGCCTTTACCAACATAACTGATCTCTCTTAGCTGCCCTGAGCGCAATAGCACTCTTGTTGTGCTTATGCTTTTGTTATTGAAGAAGGGATGAAAAGCCAGGTTCTCACTTAAGCCAATTTTTAGAATCAGCCAGTTTGACATAATAAGGGGTGGAGTCTACAAAACTGCAAACAATATTTTTTTAACTAAAATGCAGGTATCTCTTAGACAGGACTTTGCATTTCCTTAATTAGCCTAATGTTTTCTAGTGTATGGCGAACAGTTCACTAAAATATAATGTAGGCCAGATGTAGGTGAGGATAGCGTAGCACGTGAATTTTATTTGAATGGCAATAAAAACTGTTCAAGGCACATGTCTGAATTTTTGGTTTGGTATCAGTGCTTCTGAAATGTTTCTTATTGAAAGCAATGAAGCTAGAAGTCATTCACATCTGTGCAATCTCCTTCCCCCCAATGGTATCACTTGCCACCAACATGCACTAAAGCTGTTCCCGTGGGTGAGAATGTTTCCAGAATGTTTAGTGATTCAACCAATGGCCACTACCTAGTGTAGGCAGCTCATAGCAATCAAAGACTAACAGTGTATTTGGCAACTAAGAAATATGTAGTTTTATAGAGTGGGTGAGAGTGACCCATCAACAGTAGAAGTCCTGGTGCATAGGAAGAACCGTTAGATTGCTATGGTGCAATAAAGTACTAACAGACATTTTGAAATTCACTCCTAAGATAACGCTGGAAAAGGACAGAACACCTGCAAAAATAAGACTTTAGCTAAGGCTGGCCTTGAAAGTTCTGAGTGATGTGTCAGAAAATCCTGAATCAAGTGATGGTGTTCAGCACTTGCAACAATATATGAACACAGCATAAGTTTATGATGCTGTGTTTGAAAGACATGTTTGCCTGCCTTCCAATATGCACAATGTGTGTGCATGTGCAAACATGCAAAATATGTATTATGTAGCACTGCTGATTTGCTAGACCAAGACAACAGCATATCATGAGGAGAGGAACTATGTGGTGAATTGTTTCCAAAAAAAGCTGTGGTTTGGAGATTCTGAGAAAAGAGAACTTGCATTTCAGAAAAAGTCCCTTCTGCATCCGGAATGATAAAGAGGTTTCAACATGTTTGTATAAGTAGTTAAGTTTATGATGCGACCATAAATACTGACCACCAGTGGAAAGTGTTGTTGGAATTGTTTTCTCTTCTCTTTATAGGTGGTCCTTCACCTTTGCCTGGTTACTGACTGTGCATGCCATGGTAATCGTTAGCAGTTAGTGATGATGGACTCAACAGAAGGTAAGAGCCTGTTTGTTAAACATATATGTTAATAACTGGCAATCCAAGGACTGCAGTGACCTCTTTCAGCTGATTTTATGGCATCATTAACATTTTGACTGTTCTTATGGGAACACCATTCATTTAGAATATCTAGTTCTGATGTTGGGAGAACATAGGATGGTGAAAAGTCTGTCCGCAATAACACATTTGTGTATTGGTTACATCATGCCTGCAGGAAGTGAGATGGCTTCCTGTGAGGTTTCGAGTGTCTCTTATAAAGCCGCAAACCACCAACAGTCACATCTTGAAGGTTTCAAAATCAACCCAAATAATTGCATAGTGTGCACTGGATGAGAAAACCTTCTCAAGTGAAGCTGCATGGCATTATGTATTCCAAGCAAAATCAACAACAGACATCTTTGAAAACGTAATTATTGTTATTGTTATTCTTATTCTTCTTATTATTACTACTATCAGTATTATTATTATGATTATAATCATCAAGATTATTACATGCTTTTTATATTTCATATGCTCCTACAGTGTAGCCATGATAATAGCAGGTGTTGCTATTACCCAAACTAATAGTATTTTCCTCAAATCTATATCAAAGGTTGCATTTTATAATTCACATTGCATTTTGTCCTCACCCGATTGTCCATAAAATATATATCCATCTTGTCTCTTTGACTGTTTTTGGTGTATGTTTGCATATATTTTTTCTTACTTCAGGGACATGGGCTATGTGGGGATATGTACTTTTCACCCCACATTATGAATTCAACTGGGTGGACCATCCATCCTACACCTTTTATCCGACATCATTTAAGTAGCTCTAATAACAGTTTGCCTTTTTTGGGGGGGCCTGTGTGGAGTTTCTTTCTTCAGTTCATACTTTTCAACCCTGTGATCTGGATCAAAGTGAGTCTTGACTATTTCCTATTAAAGGACTAACACTGAGCAATGATACACCTTGCACATTCAAAAGTGAATTTACTAGTCTCGTCCTTCTACATTCTCGTCTGCTCGGAACTGAAAACCCCTTTTTACCCTTACATTTCATTGTTTTCTTCCACGTTTACTCTTACTTCTCATCCCAGTTCCCACATGTGATCTAGCCCTTAGACTGCTTCACAGTTGCTTGTACAGGAAGCACACTGTGGATTTTTGCTTGTCTATTTTGGGAGGCAACCTCATCAAACTCACATATCCCTAGTCTTCAATTTGGTTTTTGAAAGTATTACGAAGGAAAGTCCTAATTTTATTAAAGACACAGAGGTGACTATTATGCTATCTTTCTTGCCGTTTAATAGAACAATGAAACAATTAAAAACCCATAGTGAAGTGAAAACAACAAAGAAACTATAGTAGTCACTAAGCATAGGTGCTCGGCTACCAAGGTTGCTAATCCAGGTCCTCTTTAAATAGATCCTCCATCGCCCTACGCTTCTTCTTTCACGATGTGTTAGAGCTTTTCTTTAGTGCAACAATGGTTGACCTATGAAGAATATACAGATGAACCTCAGAAGGAACAACGCTATCCATTATTAACTCCTAGGACTTGTCAAGATAACTTAGGGATTATTGATTGTGGCACTGAAAAGCAAGAAAAACTGTAGTATGTTGAGCATGGGAGGGCAAAATGTTATTGTAACATGAATCAGAATGAGAGGTGAGATAATACTTGCATCTGTATCTCTGATAGAATTAGGACTTTCCTTCTTTTAAGTTGAAAAGATTTTTATTAGAGAAATAAAGATGTCGATACATAAGAAAACCTAAAACGTAACAGCAATATGAGAAGTAGAATAGACATGACTGTGGAAATAAACATGAGATTGAGAGATAACAAATAATTGAGGCTATATAACAAAAAGCAGTGCTGGAGATAATATGCAGTAAAATGGATTATAAAAAAATGCAAAGGAACAAAAAAGGTCAATCAAGGAGGTTTAGAGACCTCCTGCTGAAAAGGAGGCAAATGAGATGAGCGCTTAGCACAAATATCAAGGTACAAGGTCACAGGAAGCCAAAGATCATGTCGCTTTTTAGCCAGACTAAGGGGATAAATAAAGACAGTGTCTAGCCTGTGATTATGACATACATTGTACCACCATGCTCTAAAAGAAATATTAGCAACATTTTTCCAATTAACAGTAATTTGCTGGAATGCAACAGCTAGCAACAAGTCAACAATTTGCATATTAAAATCAATATCTGCCCAACAGGGAGAGAGACTTCCTAAAAAAACATTGACAAAAGAGAAGGGAAATGCAGTATGAAATATGGCATTAATTTGAGCCCAAACTTGTTTCCAAAAATTGTGCGCAGCAGTACAGGAAAAAAGCATATGAAAAAGAGTAGCCTTGGGTGTCGAGCAGGACGGATTAAAGGAAACCTCTTATTCAACATATGGGGTGAAAAGAGAAGTCTGTTATAGATTTAAAAAAAGGGTTTGTGTGAGGGAAGCAGCCCTGGACGATTTGCGAAGTTTGGTCCACATTTTATCCCAAAGAGAGGTGGGCCAAGAGATGTCAAAATCAGACTCCCATTGTTCCTCTACCGTGAATTTTGGCCTAGGTGAGAGAGTCTTGTGAAATGAGTGGTAAATTGAGGAGGCTGTGGGGTGAGTACGCAGCAAGGAATGGAGATGCAGAGTAGGATTGGAAGGGTCGGGTTGGGTGGGAGAGTTGGAGAATCGGGCATAGGTGGACATAACTGCGTTCTTAAGCGTGAGGTACTTACGGGCAAAGGAGTGAGGGAGATTGAAATTTTGGCTAAGAAAGGTAAGAAATCAGAGCCAGAAAAGAGGTGGGATACCCAGATCAAACCCTTTTGTCTCCAAGATTTCCAATAAAAGGGCTTGTGATTAATGAGGATGCTATTATTATACCAAATGGTGGTATTGAGAAATTCAGCTACAGAGGAAGGAGGGCTTGGGGAAGTGGAAAGAAGAAGTTTGGTAGTACATTTATGGATGGGAGTGGAAGTAAACTGGGGCTTACAAGGAAATGAGAGATACTCAGCGAAAGTAAAGGGGGATAAAGAAAGACGCTCAATAACAAGCCATAAAGGGGGAGATTCAGCAGGATCTCGCAACCAAAGGGAAGCTTGTCGTAGAAGGAATGCTTTATGATAAGTGGGAAAATCTGGAAAGTTGACCCCACCCTCTGATTTGGGAAGTCGTAGTCTGAACAAGGACATACGCGCTTTTTTGCCGGACCAGAGGAAAGAAGAGAGAATAGTGTTGATTTTCCTAAAACATTTAGCTGGAATAGGAACTGGAATATTGGAAATAGTGTAAAGAACTATTGGGGAGAGCATCATTTTAATCGTGTCGAGGCGACCCCACCAGGAAAGGTAAAGCGGGTGCCATCTAGACGTGAGATCAGACAATTTATGGGTGCACTTGTTAAGGCATAACGAGACAGTATCGGGAAGGGAGGGGGTAATGTGCAAACCAAGATATTTGATATGTGAGGGACTCCAAGTAAAATTGGACGCAGCAAATTCAGGTTTGAAGGTAAATTTTGTGAGGGGTAAAATTTCACATTTGTCGTTATTCAACTTATAACCAGAAATTTGGGAGTATTCATGAACTTCAGTTAGAAATGCGGGAATGGAAATGGCAGGGTTGGACATAAAGAGTAGGATATCATCTGCATAGGCAGCAAGTTTGATGTTTGTTTGAGAGATTTGGAAACCATGCAAATTAGGATTTTGGCGGAGTTTTGAGAGAAAGGGTTCTAAGGCCAGATTAAAAAGGAAGGGGGAAAGGGGACAACCCTGACGAACTCCTCTACCTAAGTTGAAGAAAGAAGAAACTAGGCCATTAGCACAGACCGCCGCTCTGGGACTGGAATATAGGAAAGAAACAAAGGAAATAAAATTAGGACCAAACCCAAACCATCTGAGGGCGGAAAAAAGGAAAGTCCACTCTACCCTATCAAACGCTTTTTCTGCATCCAAAGCAATTGCCGCTAACGAATCCTGGAACCGTGAGGATTTGGACAGGACATTGAATAGAAGTCTAGTATTGTCTGTGATGAAACGACCTTTAACAAATCCAGATTGTTCCGGGCCCAACAATTCAGGAAGAAAGGGGTCTAGTCTTATGGCAAGGGATTTAGCATATATCTTGTAATCAATGTTAACTAAGGAGATTGGTCTATAATTCTTGCAATGCTGGGTGTCTTTTCCTTCTTTGGGTATAAGGCATATGTGGGCGTCTGAGAAAGTGCCAGAGGAAGAGCCACTAAGAATAAAAGAATCAATAAGAGAGTGTAATCTGGGTAATAGTAATTTAGAAAGAGTTGCACTATCCCATCCAGGGTGGTGTCCCTCTATGCGCACAGCGTTGTGGGGTAACAAAGTTACCAATTTTCGTTCTGGTTAAACCAAAGTTCATGGTTGGTGATATCTTGATAGGCCATGGGTGCTGCGATAGTGTTTGAGCGATGCAGAAAGACAAGTGTTGAAATATCGCGCACTCCCGTTTAATCTCTGAGTATGTTGAATTTTAACAAGTAGTGGCGTGCTGCTAGAGGAGCGACCCCTAAACCAAGGTCGAAGAAATAACAAGAGTTGCACTATCCCATCCAGGGTTGAGCGATGCAGATAGTGCAACTCTTGTTATTTTTTCGACACTTGTCTTTCTGCATCGCTCAACCACTATCGCAGCACCCATGGCCTATCAAGATATCACCAACCATGAACTTTGGTTTAACCAGAACGAAAATTGGTAACTTTGTTACCCCACAACGCTGTGCGCATAGAGGGACACCACCCTGGATGGGATAGTGCAACTCTTGTTATTTCTTCGACCTTGGTTTAGGGGTCGCTCCTCTAGCAGCACGCCACCACTTGTTAAAATTCAACATACTCAGAGATTAAACGGGAGTGCGCGATATTTCAACACTTGTCTTTCTGCATCGCTCAACCACTATCGCAGCACCCATGGCCTATCAAGATATCACCAACCATGAACTTTGGTTTAACCAGAACGAAAATTGGTAACTTTGTTACCCCACAACGCTGTGCGCATAGAGGGACACCACCCTGGATGGGATAGTGCAACTCTTGTTATTTCTTCGACCTTGGTTTAGGGGTCGCTCCTCTAGCAGCACGCCACTACTTGTTAAAATTCAACATACTCAGAGATTAAACGGGAGTGCGCGATATTTCAACACTTGTCTTTCTGCATCGCTCAACCACTATCGCAGCACCCATAGCCTATCAAGATATCACCAACCATGAACTTTGGTTTAACCAGAACGAAAATTGGTAACTTTGTTACCCCACAACGCTGTGCGCATAGAGGGACACCACCCTGGATGGGATAGTGCAACTCTTGTTATTTCTTCGACCTTGGTTTAGGGGTCGCTCCTCTAGCAGCACGCCACTACTTGTTATAATTCAACATACTCAGAGATTAAACGGGAGTGCGCGATATTTCAACACTTGTCTTTCTGCATCGCTCAACCACTATCGCAGCACCCATGGCCTATCAAGATATCACCAACCATGAACTTTGGTTTAACCAGAACGAAAATTGGTAACTTTGTTACCCCACAACGCTGTGCGCATAGAGGGACACCACCCTGGATGGGATAGTGCAACTCTTGTTATTTCTTCGACCTTGGTTTAGGGGTCGCTCCTCTAGCAGCACGCCACTACTTGTTAAAATTCAACATACTCAGAGATTAAACGGGAGTGCGCGATATTTCAACACTTGTTAATAGTAATTTAGAAAATTGCAAATAAAATTCAACTGTAAATCCGTCCGGACCCGGGGCTTTATCTTTCTTAAGTGACTGAAGTGCAGTGTGTAGTTCGGAACTAGAGATGGGCGTTTCAAGAATGGATAAGTCAACAGGAAAATTGGGGGGGGCCTGAATGCTGGAGAAAAAGGTAGCGAGGGATTGGGCAGTAGGGTGAGTTTCAGATGAGTAAAGCGTGGAATAAAAACGGGAAAATTACTCTAAAATATCAACATCTGTGCGCCTTAAAACGGAATTGACATCATAAACAGACTGAGTACGCTCCTGTAAAAAATTTCCCCGTACGACTTGTATCCGGTCTTTTTACCGTACGAATCGTACAAGTGCCGTACAAACTGCCAAGTACGATTCGCATGGGAAAAAGTCCATACGAATCGCATTGGGAATAATTCCCCACACGTCCTCGGGTCGGAAAATGTGTCCGACACGTCCCCGGACGATTTACCGTACAAATGTGAAAAGTGAAGTCCGACCGCGCAAGTACGATCCATCCCGTGCGTCCGATGTTACAACCGTATGGAAAAAAAAACGTCCGCACCGAACTCCCATATCAACCATGGAGACATGTGCCCACATACGTGCCGAACACCCCCCAGCCCCCGTGAGTACGCGCCGAACCCACCGTGTATGTACACCCGTGTACGTACGAGTCGTACCCCCACCCGTGTATGTACACCCGTGTACGTACGAGTCGTACCCCCACCCGATTCATACGTACACGGGTGTAGATACACGGGTGGGGGTTCGACTCGTACGTACACGGGTGTACATACACGGGTGGGGGTACGACTCGTACGCACACGGGTGTACATACACGGGGGGTTCGGCGCATACTCACGGGGGCTGGGGGGGGTACGGCACGTACTCACGGGGGCTGGGGGGGTACGGCGCGTACTCACGGGGGCTGGGGGGGGGTACGGCGTGTACCAGGCCCCCTAATCTGCTCGTTTCGCAGCGTACTTCGCTTTTCCGGCACTTTTTGGGTGCCGTAAAAATATTGCCGTCCGGACTGCTGTCGGTTCGATTCGTACTTTCTGGGTCGTGAAACCCTGCCTGAAAGCGTCCCGACATCACGTCGGAGCATTCCCGGATCACATTCGTATGTATATTTTCGTCGGTCGGTGTTTTGTACGACTCGTACGGAAATGGTGTTTCCGTGCGAATCGTACTTGCATGTTTGTGAAGTTTTACAACCGGGTACGAGTCAGACGGAGAAAAGCCTTCCTCCGACGGTTCGTACCCGGTTTCTTCAGGATCCTAATTGGCAATGTTCAGTTTGTGTTGCTTGACTTTTAAATAATTGGCTAAAACCTTCCCCGCTTTGTTCTTACCCCCGTAAAATTTTGAACTAGATTTCAACAAATATAACGAAGCATCGTCAGTGGATTGTTTGTTAAATTGCATCTTAGCTTCAATAAGAGTAGTCAAACTTTCCTGCGAATGGGAGGTGTAAAAAGAATGCTCCAGTTTTTTAATCGTGAGGAGAAGGTCACTAGTACGCTTGCGAGCAGGTTTACGCTTTCTAGCCACATAATCAATGATGAAACCTCTGGCTGCAGCCTTATAAGCATCCCAAATAGCATGCTTGGGCACCGTGGGTGTGTCATTGATGGCAAAAAATTCTGTAGTAAATTCAACAAAGGAGGTGGTGAATTTGGGATCAAGAAGGAGAGTATTATTGAAGCGCCATCGGTTTGGCCCGGTGGACTTGGATAAGATATCAATGTTAACCAGTACAGGGGCGTGATCAGAGAACAAGATGGGGCCAATATCGGCGTGAGTGAGGGACTGAGAGACGTGATGGGAAAGAAAAATGTAATCAATGCGGGACTGTGATTGGTGGGATGGGGAGTAAAAGGTAAACTCTTTAGTAGTAGGATTACATAAACGCCAGGCATCAATGAGTTTGTGCTGGGATATTGCTTGAACAAACAGTTTATGAGACTTATTAGGGATATAAGATGCTTTGGAATGCCTATCTAAAAAGGGATCAAGGGATAGATTGCAATCTCCTGCCATAATAAAATTGTCATCAACGTATTCAGAAATACGAGAAGCCATTGTGCGCCAAAAGGCGGGGTCACCGCCAGTAGGTGCGTAAATGTTGAGAAGGGAGATAGGAATACCCTTCGAGGAAAGTTTGACATACAACCATGTACCCTCGGGATCTGACTCAGAAGTCAAGACCAAATGAGAGAGAGATTTGCGAATTAACACAGCCACACCATTTCTTTTACCATCCCCAGGAGCAGATAAAACATCACCTACCCAACCCCTCTTGAGCTTAGCAGCTTCAATTCCAGACAAATGGGTTTCTTGCAGGAAGGCAATGTCTACATTCAACTTGGCTAGATGAGAAATAATTTTTTGCCTCTTAATAGGAGAGTGAAGACCTTTAACGTTCCAAGATACAATACGTACTGACATTAAGGATTATTAAAAGAGTAATGCAAAGAAAAATTAAAACATCGAGAGAAAGCCTCGCGAAAAGTAAGAACGTAGGAAAAAGAAAGAAAGAAAAAAGAATAAAGAAGAAATGGAATGGACAAGAGAGAGAAGAGTAAGAGAAGACTAAGAGATACCATAACGATAGAGAAAAGCCAAGGTGTTACTGAGATCAGTGAAACGATAAAGTGAAGTCCGGAGGTATTGATGAGTAAGGTCCAATGAGAGAGAAAAAAGAACATGCGCAAAAAGACCAATAAACAAGCAAGATAAGAGAGAGGACGGCCAAAAGGAGAGGAACGTAAATATGAGTCAAAGGAGAAAAGAAGTGACAGGGGGGTAAAATGTATTAAGAGAAAGAAGCATGACCAAGGGAGCCAATAAGTGATGAGGATAGAGGAGGAAAGAGAGAGAGAAGAAGGAAAAGGTCGCGAAAAAGGTATTGACACCAGTAAACCTGAAAACATGAAAGGAAAAACCAAAGTCAGGAAAAACAGAACAAGAACAGACATGTCAAAAAGGGTATGAGGAATACTTACAAGGGGTAGCTTAGGGAAGATACGATCATGAACAGGGACAAGCAAGGACGTACGTGGAGATGGGGGGAGGGAGGTAGGGCCAACTGGAGAAGGCAGGACACTCGGGGTCAGTGAGACGTCCAACCAGAGGAACAGGACGGAACGCGGAACATTGATCTGTGAAGGAAGAAAGGTAACAAGGTTAGGTGACGGCAAACGACAGGGGCACAAGACAAGCAGTGAATGGGGCGAACCAAGAAACCACAACGTAAATAACAAATACTTCGATGAAAAGCATAAACTCAACAGGAGAACATGCAAGTTTAAGAACAGTTGAGTTAGAAAAATCAGCAGACACAAGAAACTGGGACATCATAATACAACTTCTGAAAAAGTCACGGTGGGATAGAAGAGGAAGGCCCAGAAAGCTCCATGTCAGCCTGGCCGCAGGAATTCAGGAAACTCCGAAGTCGCGGTGGCTCCTCATATGTCGTAGTCTTATTATTGTAGGTGACTTTGAATAAGCAAGTGTGGAAGAGACCGTATCTGGCACCAATGGAACGAAGGTCAGGTCTCATGTCCAAGAAGGCCTTACGACGATTCGCAGTGGCTCTGGCGTAATCTTGCGCAAAGAACAAAGTGGAACCCGACCATGTGAGACGAGGAGAGGCTCTGGCTGCTGAGAGAACTTTCAGCAGATCTGTGTATTCCAGAAAATACATTATTACACCTCTGGGCTTCGCTGGCATGGATAGAGAGGAGGAAGCTCGTCCAAGCCTGTGGGCACGCTGGATATTGAGCGATTTGTCCTCGGGCAAGTGTAAAAGCTTGGGAAGAAAAGACTTGAAAAAATTGATAGGATCACTCCCCTCGCAACCTTCCACTGTGGAAATATGGATTTTTCTGGTCAGTTATGTCCCCTATCTTGGACCCCAACGGTTCCATGTGCATGTCACAAGTACATGTATGTTCCCTCCAGTTCCAGTTATGAAGACGCAAATACATGTGCGTCCACCGTCAACATGTCCTTTGACAGATCCGCCATGAATAGGCCGGATATTCCATTCCTAAATATGAAAGGCCACCGGCTTTATATGGTTCACTTATGCCACTTTACAGTCCAGGCAAGTAGGCCCTGATTCTGTCATCAAAACTCCTCTTGCCTTCTGCCTCTGAAAGCTCCAGTCCGAGCCTGCATCTGTGACCATGAACTTTGTCTCATTCTCTGCGCGGCTCACGAAGCCTGACATCAGCCTATTCTCTGCCAAGAACTGTATTTTACCTTCGAATTATCTGCCTCCCCCTCAGCCGATGCATTCCTGCCTAGTAGTTTAAGTAAACATTCTTCCAGTTACCAAGCAAAAAGGCCCAGCTTCTCTGTCCTCATGCAAGTAATTCATAGCCCTGTTACCATGGAATATTCCTACCCCCTCGCATTCAGTGTAGACACTTAGACGCTTGTACACGCACGCACAGTCAGTATAGAATAGATTCTGTCCGAGAGTCCTTCTTTTATGGATAACATAGTTCTTTAAACATAGGATGTTAGATATGATTTGGGATTAGGTTGACTTGACCCCCCAGACTTTCTGTCTCCACATGTAGAGCTAAATGTCAAGTCCCCTTCACCCCCTAGTTACACGTCAATTACACGTCATACTGCTGCGCGCGCATCTATACCAAGTATAACCTTTAGATCCACCTACACATGACATCATAACCAATTATGTTCCTTTTTACTCCTTATTACACCCATTTTCGGTTACGCAGACCAAACGTCAATTTCCTTATCAATTGTTACGCCTACTGTATTCACTTCATTATAATGTATGTACTATAAAAGTTACTTTTTGTCAATAAAGTATGTACTTCACTTCCTGAACCCCCGTGGTGATGGAACTTGGAGCATCCGATTATAATCGATCATTGGAATAAAGCCCATTCCGAAACTCTAATATCACGGATTCTGCCTCTCATTTTACTGAGCTATTTTATAATGTTTCTGTATCAAATTCAGTCCCGGTAAAGGAATTTTTATTTACCACATGATGGCGCCCGAACAGGGACACTTTCTCATCTCACGCGCCGGCGGTGAGTAGCAGGCCCGGTCTCCTGCCACAGCTGGACGGACAATAACGCGTACCAACAGGATTTCCTGTATCTCCCTCCGGTCAAGCGGGGGCGACTGAGACTGCGATCAACACCCAGACGAGGCGGTGAGAAGTGCGAAGTATCCCGACCAGAGCCTAGCTGAGAGAGCAAGATCCGAGGTATACAGAGACCCACCAGTTCGAAGTCAAGCCCAGTTTCCGACGAGGCGAGTCGAGTCCAGTCCGGTTCAAGTTCAAGTTACCGAGGCCTTCCGTTTCCGAAGCCACCCGGTGAGTACCATTACTGGGGAGGCATTTCTGACGTGCACATAGGTTGTGCCGGTCAAGACGGGTTTGGGTACACAAATCCGGTCTGCACTGTTTTAGCAGTGTATCTGTACTGTTTAGCAGTATATCAAGTATTCCGAAGTATCTAGTTATTGTCAAGAATTATGCTTGGTGGTCAGTTATGCAGACGATCATCATTGTTGTTTATGTTAAAGGTTAAAAATGCTTAATGTTCAATGTTTAATGTGTTAAACGTCCTGCATATTGTGGTATGAATGGTTGTTCATTAGTGTGTTTTTTTATTAAGTGTGTTCAAGATTAAGTATCAGATCAGTTGTCAATATGCCGCTCTTTTCGAAATTAAGACAGATCACTACTAGAAAAGGGGTACTTGAAGAAGCCGTCCCTATTCCTCCTAGGGATACTCCAGGGCACTTCATGTATCACAAACATGGCTTAGATGCTATATTATTTCTTGATTTATGGGTAGACTACACCAAGGGATTACCAGAAAGTCAGAGATGGCCCGCAGCGGGAACCTGGGATGCAGAGTGCATCATGAAAGTCGAGGAAGAGTTATGGAAAAGGAAAGTCAGACAGTCACAGAAAGACGCCGTTGAGTTATGGCGTAAAGAATCTCATAGACGTACGGAAAAAGCACGTAGACAGGAAGAGAAGAGTAAAGAAAGTTCAAGCAAAGTTCAAGACAATCTATTAATTGAGGAAGGTATCCGAGTGAAATCAGAACAAGTAGACAGACAAAGAAATGCCCTTATGAATGGTATGTATCCCCTTCTGGCCGAAGGATTACCTAAGGCTACTCCAGAGATACCGAAAGACTTGCCACCCCCATTATTCCCAATCAAGGTACATCCTAAGGGGCATCCTAGAACCGCAGAAGATGTTTTTCTTTCCTCATATTTAGATGACGCAGCTCCCGAGTATGCTAATTCCGCCCCACGTAGACCGCATACCAGGGAGGTCCAACGCCAAGATCCAGCACCCGTATCCCTACAGCAACAAATCGAGTCACAAGTTCCGGCAAGCACATCTGTTTCTGCATCTGTTCCTACAGGTACTTCTATAGCTGAGTCCACACCTATAGTTGCTGTGTCACGTTCGACGAATCCTTTCACACCCGACGCCCCAGACGGGGCCACGGGAGGTACTACCAATATTTTCTCTACACCACCTAGAATAAATAAACTTATCTTTCAAGAGTCAGCGCATTCACGTACACCCAAATTCGTAAGTGATCGTACGCTTAAGGAACTTCTTATAGATTGTAGATATGACCCGGTGCTCGGTAAAGAGGACGAAATGATCCTGGCATCATTACGTATCAGACGAGCCGCAGGGTATTTAGCGAAGCTACCAGGAATGACTGCGCATCTAGATAAAATATATCATTTTGTTCAAACAGGGCGAGATCCAGAATGTATTAACAGAGCTATGGAATACCAGAAAGTAGAGATACAGGGGGAACTGTTACGTTTCCTCATAAACTGTGTGATCAGAAATCAAGACCGACCGGGGGTAGATCCGGAAGCAATGAAAATTCTTACAAGATGGAGCCAGAATATATCAGAAGGGAGACACGATAAGCAAAATTGTATAATAGCCATGTGCCGAAAGATCCGTAAAGAAATAGAACGCCTACACGAGGAGAGATTAGAGACAGACGAGTTCGAACAAAGCGAGGAAGAAGGGTCAGGACTGCCCGCAGGACAGTCGGACACCATAGCCTATGTAGGTAGAGGAAGATCTTGTAATAGGAATCAGACTAGATGTCATACTGACTCAATACGTCCAATATGTCCAGATAATGACAGGAATTTCCAAATACCTATAATTAACATAAGGTCTAACGAGCATTCATTCCAAACCGCCGACAAACTACTCCGAGAACGAAGGGGTTATCATTTTCTCGATTCTATGGATGAACAAGATTTAGCCAGGGCAGCTGTCCACTGGGTGGACAGTCCCGGAAAATATAGTGATGCTACAGTAGTACGCACATTTTTGAATCTCACCCCAGATGAGCAGAGGTTAGCTGGGAATTATATGATTCAACAACTCATTATACTATATCAGAGTCAGCATTCGGACCCTGGTCCCTTACCTGACATATTGACTGAATTGCTTATGAATAAATGGAGAGGTCCAGGTACTAAATTAATTAAAGAAATTCTAGTATCAAGAAAGCAGTATATTCTTTTTGTATGCTCAGAGCATGTCTCATTGCCTGTCAAGGAAAGAACCACGTATCACATGGATAGACAGAATCCCTTACGAGAAGTACACCCAATAAAAGGCGAGGACAATCAGTTTAAACGTGTATTTGTATATACGCCCATATCGAAAATAGAATTGTTAGAAATGAAGAAAGTGGTACCCAGTCATGACAAAGACCCAGCGGGTTTTCACCGAGAAATTAAAGACATGTTACTCATGGGAGAGTATACCTACCCCGACATTATGACAATATTAAAGGTGTTGATGCCTGCTGGCATTTATGAGAAACTCAAGGAAAAGGAGTGGGAGGTAGGTGACCAAAAGATAGAATGGTCAGCATTAGAAGCAGAAGAAAGGGCCCGAGGTCCAGGTTCGGGGCTTGGGGACAAAACTAAAGCACTACCAGGTCTACTAGTACAGGTACTGCCACGTTTATTAACTACGAAAAAGGAAGATTGGGGTACAATTTCAGCCTGTAAACAGAAGCAAGATGAAGACACTAGCGATTACTATGCCCGATTCGAGAAATGTTTTGGTATAAATAGTGGCATAAAAGCAAGTAGCGAATCATACCCGCATCTGTTTGTAACAAAATTAGTGGAAAATGCCCTGCCCCCAGTAAAGAATAGAGTATTAAAATTCGAGAGTACCTGGCAAGGTAACACTCCAACACAAATGTTACAAATGTTACAGTACCACCACAATAGAATTAGAGAGGAACAAGAACATGAACACAGACGCATGAAAGACACGAAAATGAAAATGCTAGTTTCCCAGACAGTTCCAGCTGAAGGACATAAAAAGGGTATGACACATTCCGATTCAGCAGGACCTGTAAAAGGGACATGCAATTATTGTAAAAAGCCAGGTCATTACGTACACGACTGTCCAGTTTTAAAACATAATATCGCCATAGGTAAAACACAAGAAAGATCACGGCCACTAAGACAAGACCAGAATGAACAAGGAGCTATGCAGCATGCCCAGGCCATGCCAGCCGCACAACAGCCAATACAGTTTGTGCCAGCTGCACCACCGTTGCCTGCTGCTGCCACACAGACAACAACACGACAAATGTATCAGACTGCACAGTATGAATATCCTGAGTATCAACGTTACGCATGAACTAGCCTAGAGAGGGAAGTTGACTTACCCCTCATCGAGATTCCTGTAGATCAAGAAGGACCTTATGTACATAGTGAATTATTAGGTCAAGATAGAAAATTTTTACTCGATACAGGGGCAAGTCGAACAACTATAAAACGTAGTGAAGTTCCAGGGGCACCCCTCTCAGGCTCTCAGAATATTTCCCTTGGTTTTTCAGGAAAACCTATTGTTAATGAAGTATCACAGCCTCTTCCACTTACGATAGGACCTCTGACCCGAACTACAGATTTATTGCTTACTAAATCATGCCCAGAAAATCTGTTAGGAATTAAAACCCTGAAAGCCCTAGGAGCCATAATATGTTGTTCTCCGGAAGGAGTAAGGTTGTTTTTACGTGACTTTAAAGGTCACTATGTGTCTAGAGACATGGATCCCCGACTGCAGACTTTACCTACACATCTATGGGCACAAGGCCCTACTGATGTTGGTTGCATGAATATTACACCATATCGAGTCACACTAAAGGCAGGAGTGGTGCTACCACGAATGCGACAATACAAGTTACCACCAGATGCTGTAGTGGCTTTACTACAAATCATTGACGAGCTTATTGCCCAAGGAGTAGTTGTAGAAACAGACTCCAATGTATGTAATTCACCGATAATTCCGATTCTTAAACGAACAGATCCTACAGCTCCGCCAGTATATCGATTGGTTATTGATCTGCGCGAGTTAAACAAATGTATTGTGCCACAATTTCCTGTGGTCCCAGATATCTCGTCATTATTGACAGCTATTGATTCCGAAGCAACATTCTTTACTGTAATTGATCTCAAAAATGCCTTTTTCAGCGTCCCAATAGATCCGGAAAGCCAATATTTGTTCGGATTTAGTTTAAATGGGCGTAGCTTTAAATTCTCCCGCGCACCTCAAGGATTTACAGAAAGCCCCAGCATCTATAGCCAAGCACTGAAACGAGAACTTGACAGTAT
Organism: Triturus cristatus; assembly: GCF_964204655.1. Lineage (NCBI taxonomy): Eukaryota > Metazoa > Chordata > Amphibia > Caudata > Salamandridae > Triturus > Triturus cristatus. The sequence goes on from NC_140585.1 coordinate 364,506,182, forward strand.
CCACATGCCAGTTAACACCGCCTTGCTTCAATACGTCGATGATCTGCTGATCACCGCGAGAAGCGAACCGGAATGTGAAAAAGCATCACTGACAGTTTTACAATTTCTAGCCGAAAAGGGGCACAAGGTGTCCCCTTCTAAGCTGCAATTCTGTGTCCAGCGAGTTGTTTATCTTGGACACTCGCTGTCCAAGGAGGGAAGGCAGCTTACACCCGACCGCATTCAGTTAATAGCTAACATGCCAATACCCAAGACACAGAAGGAGGTGCGGGCTTACATAGGCCTCACTTCATATTGTAGGCAGTGGATCCCTCAGTATGCATTTCTAGCAAAACCACTCATTCAATTGACAACACAGGAGGCAGCCACACCGACTGCTCTCCCTTGGACTCAGGAACACACACAAGCTTTTGAAAGCTTAAAGAAAGCTTTATGTCAAGCACCCGTTTTAGCAACGCCATGTTACAAAAAACAGTTTACACTCTTTGTTACAGAACGCGAAGGTACTGCCTTGTCAGTACTCACACAGGAACAAGCAGGAGCACACAAACCATGTGCTTATTTTTCTAGTACATTAGATCCCGTAGCTCAGGCTTTGCCTGCGTGCCTGAAATCAGGAGCAGCGACAGCTTTAGCAATCAGACAAAGCGATGCCATAGTGTTAGGACATCCATTGACAGTTCAAGTACCACATGCAGTAGAGGTTCTTGTAAATAGAACGCAAACACAACACTTGACTATAGCGCGACTTACAGGATACGAGCTTACATTGTTTCAGCCACATATAGAAATCATACGCTGTAACACATTGAATCCTGCCACACTTTTACCAGTAGTCGGAACAGACCCACTAGCCCATGACTGTATTGAAGTTATTACAATAACAACAAAACCCAGACAAGACTTAACCGATGTCCCATTGTCAGATCCAGACCTGACCTTGTATGTAGATGGTTCATGCATGAGAACAAGTACAGGAGAGTTAGTAGCCGCCTACGCAGTCACAACAGATACTGAAGTCATTGAAACTAATCGTATAAATACTTTGTCAGCTCAAGCCGCAGAACTTATCGCTCTGACACAAGCCTGTATTCAAGCCATGAATAAAAAAGTCAACATATACACTGACTCACGTTATGCATTCGGAGTTGTACATGACTTCGGCGTGCTGTGGCGAGAGAGAGGTTATTTAACTTCCCACGGTGCCCACATTCAGCACGGACCCCTCATTCATGCATTATTAGATGCAATACATCTACCCACTGAAATATCAATTATGAAATGTAAGGCCCATACGAAGGTTACTGATATCATTTCCCAAGGCAATGATCTAGCCGACAGAACAGCTAAACTGACTGCTCAAACTCAAACCCCCGACATGACAAAGACAATAGTCCCGACACCGACACATTGTATGACAGTTAAAGATCCTACTCTTGACGTAATTGACATACAGACACATGCTACACCAGACGAAATAAAGAAATGGACTGAATTAGGAGGGATCCAAACGGACCAAGGATGGATGATGAAGGAAAAGTCTGTATGGTTCCTTCCTGATTCAATGGTCCAAGTTATAATTAACACTATACATAGTCCAGCACATCTAGGAGAAAAGGCTATGCTAGACAGCATTCAACACATTTGGTTCAATAAACATTTACGAACAGCAGCAAAACAAAAGGTCCGTACCTGTATGATCTGTTGTCAGTTCAACCCAGGAAAAAGCGTTCCCGTAGAACAGGGTGGATTTCATACTCCTAATCATCCTTTTGAAGTACTCCAGATGGACTATATCCAGATGGAACGATGTCGAGGATTCAAATATGTTCTCGTAGTTGTTTGCGCTCTGTCCCGTTGGACGGAGGCATACCCGGTTTCAGATTACACTGCCCCGACTACTGCCAAACAGTTGGTTCGAGAATTCTTCCCACGATACGGTTTACCACGTGCTGTTCACTCAGATAATGGCCAGCCGTTCTCATCCGAATTAATGAAACACGTTTCACTTCTGTTAGGATATCAGTGGAAATTCCACTGTGTCCGACACCCCGAGGCAGCAGGTCTCGTAGAAAGACATAACCAGATACTGAAAATTAGAATGTCCAAAATATGCAGAGAGAAAGGTGTCGACTGGGTAGTAGCGTTACCAGTTGCACTCTTTTACATGAGAATGGTAGCACACTCTCGAACAGGGCTATCCCCGTATGAGGTGATCTTCGGTAGACCACCAAATATGTGGGGGACGCCTATACCACGCAAAATAACTGATATTGACTGTAATATGCTGACAGATTACTTGGCTTCCTTGATGTCTGCACTACAATCTTCTCGTTCACAGGTAGCTGCAGCCTTTCCCGACAACACTGAGGTGAAACCCCATGACGTTGTTCCGGGTAATCTTGTCTTTGTGAGGAATTTCGACCGAAAGACTCAGCTGGAGCCCAGGTGGAAAGCACCCAAGTTGGTCCTGTTGACCACAAGAACAGCTGTGAAGATCGAGGGCCGCAAGGGCTGGATTCATTCAAGCCATATCAAGAAATTTCATGGACTATCCTCGGATATAGACATTGTGCCCTGCACTCCCTCACAGACTGATACAAAACTCCCTTTTGTTGAACCGAACAAATCTGAAAATTACAAACTAAAGCTTAGGCCCAACAAGTCGAGCAATTTGATTGTTTAAGTCCTCTCCAAGGTGAAGCGGTTGAATTGTCTCTGACATGTATCCCTTGGACCTGAGTAGAGAAAATACCCGAAAAATGTTGAAACGACAGGCGTATTGTAAATCACTGCGTAGCCACTGCATAGTGACATTATTAATTTTGTTTTTATTGAGTCTTTTAATAATTATTACAAGTATGTTGTTGCACATATATTACCCTATTTCTAGACATGTTTATAATGTTGCTGCTGAACATTCTTTTAGTGACTTACCTCCGCATGAATTGTCTTATAGACTTGCGCTGCGCAATAACACTTTCATTAGTATGTTACATCATTCCCATCAGACTAGTAGTGCCACCAATTGTTGGGTGTGTGGCCGACTCCCTCCCTATCAGAATTATGAAGGAGTCCTGCCTTTCTTTCCACATCCATTTACACATAATGGCTCCTGTGGAGCATGGTTTAGTTTAATCAATTCCATAGACTCAGACACAGCAGTTTACCAAGATCATTGGGTATGGGGAAACCTGAACCTAGCTTTACTCAAGGTCTGTTACCCTGACAAGGAGGGTCGCCCCAAAAGAACAGGAACTGATCTAGAAAATGAAGTATATGGATTAGGTAATTTTACACCTAATCTCATGATTCTAAATGTCGTATCCGAAGTTGAACTAGTCTTACCCACCATGTCAGTATTCCCAGCGAAGGGTGAATTGTGTGTAAGAAAGGTTGGTTCCATACATATGGGCCATAGTAAATGCACTACTATAGTAGAATTCAGTGATCAAGGAAAATCTTCATTTAGAGCTTCTCGCCACTCCTACTTTATATGTGGTCAGACTGCATATATGCGTCTACCTCTAGATTGGGATGGTACCTGCTACATTGCATTCCTTTTGCCACCTGTTTTCCTAGCTCCTCCTGATTATTACAGAAATATTCATTTAGTACACAACAGAGAACAGAGAGATCTCCCCATTGTCGATTACACTGAGACGGCATGGGACAAGTATGTAGATTTTAATAAAGGCATCTTTCCCTATATAGGTACTGTTACTAATAGTAAGCTGATACGTAGATTAACTAGAACCCTTGAAGCAGTAGTGAATGAGACTATTTCCGCCTTAGGCAATTTAACGGAAGAGCAGTCTGCTATGCGGATTGTTGTGCTTCAAAATCGTCTTGTCCTTGACGTCATCCTGGCTGATAGGGGCGGAGCTTGTAGGGTCATCGGATCAAGCTGCTGCGTATTCATACCAGAAAATTCGCCATCTGTATATAAAGCCATCACTCGCCTTCATAAGATTGTAAGCCAGATACACCAGAACCCAGGCACTTGGACTTGGTCCAGTTGGTTTTGGAATGCGGTATCAGCCTGGGGATGGAGAGTTTTATCCTTCCTAGGTATTGGCCTTCTCATACTATTCAGTTGCTGTCTATGTCTACAATGTGGACCAGCGATTTGTGGTCTGTGTGCCACATCGTGCATTCCACATCAAGATTTTCATTCAAGATCTCGGAAGAAGAAAGAAGAACAAATGATGCTATATGAACAGATCAATGGATTGATGAAGATTGATATCTCTTGAAGGGCAAGTAGGGGACAAGGAGGGAATGTGGAAATATGGATTTTTCTGGTCAGTTATGTCCCCTATCTTGGACCCCAACGGTTCCATGTGCATGTCACAAGTACATGTATGTTCCCTCCAGTTCCAGTTATGAAGACGCAAATACATGTGCGTCCACCGTCAACATGTCCTTTGACAGATCCGCCATGAATAGGCCGGATATTCCATTCCTAAATATGAAAGGCCACCGGCTTTATATGGTTCACTTATGCCACTTTACAGTCCAGGCAAGTAGGCCCTGATTCTGTCATCAAAACTCCTCTTGCCTTCTGCCTCTGAAAGCTCCAGTCCGAGCCTGCATCTGTGACCATAAACTTTGTCTCATTCTCTGCGCGGCTCACGAAGCCTGACATCAGCCTATTCTCTGCCAAGAACTGTATTTTACCTTCGAATTATCTGCCTCCCCCTCAGCCGATGCATTCCTGCCTAGTAGTTTAAGTAAACATTCTTCCAGTTACCAAGCAAAAAGGCCCAGCTTCTCTGTCCTCATGCAAGTAATTCATAGCCCTGTTACCATGGAATATTCCTACCCCCTCGCATTCAGTGTAGACACTTAGACGCTTGTACACGCACGCACAGTCAGTATAGAATAGATTCTGTCCGAGAGTCCTTCTTTTATGGATAACATAGTTCTTTAAACATAGGATGTTAGATATGATTTGGGATTAGGTTGACTTGACCCCCCAGACTTTCTGTCTCCACATGTAGAGCTAAATGTCAAGTCCCCTTCACCCCCTAGTTACACGTCAATTACACGTCATACTGCTGCGCGCGCATCTATGCCAAGTATTATCTTATAGATCCACCTACACATGACATCATAACCAATTATGTTCCTTTTTACTCCTTATTACACCCATTTTCGGTTACGCAGACCAAACGTCAATTTCCTTATCAATTGTTACGCCTACTGTATTCACTTCATTATAATGTATGTACTATAAAAGTTACTTTTTGTCAATAAAGTATGTACTTCACTTCCTGAACCCCCGTGGTGATGGAACTTGGAGCATCCGATTATAATCGATCATTGGAATAAAGCCCATTCCGAAACTCTAATATCACGGATTCTGCCTCTCATTTTACTGAGCTATTTTATAATGTTTCTGTATCAAATTCAGTCCCGGTAAAGGAATTTTTATTTACCACACCACCAGGCTGTAAAGGCGAAGATTGTTGCGCCTGTTTCGATTTTCCAAGTCCTCCACCTGCTTCTGGAGAGAGGAGATCTGCACATGCATATGGGTGACCTTGCCTGCAGAGTCCTGAAGAGAGGAGACATCACGCTCCACCAATGACATTCTCTCATCCATCAAAGCCCAATTGTCCGTAAGAACCTGCAACTTAGCGTTGGTTTCTTCCATAAAAGGGCGCAAGGCCCGTATCTCTTCAAGGAGTAACTCCATCGAAATGGTCGAAGAGGACTTGGGAGGCGAAGGTGGATCTTTTTTTAACCTCTTAGGCGTCGTTTTTGCTGAAGACTGTGAAGATGCTTCCATGTTCGACGTCATCTCACTAGTAGGGAGAGACTGAGAGGCTTCTAAATGAGCCAGTTCCGTGAAAAGCTTGGAGTTTTTAATATAATTGCGCTTTTGGACCTTGCTGGAACAGTCAGCCATCAACGCGTCTATGTAGTGCAGGTTCACTGAGAACACACAGTCAAACTGGAAGCAAAACAGGTACTTTGCGGGACCAAAAAAAAAAAACGTGGAGAGTAAAAGAGAAGCAAGTAAAAAGAGTTGGCGAGAAAATATGCCAGGCCAGAAAAAAAAAAGAAAAAGAAAAAGACAAAAATACCAAAGAGCCAGGAGACGCAGATTGAGGTCCTAAAATGGCTGCCGGATATGCGGAGAGCAGAAAATGTCCATTAAATCCATAAAAAAGCCATAACAATTAATAAAAAGTCGCCTAGAAATGCAGGTCTGTGCCATCTGTGTCGTTGGGAGTGCTGGGAACGTTGCAGGATCGTCGAAGCAGCCGGGAATCCAATGCGCGGTGAAACACGCTGCTGAGGGGATCACGGGCATACATAAAATAAAATGGCGGTCACGGCCGATGCAGAGCCGCGACCGGGACTAAAAAGGGCAGCAAAGTCGAAAGCAAGACCGCCACGGCTGCAAAAGTGGGCTCAGGGCATGCCCGGCATCTTCCAACAACGAAGGCTTCCCTCCAATGTTCGCATGGGAAGCGCGAACCGCCGGTGAGCTCTGGTACGGACGGAGCTCCTACGCCGGCGCCGCCATCTTCCTCGGGCGCCTAGCCACGCCCCCCAGGACTTTCCTTCTTAATACTTGGAAAATCCACATTTATTTCAAAACCCAGAGGTGTCTATTTTGCTAACTTATAGCGAATTAACAACAGCAAAAGAAGCATATGGACCATATTTAACGTGGAAGGCTTTTGAAAGGTGAAGCTGAAGACCACTCAGCCACTCACATAATATCTCAAAATCTTACTCTGGATCAGAAAGCTTTCAAAGCACTGGACTCTCTGGATGAATGAACTCCAAAAGAGGAAGCATGATTTCATGGTTTGGATATCACCCACTTTACATATCTGGTCAGGTTGTTGAAGACACAGGAGAAGGAGGCTATAATTATAATGGAAATAAGGAGTCAAACTCATATTCTTTAAAACATCATCTCTAAAGGTCTCAAAGCTTTTCACAAATAGGAGCTGATCATCATCCCGAGCTACTAATATTATTATTGTTGTACAGAGAAGCATGTACTATGCAAAGGTTTGGGTGATCTGGAAAAGCAGGGTACTTCACATCTGAAGTGAGAGCTTTTATCCTTCTTTATGTAGAAGAGCACAACTAATTGAGTGAACGCCCACCTGAAAGATCCAAAGGTTTTATATCAGAAACCCTTTTAAAGAAAAGCAAACATAGTAACATGGCTAATGTTGCTGATAAAGCTTTCATTGTTAAAGAAATATGATCTGGCCAAGGAATAAACATATTCAGATAAGATAAGAATATGCTTTATTCGATTTTTGTCATATAAAAACCATGAAAGCGTACAAATTCATTAATACAAATAACACAAGATTTTTTGTTTCCATATTTCAGGGATCATTACAAAAGGATATTTTAAAACATTTCTATTAAAAAGTTAAAAATGTGTTTAAAATGAAATAGACAAAACAGTTTATAAGGTACATTATTTTTTGGGAGCTCTTCAGTCAATGAATTGTATTTGTAATACGGGGCGTTAATATTCATCTTCAGGTTTTCGATACATGTAAACAGTATTAAAGTATTAGAGTATTAAAGGGACGCTCTATCAATATTAACAGTGAAATCCAAATCAGGTTGATTCCGGCGTTTGATTATCTTCTTTAAAAAAGATGCGACATTTATGGTTACACATTCATTTTCTAAAAGTTGAAGGGCGATATAGGCTGGGCGACATTGTCGAAGGCCCCATATTTTTAAAATTGTCAGAATCCACTTTCTTCTCAGGCCATTGTAAAATTTACAAAACAAGGTGACATGCATTGTTGATTGTTAAGATAAATTGTCACATGGGCAAGTGGATACGTTTTTAGACCAATCATTAACCATTGGAAAGGTGACCAATCTGTGAAAAATGTTCAACCTGAAGCGAGTAAGAACAAATCTGTCGTAACCCTTTATGGTGTTTTGTAGGTACGGTTGCATGCTAAAAGAGGAGGTTAACATAAGGTTTGAGAGGACAGTAGGTTTTATCGCCTTTTTCACAAATCTTAACTTCTCCATATGTTGCAAGCACTGTTTTTTGAATTCTTTACCTGGGATACCGGAGATTGACTCTGGGTTGTAAAAATATTCATGTTTTCCTATGTCTGTCATGAAGTCCCTTACATATCTTATCCAATCTATATCTAGAGAATGGTCCAGCTTCAAAGCATCCTGCAACACCAACTGAGTAAGTTTGTTAATTTGTGACTTCCAGATATGGTGCCACAGGATTACTGGCTGGATTTTTATAATGTCAGTTATATAGGGAACTCCTAGCTCAGCATGACAGACATAGGTAGAGGTGGAACAGGGCACGGCTAATAAATATCTGAAAAATGCATTTTCCACTTTCTGTATCACAGATACGTTGCGGTGGCCCCAAATCCCTGCCCCGTACAATGCTACACTTGTGCACTTGGCCTTATAGATCTTTATTAGTTCGGTAGGAGGCCTCTTGCCTAGTTTTTGTGAGAAGTTGACAAGGGCTGATGTGGATCCTGGTATAAATCGCTTGGCCCCATGTACCCTTGTCGTTTATTAGTATCCCTAAGTATGGATAGGTAGGGGTGTTTGTCAGCTTACTCCCATTTAAAAATAAGTCCTTCCTTTTCTTGCCGCCTCTTCCACAGTTCATCACGTATGTTTTTGTGGCATTTATCTTTAGGTCAATGTTTCCCATAAAAATATTATAAGAATCTAATGCCCTCTGCAATGCCAATGGGGTCCTAGCCATAATTACGGCATCGTCCGCATAAAGGAGTGCAGGTATTCGTCTATTTCCCAAATTCCGATGCAGTTGGGGGACGCCCTGGCTTCCCTCCAGCAAGGCCTTTTCAAGGCCATTTGTGTATAAAGTAAACAGAAAAGGAGCCAGGACGAACCCCTGTCTTACACCCCTTCTCACCTGAAATGCCGAAGCGCATTCGCCTTTAGACCCAAACCGTACACATGCTGTGGCGTTGCTATAGAGGGCTTTCAAAAAGTCAATTAGAGATACCTCTATCTCCATTTGTGTTAGTATGCTCCATAATTTCTCGTGGGAAACACAACCGAAGGGCGCGGAGAGGTCTACAAATGCCAAATGTAGTTTCCCCCTCCCCGCCTTCGTATATTTACCCATTAGAATGGCCAGGTTAAGACCCTGGTCTATTGTACTCAACCCTTCCCTGAAGCCAAATTGTAGGTCCGAGAGTATATTCTTTTCTTTCGCCCATGTCTGTAGCCGAGATAGGAGTATCCTTCCTGCTACCTTTCCCAGTGAATCTAATAGGGATATTGGTCTGTAGCAGGAAGGATCCTGCCTATCGCCTTTTTTGTAGATGGGGACCATGATAGACTCGGTCCAGCTTTTAACCAAACCTATCGAGGTGGCTGCATTAAGGACACGAGTTAGTAATGGGGCCCATAAGTCACTATTATACTTATAGATATCGACAGGGACCCCATCGGGTCCAGGGGCTTTACTTCCTTTGCTTTCCTTTAGTGCTAATTGCACTTCCGTTAAAGAGAAAAGCACCTCAATCGGATAAGTCACCCTGTCTTCAGGTAGAGGGGATATTGAATCTTCTCTAATTATGATCGCCTCAGGATGTCCAAAGATTTTATTAAAGTGACTCACCCACTGGTGTTCATCAATCGCCACCTCCAATGATGGTTTATCTTCGGGGCAGAGAAGAGGGGATCTAACTACTTTCCAGAACACCCTACTATCTTTATGGGTACTGGCCCTATGCATGTCTTCCCACAAAGTGTTTTTTAACGCCCTTTTTCTTAGTTTTATGGCCTGGTTTTATAATTTCCTGGCTTGTTGGATTTCAGATCTATCTATTTCGGTGTTATGTATAGCTTTTTTAAGTGCACGGTGGGCTTTTGTACAGTTGGTGTCAAACCACCTGATTTTCTTATGATCCCCCCTCTTTATCTCTGTCTTCAGACTGTTTTTTATTATTGCCGTGATGTATAGGAAGATTTCTAGAACCAACTCATGCGGAGTATTTACATTTAAACATTTCATAATTGGATCCTGTGCCTTACCCACCACTAAATGTGTTATTTTATCGGGGTCTATCATTTCCCATTTCAATGAATATCCGTTTATTCTATCAATGTCTAAATTAGTGCAAATATGATTTGAAATTTGATTCCAATTCTTATTGTAGTGTTTAAAATTTTTGATTGAAATTGTTACTGTTTGTGGGAAGTGGTCGCTTATGGCTATACTATGCACTTTAAATCCCGTTACACTGCTTGAGAGATGGTTTGAGACTAAGATAAAATCTATAACAGTACTCAAACCTCTCCCATTGAACGTTTGTGAGAAAGGGATAGGAGGTGTTACCATTTAATTTGCAAAGGCCAGATCTAGCATAAAAATGTTCTCATTCAGGGCATGACCATAAGTGTTATGTGGAAAATGAGTTAAATTACATGTTTCATCGTCCATCAGACCACACATCGGATCATTGTTATGTGGGCATATGTTGACATTAAAGTCTCCTCCCCATACAATCTATGTGTTTCCGGAGCTATGGATATGGATATTGTGCAGAGCATGTCATAATTGATTCATTTTATCTTCCTCTTTTTCCTTAACAATATTGTTATAAAAGTTCACAAGAGTTATGGAATTTTTGCTATCCTTCATCATTGTTAGAATTTGATAGTTAGGGTCAGATATTTCGAACTTGGTTCTTTTTATTGACAGGAGATTTGAGACGTAAATACAGAAACCTCCCTTCGGTCTCCCATGATTTGATGGGCTGGCTGGAGTATGATAGGTTTTGAATCCATCAATATGTGTTTCCTTCCGAGCCCAGGTCTCCTGGAGACAAAGGATATCCGTTTTTCTTATAAAGTCCAAGAAAAGGTCATTATAAAGTTTGGAAGATAGTCCCGCTATGTTCCAAAAAGTAAGATTTACCTTCCCCTCATTGTCTGGAGGTGATGGGAGTGACTGGGGCTCAAGTTCAATTATCTTTGGCTCATATAAAATAACATTTGAATCCACGACACTGTTATCAGTTAAACTAGGCACTTCAGATTGAACTATTTTATTTAGGCTCTGCCCGTGCGGACTATTACCTTGGGTTTCTTGTGGTACCTCCAGATCAGTTGTCACCATTTGATGTAGTCAATCTAGTTCCTCAAGGGGTGAAAATATGCTAAATCGATTGCTTACTGGGACATTATATATTGGCCTAGATATACTCTCGGGCTGATCTAATTTCTCTGTCTGAAAAAGTGGACGATAGAAATAGCCCAAGGGAAGAATATTGATCCCGTCTTCCATCTTATTACTGCCCGCATTCCCTAAAATCCTTTCAACTAACCAGGGCGAGCGGAAAGTGAGTACCACACAGTCACCTGCAAAGGGTTTCCTGGCTTTTCTGACACAACCCACCCTACGTGCCATCTTAAATTCTTCAAACAGACTCAGTATGGGTCCCACTTTGTTCCTTAACCAGTGCAGTGACTTATTTCTTAGTGACTCACACGTCTCCTGGTCATGCGGCCCTAGCTGTGGTACATTTGCTAGGATAACTGTAAAGGGGGTACAAGCTGGTGGCAGATCCAGATGGGAGGGAGTCAACGAGAATATATCAGAGGGTGGCAGAATTTTTGAACTATTTTGATTTGGAATTATGTTAATAGCATTTTTGGGTGGAACCTTTGTTGTTACAGTAGGTATTCTGGGGTAATCTCTATTTTGGTTACTTTGAGAACCTCCAGGCCTATCTACTCGCTGCTGATATCTTTCAGTACCCTTAGGGTTACACACTTCACTATTGTTGTATTGGACTTTCAAATGTGGAGTGACCTCATCAGCTTTATTGTCCAAAAGTTTTGCCAGCTGTGACTCTACCTGATTTAATCTTTCACCAATGTTCTCGATTGCACCTCTTACATATGAGTCTAGGTTTTTTATAACTGTAGCGAGACTTTCTATTCCATCCCCCTTGTTACTCTGCTCTGGATTGTTCTCTAATGAATCAAGTATTGATGGTGTAGCATGATTTACTAGACCTTGTTGCTTGACATGAGTGTTTTTTCCCACCATGCTTTCTCTATTTGCTGTTAATTTTCCTAGGTCTCCCTTTCCCTTTCGCTTTCCATGCTTGCCTGTCGGTTTCCTGACTATCTTTTTCTTCCTTTTCTGGCCAAGGAATAAACATATTCAAAACAATCCACTAATGAAGTATTTAGAAACAGGAGCTATACATATCATTATCCAATGTAATACCCTGCAAATTAAAGGATGTTCCCAAACATGTTTCTGTGAAATATATTGATGGTGCAAGGAGATTAACAATCAATGTGTATTTATTGTTCAGTACGATCTCAGAGAAGCTGCCAGATGACCCAAGAAATTTGTAATGGAAAGAATATTCCATGAAGTAGGATCTATATTTGATTCCATGCACCAGCATAAGCACGTGGTCCAGGGTGACCTGTAAAGCCTGGACGTTCCTTGAGCTCAGGAATTGTTAATGAAGTTTAGAATGTCTACCGACTGTCCTAGGAGAGATCAGAGACGCCTGACTTCTTCCACACCATTAGTTGGAGATTGCCTAAGATTACTAGATTGTGTAAATTGCCCCATGTGGTCCACATGATTTGTGTGAAAATTGGGAAGAAAACACAAAAACATCCACTGACATTTGTAGGAGATCTGAGAACCAAATTTGGGAAGGCCAAAAAAGAGTTATTACAACCAGCGAGATTAGGTGCCTCCTGGTCTTGGCTAAACAATGAGAGATTTTGGAGAATGGGGGAAAGAAGCACAGTGTTTTGCCTGATCCTAAAGATGAAGGAAAGCATCTGGAGCCTGACCCATTGTAAGATTAAACTGTAAAATTGAGGAATTGGGCATTCAGTTTGGATGCAAAGGCTGTGAAGAAACTGAAACACGTGAATGTATAATTGCCAAATGCTGAAGTCTTTTGGATGGCGAGAGTACCAATCAACTTCTGAGTTTAGGAAGCCAGGAAGGTATTCTGCTCCGATTTAGATGTGATGCTGCAGGCAGTACCACAACTGTTTTGCCAGATTTTCTGGTATCTTTGATAGAGTGCCCCTAAGTAGTTTTTGTACCTTAGGGCTGTGAGGAGGTCCATTCTGGGTGGAATCAAACACGGACTGTGATTTTTGAGAAATACTGTATAACAGAGGACCCTGCAAGAAGTTCTAAATGATTTACGTGGATTCAGGGCACCTTCTCTGACAATGTACTGCCAGTTGAGAACTAGCTGCATCTTACATATTTGTGTTGGATTCTAATAGAAGATCTAGAGTAGTATTGAGCATTGTCCTGCGATGGAAAGCTTGGAAGTTTTCTAACCACCATTTTGCTTCCTTTTTGGTCTGCTTATCCATAGGAATCAGGTCTGAATAACTCAATCCTTTGTGCAAATGTCAAATTTTGAATATCTGTGAGGACCGATAATGAGGAAGGCCTGGAAATAACGCCTTTATTGAAGAAGCTAGGAGATCCACTACTCGGGTCAGATGGTGAAGTGAAACTGAAAATGAAGCTAAAAGAAAGATGATTTCTTCTATATAGTATTCAATTTCACTTCTGGAAGTTGGAGAGTGGAGAATACTTAATTCACTAAGAAACCAAACATTCTAATGACTGAAATGGATACAGTAAAATCTTTGCTTGATTTATCACAAACTCCAACTTTCCAACAGGGTAATCATCATTTTCAAATGTGAAATCAGTATTTTCTTGCCAATAATATGCCACCCAGATAAATAAGTAGTGAAACACCTTGAAACCTGAGATATGACATACTGATTCGACCAGCTTGTTGAATCACTAAGGTGCAGAAGAGGGACCTCTCTGTAAATTTGTTAAACTCTTTACCTCAACTGGAACTCAGGATATTTCTGTTAGGGAGTAAATATTTGTACACATAGAATTGCATTTTCAAGTCTGAGCAAACCATCCAGTTGATTGATTCTAGACAATATCAAAGAATCACTTCCATTTTGAAATGTCTGTACAGAACAAATTAATTGAATTAGGGTGATTTATTATCAGTCTTAATATCTTCTTCTTTTTCCTCACCAGAAATATATTGCTCAAATATTCTGACTGGCTAAAAAGTATTGGTTGTATTGCCTGTTTAATTGAAAGGACTTCTAGTTCTTGATCAATTACAATGGTATCTGTCTGAGAAAAATGCATGTGATTGTCGGAAGAGGTTTAATGAAGACATCTATGGGATACCTTTGTGCCATTTGTAGTACTGTACTGCAAAATGTACTACAAAGTACAGTTTGAGAATCAGGACCAATTTGTTTACATATTTGAAACTTTTCTTTATTAAATTACACCTGAGCAAAAAGGCATTAGCATCTCGACCGTCTTCAGTACAGGCTAATTTGAGGAGTATGGTTTCCAGCTTAATGAGTAGACCCTTATGTTGTTCCAAAAGTATTGCCAAGGTGCCATTATCAGTCAGGCATGTAACAGACACAATGGATCCAATTGGATAACTCATTTGGAGCAATTGGAGAAATCACTTACTTGTTCAGCCATTCCAAACATTTTCATGACTGGGCCCATTGTATCTAAGAGTTTACATTTACAGGCCACCTAGGCTATGCTAATTCCCTTTTTTGGGTCCTTATTGTAATTAGAAGAGAAGGTTAGGAGTTTGGAGTCTTTTACTGTGGTAGCAAGGGCTGGGTTTAGGAAGCAGGACCTAGGGCAATCCAACTTAATTTTATTTTTGACAAACTTGTCTAAAGGTTGTCTGATCCTTGCCCTAATATATTCATCAATGTGTGGTATGGTGGACCAGTCTGTAGAATGAGGTGACATAATGAGGACTCCTTGCACAAAAAAATACAGCCAAATGTCAATCTGATGAGATTTGTTAATCCAAATCATCATTTCGAGAAAGTTTCGATGCAGCTCAAGAGACATCCTCCATATTGCAAAATGTGGATGTTCGGGATCGCGATCTTCACAAAACTTCCGCCGGAAGTCCAATGGCATGCCCAAATGACGTCTTCGTGATTGCACACTCTTGCGGGACTGTGCCGCCAGCTACCAAATCTCGAACGGATGGGAAATCTCGTCTGCGATCGCAGGCGCCCAGTAAGACGCTCCTGTGCATTCAAAAATGCATTACGCAAACACAAAAAACAACTCTGCTCTGGTGCAGAGCACGGAGTTTTCAGCAACTCTGCGTTCTACGCGTAAAGCGGAGTTGCCGAAAATCCGCAAACTCCGCGAGCGGAGCGTAGTTTTACACACAGGTTAATCAATAGTTCCTTTGCAAGAGCCTTTACCAACATAACTGATCTCTCTTAGCTGCCCTGAGCGCAATAGCACTCTTGTTGTGCTTATGCTTTTGTTATGGAAGAAGGAATGAAAAGCCAGGTTCTCACTTAAGCCAATTTTTAGAATCAGCCAGTTTGACATAATAAGGGGTGGAGTCTACAAAACTGCAAACAATATTTGTTTAACTAAAATGCAGGTATCTCTTAGACAGAACTTTGCATTTCCTTCATTAGCCTAATGTTTCCTAGTGTATGGCGAACAGTTCACTAAAATATAATGTAGGCCAGATGTAGGTGAGGATAGCGTAGCACATGCATTTTATTTGAATGGCAATAAAAACTGTTCAAGGCACATGTCTGAATTTTTGGTTCGGTATCAGTGCTTCTGAAATGTTTCTTATTGAAAGCAATGAAGCTAGAAGTCATTCACATCTGTGCAATCTCCTTCCTCCCAATGGTATCACTTGCCACCAACATGCACTAAAGCTGTTCCCGTGGGTGAGAATGTATCCAGAATGTTTAGTGATTCAACCAATGGCCACTACCTAGTGTAGGCAGCTCATAGCAATCAAAGACTAACAGTGTATTTGGCAACTAAGAAATATGTAGTTTTATAGAGTGGGTGAGAGTGACCCATCAACAGTAGAAGTCCTGGTGCATAGGAAGAACCGTTAGATTGCTATGGTGCAATAAAGTACTAACAGACATTTTGAAATTCACTCCTAAGATAACGCTGGAAAAGGACAGAACACCTGCAAAAATAAGACTTTAGCTAAGGCTGGCCTTGAAAGTTCTGAGTGATGTGTCAGAAAATCCTGAATCAAGTGATGGTGTTGAGCACTTGCATCAATATATGAACACAGCATAAGTTTATGATGCTGTGTTTGAAAGACATGTTTGCCTGCCTTCCAATATGCACAATGTGTGTGCATGTGCAATCATGCAAAACATGTATTATGTAGCACTGCTGATTTGCTAGACCAAGACAACAGCATATCATGAGGGGAGGAACTATGTGGTGAATTGTTTCCAAGAAAAGTTGTGGTTTGGAGATTCTGAGAAAAGAGAACTTGCAGTTCAGAAAAAGTCCCTTCTGCATCCGGAATGATAAAGAGGTTTCAACATGTTTGTATAAGTAGTTAAGTTTATGATGCGACCATAAATACTGACCACCAGTGGAAAGTGTTGTTGGAATTGTTTTCTCTTCTCTTTATAGGTGGTCCTTCACCTTTGCCTGGTTACTGACTGTGCATGCCATGGTAATCGTTAGCAGTTAGTGATGATGGACTCAACAGAAGGTAAGAGCCTGTATGTTAAACATATATGTTAATAACTGGCAATCCAAGGACTGCAGTGACCTCTTTAAGCTGATTTTATGGCATCATTAACATTTTGATTGTTCTTATGGGAACACCCTTCATTTAGAATATCTAGTTCTGATGTTGGGAGAACATAGGATGGTGAAAAGTCTGTCCGCAATAACACATTTGTGTATTGGTTACATCATGCCTGCAGGAAGTGAGATGGCTTCCTGTGAGGTTTCGAGTTTCTCTTATAAAGCCGCAAACCACCAACAGTCACATCTTGAAGGTTTCAAAATCAACCCAAATAATTGCATAGTGTGCACTGGATGAGAAAACCTTCTCAAGTGAAGCTGCATGGCATTATGTATTCCAAGCAAAATCAACAACAGACATCTTTGAAAACGTCATTATTGTTATTCTTATTCTTATTCTTCTTATTATTATTACTATCAGTATTATTATTATGATTATAATCATCAAGATTATTACATGCTTTTTATATTTCATATGCTCCTACAGTGAAGCCATGATAATAGCAGGTGTTGCTATTACCCAAACTAATAGTATTTTCCTCAAATCTATATCAAAGGTTGCATTTTATAAATAATTCACATTGCATTTTGTCCTCATCCGATTGTCCATAAAATATATATCCATCTTGTCTCTTTGACTGTTTTTGGTGTATGTTTGCATATATTTTTTCTTACTTCAGGGACATGGGCTATGTGGGGATATGTACTTTTCACCCCACATTATGAACTCAACTGGGTGGACCATCCATCCTACACCTTTTATCCGACATCATTTAAGTAGCTCTAATAACAGTTTGCCTTTTTGGGGGGGGCCTGTGTGGAGTTTCTTTCTTCAGTTCATACTTTTCAACCCTGTGATCTGGATCAAAGTGAGTCTTGACTATTTCCTATTAAAGGACTAACACTGAGCAATGATACACCTTGCACATTCAAAAGTGAATTTACTAGTCTCGTCCTTCTACATTCTCGTCTGCTCGGAACTGAAAACCCCTTTTTACCCTTACATTTCATTGTTTTCTTCCACATTTACTCTTACTTCTCATCCCAGTTCCCACATGTGATCTAGCCCTTAGACTGCTTCACAGTTGCTTGTACAGGAAGCACACTGTGGATTTTTGCTTGTCTATTTTGGGAGGCAACCTCATCAAACTCACATATCCCTAGTCTTCAATTTGGTTTTTTATTACGAAGGAAAGTCCTAATTTTATTAAAGACACAGAGGTGACTATTATGCTATCTTTCTTGCCGTTTAATAGAACAATGAAACAATTAAAAACCCATAGTGAAGTGAAAACAACAAAGAAACTATAGTAGTCACTAAGCATAGGTGCTCGGCTACCAAGGTTGCTAATCCAGGTCCTCTTTATATAGATCCTCCATCGCCCTACGCTTCTTCTTTCACGATGTGTTAGAGCTTTTCTTTAGTGCAACAATGGTTGACCTATGAAGAATATACAGATGAACCTCAGAAGGGACAACGCTATCCATTATTAACTCCTGGGACTTGTCAAGATAACTTAGGGATTATTGATTGTGGCACTGAAAAGTAAGAAAAACTGTAGTATGTTGAGCATGGGAGGGCACATTTTTATTGTAACATGAATCAGAATGAGAGGTGAGATAATACTTGCATCTGTATCTCTGATACAATTAGGACTTTCCTTCTTAATACTTGGAAAATCCACATTTATTTCAAAACCCAGAGGTGTCTATTTTGCTAACTTAAAGCGAATTAACAACAGCAAAAGAAGCATATGGACCATATTTAACGTGGAAGGCTTTAAAAGGTGAAGCTGAAGACCACTCAGCCACTCACATATTATCTCAAAATCTTACTCTGGACCAGAAAGCTTTCAAAGCACTGGACTCTCTGGATGAATGAACTCCAAAAGAGGAAGCATGATTTCATGGTTTGGATATCACCCACTTTACATATCTTGTCAGGTTGTTGAAGACACAGGAGAAGGAGGCTATAATTCTAATGGAAATAAGGAGTCAAACTAATATTCTTTAAAACATCATCTCTAAAGGTCTCAAAGCTTTTCACAAATAGGAGCTGATCACTACTGGGGTCAGATGGTGAAGTGAAACTGAAAATGAAGCTAAAAGAAAGATGATTTCTTCTATATAGTATTCAATTTCACTTCTGGAAGTTGGAGAGTGGAGGATACTTAATTCACTAAAAAACCAAACATTCTAATGACTGAAATGGATACAGTAAAATCTTTGCTTGGTTTATCACAAACTCCAACTTTCCAACAGGGTAATCATCATTTTCAAATGTGAAATCAGTATTTTCTTGCCAATAATATGCCACCCAGATAAATAAGTAGTGAAACACCTTGAAACCTGAGATATGACATACTGATTCGATCAGCTTGTTGAATCACTAAGGTGCAGAAGAGGGACCTCTCTGTAAATTTGTTAAACTCTTTCCCTCAACTGGAACTCAGGATATTTCTGTTAGGGAGTAAAGGTTTGTACACATAGAATTGCATTTTCAAGTCTGAGCAAACCATCCAGTTGATTGATTCTAGACAATATCAAAGAATCACTTCCATTTTGAAATGTCTGTACAGAACAAATTAATTGAATTAGGGTGATTTATCAGTCTTAATATCTTCTTCTTTTTCCTCACCAGAAATATATTGCTCAAATATTCTGACTGGCTAAAAAGAATTGGCTGTATTGCCTGTTTAATTGAAAGGACTTCTAGTTCTTGATCAATTAAAATGGTATCTGTCTGAGAAAAATGCATGTGATTGTCGGAAGAGGTTTAATGAAGACATCTATGGGATACCTTTGTGCCATTTGTAGTACTGTACTGCAAAATGTACTACAAAGTACAGTTTGAGAATCAGGACCAATTTGTTTACATATTTGAAACTTTTCTTTATTAAATTATCCCTGAGCAAAAAGGCATTAGCATCGCGACCTTCTTCAGTACAGGCTAATTTGAGGAGTATGGTTTCCAGCTTAATGAGTAGACCCTTATGTTGTTCCAAAAGTATTGCCAAGGTGCCATCATCAGTCAGGCATGTGACAGACACAATGGATCCAATTGGATAACTCATTTGGAGCAATTGGAGAAATCACTTACTTGTTCAGCCATTCCAAACATTTTCATGACTGGGCCCATTGTATTTAAGTGTTTACATTTACAGGCCACCTAGGCTATGCTAATTCCCTTTTTTGGGTCCTTATTGTAATTAGAAGAGAAGGTTAGGAGTTTGGGGTCTTTTACTGTGGTAGCAAGGGCTGGGTTTAGGAAGCAGGACCTAGGGCAATCCAACTTAATTTTATTTTTGACAAACTTGTCTAAAGGTTGTCTGATCCTTGCCCTAATATATTCATCAATGTGTGGTATGGTGGACCAGTCTGTAGAATGAGGTGACATAATGAGGATGAATCTAACAACAGCTCCCCCGCCAAATCAAAGGTTTTGGTATGTGTCTAAGTTTACTGTTTTTTATTTAGAAACTTTGAGAGCCTTTTCAACTTGTTTTTACACGATCCAACCCAAATAGGATCAGATGCATCTTGTATTTCTGAAGCCGTGTCAGAAGAATAAATGACTGCATCAGAGTAATCATCAGAAAAGTCAAGGACTATTTCAGGCAGTTTCCTTTTTCTGTAAGATTAAGGTACCTCTTTTAAAGAGTGTCCATTTTTTCTGCATCTCGCCACATTCATCAAAGGATGGATCGTTCTCATTTATGATCTGGTGACCTCAGAAGCCGTGGCAATTAAAACACAAGCTACATCCACTTGCCTTGTTTTCCCTGAGCTGGGGGACTTTTGCCGCTTTTTGTTGGCAGGTTTGACAGGAATATTAACCACATAAGAATCATGACTCTTATCAAATTGCACACTGGGACTAAAATGGCTGCTGCTACCAGCAGGAAGAGTGGGGCCAAGATAATATCCTTGAAAGTATTGCCAATATCTTTAACAATTAATAAGCTGTTTTAAATAATTTTAAAGTACTCCTCATTTACATCCAAGTCTTCCTCATTCTAGATTTGCTCAGCCAGTATGATCAATTTATGAAGTGAACCAAAAAGAAGTAAATAAAACAGCAAGGAAATCAGGGACAGAGTATGTGAACACACTGAAGGTATTAAAACAAATACATTTATGTAAACAAAAACCCCAGTATGACAATAAGGCTTGTTTTCCTCAAGGTTGGAGGTGGGCTGAAGTAACAAAGTGGACAGCAAATAAAACCTTGTGAATGAACTTACAATATGAGTTTTCAGTGCTGGTGAATTCTCCTCAGAGCCTGAGGCATATACATAGTGGGTGCTCGCATCTCTATTCAGCAACTCCAGAGGAACTTGGCTCTTTGGATGGAGCATCTTGAGCCCGGGAGCCGCCAACTTGATATCTAGCTTAACATTAAATAACTGCAAAGAACAATATCATGGGAGATTAATAATATTGAGGGGAAATCATCTATTACTACATAGATGTGCAACTCCCTTGACCAAAAACAAATCAAGCTTAAAACTTGGGGCGAGGTAATAGACCTAGAAATACAATACATATATTTGAAAGGCTACAATAAGAGTGCTAATATGTTTAGGTAAGAAAAAGAAATGAGTGAACTAAACTGAGTGCGTAGCCACAAGAAGAAGCCACCCCTGTGGCTTGTGGTATTCGTAGTGCCGCGATATCCTCAAGTAGGCTGCCGTTCAGTCCAGTTCGTATTCATTTATTTAAGATCCAAGTGGATTGCGGTGCGAGGCTACAACATACCGCACCAGCTGCTTATTTCTCCAATACTGGCTCCCGATGCCCAAAATGCCTACGTTGATTGGCGTCTCCACAGAACTGCTGGAAAAGCAGCCGGGCACTTTTCCACGGCTCAGGCAGGCCGCTTCCATTCAAACAATTGGGAGGGATGGTTGACATTTAGTGGGCTTTGCTGTTTCCCCGCATCGCTTCCTTCAATGCATGGGCAGAGATTCTGTCCTAAAGTGCTTTCTTCCTTGAGTGGTGGGCAGTGGCGGCTGTTTTATAGTTGTCAAGGTTCGCCGGGGTTTTGGAGTTCCTCCATAGTTTTTTGAGACGTCTGCAGGTTCGTCTGGATTCCTGAAGTTCAGTGGAGAACCAGCTGGTCCTCTTGGCATGAGGTGTTGGTGCAGTCTGTGATCCATTTGTGTAGGGTGCGTGCGGCGGTGGTGAGGTCGTTGTCTGAGGTGGTGGGCGCAGAGCTGCTGAGGGTGGTGGTTATCTGCTCTTAAGAGATCCTGTTCCATTTCCTGTGTTGGAGCTGGGGTGGGCCTCTGCGGGGGATGTTTACTTTGTAGGTGAAGTGGACACAGCGGTGGTCCGTCCATGGGAGTTCAGAGGTGTGGCTGAAGGAGATAGAGTTTCCTGCTGTGAAGATAGGGTCAACTGTGTGTCCTGCTGAGTGTGTTGGTTCTGGGACGATCTGGTTGTGTCCGATGACATGGACATTTTCCAGGTGGGTGATGGAGTTTGGGTCTTGGCGGTTTTCGAGGTGGAAGTTGAGGTCTCCCAGTAATATGTAGTCAGTGGAGGTGATGGCATGCGGTGTGATTATGTCAGTGATGGAGTCGGAGAAGGTTGCGCGGGGTCCGGGAGGTCAGTAGATGAGGGTGCCACATAGTGTGGTGGTCGGGTTGACCTGCATCTTGAAGTGAAGGTGTTCCATAAGGTCCGTAGGTCCATCGGTGTAGGTGCTCAGGCGGAGGTTGGCCTTGTGGGCGATGGCGATGCCGCCTCCGGGATGATTTTGTATCCTTCGGGGATGGCAATCGCAATCTCAGGGCTCGAGGTAGAGCTTGTCCATGTTTCGGTGAGAAAAGCGACATCGGGAGAGCTGCTGTCGAGGAGGTCCCAGATTTCTGTGGCTTGTCTGTGGAGGAGGATGCATTGTAGGGATTGCACTGCGGTGGGGATGTTGCTGATCGGCGGAGGTGGGTCCTGGGTTTTGGCAATGTTGAAGGAGTGGCGGCAGTTTCGGCAGGTGAATGGACAGTGGGTGTTGAGAGGATAGGAGAGCTTGCAGTTGTTATTCTTCTTGCCGTGATTGAGTGTGTGGAGAGCGACTGAATTGTAGCGTGTGTAGGTCGAAAGACCAGGATTCCTGACTCTGGTCGCGGTCAGGTCACAGACGGGCGCAGACAGGCTTGCCTTTGGCGCGTTGGCAGTGTGCCCCCTGTGCGGCCACACAGCAGCCTCCATTAAGTAGAGGTCGGGGGATGGTGGGACAGCTGGGAGGAGGGAGCGGAAAAAACGCGGGTGCGGGGAAGCCATCATTCAATGATATGGAGGTGCAGATATTTATTGTTCACAACAATATTTGCAACCAGTTCATCAACAAGAGCAAACAGGCAACAGCTGATTTGTCTGAAATCTTCACTACCCACATTCCAAATAACGTACCACAAATCCCACAACAACATTCCATACCGTCTGGTCTAAGGTATACCCCAGCACTTCCTCCTTCTTTTCAGCCTTGCTAAATCAATATAGCGCTAACAACTATAAATGAGAGAGAAATAGGAAACATATGCCATTACCCCACTAAGAAATAGGTGCAGAACAGCAATAAAATGGAACAGAAACAAGTCCCCAAGTCATTTAACTTAAGTCACAACATAATCCATTAAATATGAAGAAACACACTTTTTTCTTCTTCTGTCCCTGATTTGGTGGTGTAGACTACAACACCCTGCCAGTGGACACATCCTCCACTCCTCCTCTGCACATTTCCAAAGCTCTCTCCAATACAACATCAAGCATGATTGAAATCTTGTTAATAATCAATGAGAACTAGCTCTTGTTTAAATTGTTTGTATGTCTGCGGGTGCGGGAAAACCATTAGGTTTTTATGAAGACCCTCACCCACCAACCTAGTTGGTGGCATGCTTCATCATTGGGCTCCACCCGAGGTTCCGAGTGTACCTCAGGTGTGCTTCGACGCCAGATTACTGCGGAGCGGGTTTTTTTTGGTTCGTGAGGGTGCTGTGGGTGTGCTCTGAGTGATGTTTAAAATACTGTCCTTGGTGTCCCAAAGACTGTTTTAATGGTGGGCCCCAGGCAGTCAATAAAAACAAAGGCTATCGGACGTGCCCAGTAGGCTTATGGCCTCCGACGTCCTGTGCGGTCAACTAGTTTCAGCCAGGCCTTTTCTTCTACTGGCTTTCGTCAGGACCTTATATGTGTGGGGTGTTACAGGGTTTGTAATGAGTTTGTCAGTGCCCTGTGTGTAAAGCACACCCTACGGTGCTTATAGGTGCAAGAGGTGTTTCCTCTCGGGTTGTACCTGTAGGGGGTAAAAAAATGGGGACATACATACCATTTAGGTAAAGGCTCCTAGTAGTGGGCTAAAAGCTTATAGTGAGGCCGTACTAAGTGTCTAGAGGTGACCACGGACAAGGCGGTAGTGTTGGCGTCAGTGGCGGGCAGTGAAAGAGTGGCCGGTCTCACAATATGCGTTATTGTGTGTGAAATTAGGCCTATGTACTGTAACCAGTGTTGGTAAAAACAGTAAAGTGGAGTTGCTTACACCTGATTATAGTGAACAACTTAGCATGGAGCTCAGCCGGGGGCCAGGACCATGTGCACTCTAAATAGGGGGAAGAAAAGGAAAAAGGCTGTTGGGGGAGGTGGGTGATATGCACCCAACAAGGTAACGGTAAAAAGGATGCACACACAGACACGGCCGGGGGCAGCATGAAAGGTGGCTGTACCGTTAGCTTGGTCAAGTTCAGGTACATACTGCGCAAAGTTGCTGGACCCTCAATGAACCTGTTGTCCGGGCAGAGGCTCCGTGAGAAATGAGCTTCAGTGTAGAGAGCGCTTAAATACCTGTGGGAAGGGCCAGGGCATGAGTAATGTTGCATATTCAGCTACCTGTTGTCTCAAGGAGGTGCCTGTAGTTGAGGAAATGGAAGAAAGACTCGCATGCAGGTGTATGTAGCGCTCTCTCTAAATTATTTCCAAGGTGCAATTGGATGTCTAAGTTGCTAACATGTGCGTGCAAATGTGCGGATTATTTAGGGGAGTGCTAACCCATTAGGGGGAGTCGCGCTCCATCTGTGCACTGCAAAGGGGGGCACCCTCTCTATTTAAATGTAAGCGGCAACTAGGCGGGGCTAAGAAGGTAACGTGTGTTCATATGCAGGGATGGTGCTGCATATTGGCCCTGCTATAAAATGGGGGTGATGAACCCATTGTGTGGGGGCTCATGAGTATGTGTATGACGGGTACACCGTGGGGTCACTATGGTCTTGTGTGGATGTATACCCTGGCACAGTGTAGTGGGTCCAGGCAAGGCATCGAGTTTAGATGCCCTGCCGGTTGCAGTAAGGTTCACAGGGCATCAGTTGGCGGGATATGATGTCGTCCCTTAGATTGAGAAGGGAGGGCGGGGGGGTGGCCTCATCTGCTGAGGCTGTTCCACGG
Source organism: Triturus cristatus (assembly GCF_964204655.1). Lineage (NCBI taxonomy): Eukaryota > Metazoa > Chordata > Amphibia > Caudata > Salamandridae > Triturus > Triturus cristatus. The sequence goes on from NC_140585.1 coordinate 364,531,269, forward strand.
AATATTATCATTCAGTCCCTCCGTGTGGGTGGACAATCTGTAGATCCAGCGTTGTTTTTTGGAAAGTAGCTGCTTCTCGTTGTCTGTAGGGTGGACAGGGATCTGTTCAATGACCGTCCATCTGAGGTCATTGGTGGTATGTCCAAACCTAAGGAAGTGGTCTGTGAGTTTGCTGATAGTCTTCTTGCACCGAATCGTACTTCTGTGTTCAGTGATTCTGGTGCGTATTTTCTCGTGGTCATCCCCACGTAACGGAGCTGGCATGGGCATTCAATCAAGTACAGTAGATTGGTTGAATTACAGTTTGTGTGCTTACGTTGGTGCCATGTTTTTCTGGTTTCCAGATCGAGGGTTTTGGTATGTGTCGTGAGGTGGCAGATGCTGCAGTCGCCACAGGGGTAGTGGCCTGTGACTTTAGGGAAGTTCCACACTTGGTGTAGTGTGAGGTTGGTGATGGTTTCCGTGGTTCTCGGCCGCGTGGAGATGAGTTGATTCCGTAGGCTGCTCGATTTTTTATAGGCGAAAAGGGGCCGGTCCCAGTCTCGTTTCCCCGTGTTGATGATTCTCCAATTTTCCTTGATGATTTTAGCCACTGTATTGGAGATAGGGTTGTACGTGGTGACACAGGTCAATGGTGTTGTTGTTTCTTGACGGGTCGGTGTTTCCAGGAGGGCGTCTCTATTTTGGTTCTTTGCCCGTTTTTTGGTCCTGTTGTTGATCCTTGTTGGGTAACCCCGTTGTTGTAATCTGTGGGAGAGGTCTGTGGCCTGTGTGTTGTAGTCCTCCTTATTGCTGCAATTGCGCCTTATGCGTAGAAATTGGCCATAGGGCAGGTTCTCCCTTAGTGGTCGTGGCCGTGGGTGGAAACTTTCAAAGGCCAGTAGTGACCCAAAAACGGGCAAGACCTGGACTTTAACCCCACAACCCAATTACTTGTGGGTCTGGACATTGAAAGCCTATACACAAGCCTGCCCCAAGATGACACCCTCAAGGTCTTAGAGAGAACTCTGATCAACTCACAATGGGAACACACCACACCAAGAGAATTTGTCCTAGACTGCGCCAGACTGGCATTAAAAGAAAACTTTTTTGAATTTGAGGGAACATACTATCTCCAAACAAACGGAACTTCTATGGGCAGTATTTTTGCTCCCAGCGTGGCGGGACTATACGTCTACCACCTGGAACAGTCACACATCCTCGAGCCCAACAACCCGTTCACGGAATCAATACTTTTCTGGCGTCGATACATTGATGACGTCCTCATGATATGGGAAGGCTCGGAGGAATCCTTGAAGACCTTCCTGACCTGGCTCAACACACGTGATCCCCACCTACGCTTCACGTACACCAGCAGCAAAGACCAGTTACCTTTCCTGGACCTACTGATCAAGGCCGTCAATGGTAAACTGTCAACCACCACATATTACAAACCCAAGGCTAGAAATTCACGACTGGCCTTTGAAAGTTTCCACCCACGACCACTAAGGGAGATCCTGCCCTATGGCCAATTTCTACGCATAAGGCACAATTGCAGCAATAAGGAGGACTACAACACAAAGGCCACAGACCTCTCCCACAGATTACAACAACGGGGTTACCCAACAAGGATCATCAACAGGACCAAAAAACGGGCAAAGAACCAAAATAGAGACACCCTCCTGGAAACACCGACCCGTCAAGAAACAACAACACCATTGAACTGTGTCACCACGTACAACCCTATCTCCAATACAGTGGCTAAAATCATCAAGAAAAATCGGAGAATCATCAACACGGGCAAACAAGACTGGGACCTGCCCCTTTTCACCTATAAAAAATCGAGCAGCCAACGAGATCAACTCATCTGCACGCGGCAGAGAACCACGGAAACCATCACCAACCCCACATTACATCAAGTGTGGAACCTCCCTAAAGTCACAGGTCACTACCCCTGTGGCGACTGCAGCATCTGCCACCTCACGACACATACCAAAACCCTCGATCTGGAAAAAGGAAAAACATGGCACCAACGTAAGCACACGAACTGTAATTCAACCAATCTAGTGTACTTGATTGAATGCCCATGCCAGCTCCGTTACGTGGGGATAACCACGAGAAAAATACGCACCAGTATCACTGAACACAGAAGTACGATTCGGTGCAAAAAGAATATCAGCAAACTCACAGACCACTTCCTTAGGTTTGGACATACCACCAATGACCTCAGATGGACGGTCATTGAACAGATCCCTGTCCACCCTACAGACAACGAGAAGCAGCTACTTTCCAAAGAACAATGCTGGATCTACAGATTGTCCACCCACACGGAGGGACTGAATGATAATATTCCGTGGAACAGCCTCAGCAGATGAGGCCACCCCCCCGCCCTCCCTTCTCAATCTAAGGGACGACATCATATCCCGCCAACTGATGCCCTGTGAACGTTACTGCAACCGGCAGGGCATCTAAACTCGATGCCTTGCCTGGACCCACTACACTGTGCCAGGGTATACAGCCACACAAGACCATAGTGACCCCACGGTGTACCCGTCATACACATACTCATGAGCCCCCACACAATGGGTTCATCACCCCCATTTTATAGCAGGGCCAATATGCAGCAACATCCCTGCATATGAACACACGTTACCTTCTTAGCCCCGCCTAGTTGCCGCTTACATTTAAATAGAGAGGGTGCCCCCCCTTTGCAGTGCACAGATGGAGCGCGACTCCCCCTAATGGGTTAGCACTCCCCTAAATAATCCGCACATTTGCACGCACATGTTAGCAACTTAGACATCCAATTGCACCTTGGAAATAATTTAGAGAGAGCACTACATACACCTGCATGGGATGTATGTCGTTACAACGCACACTTTTACAACGCATGCACTTACAACGCATTTTTTGCAACGCAAAATCCATTACAACGCATTCCATTACATAGCATGACACTACAACGCATTTTTAAAAACTACCTTTACAACGCATTCCATTACATCGCATACTACCTTTACAACGCATACCATTACAACGCATAATATTAAATTGCATTTAAGGTAAGTATTAGATAGTATAGGGGTAAAAAGTACTTTTCTAACTCCAGGGGGTGCAACAGTAGGGAAAGTGTTGGATAGTATAGGTGTAAAAATTACTATTCTAACTCCAGGGGGTGCAACAGTAGGGTAAGTGTTGGATAGTATAGGGGTAAAAATTACTATTCTAACTCCAGGGGGTGCAACAGTAGGGTAAGTGTTGGATAGTATAGGGGTAAAAATTGCTATTCTAACTCCAGGGGGTGCAACAGTAGGGTAAGTGTTGGATAGTATAGGGGTAAAAATTACTATTCTAACTCCAGGGGGTGCAACAGTAGGGAAAGTGTTGGATAGTATAGGGGTAAAAATTACTATTCTAACTCCAGGGGGTGCAACAGTAGGGTAAGTGTTGGATAGTATAGGGGTAAAAATTACTATTCTAACTCCAGGGGGTGCAACAGTAGGGTAAGTGTTGGATAGTAAAGGGGTAAAAATTACTATTCTAACTCCAGGGGGTGCAACAGTAGGGAAAGTGTTGGATAGTATAGGGGTAAAAATTACTATTCTAACTCCAGGGGGTGCAACAGTAGGGTAAGTGTTGGATAGTATAGGGGTAAAAATTACTATTCTAACTCCAGGGGGTGCAACAGTAGGGTAAGTGTTGGATAGTATAGGGGTAAAAATTACTATTCTAACTCCAGGGGGTGCAACAGTAGGGAAAGTGTTGGATAGTATAGGGGTAAAAATTACTATTCTAACTCCAGGGGGTGCAACAGTAGGGTAAGTGTTGGATAGTGTAGTGTAATATTATGCGTTGTAATGGTATGCGTTGTAAAGGTAGTATGCGATGTAATGGAATGCGTTGTAAAGGTAGTTTTTAAAAATGCGTTGTAGTGTCATGCTATGTAATGGAATGCGTTGTAATGGATGTTGCGTTGTAAAAAATGCGTTGTAAGTGTAGTGCGTTGTAAAAGTTGTGTTTTAAATGTTGTTCCCCCCTGCATGCGAGTCTTTCTTCCATTTCCTCTACAACCTCGAGACAACAGGAAGCTGAATACGGCCCATGACTCGTGCCCAGGCCAGAACACCTGACCCAGCTAACAAGCAACACCTGGCCCTTCCCACAGGTATTTAAGCGCTCTCTACACTGAAGCTCATTTCTCACGGAGCCTCTGCCCGGACAACAGGTTCATTGAGGGTCCAGCAACTTTGCGCAGTACGTACCTGAACTTGACCAAGCTAACGGTACAGCCACCTTTCATGCTGCCCCCGGCTGTGTCTGTGTGTGCATCCTTTTTACCGTTACCTTGTTGGGTGCATATCACCCACCTCTCCCAACAGCCTTTTTCCTTTTCTTCCCCTTTTTTAGAGTGCACATGGTCCTGGCCCCCGGCTGAGCTCCATGCTGAGTTGTTCGCTATAATCAGGTGTAAGCAACTCCACTGTACTGTTTTTACCAACACTGGTTACAGTACATAGGCCTAATTTCACACACAATAACGCATATTGTGAGACCGGCCACTCTTTCACTGCCCACCACTGACGCCAACACTACCGCCTTGTCCGTGGTCTCCTCTAGGCACTTAGTACGGCCTCACTATAAGCTTTTAGCCCACTACTAGGAGCCTTTACTCAAATGTTATGACTGTCCCCTTTTTTTACCCCCTGCAGGTACAACCCGAGAGGAAACACATATAAGCACCGTAGCGTGTGCTTTACACACAGGGCACTGACAAACTCATAACAACCCCTGTAACACCCCACACATATAAGGTCCTGACGAAAGCCAGTAGAAGAAAAGGCCTGGCTGAAACTAGTTGACCGCACAGGACGTCGGAGGCCATAAGCCTACAGTGTTTTTATTGACTGCCTGGGGCCCACCATTAAAACAGTCTTTGGGACACCCAGGACAGTATTTTAAACATCACTCAGAGCACACCCACAGCAGCCTCACGAAACAAAAAAAACCCGCTCCGCAGTAATCTGGCGTCGAAGCACACCTGAGGTACACTCGGAACCTCGGGTGGGGCCCAATTATGAAGCATGCCACCAACTAGGTTGGTGGGTGAGGGCCTTCATAAAAACCTAATGGTTTTCCCCCACCCGCAGACATACAAACTATTTAAACAAGAGCTAGTTCTCATTGATTATTAACATATAAACTGGGGAAACGGATAAGCCTCTTTAGTTCTCGTCTCTCTTCTTGATTATAACATGATTGAAATCTTACCTTGTCACACCTTTCCACCTCCCTATACTGACATCCCCCTGATCACTCTCACCCAATCAGTCTAGGAAAATATGCATTCCTCCTTTCTTGCTTTTCAACCAATCTTAATTCTCACCCAATCTCTCACTGTAACAGGTACATTCCTCTCGTTTCCCGTTTGTACTTCTTACTTGACACCACACATCTCCCCCAGTTTATAAGTTTGTACCTTAGTCCTTGCCATCCATTCTCTGTTGAGCAGATTGCTATCAATTCTCCCTCTCAAAAGAAGAAAAGGGGACACCCCAGTACTGACTTGAAGCCCCCCTTCCAATAGCTAAAGTGAGCTGGAATTGTTCCATTATTACCTAATTGAATCGTTCAAACCAACTGTTTCTTCTGGGATATTTTCAAGAGCTTTTTAGGTACTTTACACCTATGGACTAAGAAGTTTTCCAATTCCTTAGCTACCTATTCCAGTCCATTATCAGCACCCTTCCCTGTTAAAAACATCTTTTAAAAATTCAGTGATTGCTCCTGTTGTAATATAGTCCTCAAATTTCACGTAAGGCCACTTCAAATCCATTATCAATATGGCTTGGTTGAGAGCATTTCCCTTAACGCCAAAGATAGGTGAGATGCCCATTTCCTGGTTGATAGTAAACTTGTCAGCCACATGATAATAAGTCCTTTGTCCATGCTCGAGTCACCCTTATAAGGCAAGTCATCACATATATATTTGTGTACATTAGTGAGGAGCCTGTCCTAATTCCTACCATTTATAATTTTTATTTTGTCAGTACTTCTTTGAATACACTTTAACTACTAATTACTATACATACATTTTCTCCATAGCTTCCAAAACATTAATGCCTTGGCTGGGCTACAGCAATTGTGATAAATAAACAGCAGTGTATTGCAAAGGTGCAGTTAGGTACAGCAAAGTGTGCTCTATTTTCCAAGGTTAATTAATAGAGTATTTTAATAGAGAGATTCCATTTCTCTTTACAGTCTTACAGTCTATCAACAATCTCTCCTTTATTTCTTTCTTGAAAGAAACTTTTAAAATGCTCTTTTCTTTTTCAAGTTCTGGCTCTCCAGGATTTGTGGCCGGCGATGCCTTCCCATCCGTGGGGTCCCCTGGCGTCAGGTCACCTTTTTTTTTCTCCTTCGACACATACAAAAATACAAAAGTAAGTAAAATACAATAGAGTGGGAAAACACTAAATACCCATGAGTAAAAAAGTGGTGCTTGCTTTTTTATTTTCAATTAACCCCATCAGCCTGTTTGGTTACCACTCACCTTTAAACGTTAAGTAGAAAATTTAAGCAAACAATTAATAGAGCCAAATGGCAAACTCAATGGAAAATATGAAATGCAAATGATAGAGCGTATTTCCTCATTTTGCAATCAAATCACATTTAACTGGAAAATTAAAAAAGTTTATGCTGAATAACATGTATAAAAAATGCAATATTGTAGTAGTTAATCAGACATAGGCTTTTCAAGCATAAACAAAGTAACATAATGTATTGACTTAAGTTAGCCTGACAACTGATGCCTTATTAGTGTTGATTGTACATGCTAGGGTTAAAAGGCCTGTTTTCACTGTAAATTGTTGTCTTGCACAAGATGTTTTCATTTAGACTGCAGATGCTGTAACTTTCCAGAAGCCTTCTATTAGCTAGTGAATAGGCATTTGTTACTTATTACATAACTGATAGTGAGGTTCTCACCTCGAGAAGAGATGACAGAAAACGTGACACATGGGAAGAACTTTCAGAACCGCAAGAGGTGAGCGATGTATCGTTTCCAGGACGTGATTCCGTAGTCTATTGTAAAGACGTGAGAAACTAAGGAGTTCACCTGCTCCCAGAGTTTGCCGAGTACTGATCGGATGTTGGTTAAGGGGGTTGGATCACATTTTGCAATTAATAGTGTGTGTTCCTAGAGTATGATTCTTTTCAGAAGAGATCCCTTTGAACTCTTCTCTTTCTCATCCAGATATGTCTGCTGATATATAGCTGAGAATACTTTCCAGCTTTGAAATTCTCTATTGCTTAATTGCAATGTCTTCATGCATATGCTTTTCCAATCTGTCATCAGAGCTCTTAATTTGGGTTTCTGAACTGACACCTTTTTTTGCTTATTAAAGTAATTGCCATTCTTATACATAAACTCTATTATTCTAGATTAGGCAAAATCTTTTATGGAACGCACATGCTGTATTGTCAGTTTTCTCTGGAATCCTCATTAGTGTGGTATTTTATCTTGTTTTGAAATGCAGACTAATGGATTATTTGGATTTGTAATTATGATGACTGAATATAAATTCTTATTGAATAAATACAATGATTTGAATTAAATAGTTAATAAAAACCCATTAACTCACACCATCTCCCTCTCTCTAGCATTCTTGCGAGGCCCCAAATGGACTTCACTGTTCATAGTGTTTGATGTAAATGATTTCTCCTTCATATTTCCCCTTGTTGACAAACAAAGGTCCATGCGACCATTGGAGGGGCTTATTAAATGATTACGCCCGAAGACTAATATACAAAAATCCCCGCTCTGAAACAAAGTAAATGATGAAGTGGGTGCAATGTGTGATAAAGGTGATCAATGTGCGTACCAAGTAACAAAGAACAGCATGTTACATTAAATTCAATGTAGAATGGTATGGGTCCACATATGATTAATTTGGCTCTAATTATTGTTTGTTTAAATCACTGAACTAGGGACCATCGTCCTCTGACTGTTTTATGTATTCCAGGTCCCTTGAGATTCTAGGGTTTCCATTCTATGCTTATAACTATCTGCTATAGAGGCACAAACATGCAAAAGCATTTCTTGTAAGCTGCTCTAAACATCTGTACCAGGATAGTAATACCTCTACGGTGAGCTACCTCGGATCACCTCAATCCTTATTCAGGAGGAAAGAATGAGCCCACAATCATTTGTATCTCCCACCTGTTACCCATGTTCAGGAAGACCATCACTCCGGGCAGTCAATTATTTGTAAGTAAAAACCACTTGGGCTGTGGCAGGACTAAGTGCAATGGAGATCGGGTACGAGGAAAACAGTTGTGACTCAGAATCAACCTCTGCATTCTCATCCACCCCAATGTTCCCTCTACTTATGCTTTCCTCTTCTTTTCCAATCGTGTCCGGGGTGCTGGGAAACGAAAGTCCTTGATTTCTTCCTATGTCCGAACCTAAGCTTCTTTGTTGTAGCCACCATCTACCCAGTATCCAAAGTCCTTCTGTCTGTGTTGGCGTCCATGGAGTCTTTTTCAAACACCTCCTGCCAAGGGTACAGTGTAGTCTGACCCTATTTATGTTCTGTATTCCCCTCTCGTCTTTCCTCATTTCCCTCTCTCCATATCCTCAGTCATTTCTTTCCCTCTAGCTTATTTGTTGTCAGTCCTTCCTCCTTTCAGAACTCCTCTTTCTTGCAAACGGGTTGTGCCCTTTCTGAGAATGCTTCTTTGCAGGACTCCAGATAAGTCTATCTTCACTGACAATGCAGTGACTTTAGTTTGGAACATATTCCAATTTGTATTTAAATTCATGTAGGAGATACTGCCACTAAACAATTTGGTTCCCAAAAAATGAATGTGACCTTGTTTGATGTAACTTGTGCTCATGTAAAGTGCTCCAATACCTTCAGGTCTAATTTGCGCTTCATAAAAATAGCACAAAATAAAGGAGAAGACTGGCTAGCTCCTGTGGGACTGAACAACTCCACCAAGGGGTTGTGTGATCAGTATTGAAAACAAACTTCATACCACTCAGGTACATGCTGAAATAGTGAACTCCCCACCAACAGGTCAATTCCTCTTTTTCAATTGCAAAATAACTAGATTACTCTTCCATCAGTGCTCAGAAATCAAAATCCACTATTATTTAAACGAGTTTTCTGTTCTGAATTAAAACCCTTCCTAATCCACATCCACTAGCATCTTTCATTACTATACTCTTGTCATTGATATCAAATGGTCTTAAAGATTTGGCTTGTACTATCCCACCTGCTTCTATGATTACTCTTAACAAACATTCCCATACTGGCTACTCTATGACTGAAGTCATTTACGGCTTCCAATTTAGGCCCGATGTAGGTAAAACCGAAATACCGAGTCCTTAATAGCGAATTTTACCGCTTCATAATTAAGAACTCGGTATTTCAGATGTAGATAAAAAATCGGTAAAAATTACAGATTCGTTAAAAATCAGAAAAAATCACCAAATCGGTAATAATTTGTTAAAAAATAATTCCGAAACCCCATTACCGAACCGGTATTACCGATTCCTTAATACCGATTCGGTAATTAGCGAATTCGGTATTTTGAAAACTCGCAAATTGTTGAATCAGCCAATCCTGTGCCTTCTCATGACCTCACACCAGGAAGTGGCCACACCCATGCAGGTGCCCTGATTCTGAAGCTGTTGGAGAGGCAGGGAGCACAGCAAACAACCCAGGATCAACTTTTCCAGGTTTTTGCTGACATCCCAGACCAGAAATGGACAATCAGTATAAGGAAAAGGAGGCAGGAGAGCGCAAAAGGAAACACAAATTCAGTGAGAGGGAGCTGGAGGTCCTGATTGAGAAGGTTACAAAGGACCATGATAAACTATTTGGAAAAAATTCCCTGCACGTGCTTGAATCACAGAAGAGGCAGATATGGCTGGTTATCCAGGAAAGGATTAATACCATAGGTGTACCACAGCGCTCCATTGAAGAACTTAAAAAACACTGGTATGACCTCAGGAAGCGTGCAAAGGAGAGGTTGGCAGAGAGAATGAAGCAAGCCAAGCAGACAGGTGGAGGGAGATCTACAGCACCTGCACCAACTGCCCTGGATCTCCTGGTGGAGTCCACCCTCCAGCCGGAGAGTGTGAGTGGGATTGGGGATGCAGACAGCTCAGTCAGAGCTGGCAACAGGCATGGTAAGATGCATGCACAGCATGCTGTGCCCCCCACTCCCTAACCCCAATCCCCAATGAGGCAGTATGATTCCCACTCCAGTACATGTTTTACTAAAAACCAGCAATGCATTATGGGAGATGTAGTCAGAGGTAACAAATATCATAACAGTCAGTCCACTGAACCCAAAGGCATGTGACACACATCAGCAATTAGCAAGCAGAGGACAGTCAGTTTGATTGGCAGTCATGAAATGTATTATTACGCAAATGCTGCCAGACAAGTAAGCAAATGTACATTCTGTCTCCACAGGCGAGACATCGCGCAGGGCTGTAGGAGGGGACACAGGAAAGGCACCCAGGAGAGAGAAAACACAGGAGGAGGAGGTCTTGTCACCTGTAGAGCACACCACACCACCATCACCATCACTAGCATCACCACCGCCACCATCACCGCCACAGCCACAGCCACTGAGAGCCAGGAGGCATACAGTGGCTAGCCTCCAGCAGATGGAGGTGTCCGAGGAGGCCAGCATGGGAGGCCAACATTGCACGCTGGCAGAGGATGACAACAGTGCAGGCACACAGTCCCCCACCGAGCGCGCCCACACAGGTGTCAGACGCTGCAGAGCAAGGGCAGCCAGTCCTGTTGCACAGGGCGAGGATCCAAGTGTATTCGCCGGTCTTGAGGGGAATATGCTCAAGGTGCAGCGCCTGCAAGGCAAAGCAATCAAATCAGTGCAACGGCAGATGGTTCACATGAATAGACACATGCTGGACATCAAGGAGGGCATGGACAGCATGAACAATAGTGTGGCTGAGGGCATGAATGACATATCAGAGGCAGTGAGGCTGCTGTGCAGCAAAATGGATGAGGATCGTTTGGCAAAGCGCAGGCACCGGCAGAAATTGGACAACTACACTAAGGCAGTGAACCGTCTCTCCACTGCCACCTCTGTGCTCTGCAGGCGCTCAGTGGCCATGCAGGAGGAGATGGCCCTCTGCAGCCGTGACGTGGCAAGGGGACTGGTCACAGTGACCACTGCACTGGAAGTGCTACAAACAAACCAAATAGCCACTACAGGTGCAGGTGATGGGGGGGGTAGTGAAGAGGCAACTAGCCGCAGTAGCATCACGCCCCCGATAACCGAGTCGAGGAGGTGCAGCGAATGGCACAGCGCTGCCACAGGACCGACTGGCAGTGAGGACAGTGTGTCCAGGGAACGCAGCAGTTCTGCGCGTGGGCACAGGAAATAATGCCAGCCATCACCTGGTATTGTGGAATGGGTGATGTAACCAATTTCACCTTTGGGATGTCCATTGCATATTGGCCTGGCATGTTGAGGCCTTCGTGTTGTGGCGGTGTGCTATGCTATTGCCTGAGTTAAGGTTAATAAAACACCATCACTCAATTACAGTAACTGGCTGTGTCTCCTTACTTACTCAGAAATAGTTGCGTGTGATCTCAGCTCATCTGTGTCTCCCATCTGGTGCTGCTGCCACACCTGCTGCGCTGTGCTCTGGCTGTGGACAATCCTCTCCCTCGTCCTTGGAGTCAGTTAGTTCCACTGCTGTTCCTTTCTTTGTGGCAAGGTTATGCAGCATGGCACATGTTGCTATTATTAAACAGCAGATGATGGGGCGGTACTGACGTGCACCTCCACTTTTGTGGAGGCAGCGGAACCTGCTTTTTAGGAGTCCGAATGTGCGGTCCACAACATTGCGCGTCGTCCTATGTGCCACATTGTATCTTCTCTCACTGGGGGTAGATGGGTTGAGATATGGAGTCAGGATAAATGCCCGCACGGCATATGCGCTATCACCTGAGTGAGAAAGGAAATGCCATTAATTACAGTCACCAACACATTCATCCAAGGTATACATCAGGGTGTGTCACATTGATTTACCTAGCAGGTATCCTTCTCCAAATTCGCCCCCAGCCAGACGTGTGTAGATCCCACTGTTCCTGAATATGTAGGAGTCATGGGTACTCCCTGGAAATTTGGCTACAATGTCAGTGATGATGTGGTCCGCATCGCATATTACCTGCACGTTGATAGAATGTGTAGATTTGCGGTTCCAATATATGTACTCTGTAGCTGCAGGTGGGCAGATTGGTATGTGTGTCCCATCAATGCACCCTATAACATGTGGGAACTGTGCCTTTTGATAAAAATCCATCTTGGTTTTCTGCAGTTCCGCCTGTGTGCTGGGGAAGCGTATGTAGTGATGCATTCTTTGCATCATGGCATCCAGGAAAGTGTTAAAAAAATGGGACAGGCAACTCTGTGACACACTACCTGCCACAGCTATCACCCCCTGGTAACTACCTGATGCAAGTAGGTGCAGGCTACAGAGCACCTGAACATGTGTTGGTATAGTGTGCGCCCTTGGTGTCTGATGATCCAGGAGTGGGTGCAGGTCCCATATCAGGTCTAGGATGGTTTGGGGGTCTAGCCTGTACCTCTCATGGATTTCAGCGTCAGTCAGTTGGAACAGTGTAACGTGCAGTCTGTACGCGCGTTCCTCCCGTCTCCAGATCCTCAGTCCTGCTGCTTGCATACGAAGCCACCTTGCAATGATGTAGAGGGCCGCCATTGTGTTCACACTGTTGCATTTTGGGGCTGTTTAAATGCAGTGCACCTGATTACCACCTGCTTTGAGTCAGTGGTAATTAGCGACTCCTAAATACTGAAAAATGGAAAAATCGGTATTACCGACTTTTGGTACATCATTTTTAAGGATTTCTTATCTAGCGATTTGGTATTTGGGGTTTCGGTGTCTGCTAATCGCAAATTAAGGATTCGGTAACTGGTCTCCCTTAGTTTTACTGATTCCTTATTTGCGATGGCGTTTGGTGTTACCTACATTGTACAAGGCTAAATACCGGTCGGTAACGACCGGTATTTAGCCACCTACATCTGGCCCTTAGTCTTACATTTCTCCTTCTTTATTGTCATGCTGTTGTTTTTCAAAGTATATAACACCTTCCTTAGCACTTTATGTAGTTCAGAAATTCTCCATAAAAGCCAATAAATCACCTTGGAAATATGTTACTTCCCCAACATCATGGAATAAGATATATATGGCCCTTTGGAAGACAGCTGAGGCCTGATGCCAACCAACAAGGAATCCTTTCTTAATGGAAAGCACCATCTAGAGCAGGGATCTTCAAACTGGGGGGGTGGGCCCCCCTAGGGGGTCCTCAAGTGATCCTGGGGGGCGCCAGGCTCTGGCCAAAAGAAGCATTGTACTGATAACAGTGCTTTGTTTTAGGATGAAAAAAATGAATGGCACCAAACAGCCCTGTAATGGGTCATCACTAACATATTTTGCTATTTATATCCTAGCTAGGGGATGGTGTTAAAAGGGAAGTGACTCCAAATATTATTCAAACCCCCCACCCCCACTTCTAACAGTCACACTGTGGATACTTGCACGTGTTAGTAAGTCCTGCCTGACCAGAATAGTATGTTTGGTAATCATATATTTGATTGCATTTTTGAAACAGTAACAGAACGTAACTGCAGTATTTAAATATGTATAGGCATATTTAAACATTTCTAATTTAATAAAATATTTGTGAAAAATTCTGAGGGGGCCCGATGATTTTTTTCCCCACTTGGGGGGAGGGGGAGGCAGCATTAAAAATTTTGAAGACCACTGCTCTAGAGTCACTACAGAAGCTGCACGATGTGACTCCACTTGTTGACATTAAACTTGGTGAAGACAGTCGCCCTCTAGAATAACATCAGCATTTCCGTGAAGGTGGGTAGCATGTGACATACATGCTCAATTAATCTCTGGACATGTGCACTAAGAATACAGGGGCTAACTATTAGAAACATGCAATCTTTTTGATGATGTCCTGCTCAATTACTTTCATAAATCATCATGTAAAGCTCACAGATTCCCCAGTCACTTTGAGCATGCAACAAATGGCTTATCCTACTGTCCTATTTTATGGCCAAACCCCTTAACCTTACTCAGTCTCTCAGATTAAAACTTCAGGAACTTTTTGCTACCATCTGTCATCTGACAAATACCTGATCACATTGGAGCATATAACCTGAATCAAGTGGCTGTGGTCACTGTGTAGTCCTCAACCAGATGCAGGGCTGTGGGTTTTCTTTTATGGCGCATCAAAAGAACTGCCAGGGACAGCCCATGGTATTATGTTTCTTCTGGAATTATTTCTGAGGCACAGTGGTGATGTGGCAAGGTGATTTCAATGCCTTAGAGCTTTCTTCATTACCTTTTTCTCTGACAAGGTCGTAGCTATGTCGTGAAGTCCACACACTTGTGGTCACTGAAAAGAAGCCACCATTTCATCATATGGAGATGTAGGTATTTTTTTCTTCATGAAACTATGTTTAGCAGGTTCGTCAATGGGCAGCAATGAATTCACCTGGAATCTGCACCTTCCACTCCCCTGCACATTTCAAATGACATTGCTTAAGTGCTACAACAACAACATTTTATAACCCACGGTCCAAAGTTTAATCCATCAGCACCCAAAAGACCTTTGGGAAATAGACAGTTGAGACCAAACCAGACTCATTCTACTATTTGGCGGGTCAAAAAGCCCAACCAGGGGAGGAGCCTAGCGCTTGACCAAGATGGCCGCGTGAGCCTTGAGCTCCCGCGACCCTCGCGCCCTCCTGCAATTATCCTGTCCTAAATCCTGATTTTCATGCACGGAATCCTGCAGATGAGTCACAGCTGGGGCGATTGACGTTGTCCGGGCTAAGATCGCCCACCGGAAACCGAAGTTGTGCATGCGGAAGATTGCGGCCTACCTCCGAAGGATGCCAGGGGCTTGCGTTGGCAGGATGCCCAGCCACTAATTGAACAACAGCGGCCTCGGGAGGTGTGAACTGGCGGTCGGGTGCTTCATGCTGGTCCCCTGCTGTCTGGAAGACCTCCGCTCGGCCCTGGCTGGCTGCTGACGTCCTAGTTGACCCTGTTTCCTCTGGCTGAGTGAGGGACGTCTTTTTGCGACTGACCGCCCTGCTGTTCGAGATGTCGACCAAATCGGAGGCAGACAAGTCGAAGTCTAAGACTACCAGGCGGGGAGGATATACCCAATCCAACAATATGGATCGCTATGCCCAGCAGAACGGGTCGCCTGGTGGATCAGGACAGTCGCTGGAAGCACAGAAGGCCGATTCATCCCCAGCCTCGGAGTTATCATTGCAGGATATCAAGGGGGCGATAGATGGGATGCAATCTTCGATTGGGCGACAATTTGAGACCCTGGCGCACAAGGTGGACATGATTTTGGTTGATGTCAACTTGATTCGCGCGGACCTGGGCAAAACCAATGAGCGGGTCAAGTCCCTGGACCTCAAGACTACTGGTCTTGCAGACGATGTCTCGGAACTCCAGGCTGAGGTTCGTAAGCTACGAACCGCGAATGACCTCTCCGTCCGCCGGCTCGAAGACTTTGAAGGTCGGGCCCGGCGCAACAATGTGCGCCTTATTGGGGTCCCGGAAACTTCGGAGGAGCTCTCCGTGGATTTACTCGTCGAGGACTTGGTGGTGAATCATCTTGCGCCTAAGGGCCTTGGCAAGTTTTTTGCGTTTTTTTGCGGTGGAGCGGGCTCACCGAGTGCCTGGTGGACGGCCTAAGGTGGGAGCCCCCCCGCGGCCGGACTTTCTTCTTCGAATCACCGGACATGGCGGGGGACTGGTTGGATGCGCTCCCTCGGCGGCAGCCCGCCCGGTACCGCGTGGATGGAGCGGAAGGCGACCGGGATGGACAGAAGTGATACCTCCGGTTTCGGTCTGTTTTGACTCAGCCCCGGACAGTGACTCGTACCCTACTGCAGTAATGGGAGGGCGGCGGGGGGAAGATAGGAGCTCTTTCCTCCCTTGGGGTACTTTTTGTGGATTTGTTTTTGATAGGGCGACAGGCACACTGCAAGTTGGGGGGGCTTTGTAAGCTGACGCAGGGGTGCAGGGAGGGGGGGGATTCGGGATGTTGGGGTTGTTGTTGGGGGTTGTTTTTTTCTTGCAAGGCGTAGCAATGGTTGTCAGTATTGTCCGATCGCGGTTCTCCGGGGGGGGGTGGAGGTCTCTTTGTGTTTGGGGATGGGGGATAGGGGCTTAAACATAATTAGCTGGAATGTCAATGGCTTAGGGGATCGTATTAAATGGGGGATAGTCCTGCAATTCTTGAAACGGACCTCGCCAGATGTGGTCCTCCTGCAGGAGACCCACCTTATAGGAAATACATGTTATGCACTTAACAGAAAGGGTTATAAATTCATTGCTCACTCGGGGTTTTCCTCGGGCTCCAGGGGTGCGGGCATACTTGTTAGAGCTTCCCTACCATTTGAGGTTGACTCCACCATCGCTGATGACAGGGGGCGCTTTGTGGCTGTGGCGGGGAGGTGGGAGGGCAGAACGTTGGTATTGGTTTCTGTTTATGTCCCTCCTGCCCTGCAGGCCTCCACATTTGCTGATCTGGGCAAGGCCTTGTTGGAACTCCCCGAAGGGATGCTAGTGGTGGGAGGAGACTTCAATGCGGTTGGGTCTGGAATGCTCGATAGGTACCCGCCCAGGGACACCAGGGGTGCTCAGAAGTGGCTTCCCGACTTTATAGATACTTTTGGTCTGGTAGACTGTTGGAGGCTACGGCACCCCACTCAGAGACAATATACCTTTCATTCCGGGGCCCACGGGAGTCTCTCTCGGATCGATTACTTGCTCACTCTGGCTGCGCACGCCTCATTGGTATCTGAGGCTAGGCACATGGCACGGGGCATATCTGATCATTCGCCGATGTGGGCCCGTCTGGATATTAGCCGGGTGGTGGGGGGCAGAGTGGCTCCCATTAACCCCTGGTACTTTCGTGACCCCAAGCTGCGCAGTGCGTTGCTGAAGACAGTTGATCACTATTTTCAAGATAATCAGGGTTCAGCTGAATCTGCGGTGTCCTTGTGGGAAGCTTTTAAGACTGTATTGAGAGGGGAGGCCCTTTCCTTGGTAGTGGCCGCCAAGCCGAGGTGACACAAGTAGAGGACGAGATAGCGGCTTTAGAAGTGGCCTTGGAAGAGGATGTTGCAACGGCCACACTGCATAATTTGAGCTTGAAGCAATTGGAATATAGGGATCTGGTGACGAACGCTGCCAAGACCCTCAATAGGGAGCAGCAGGGTCGATTGTACGATGTTGGTGATAAGGCCGGGAAATTGCTGGCGTGGTTGGATAAAAAAGAGCGTGTTAATCGAGTGGTGCCAGAGTTGTCGATGGATGGGGGAGAGGTTGTCACTGACCCCGACGGTATAGTCAAGTGTTTCTCGGACTATTTTCGTACGGTATACACCTCGGCCTCGGATAGGCCGACTGAGGACTCGTGTGACCTTCTGCGTGATATCGCTCTGCCCTGCCTTTCTGCCATTGATAGGGATGACCTCGATGGCGATATAACTGTAGACGAAGTGGCGTGTGCTATCCGTGCGTTGCGCTCCGGTAAGGCCTCGGGCCCAAATGGTTTGCCGATTGAGCTGTATAAGCTTCGCCCGGATAAGTTGGCTCCTCACCTGCGCGCCATGTTTGTGGAGGCGCGGGTGAATGGGTTTCTTCCGCTTGATCAACGGCTGGCGACGATTGTGGTCATACATAAAGACGGTAAGCCCCGGGACAAGTGTGGCTCCTATCGGCCGATATCACTTCTCAACGCCGAGCCGAAAATCCTTGCTAAGATCCTTGCTAACCGCCTGGTCCGGGTGCTTGGCGACTTGATCCACCCGGATCAGTCGGGCTTTATCCCGCACCGTAACACTGCACTGAATCTTAGATGTCTCCATGGAGTGATTGCTAGGACGGGCACGATGCGAGAGCCGGCTATTGTGGCGTCCCTCGATGCCACGATGGCCTTCGATACAGCGGAGTGGGCATACCTGTGGGCTGTGCTAGCCAAGTTCGGCTTTGGGCCTGGATTTGTAGACTGGGTGAGGTTGCTCTATGAGGGGCCTCTTGCTAGCGTCGTGGTGAACGGGCGGGCGTCGACACCGTTCGCGCTCGGGAGAGGCACCCGGCAGGGTTGTCCCCTGTCGCCGTTGTTGTTCGCCCTTGCTCTTGAGCTGCTGGCGGCGTGGATACGATGGCACCCCGATATACGTGGGATTCGTTGGTCGCCTGACCACGAAGACCGTATTTCACTTTACGCCGACGATATTCTGTTATACCTCGCCTCGCCTAAGAAATCTCTTATAGTGGTTTGTGACGTCTTGACTTCTTTCGGTAGGAACTCTGGTCTTGTCATCAATTGGGGGAAGTCATACTTGTATGTCCTGTGTGGGGATGTCCCGCCTGTCCCGCGCAACTGCTCGATCCAGATAGCCCAGCAGGGTTTTTTGTATTTGGGGATCTATATTTCCACCGACCCCATTTTACGATACGAGAAGAACTTGCGCCCTCCCTTGGCACGTCTGCGACGGGATGTGGCGGGCTGGCGGCGGTTGCCGCTTTCCCTCCTTGGCCGTGCCGCCCTGTTTAAAATGATGTCTCTTCCCCGTTTCCTCTATGCCCTGCAGAATACCCTTGACTTGGTCCCGGCCAGTTATTTCCGTGAGGTCGAAAGCCACCAGTGCGCGCTATTGTGGGAAGGGCGTCCGCGCATAGCGATTGCTAAGTTGACGCTTCCATGGTATGACGGTGGTATCGCGCTTCCAGACATTCGACGTTATTATTGGGCCACTCAGTTGGGCGCGATTAACCATGGTGTATATGGTCCGGCGCTGAGCCCCGGCTTCGCCATGGACCGATTGTTACTACGTGGGGGTAATTACCACAGAGCGTTGTACTCGAAGTCGTTGGACTTAACTCTTACGGGGCCCACCAGGGTGGCCGTGCATGTATGGAAGGTGGCGACGGATTCACTGGGCTGGAAGGGTAAGCTTACCCTTGCCACCCCTCTGTTTGACTCCGATATTCTGGGAAAGCTTTGGCATACAAAAGGGTTTGAGAAATGGGACCTGATCGGCATATCCAGGGTTGGAGACCTTTTGGTTAAGGGTAGGATAAAGTCATTCGAGGAGCTGCAGAAGGAATACGAGCTACGGAGCACGGAGTTCTTCCGATACGCTCAAGTGTGCCACGCCTTGCGATCAGTCCTTGTAGAAGGGGAGAAGGTGCCTGAGTCCTCTCCGTTAGAGGACCGGATCCTGGATGGCCATATGCCAGAGAGTACGATCTCGCTCATTTATAAGAAACTAATTAATGTTCGGGCGGATCTTCTTCTAGGGTTGCGCGATCAATGGACCAGGGATGGCCTCGAACTCGATGATGAGGATTGGCAGTATGCAGTTTCTTCTCCCAAAGAGGTCGCGATCCCCGCGCGCCTGCGGCTGGTGCAGCTTAAAATACTCCATAGGGTCTACGTGACGGGGCCCAGGCTGGTCCATATGGGTTTCTCTGAGGAGGGCTTATGTAAGAGAGGCTGTGGTATGGTGGGCACCTTCCTACATATTATTTGGGAATGCGGTGCGATTATGGAGTTTTGGAAGCGAATCCACGATGTGATGGGGAAGGTGACGGGCATCGTCATGCAGCCTGAGGCGCGGTGTTGTATCCTGAATGTTTGGGGTCCTACTGACCACGACGCGGCACAGACTCAATGGGTGACCCTAGGGAACATGGTTGCCAAGCGCGACATCGCTCGTCTGTGGGGCTCTACTAGGCCTCCTACATTGACAGCGTGGATGGAAAACATGGATTGGAGCATGTTTAGGGAGAAGACAGTGTATTGTGCTCGAGGGCGCCCTCGGAAATGGCACTCTGTATGGGGGCGATGGAACCAGTACAGAGGGGGCATATGCCTGCCCCCAGACCCGGACCCGCCTGAGGAGCAGCTCTCCCCTTAGCTTTCTTTCCGGCTTTGTACTTCTTGCTGGTATGTGTTTGTTTTCTTGAGTCTCTGACTTCCCCTCCTTTCCCTTGCTATCGACCTGTGTCTGTTGGACGAACTGGGGCTCGCTCCCCCTGATGGGAACCCTTTTTATGCTTTCAGTACTTATCGCCTTGCTTGTGTTTAGGTTTGGGTTTGTGTTTATTTAAAATTGAACCTTTGACTCTCCTGTCAGTGAAATGTGGACGCTCGCATGTGTTGTGTTTCTAAAGCTGCCGTACCTCCGGGTTGTCGGCTGAATAGCTGTGTCACTGATTTAAAAGAATAAAGGTTTTTTAAAAAAAAAAAAGCCCAACCAAAACATTAGATCACTGACTGTATTAACAAGCATCGACAAGTCAACAGGTCTTGTCTATGAGAAAGCTATTGGCTTTGACGATGGCTTTTAGCCATGTTGTACAGCAGCGAGGCTGTGCAGCATGGTTAAAAGTACATATAGAGAAAAATGCTATGATACAACTGCATGACAGAGCTTTTTTTCTTACAGCGGGTGGGGGTGAGTAGCCAATGAGAGAGAGGGTGGGGGTATGCAGCAAGAAGAGCGGGAGGGAGGGTTGGAACAATAAAAGAAAGTGCTGTGATGCGGCCTGCGCAAGTTGTGTCATTGTGCACTTTTATTCCTTATGGCATGGGGGAGACAGATAACTGGAGGGTGGAAAATGTAAGGGAAGAAGCAACACAGACAACAGGAGGGTGGGGTTGGTTGAAAAGAAGTAACACAGACAAGGGTGGGAGTGGTAGCGTAAGAAGCAACAAGGACAAAGGTGAGGGTGGGAGGGTAATAAACAACACGGACAACTGTGGGGGTCAGAGCAGAAGAAACAACACAGGCAATGAGTTGGAGGGAAAGAAGCAATGGGGTGGGAGGGGAAGATGCAGAACAGAGGGGAAGCAGAAAGAAAACAAATGGTACCTGAATTGCAGAGAGTAGTAAAAGGACAGAGGAGGGAACGTAATCAAAGTAAATCGATCAGTGCATGGCCCAAGCTCCAAACCAAAGAACAGGAAGTGACATAGTCAAGTGCTGGCCAATAAGGAGGCAGCAAACCAGAGGGACAATGAAGTCAACGAATGGTAAATAATCATCATCCAATCCTCAAGCACTGGCTACCAAGGAAGATAAACAAACTTTACTTTCGGACTTCTGCAAAGAAATCACATGTCTACGTCAAGATTTTAACAGAGTCCTTACGGACCTTGACCATTCACTACGCTAAACGGACACTCACCTGGAACAGATCAAGGCCACAGTAGCCGAAGAGGCCCAGGATAAAATTGATCGCAGAAGACAAAGGCAAATTGGTAACCAGGCAAAGAAAAGAAGGACCGGCCAGTCAACAAATATATAGGGCGGTGTGACAACTCAGCACTAGTATATGTTGGTGCTCCAAGGGGAGAGTGGTCGGCTACCAATTCAACCACAGTTGATCCGCACAACAGAAGGGATACAGCAATACAATGATTCACCCCTGAGCAGTCCAAATGAGTAATGTTCTGTCCAACAGAAATGCAAAAAGTCTTATATGATTTCTTAGTTTCAGTTCTTTATTTGGGTATCCAGTGTCCGATACTCAGTAGTTTAATGTTTCCAAAACACAGCTTTATGTAGTAGTACAGCCAACACGTGTTTCGTCATGTGTCGTGGCACACTTGTGACTTCTTCAGGGCTGATTCCATTGCCAGCTCAATTCACAATTCAATCCGGGTAATACGCCGTAATAGTAAAAAAAAAATCCTTTAGGCTCGCTCCCCTGAGCCTAACAGGTAAATATTGTGTTCTCGGCAGTCCTGAGATTAATACACCGATGCAAACTCTTCCAAATACTTAAGTGTATAATATCGCAGCACAAAGTCTGATTCCAGATGGCATATAAGATAGTATGATGAAGTATAAGTTTGGGAGATGAAGTATATAATGAGGAAAAGGAAATCACTTCACGACTTTTTGCATTTCTGTTGGACAGAACATTACTCATTTGGAGCGCTCAGGGGAGAATCATTGTATAAAATTGATCGCGCCACATGCCTGGAGAGACTGCAGGGGGACTATTCTGCACTCTGAGACAAACTAAAAGACTTACAAAATCGATCCCAAAGGAACAATATTAGGATTAGAGGCATTCCCACGACGATCGCAATTGCAGGTCTGAAAGCCTATGTTCAAGCTCTCTTTGCTCACATACCTTAACAAACCCGAGGACCCCCCAATCCTGTTGAACTGCATGCATAAAGTTTATTCCCCCTGCCAACAAGGAATCTCAATTCTGATGTGCTCAAACATGTCCATTAATTTCGCGTCAAAGACGATATTCTGAAAAAGGCCTGCCAACAGGAACCTTTGACGTTTCAGGAAGATTCCATCCTCCTGTTCAAGGAAGTTTTGGCCCACACCTTCGGTAGCCAGAAAAACTTTAGAAACATTACTCAACATCTGCAAAAAAGAAAAAAAAACCCTATCAATCAGGATACCCCTTCCAGTTCCTATTTACATACAAAGAGAAATGATTTGCAGTGCAAAACCACCGGGAGGCCCGAGAGATATTAGGCCTTCCCTCACCTTCCTCTCAGGATCATACTCAGGAACGGACATGTACTATCTTGACGGACTGGGGAGGGGTAGCTGGCGTTTTCAGTCATCATGCTCCTCTTGCAGAAGAGTGCGCAGGCTTTGCTGCCAAGGGGAACAGGGATGGCCGCCTGTCATCTTCAGAAGAGGAAGTGTAGTGGAGCAATAATCCATTGGAGGTATGCAATATGACATTCATGATCTGCTCCATGCTCCGTAGGTCTGTTGCTTGCAGTCGTTGGCATCAACCACTATACACCACCCATACTTTGGGGAATGAGGGAGGGCTCTCTTATTAGTCCTAGGAGCCTGCCCCTATTTTCTATAGTTCCACCAAAGGCGTACTAAGTGTTATCCTATCACAATCACATGGGTGACCACCAAGCCCACACTCTACGGGGGATTTCCACCTATTGTTGTTTCTCTCTACAGTATTTCACCTTAGTTCGCATACGCACCTAGAAGTTCTTTCAACCTTTCTTATGTAACGTGACACATGCTCTTAGCACCACATACAGTTCACCACTAGACATTTATTTGGCTGCCCTTGCCCATCCCCAATCATGCGTACCTTCCAGTCACTTACAATGACACCCATAAAGATAGTGTCACTGGACACTTTGCAGTGGTAGTCAAGCACCTATGCATTAGTGAATATTATAGTTACTTGTTGTTTTCACTATTCTATGAGTTTTTCATTGTTTCATTGTTGTTCTATTAAATGGCAAGAAAGACAGCATAATATTCACCTGCGGGTCTTTAATACAATTAGGACTTTCCTTCGTAATACTTTCAAAAACCAAATTGAAAACTAGGGATATGTGAGTTTGATGGAGTTGTCTCCCAAAATAGACAAGCAAAAAGCCACAGTGTGCTTCCTGTGCAAGCAACTGTGAAGCAGTCGCAGGGCTGGATCACATGTGGGAACTGGGGTGAGAAGTAAGAGTAAATGTGCAAGATAAAAAGGTAATGTAAGGGTAAAATTGGGTTTTCAGTTCCGAACAGACGAGAATGAAGAAGGACGAGACTAGTAGATTCACTTTTTTATTGCAAGTTTTGTTATTGCTCGGTGCTAGTCCTTTAATAGGAAATAAACAAGACTCACATTGATCAAGATCACCTGGTGAAAAGTAAGGACTGAAGAAAGAAACTCCACACAGGTCCAAAAAAAGGCAAGCTGTTATTAGAGCTACTGAAATGATGCTGGATAAAAGGTGTAGGATGGATGGTCCACCCAGCTGAATTTATAATGTGGGGTGAAAAGCACATATCCCCACATAGCCCATGTCCCAGAAGTCAGAAAAATATATGCAAGCATGCACCAAAAACAGCAAGAGAGACAAGATGGATATATATTCTATGGACAATCGAGTGAGGACAAAATGCAATGTGAATTATAAAATGCAACTTTTTTATATAGATTTGAGGAAAATACTATTAGTTTGGGTAATAGCACCACCTGCTATTATCATGGTTAAACTGTAGGAGCATATGAAATATAAAAAGCAAGTAATAATCTTGATGATGATGATAATAATAATAATAGTAAAGTTTTCAAAGATCTCTGTTGTTGATTTTGCTTGGAATACATAATGCCATGCAGCTTCACTTGGGAAGGTTTTCTCATCCAGTGCACACTATGCAATTATTTGGGTTGATTTTGAAACCTTCAAGACGTGACTGTTGGTGGTTTGAGGGTTTATCAGAGACACAAATAAAAAAGTTCCATTTGTACTAAACTTGAAACCTCACAGGAAGCCATCTCACTTCCTGCAGGTATGATGTAACCAGTGCACAAATGTGCTCTAACGGACAGACTTTCCACCATCTTGAGTTCTCCCAACATCAGAACTAGATATTCTAAATGAAGGGTGTTCCCATAAGAAAAATCAAAAAGTTAATGATGCCAGAAAAGCAGCCGAAAGAAGTGGCTGCAGTCCTTGGATTAGCAGTTATTAACATATATGTTTAACATACAGGCTCTTACCTTCTGTTGAGTCCACCATCCCTAACTGCTAACGATTACCATGGCATGCACAGTCAGTAACCAGGCAAAGGTGAAGGACCACCTATAAAGAGAGGAGAAAACAATTTCAAAAACACTTGCCACTGGTGATGCTCGCTTCATAAACTGAGCTACTTATACAAACATGTTGAAACCTCTTTATCATTCCGGATGTAGAAGGGACTTGTTCTGAGCTGCAAGTTCTCTTTTCTCAGAATCTCCAAACCACAACTTTTCTTAGAAACAATTTACCCCATAGTTCCTCCTCTCATGATATGCTTTTGTCTTGGTCTGGCAAATCAGCAGTGCTACATAATACGCATTTTGCATGTTTGCACACACATTATGCATATTGGAAGGCAGGCAAATATGTCTTCCAAACAGAGCACCATAAACATATGCAGTGTTCATATTTTGATGCAAATGCTGAACACCATCACTTGATTCAGAATTTTCTGACACATCACTCAGGACTTTCAAGGCCAGCCTTAGCCAAAGTCTTATTTTTGCAGGTGTTCTGTTCTTTTCCAGTGTTATTATAGGAGTGAATTTCAAAATTTCTGTTAGTACTTTATTGCACCATAGCCATCTAACGGTTCTTCCTATGCACCCAGGACTCCTACTGTTGATGGGTCACTCTCACCCAACCTATAAAGCTACATATTTCATAGTTGCCCAATACACTATTAGTCTTTAATTGCTATGAGCTGCCTACACTAGGTAGTGGCCATTGGTTGAATCACTATACATTCTGGAGTACATTCTCACCCACTGAAACAGCTTTAGTGCATGTTGGTGGCAAGTGATACCATTGGAAGGAAGAAGATTGCACAGATGTGAGGGACTTCTAGCTTCATTGCTTTCAAAAAGAAACATTTTAGAAGCACTGATACCAAACCAAAAATTCAGACATGTGCCTTGAACAGTTTTTTGCCACTCAAATAAAATTAATGTGCCACGCTATCCTCACTTATATCTGGCCTACAATATATGTTAGTGAACTGTTCCCTATGCACTAGAAAACATTAGGCTAATGAAGGGAATGCAAAGTTCTGTCTAAGAGATACCTGCATTTGAGTTAAAAAAATATTGTTTTCAGTTTTGTAGATTCCACCCCTTATTATGTCAAACTGGCTGATTCTACAAATTGGCTTATGTGAGAACCTAGGTTTTCATCCCTTCTTCAATAAAAAAAGCATAAGCACAATAAGAGTGCTATTGACCTTACGGCAGCTAAGATAGATTAGTTATGTGGCTAGAGGCTCTTGCATAGGAACTATTGATCCCGTTCATCAACACATTTACAATAACACACAATTTGCTGGTGCGCCTTCACTATTGCAGACTGCTTAGACGTGTATATTTCAGGACAATAGATGATGTATGTTGCAGGATCAAATATGTGAAGATTCAGACACTGTGTTTATCGGAACAGAGGATCCCATGGTCTCTCTAGTTACCAAACCCAGGTCTTTCAACAATTTTGTGGTATACCACCATTTCAAGATAGTGACAATCATTCATCTCAGAGACTCCCTATTGGAGAAGGGCTGAATGCTCCACTTAGATCTCCGAAATGAATATCTTACACCACAGAACACATTTTTTACAGACAATTCCTGCAATTTCAGTGGGGAAACACATATTTCTGATTCAGAACACTCCCATTTATCCTCTCTTCACTGCCCTGGTGGTTCACCAAAGAATGAGACCTCTCATTACCCAGTTAAGGCGAAGGGGGCGAAGCTCATATCTTACATGGACGATTTTCTTCTTCTAGCTCAGGACAGGAATCTACTATTATCTCAACTAACATGCCTCCTCAATCTTCTTCAGAATCTTGTTTTTCTAATAAATAGAGGCAGATCTTTTTTAATTCTCTTAAAACAAATGGGAGTTTTTTTGTTTTCTTATCGACTCAAAGAAATCAATTCTTCAGCTTTCCCAAGAGAAAATCTTTCTAATAAAAAAAGAGATATGGCAAAGCTTAGCAATGCTCATTCTATCTCTCAGCATCCTCACACAGATTGCAGTTCTACTAGCCTCTTAAATACAGGCGATGTTTCTGAAGCCTCTTCACTAGCATCATCACTAACATCGACCATTTAGGGAGAAGACTCCCGTTTGTTCTCTCTTCAGCACCCTAGCAGTTCACCAAAGACATAAGCCCCCTCATTACTCACTTAAGGGAACAGGGGGTGAGGCGTATTGCTTACATGGACTCTTGTCTTCTTCTAGCTCAGGATAGGGCTCTACTATTGTCTAAACTATCGGGCTTTCTCAATCGTCTTCAGAATTTTGTTTTTCTAAGAGTCAAATCTGTTTTACATTTTTCAAAACAAATGGGAGTTTTTTTGGTTATCATACTGCCTCAGGGAACTCGATTCTTCAGCTTCCCCAAGAGAAAATCCCACTAATAAAAAAAGAGATTTTACATGTTTTAACAATGTTCACTATATCTCTAAGACTCCTCTCATGGAGTGTAGGCCTACTAGCCTCTTCAATACATGCAATGTTTCCGGGGCCTCTTCACTATTATCATCGCTAACATCATCCAATTAGGGAGAACAAAGTCAAGACCTTGAGCAGAACTAACCAAAAGTTTCTCCTTAAAAGAAAGTTTTGTCTTAAAAATAATTCAGTACAAACTGAGTACCTTCCAGGCAATCTAAATACAAAAGCAGATTGGTGCTCCAGGAATCTTTGAGATGCAAGCAATTGGCGTCATCATCCTACAGTTTTCAGAAACCTTTTTTCTACATTTGGACCCTTTTCAATGGATCTATTTGCGTCTTGATTAAACCCTCCTTTTAAAGTTGGAGAACTGATCGACGTGCTCTGGAAACAGGTACTTTTCTTCAGGATAGATCTTTTCACCTAAATTATGCACTACCCCAATCTGTCATAGTAGCCGGTAGGGCAGGGTTTGGCTTGGTTCCACACCGTCTTGGAGCTGTCAATAGACCTCCTGATTTTGACCCTGTGTTTTCCCAATCTGCTTCTCAATCCACAAGGCCAATGTCACAAAAGGATTCTCAATTCTATTTTTGTGATGGTGGCATGGATGGTTTCAGGTTAGCCTGGAGAACCCAAGGAATTTCGTCGGAGGCTGATCAGTTCATTCACCAGTCTTGGGCCCCTGGGTCCCAGGAACCATCAAACTTTACAAATCCACTTGCATGGTCTGGAAGAGCTAGTGCCTGGACAGGGGGCAGATCCGTTTTCAGCACATTTCTTAGCATTCTTAGCTTCTCAATGAGAAGGGTGTGCATGACTATAAATACTCACAGATCAGCAATTTCGACAGAACATGTAAGAGTGGATGGTAGATCTGTGAGAAAACATCCCCTGATTTGTCAACTTTTACAGATAGAAAGATTTACTAAACTTCCATTACCTCAATATAATCAAATGTGGGATGGAAATTTGATTTTGAATTTGCTCTCGAATTGGCTGAAAATGCTTTCTTATCTCTTCAAACGTCTTCTAAATTAACTGTCCTAATTAGCTTAGGCTTGTTGAAATATTGGCTGATGCTAAAGCTTTAGATGTCTCCTCCATACAATATGCTCCTTATGGTGTTTGTTTTCAAGCCTGGAGAAGGACAAAAACAATTTTTTAAATTGTGAAAATAAAAAGTATATTCTGAGAACAGATGAATTGAATTGAATTGAATTGAAATAAGCTTTTATTTCGATAAAAGATATCTTAAAAAGCACATACAGATGTAAAATAACAAACAAATAATACCAAAGAGTGAATCATATAAAAATAGCATCAACACATTCCCAAGATATGCAAGAGATTAAAAATACATGCAAACGTTATAAATAGGACAGTATAAAATAAAAATGCAGACAAACAATAAAAGCAGTCAAGCTACGTATTCATGGGCTACAAGGGCTTTAGTCCTTAAGAGCCAAGACCACCTCAAAAATTTTGATAGAGCGCATGCGTACAGAGAACGCGTGTCTGATTTGAGGATACGCAGCGCTGTGAGGTGGTCGCGTGTGCCCAGGCTTCTGCATAAAGTTTTATGCCAAAAATATCTTGGGATTTTGTATTCTGGACATGCAAAAAGGACGTGTGCAATAGATTCAACTTTGTTTACACAAAAAGGACAAAAAGACGAAGTTTGGAAGGGAGGTTTCCAGCGAGCGGTCAGCTCGCGCACCGGAAGAGAACCAACCCTAAATTTAAAATAGAGGGCTCGATCATATGATTTCTGGATAATATCCAGATAAGGCTCAAAGCGAGCTACATCTTTGAGGAGAAGAAACTCGGTAGTACATCTACCGAATTGGGAGCTAGAATTCCTTTTTCCTATAACCCAACTCCAGTAGAGTTTCTTCAGCTCAGCTTTCGGGGGCGAAGATCTGTTTACCCAGGCGTCTTTAAGGCCAAGTTCATAAAGCAGGGTCTTTACATCTTTCAGCCATTTGATCTTGTTCCAACAGGGTTTAGACAGTATTTCGGATAGGCCCTCCGCATACTTGGCTAACTCGGGAGTTCGCCAAAGCCTGGCCCAAAGGAGTAAGGGGCGTACACTTGCCAAATCTTTCAGCGAATGGCACCCTAAATCCAATAATAGGGGTACTGTAGGTGTACTCTGCGGGAGTGCCATCAGTTCCTTATAGACACTGGAATCGGATTTGGCAAGTTCCTCAATATTGTTTAAGCCCCATAATTCTGCACCGTAAAGTGCCGAACTCACGGCCTTTGCTTTGTATATGTCCAGTGCTGGGGCTATTGGCCTAGATGTAGAGGAACGGTGTTCTCTAAGAAGGGCACCAGTAACCCTCTTATGAGTTAAGAGCATCTTTTGCAGATGAGATGTCCAATGCATAGTGTCTGTAATGCGGATGCCTAAGTAGTCGAACTCTTTGACCCTTTCGAGAGAGACTGCATTCAGGACTGGAGGCCGGCCTAGTTTTTTCGGGGGGTTCAAAATTAGGTATTTCGTTTTAGTAGTGTTAATAATGAGACCCCTGTCATTACAGAAAACTGAAAACTGTCGAGAAGAGTTTGCAAGCCCATGGGTGTTTTGGACAAAAGAAGAGTATCATCAGCAAACAGGAGAGTTGGAACACGTTCGCCCGCCAGGGATGGTGCATCAGCAGGGACTTTCAGCAGATGGTCCACTACTCCGTTCACATAAAGTGAAAAGAGTGTGGGAGCAAGAACACATCCCTGGCGGACGCCCCTGTTTACTGGAATTCTCTCAGTTTTCTGGCCCTGTGGACCCCAACGTACTTGGGCATAATTGCCATCATGGAGTTTAATTACCAGAGCCAACAAGTAGGAAGGGATGTTCATGTTGGCCAGAAAATGTCTTCCTCAGCCCAACTCATCATTTCATTTAGAGCTCCTTATAAACCAGTCTCTACTGTCACTTTGGCTCCCTGGTTTTAAACGGGTTATGAATTTAGCGGGCATTGACACAATTGCTTTAGATGGTCAATCCACTAGGGGGGTTATGGTCTCCAAAGAGCAGGATTGGAGGAGATTTTCAGATCAGCTGATTTGTCCAATGCTTCAACTTTTAGAAGCTTTTAAAGTAAAGTCATTCCTTATGCTGCTACTTCTGTTGAGGCTATGGTTTAACAAGCATAATATGAGCCTCTGGTCTTGCAATAAAATGGAGATGTTCTTACCTTTAGTGAAATACATTTTAATAAAGATATAGAGGCAAATATTATCCCTCCCCACATGATAATTTAACCCTCACATGTATCACTATAGCGCTTACTGGAGCCACGAACCAGTCAAATTAAAATGGATTGTCAGAAGAGTAATGTCCCTGGTGCCAACTGTCGCTTCATGCGAGATCAAATTAATTCTGATCTGAGGGTTCCTCGAGCTGTGTGCCTTAGCTTTTCGCACATGCAACACGTGCAACTTACTAAAGACTTCTTTGTTTCAAATGGCTTTTGCAAAAATTCTGCTTACTGTTCCTCTGTTTTCAAAACTTTTGATCTGCTCCCGCAATAAAAGTGGACTTGTTGATCCAAGTCAAGAGATTATAGGGCATCTTGTTGCTGATTGATTGTAAGAATTATGATACCATATTGTAATTCTTTTATTTAGGTTTCATGAGTAATGTAGTATGTTTATCTTGGCTGTTGTAAAATAAAAGCCTGGAAACAAGCAATAGTACTCATCTCTGTGTCTTTAAGAAAATCAAGACTTTCTTTCACTAAAGCTATCAAAATCTTCATTTAGATATATTTCGACCTCTGGAGGGCTGGGAAATTATGATGATGTCTGCTTAGGAATGTTGCACTCAAGGTGAGTAAGAAAACTAAGTATGCCCCACTTGTAGTATTTTGATGTGCAGAAAATCCTTGCAGAAACGTATCTGACCTTGTGGAACCATGTTTGTAGCTTCCAGCTTTCCTCACTGAAGGATTTAGAAAACCAAAAAAGTGATTGAGTCACAAGATAATCCTTGGACCGGGTCAAGGTGGCAAATCCATCCCAGTATCAAAGCGAACTCTGTGGGTATGAACTTCAACTCTGTCCTGCTTGGCTGTTATGGTGTCAAAATCAACAGCTTCAGCAAGACTTCAACAATGACATATCTGACGTTGATGAACCTTTAGTGGACTCAGCCTTTAATCTTGTCCAGCTGAACGATTTTGAGTCTAATTTAAGAAGCCCTAAGATAAAAACTTTGACAGAAGTGACCCACTTGGTGCATGTAACCTTCGCTCTAGACTGGTCAGCCTGAAATCGTGCCTAGGTACCCATCAACTACAAACTTGTATTTAATGGTAACTTACTTTTTCTATGCACTTTTTGCATTAAACTTTAAAACATTATGTCTCTGGTTACTTTTATCTGATTTTAATGATTCTGGGGTCTTTTTTGCTCATCAAAATGTTGTTTATTTTTTGCTTTGGGAATTTTATTATGTTGTTTTGTTGATGTCCAAATTGTTGGTACTGCTTGAACCTAAGACACATTACTCTTAGGAATTGCTGGCTGTTTGTGCCACAGCCAGGACCCGGCCGATGCACCATCACTGGCCGGGGAGAAGATCCCGACTCTCCTGTTCGCAGACGATACTCTCTTGATTTCAAAATCCCCGGGGGGACTCCAGAAACTTTTGAACAACTTTGCCTCTTTCTGTGATTCACATGGTCTGATAGTTAATACCACCAAAACTAAGACCATGTGCATCAACCCGTCCAATCGTTTTAAAAACCACTTCACCCTAGATGGGGTAACGTTGGATAACGTGGAGGGTTTTGAATACTTGGGAATCTCTCTTGCAAAAGACATGAAATGGGGCCCACACCTTGCTAAGATGCTCTTAAATCACAAGAGGACGTCTGGTGTTATTTTGAGAGAGCAGCGTCTTACTGGGTGTAGGCCTGTGGCCCCTGTCCTTGTGGTCTACGCCGGCAAAGTATTGTCCTCAGCCTTGTATGGCTCCGAGCTCTGGGGCTTTCAGAATGTGAGTGATCTTGTCTTGACGGAAAATAAGTTTATGAGAGACATGCTTTCCCTACCTTCCTCGACGCCCTTGAAGCCCCTATTTTTTGATCTAGGGAGACACTCACTCCAGGATATAGTACGCTTGCGCCCCCTTTTGTTCTGGGCCCGCATAAAAAGGACTCCAGAACTCTCCCATTACGCTGCAGCTTTTGACGAACTAGTTGCAGCGGACTCTGGGAGCAAGATAATATGGCTAACTGACCTTCGAAAACTTCTAATTTCTATTGGTCTAAAGGAGGCCTGGCGCACCCAATCACCACCCACAAAACAGGTTATCAAAAAATTGTACTGGGAATGGGTCCAGAAGCTGGTTATCCAAAATCCCAGATTGGGGAAACTGACGGAGGGATTCTTCCAACACAAACACACTCGCTCACTAGAAACTTATCTGGATTTTATTCAGACCCCCAGCCACAGGGTACTATATATGAAGCTAAGGTTCGGGACCTTGCCGACCAACAGCTTTGTTTCGCATTGGAAAGGGCCAACTATGCCATCTTTACCCTGTCCGGGTTGTGCCTACCATAACGAGACGCCGGCTCACCTCTTGTTTGCCTGTCCGGCGTATAGGCTCCCCAGGATGAGGTGGCTAAAACCGGTCTGCAAACTATTGGGCCCAATGTGCCATCGTAACGCTCTCCGCATCCTCTGCACTGATACCTCCTCCCTCACTCTGATATGTGGGGTAGCTAAATTCTTGGGATCCGCCTGGCTAATTAGAAGCAAGTTATTAGCCAGGAAGCCTGTAGACGCTGATGGCGAACACCTGTCCCTCTCATATATTGGATTTTAGTCTACATATTTTAGATTCAGTCTTTTTTCTTTTAACAATCGAACCATGAATTTTTAACTAATTGTGGAATTTGTATTATATAAGCTTTCCAGAGGATGATTTAATGACTTTTTAACCTATTTTATTTATGTAAATAATGTGTATACTTGGAAATGTATTGCTTTTATGATATTTTTTATATCGAATAAAGCTTATACCACAGGGGTTGTGTTCAACAAGAGTTGCCTTTAAAAATATGAGAATCTGGGCGACAGAGGATTCTAAAAGAAAACAATGATACCCGCTGGTATCATTAAGTAATGCATTTGGGTGGACAGTAAAGTCCCTGTATGCATTCAATGCATATAGAAGTAATGCAACATTCGATCACCACATTTGCTCAGAAGAGATTTTGTATGTTTACAAAATTCAAGTAAGTATTGATCTCCAAAAACATCAAAGAACATGCGTACAATGTGTCCTCAGTGCAACACAACCACAAAGAGCCAGTAGTAAGAACCAGAAATGCCAACATTGTGACTTTTTGTGTGTTTCTCTGCAACAGCAACTGTATACACTGTGTACAGTTCCAATAGATCAATTATAATTTGTTTGTTGATGGTAGTAGACGACGTTTTGAGCCTCAACTGGGTAAAGGGGTCTCTTCTGGACAGTTACAGTGCAGGGATATCTGTAATGGATGATCAAAGCATTAGATATGTGTTGTGAACCTATCATATGTTGCAACCAAGTAAATGAAAGATAAGTACCTGTGTGACCAGGTATCAAGAATTAGTGGTATGTCACTCCTGAAAGTGTATGAAAGAAGAGTATAGAGGCCCAGTTGTGATGAATAAAGGCAGTACTCAAGGATCGGACCTACAAAGTCGTGACAGCAGTTCCTGTAAATGTAAGAGATGTCCTCTGGGCAGGTGGACATCTCTAATTTTGACGGTCAGAGTACCCCCGCCATAGGGGGTGTAAAGTACTTAATCCATCCGTCAAAGTATAAATCAAACTCTAAATCACCAATTGTTATGCAATTGTTGAGGGTTCTAATAATTATAGCCTTTATTAATCATATCTAAAGCTGCTAATAAGTAAAAGTGAATACATAGAAATGAAGTGCAAGTTTCAAGAAGTTACAAGACCTGTGTGAGATTTCATCTACATCCCTGGTACAGGGCCAACTCAGCACTACATACCTTCATGAAGCAGATTAGAATTCATTAATTCAGTAAGTAATTGTCTTAAATATGTTGTCTTAGTGAAGTAACTCTGCAGCTTTTGATTACCTTTGCTAAGAAGGGTAGGCCCAACACTTGCTAGAAATTATTTCTGCATCAGCTGAGGGTTTCTTCAGAGAGGAGAAACTTGATCAATTGTAAGGCAGTGGAGGAATATCTAAAACAAAATGTATCCTCATTTACCTTCCCTTGCCCCTCCCTTGGTCCACTGTTTAAGCTAAATGAATCTATAACAAACTATAACAAACTACAACACTGCCACATTTAGGGCCTGATTACGAGTTTGGCGCAGTTGCGCCACTCTACGCCAGCACAGCTGTGCCACACCTGTGCAAGGATTGAGGTTCTGTAATTCTCGAGACTGACTCCATTTTATATTGTGCCACCATTTTGTGTTGCCCTCACGTAGGCCTGTGAAGGTAGCCTGGCGAACAAAGTGGCCTGGCCTTCTTAGTCTATGTATACATTAACTAGGTTTCTTTCTGACTCTGGAATGAACTGTAAGAAACTGACCTCTTCACCTGAAACTGACCTTGCAAAGCCAATTTCCCTGATCGATCTTTGTCTGAGATTGCCAATCAATGTTCAGGACATCGTTAACTTTTAGTTTCCTTGCACATGCCT
The DNA here is from genome assembly GCF_964204655.1 of Triturus cristatus. Lineage (NCBI taxonomy): Eukaryota > Metazoa > Chordata > Amphibia > Caudata > Salamandridae > Triturus > Triturus cristatus. The sequence continues at coordinate 364,566,049 of NC_140585.1, forward strand.
TATCTTGTTCATCATCTGTTACTGTTTCTTTTTTTTATGTTTCTTCATTACATGGGTTATGCTTTCAATTATAGGTTTGTCCGGCTTTTGGAGATTGAATTTGGGACATTCCTAATGATTAACTTCTGGGTTGGGATACTGTACATGTAATCATGCCATGCCCTGCAGTGCCATCTAAATCAGATTAACCTTTGTGAACTATGTAATTTTAATGTTTTGCCCATAACCTGTTAAAACCCCAAAGGCTACTCACCTGCTGACCCTCCAGATTTTCCATTTGTTTAGGAATGTAATTGGTACAACTCCCTTACATGCCTGGGGCAGGATAAAGAGTATATAAGACGTGAAGTAAGACCATTCTAGGGACTACCTCATTCAGTTGCTACGGCTTCTGTGTGACGTAGTCACACTCATTTGAGTTTAATAAAAATGTTCTTTTATATTTCAGCTTCTGTGCCAAATTCTTTATTATTGGTTTGAATGGACTAAGTATCAGTGAGACCCCTGAGAAGGAGTTTATATTTCTTCAGGATCGTATTACGAGTTGAACTCGAGTACGGCAGACAGTCTTTCACCTTTCCCATGGCAGTGCCTGGAAAACAGGTACCGCAATGGGAATGGCAAAAAAGTTCCAGCACGGCAAAGACTTCACTGTCCATGCCATGCTGGAACTTTAGGGGAATACAGACAGGGGAGTACATTTTGTGTCCCCCAGAATGTATCCCCATTGCGGAGGGAATGAGGGCCCTTCGCTTCTCCCCTCTACTTTAGTTCAATTAGATGTTTTTTTAAGAATCTTCTAGAATCTTCAGGTTTTGTGCATGTTAATCAAGGCAATTGCACAATTCCCTGTAACATTGCAGACCTGAAAGAGAAGCACAGTTGTATAGCCTGACCAGAAGTTAATACACACCATTAATGCACATGCAAAAAATTAGGTCTCTGGCCCAAATGAGCTTTCAGCAGGTAATTATCAGACGTCCATATTCCATTAGAGACAGGAGATAATGTGGCCCAAAATACTTTCATCCAAGGAAATCGTTTCAGCTCAGCTTGATTGATTCCTTGTGAGTGTGATGATGGAAAGCACCATCTATCCAGCAAAAGACAGCCATTTTGGAGGCCTTCTCAACCAGTGAGGGCACTGCAGAAGGTCTACTCCTTCCAGAGGGTCTATTGTAATGTGTGTCTGACGCAACCCAAATAATGTAGGCCTGCGAGGCACAGTCCCTGATGGCTGCAGGCAAAACGACTGCCACGTATGTAGGCCCACTATCTGTCTGAAAATGGATCATTGTATACTTCTATGTATACTTTTTTATCTGCTCTCTGTATATACTGTTACCTTTGTATATCATAATGCTATGCTATATAATATCATTTCCTTATTTCTATATTATTTGCGCTCACTCCTTGCCAATACTTTTTGTGCTCGCTTCCCGCCAATATTGGTAGATTATATCTTTGTTTTTTGTGTTTAGGCGCATGTACCTGTTTCGAATCTTGTATGTAATCCATATACTCTGATTCCCTTATTGTAACTGGTTCTCTTTTAAAGCTATCTGACACCTTCAGGTAAAGTAGCGCTATGTTAAAATGCATAAATAAATAAATAAAATATCACATATTTCTCAGCGTTACTATTTGAGCTTCTGACAGCCAGCCTCTGAAACGGAAACAGGTAAGCACTGTTCCCGCTGTGCTCTCTGAAAATCATGTTCTAATTTAGAGAAATATTGGGTTAAATGCATCCATTTCAGTCACTTTTAGGGCATACTGAAAACAGGCACTTGGCTCTGTTCTGAATAAGGGCAACAGTTCATGACTCATCTTTCGGTTTAAAAAAATGCATTAACCCAGGTAACTTCCTGTTTGTTTTCACCGCGCTTGGATCTATTATTTCTTTCAGCACGTGACTTAAAAATGGCACCTGAGGGTGTCTTGCACCTCTGCATGTCTGACGTTACTTCTTTCTTTCGTATAGGACTCGAGCAGTCAGGACGCTGCATCTGAGCACTAACAAAAAATAATACAAAAGATCACATCGCTTATACCATTTCACACGTTTGGAGAAACGATGCAATGTCCATGATGGGGTTAATAGGAGATAACAAATGGTTGGCACATCACAAGGGGATTCACATCTTTTATCTACACAACGTTGTTATATTTCAGATATTTAGAGAAAGGGAGATTGCGTGATTTGCCTAGAACACCATCATTTTGGTCAAAAGAATGAAGGTGGGTATTCCAATCTACGTCTCCAGCTGCTAAAATCATTAGACCCCTCACCAGGCCACGCCCTCAAATAACATGAATGATGAATGGATGGGGGGCATTTGCGAGTGGAGACGGGGAGCCTGCACCTACCTGGGCTTTGGCAGTTGTACCTGGGTCGCCTACGCTGTTGGTCTCCCCTGCCGCCGACGGAGTTCACGGCCGCAGTTGGGGGAGACTACAGCTCCCAGCGGGCTTTGCGCCACCACCACCTGATTTCCGCCTACCTTCGCGCCCGGAGGCGCAGAAAAAGGAGAGGCTCCCTCTGCGTCACGGGACGCGAGCGGGCGGCGCCGGACGAAGCCCGGGCAAAGGGCGGGCCCTCTGTGGCCCTCCAAGGACCGCTCGAGGCCGGGCCATTCCCTTTGGTTGCTGCTCCCAGAATTTAGTAAGTGTTTTGTGACTGTGTGATAGATCTTGCGAGCTGAGTGTGCCTCCAGGTTTACGGGATTGGCGTACATTTGATCAACAGCCCTGCGACCCATAGCCCGTTTACTTTGCAGTAGCTGTGATAATCACTAGTGCCACTATGACCAAACAAAAGTCAATCATGGATAACTATCTGGTCAAAGTTGTAAGCAAGATAAACAGTGACCAGAGAAAATCCTTAGGGCGAGATAATTTGTCTGACCTGCCCCTGGGACTCCCTGAAGAGGATATAACTGACATTGTTGAGTCTGTGGTCACTTACCGTAATCCCGAAGTTTTACCCACAGTAGTCTCTGATGCCTCAGTTGTCTGTGCCCCGATTGAAGATCTATTAGTAGTCCCGGAGGTTGTTCCACAGCAATGCCCGTTGGCCCCGCGTTCAGTGAGGGCATGCAGAAAAGTAACCACCAAACCGGGGGGGAAATACTATTAGAAGATAAGCTGAACCTGCACCCAAGAACTCCGTCTGTGAAAAAGGGACCCTGGCCAAGGACAATTCAGTTACTATTAACACCGAGCAATTTGATCTGTTAGTTGGTATCATAGAGAGCAAACTTGAGCTGATTGTTAAGCCATTAACAACCAAAATAGACAAACTTACAGCCGAAGTGTCTAGATTGGGGAGTGCCCTAGACAGGCTTACGACTAAGATGAATCATCCTGGGTCCTCAGTGAAGGATGGTCCTAGAGCTGAATCTGCCCCTAAACCAATTAACAATAGTGCCTGTTCTATGCAAGTAGCTACACTAGGTACACGAGCAGGTGGTCGGGCGATGCAGGTCCAAGTAGCACCTGCACCAGCAAGTCGGAGTGAATTACAGGCTTGTAATACAAGCAGTACTGTGCAGGAGCCTGTAATGACTGCTATACCAGTTAGGGAAGCTGCACTTAACAACAACTGATCCGTAGACCTCCCACCTTATGTTGTTGTCCTATCCAATGTCCCCTCCTTAGGTCTTGGCCGGACTAGAACCTCCTCAGATTCACAAGACTCACTAAAAAATAAAACAACTTTCTGGCTAAATATGCACTGTGGGTTCCCGGTTAAGTTATTTGATCAAATTATAACTACAAGAAGGGTTAGTTGGATTGGAAATACAAGAAAGTCATGTAGGGGGGACTGCGTTATTGTTAATTTCCAACACCCCCAGCATGTTGCGACGGTCTTGTTAAGAGCAGCCTCTATATCACAGAATGAGACTGACATAATTGTACGTCCTTTGGGTTATTTTTACAACCATCTTAGTAAGTCGCCCCATGCTACTGACAGGGATAAAGCCTCCCCTTCTAATCATACCATCAACAGAAATAGATTATTTCCCCCCAATCACGGGTTAGTCTTTGAAATCCCTGTTCAGAATAGATACCAATCCCTGAGCTCCTTAGATCAGAATGACTGACATCAGAAGACATTCAGATCCCAGCCGACCATTATTTCTAGTGAACATAATATAAACAGTGTGCGAAGTGGGTCGCACACCGCTCGTCATACTAGCAAATAGCCCCATAGGATTCTGGAGAATGTAGTGACAGCGGCGGGTACACCTATGCCACGACTAAAAAGTTTAAAATGCCATCCCTGGACACGTGTTTCGAGGTAATTGCCTCTCGTCAGCAGGGAGCAGGTACGTATGCGGGGTGCTGTAGACTGCCAAAAATTATCAGGTATAGTACCTCTCACGGCGCGCGGGTGCGGGATCCGGGCTCGTCAACCCATAGCTCAGGGAGCTTTAAATACAAAATGCGAAGTGGGTCGCACACCGCTCGTCATACTAGCAAATAGCCCCATAGGATTCTGGAGAATGTAGTGACAGCGGCGGGTACACCTATGCCACGACTAAAAAGTTTAAAATGCCATCCCTGGACACGTGTTTCGAGGTAATTGCCTCTCGTCAGCAGGGAGCAGGTACGTATGCGGGGTGCTGTAGACTGCCAAAAATTATCAGGTATAGTACCTCTCACGGCGCGCGGGTGCGGGATCCGGGCTCGTCAACCCATAGCTCAGGGAGCTTTAAATACAAAATGCGAAGTGGGTCGCACACCGCTCGTCATACTAGCAAATAGCCCCATAGGATTCTGGAGAATGTAGTGACAGCGGCGGGTACACCTATGCCACGACTAAAAAGTTTAAAATGCCATCCCTGGACACGTGTTTCGAGGTAATTGCCTCTCGTCAGCAGGGAGCAGGTACGTATGCGGGGTGCTGTAGACTGCCAAAAATTATCAGGTATAGTACCTCTCACGGCGCGCGGGTGCGGGATCCGGGCTCGTCAACCCATAGCTCAGGGAGCTTTAAATACAAAATGCGAAGTGGGTCGCACACCGCTCGTCATACTAGCAAATAGCCCCATAGGATTCTGGAGAATGTAGTGACAGCGGCGGGTACACCTATGCCACGACTAAAAAGTTTAAAATGCCATCCCTGGACACGTGTTTCGAGGTAATTGCCTCTCGTCAGCAGGGAGCAGGTACGTATGCGGGGTGCTGTAGACTGCCAAAAATTATCAGGTATAGTACCTCTCACGGCGCGCGGGTGCGGGATCCGGGCTCGTCAACCCATAGCTCAGGGAGCTTTAAATACAAAATGCGAAGTGGGTCGCACACCGCTCGTCATACTAGCAAATAGCCCCATAGGATTCTGGAGAATGTAGTGACAGCGGCGGGTACACCTATGCCACGACTAAAAAGTTTAAAATGCCATCCCTGGACACGTGTTTCGAGGTAATTGCCTCTCGTCAGCAGGGAGCAGGTACGTATGCGGGGTGCTGTAGACTGCCAAAAATTATCAGGTATAGTACCTCTCACGGCGCGCGGGTGCGGGATCCGGGCTCGTCAACCCATAGCTCAGGGAGCTTTAAATACAAAATGCGAAGTGGGTCGCACACCGCTCGTCATACTAGCAAATAGCCCCATAGGATTCTGGAGAATGTAGTGACAGCGGCGGGTACACCTATGCCACGACTAAAAAGTTTAAAATGCCATCCCTGGACACGTGTTTCGAGGTAATTGCCTCTCGTCAGCAGGGAGCAGGTACGTATGCGGGGTGCTGTAGACTGCCAAAAATTATCAGGTATAGTACCTCTCACGGCGCGCGGGTGCGGGATCCGGGCTCGTCAACCCATAGCTCAGGGAGCTTTAAATACAAAATGCGAAGTGGGTCGCACACCGCTCGTCATACTAGCAAATAGCCCCATAGGATTCTGGAGAATGTAGTGACAGCGGCGGGTACACCTATGCCACGACTAAAAAGTTTAAAATGCCATCCCTGGACACGTGTTTCGAGGTAATTGCCTCTCGTCAGCAGGGAGCAGGTACGTATGCGGGGTGCTGTAGACTGCCAAAAATTATCAGGTATAGTACCTCTCACGGCGCGCGGGTGCGGGATCCGGGCTCGTCAACCCATAGCTCAGGGAGCTTTAAATACAAAATGCGAAGTGGGTCGCACACCGCTCGTCATACTAGCAAATAGCCCCATAGGATTCTGGAGAATGTAGTGACAGCGGCGGGTACACCTATGCCACGACTAAAAAGTTTAAAATGCCATCCCTGGACACGTGTTTCGAGGTAATTCACACTCGAGCATAGGTGTATCCGCCGACGCTGACCTTCAGGGACCATTTTCATTGGGGGAACACGCCTGGTAGGTGTAGCAGTGTGCGACCAATCTGGTTTAACTTTATATTCAGGCTCCCTTGAGCCGGTGGAGTCGACGGACTCATGGTTACGCACCTGCGCGCTACGAGAGGTACTAGACCTGATAACGATTTTAGCAGCTTACACAGCAACCCCACACATTTTCCTACTCCCTGCTGACGAGAGGCAACTACCTCGAAACACGTGTCCAGGGATGGCACACGCCACGCATACTTGCATTCACACTCGAGCATAGGTGTATCCGCCGACGCTGACCTTCAGGGACCATTTTCATTGGGGGAACACGCCTGGTAGGTGTAGCAGTGTGCGACCAATCTGGTTTAACTTTATATTCAGGCTCCCTTGAGCCGGTGGAGTCGACGGACTCATGGTTACGCACCTGCGCGCTACGAGAGGTACTAGACCTGATAACGATTTTAGCAGCTTACACAGCAACCCCACACATTTTCCTACTCCCTGCTGACGAGAGGCAACTACCTCGAAACACGTGTCCAGGGATGGCACACGCCACGCATACTTGCATTCACACTCGAGCATAGGTGTATCCGCCGACGCTGACCTTCAGGGACCATTTTCATTGGGGGAACACGCCTGGTAGGTGTAGCAGTGTGCGACCAATCTGGTTTAACTTTATATTCAGGCTCCCTTGAGCCGGTGGAGTCGACGGACTCATGGTTACGCACCTGCGCGCTACGAGAGGTACTAGACCTGATAACGATTTTAGCAGCTTACACAGCAACCCCACACATTTTCCTACTCCCTGCTGACGAGAGGCAACTACCTCGAAACACGTGTCCAGGGATGGCACACGCCACGCATACTTGCATTCACACTCGAGCATAGGTGTATCCGCCGACGCTGACCTTCAGGGACCATTTTCATTGGGGGAACACGCCTGGTAGGTGTAGCAGTGTGCGACCAATCTGGTTTAACTTTATATTCAGGCTCCCTTGAGCCGGTGGAGTCGACGGACTCATGGTTACGCACCTGCGCGCTACGAGAGGTACTAGACCTGATAACGATTTTAGCAGCTTACACAGCAACCCCACACATTTTCCTACTCCCTGCTGACAAGAGGCAACTACCTCGAAACACGTGTCCAGGGATGGCACACGCCACGCATACTTGCATTCACACTCGAGCATAGGTGTATCCGCCGACGCTGACCTTCAGGGACCATTTTCATTGGGGGAACACGCCTGGTAGGTGTAGCAGTGTGCGACCAATCTGGTTTAACTTTATATTCAGGCTCCCTTGAGCCGGTGGAGTCGACGGACTCATGGTTACGCACCTGCGCGCTACGAGAGGTACTAGACCTGATAACGATTTTAGCAGCTTACACAGCAACCCCACACATTTTCCTACTCCCTGCTGACGAGAGGCAACTACCTCGAAACACGTGTCCAGGGATGGCACACGCCACGCATACTTGCATTCACACTCGAGCATAGGTGTATCCGCCGACGCTGACCTTCAGGGACCATTTTCATTGGGGGAACACGCCTGGTAGGTGTAGCAGTGTGCGACCAATCTGGTTTAACTTTATATTCAGGCTCCCTTGAGCCGGTGGAGTCGACGGACTCATGGTTACGCACCTGCGCGCTACGAGAGGTACTAGACCTGATAACGATTTTAGCAGCTTACACAGCAACCCCACACATTTTCCTACTCCCTGCTGACGAGAGGCAACTACCTCGAAACACGTGTCCAGGGATGGCACACGCCACGCATACTTGCATTCACACTCGAGCATAGGTGTATCCGCCGACGCTGACCTTCAGGGACCATTTTCATTGGGGGAACACGCCTGGTAGGTGTAGCAGTGTGCGACCAATCTGGTTTAACTTTATATTCAGGCTCCCTTGAGCCGGTGGAGTCGGCGGACTCATGGTTACGCACCTGCGCGCTACGAGAGGTACTAGACCTGATAACGATTTTAGCAGCTTACACAGCAACCCCACACATTTTCCTACTCCCTGCTGACGAGAGGCAACTACCTCGAAACACGTGTCCAGGGATGGCACACGCCACGCATACTTGCATTCACACTCGAGCATAGGTGTATCCGCCGACGCTGACCTTCAGGGACCATTTTCATTGGGGGAACACGCCTGGTAGGTGTAGCAGTGTGCGACCAATCTGGTTTAACTTTATATTCAGGCTCCCTTGAGCCGGTGGAGTCGACGGACTCATGGTTACGCACCTGCGCGCTACGAGAGGTACTAGACCTGATAACGATTTTAGCAGCTTACACAGCAACCCCACACATTTTCCTACTCCCTGCTGACGAGAGGCAACTACCTCGAAACACGTGTCCAGGGATGGCACACGCCACGCATACTTGCATTCACACTCGAGCATAGGTGTATCCGCCGACGCTGACCTTCAGGGACCATTTTCATTGGGGGAACACGCCTGGTAGGTGTAGCAGTGTGCGACCAATCTGGTTTAACTTTATATTCAGGCTCCCTTGAGCCGGTGGAGTCGACGGACTCATGGTTACGCACCTGCGCGCTACGAGAGGTACTAGACCTGATAACGATTTTAGCAGCTTACACAGCAACCCCACACATTTTCCTACTCCCTGCTGACGAGAGGCAACTACCTCGAAACACGTGTCCAGGGATGGCACACGCCACGCATACTTGCATTCACACTCGAGCATAGGTGTATCCGCCGACGCTGACCTTCAGGGACCATTTTCATTGGGGGAACACGCCTGGTAGGTGTAGCAGTGTGCGACCAATCTGGTTTAACTTTATATTCAGGCTCCCTTGAGCCGGTGGAGTCGACGGACTCATGGTTACGCACCTGCGCGCTACGAGAGGTACTAGACCTGATAACGATTTTAGCAGCTTACACAGCAACCCCACACATTTTCCTACTCCCTGCTGACGAGAGGCAACTACCTCGAAACACGTGTCCAGGGATGGCACACGCCACGCATACTTGCATTCACACTCGAGCATAGGTGTATCCGCCGACGCTGACCTTCAGGGACCATTTTCATTGGGGGAACACGCCTGGTAGGTGTAGCAGTGTGCGACCAATCTGGTTTAACTTTATATTCAGGCTCCCTTGAGCCGGTGGAGTCGACGGACTCATGGTTACGCACCTGCGCGCTACGAGAGGTACTAGACCTGATAACGATTTTAGCAGCTTACACAGCAACCCCACACATTTTCCTACTCCCTGCTGACGAGAGGAAACTACCTCGAAACACGTGTCCAGGGATGGCACACGCCACGCATACTTGCATTCACACTCGAGCATAGGTGTATCCGCCGACGCTGACCTTCAGGGACCATTTTCATTGGGGGAACACGCCTGGTAGGTGTAGCAGTGTGCGACCAATCTGGTTTAACTTTATATTCAGGCTCCCTTGAGCCGGTGGAGTCGACGGACTCATGGTTACGCACCTGCGCGCTACGAGAGGTACTAGACCTGATAACGATTTTAGCAGCTTACACAGCAACCCCACACATTTTCCTACTCCCTGCTGACGAGAGGCAACTACCTCGAAACACGTGTCCAGGGATGGCACACGCCACGCATACTTGCATTCACACTCGAGCATAGGTGTATCCGCCGACGCTGACCTTCAGGGACCATTTTCATTGGGGGAACACGCCTGGTAGGTGTAGCAGTGTGCGACCAATCTGGTTTAACTTTATATTCAGGCTCCCTTGAGCCGGTGGAGTCGACGGACTCATGGTTACGCACCTGCGCACTACGAGAGGTACTAGACCTGATAACGATTTTAGCAGCTTACACAGCAACCCCACACATTTTCCTACTCCCTGCTGACGAGAGGCAACTACCTCGAAACACGTGTCCAGGGATGGCACACGCCACGCATACTTGCATTCACACTCGAGCATAGGTGTATCCGCCGACGCTGACCTTCAGGGACCATTTTCATTGGGGGAACACGCCTGGTAGGTGTAGCAGTGTGCGACCAATCTGGTTTAACTTTATATTCAGGCTCCCTTGAGCCGGTGGAGTCGACGGACTCATGGTTACGCACCTGCGCGCTACGAGAGGTACTAGACCTGATAACGATTTTAGCAGCTTACACAGCAACCCCACACATTTTCCTACTCCCTGCTGACGAGAGGCAACTACCTCGAAACACGTGTCCAGGGATGGCACACGCCACGCATACTTGCATTCACACTCGAGCATAGGTGTATCCGCCGACGCTGACCTTCAGGGACCATTTTCACTGGGGGAACACGCCTGGTAGGTGTAGCAGTGTGCGACCAATCTGGTTTAACTTTATATTCAGGCTCCCTTGAGCCGGTGGAGTCGACGGACTCATGGTTACGCACCTGCGCGCTACGAGAGGTACTAGACCTGATAACGATTTTAGCAGCTTACACAGCAACCCCACACATTTTCCTACTCCCTGCTGACGAGAGGCAACTACCTCGAAACACGTGTCCAGGGATGGCACACGCCACGCATACTTGCATTCACACTCGAGCATAGGTGTATCCGCCGACGCTGACCTTCAGGGACCATTTTCATTGGGGGAACATGCCTGGTAGGTGTAGCAGTGTGCGACCAATCTGGTTTAACTTTATATTCAGGCTCCCTTGAGCCGGTGGAGTCGACGGACTCATGGTTACGCACCTGCGCGCTACGAGAGGTACTAGACCTGATAACGATTTTAGCAGCTTACACAGCAACCCCACACATTTTCCTACTCCCTGCTGACGAGAGGCAACTACCTCGAAACACGTGTCCAGGGATGGCACACGCCACGCATACTTGCATTCACACTCGAGCATAGGTGTATCCGCCGACGCTGACCTTCAGGGACCATTTTCATTGGGGGAACACGCCTGGTAGGTGTAGCAGTGTGCGACCAATCTGGTTTAACTTTATATTCAGGCTCCCTTGAGCCGGTGGAGTCGACGGACTCATGGTTACGCACCTGCGCGCTACGAGAGGTACTAGACCTGATAACGATTTTAGCAGCTTACACAGCAACCCCACACATTTTCCTACTCCCTGCTGACGAGAGGCAACTACCTCGAAACACGTGTCCAGGGATGGCACACGCCACGCATACTTGCATTCACACTCGAGCATAGGTGTATCCGCCGACGCTGACCTTCAGGGACCATTTTCATTGGGGGAACACGCCTGGTAGGTGTAGCAGTGTGCGACCAATCTGGTTTAATTTTAATAATATAAACAGTGGTTCCAAAGGGAAACAGTTATTTTCAATAGAATAGATCAAACAGCATAAATCAAAAAGAATCAAGAAACACAGCATTAGTAAATCAATTAAACAATCAATATTTCACAATGACTTATAATTCGAAAAACAAACAATTTATTCTTTATATTTTCAATTGGATATCAACTCATTTGAATATGAACAAGAAATGAAAGGCTGTATATACAGTATTTTTTGAAAAACGACGCAGTGACAAAGTGAATAAAGTGACTAAGTGTGATAGTGAAAGTGTAAATATTTACAGTATATGTACGTGATTACCAATAAAATCAGAATATACACAAAATACAAAATTTACAAAAAACTTTTTGTTGTAAATAGTCCCAAATTTCGTTATAGACAAAGAATAAACCTTGTAAGACACATGTCCTAGTTTTTCATATTATACACAAGGAATTCCAATTGGTAGGGGACTGTAGAACCGTCAACGTTTCGACCCTATATCAACCACTCGTTGTATATAGTCATATTGGGTCTTCTTCAGGACACAAAGGGTGTATAACAGCCTAAAAATAAATATATATAAATGAATATCTAAGCTGTGTTAAAGATTTTGAGAAATGGAAAACAAGAGTTTCCCCAAGCACTCACCTAGATTGTAGGTGATGAGACTGGTGTTCACTCTATTATCGCAATTGCCACTCGATATCAATCAGAAGGGACTACCTGGTGACATACATGCACATGAATACGCATATAGTAAATGCAAGAAATAATTTAATCATTTATGGCATTACGCCCATAGAAAATTGATTACCAGGGTCATGGAAGAACTTGACTAGAAGGCAGATACGTCTTGGTCTACTTAGTAGGTCCTTTATTCTGTTTTTTTAACGCTTTGATTGGCGAGATCTGTTGTCAAATGCTATGAATATAAACCCAATTGGGAATAATTAGAATACTGTTCTATTGATATGACAAACAGTTGACAGCATTAAAGGTTAGTAATAACCCACTTGATGGCTCACCTGACTTCAAGGTAGAAACTTTACATGTACCGCTGCAGAAGTAGGCACAACCATCAGGACACGAATTCAACTGGAAATGCATAAGGCAAGTCAAATTTAATTCCGCAACTTAGGTCAAGTCTGTTAAAAGTACACTGACCTCGACATTAAGTCATAAAATCCAAATGGCAAACCGTGGTTAAATTCATTTAGCTAGCAAATCAACACCCATACTATCCAGCAGAGAAATGTACTACCCCAGTGATGTATCATGGTTTCAAATCGATGTATTCGCTGCCAAGAATCACCATACAATTCAATATACCCATGAGAAAATACTACGAACAAATTCCTCAATTAGCCGTCAATTTATCAATAGAAAGGCTCAAGACCTACTCGAGACATTCAATCAACTGCACAGTTGTAAAATAGACAATTAATGCGTCTCCTACCTGATGTTTTTGGGTTATTTCTCTTACTCCTGCTTAGTCCACTAAAAACAACCAGCCCGGGAAGCGTGCGTGCAGCAGCTATATTGTTGCTGTCAAAGGACATAGAAACAGGACTAACGTGGGCCGCGTCACCTGATCCCTCCGTACCTGCTAATTGTTCGTGCGCAAAAAATATCGGAACACAGTGCCAAATGACTTGTGCTCTTTGATTTAGCGTAAGGTAACCGAGCCATGCAATTATAAAATATTTTGACAAACGGTGCATTCGATGGCGATTCAAAACCGGGTCTCTAATACACCTTTCGTTATTTTAAACAGTTTACAATCGAATTGCACAAATAACCAACCATAAAATGGGGTGTTTTGCTAGAGTCATATCTCAAGGGAATTTGACAGTTCTACAGAATATAAGCATTAGACCACGGTGTTACAACTCATACAGTTCACCAAGGCAGTAGGAACAGAGCTTTAAACGAATCGTATAAAGCAAATGCTAGAGTCATATCTCAAAGGAATTTGACAGTACTACATAATAGTGCATAAACATTACACCCAGTGTAATAACTCATACAGTTCACAAAAAGGCAGTTTGGGCATTGTTATTACACCGTTCGTATAAAGCAAAGATATATAGAAAGCAGATTCTGACAGGGTAGCTGCAAGAGGCTTTCATTGGGCATACAATGTGTGAGCAAGCTTCACTCAGACAAGCAAGGCTCCAAAAAAGCTCTACTTATCTAAAGCATAACATACCTAGTTGTTTATTGGTCTCCTCATTTTCATTAAGCCCTGTCTTTACAGAGTCCAATGAATGGATCCATCTACACTCCTTATAGTTGAGAATGGAATGGATGTTACCCCCTCTCGGATGCAGCCGCACCCTCTCAATTACTGTCCATCTCATACTGTCAGGTACATGGTTGAAACTAAGAAAATGATCCACCAAAGGAGCCCCTTGTGTTCTGCATTTGATCCTGCTCATGTGTTGTAAAATTCTACACTTTATTTTTTGTGTAGTTTGCCCTACATAGACTTTATTGCATGGGCAAAAAATTGCATAAATAACGTTCTTACTATTGCAATTAGTAAATGCTGTTCGTGTATAGCTCTTAGTACCAAAAACAAATGCGGGGCCTTCTAACGTGGACCCACAGGCTTTGCAACTGCCACATTTTTTATGGCCCAAGATCGGTGGTAGTGATAATTGTGAGCGTAAGTCTGGTTTCGGGGGACTCTGAAGGTAGGCATTAACCACCCCATCTTTTATGCTCTTGCCACGTTTAAAAGCAAACAGTGGTAATTCAGTAGTCCCGATTTCTGTAGCTACCAAATTCCAATATTTGACTATTGTTTTTTTGATTGCTTGGCTGTCTGGGTTAAAGGTGGTAACACATACCATTCTGTCATTCACTTTTTCACTTTTTTTGGTCTCTAATAAAGTCTCTCGTGGACAGTACCACGCTCTCTTTTTGGCCCGTTTCAGAAGAGTACTGGGATAACCTCTGTTCCTCAATCTTTGTGTTAAAACTGTCGCTTCTGCAAAATAATCTGTTCTCTGAGTACAGTTACGACGCAGTCTGAGAAACTGCCCCTAGGGCAGATTATCACGGAGACTGCGGGGGTGACTTGAGTTGTAACTGAGAAGAGCATTTCTCTCAATAGGTTTTCTATACAGACCAGTATAGAGTACCCCATCCATCGTTTTTACCATAAGGTCTAGAAAACTTATGGCTTCATTGTTCTCGCTCATTATGAATTTTATATCGTTGGATCTTTCGTTTAGCCATTCAAAGAACGACCTCAAGGTCGTAGTTGTACCAGTCCAGATCATAAAGACATCGTCGATATATCTTTTCCACATATCGATGCTGTCTCTGTACGGGTTATTCTCATTATACAAAAAATTCCACTCAAAATTGTCCATGTAGAGATTTGCCAGGGACGGCGCATAGCTCGCACCCATAGCAACGCCCTTACACTGGAAAAAGTGTTGATTCTGGAACACAAAATAATTCTTTGTCATAGCGATGTCCAACATTGCTATTAGGAATTCAGTGGGGACTCTATGAGGAGCAGGTCTAGTATTGAGTACCTCTTGTACCACAGCGAGTGCCTCTTGCTGGGGAATGCTCGTGTACAGGGAGGACACGTCTAAAGTTACTAACAG
The DNA here is from genome assembly GCF_964204655.1 of Triturus cristatus. Taxonomy (NCBI): domain Eukaryota; kingdom Metazoa; phylum Chordata; class Amphibia; order Caudata; family Salamandridae; genus Triturus; species Triturus cristatus. The sequence continues at coordinate 364,581,223 of NC_140585.1, forward strand.
TTGTCTCTCCTTGTCAAAAGGATAGTCCTCTATAAACTGGATCATTTGTGTTGAATCCCGAACATAAGATTTAGTAGCAGTCACAAATGGCTGTAAAAAATAATCAATATATTGATTAAGAGGTTCTAATAAAGAACCCCAGCCCGATATTATTGGGCGTCCAGGTGGCTTGTCAAGGTTCTTATGGACCTTTGGCAAGGTATAAATTGTGGGGATTCTAGGGTTAGTTTTCAAGAGGAATTTGGACTCTGGAGGACTCAAAAAACCGGATTCTAGGCCATGTGTCAATAGGGAGTCTATCAGAATCTTTATTTCAGATGTGGGGTCCTTTGTGATCGGTTGATAACTGTCACAGTCATCAAGTTGTCTTAGAATCTCATTGGTATAATCAATACGATTTTGTATTACGATTGAACCCCCTTTGTCAGCAGCTTTAATAATTATCTGCTCGTTGTTCTTAAGGGACTGAAGGGCCAGTTTTTCTCCTAATGAGATGTTGTAGGGAACAAATCTGGGTTTGTCCAATATGGACAACACCTCTTGTGCTACAATTTGCTCAAAGGCTACAATTTTTTGGCTCATAGTCTGTATAGAAGGTGTAAAAACAGAGTCAGGTTTAAAAGGTGTTGCTGCAATCGACCGAAGACAAGGTTCTCTTTGAGCAAAAAAGTATTTTAATCTGACCTTTCTGAAGAACTGCATAAGTTCAAGTTTTACCATAAAAGGATCCGTTCTTTGGGTGGGCACAAAAGATAGCCCCTTGGAAAGAATGTTATTTTCTTCTTGTGACAAAATATAGTTGGAAAGATTGATAATGGGGTCACTATCATTCAGAACCACAGATTCCTTGTCAACGTTGTCTCTGGTGTCATCAACTCTGGGAGAGTCATTTGTGGATAGTAGCATTATATTGATATTTTCAGAGGGTAAGACAACAGGCGTTACATTTGGTGGGGTAGAGATTACCACCGGTATGTCTGCCGTCTCGTTGAAATTTCCCCATGATTCCCCTGATCGAAGAATCTCACTTGTTGGTTGCCCCTTTGGGGTGGGGGATTCTGATTTACCCTGTGGGTATAAGCCTGTTGGTTCCCTCCCCTGCCGCGATTCCATCCTCTCTGTCTGGGGTAACCCCTTCCTCTGTTGGAACTCCATGGTCCGTCCCCTAAAAAAGACTGTTGTTGAGGACCTAGGGATCTCTGTGCTGTACTCGTCGAAGCTTGTTCAGTTTCTCCTTCAGAATTACTCCCAAAAGAGGAATTGGACAGAGTAGTGAACCTTCGTGGTCCCTGTCTGCTACGATTGGTATAGAAACCTTGACTATCCTGTTGATAGTAATCGTCGGAGATATAAGGATATGTTATCTTTTTGTCATAATTCTGTATATCCTTCTGTAGTTTATCTGCCTTTTTATGTAGCGTGAATGTATGAAATTCCGCAAGTGTCTTCTCAGCCTTTTCCAACGCTTCTTTAGCGTTTGACAAAGTGTTGTCTCCTACTATTTCCCTTTTGAGGTCAATAATTTCTTGGATTAATTTTTTGGAATAATCCAATGCAGTTTCAACTCCAAGTACCATCCAGTACCTGGAGCAGTTGTTTGAAATAAAACTAAAACCCTCTCTAAATTTAGGGATGTCAATAAAAATGGCCGGTTCGTTTCTGACTTGAAGACCTTTCGGGATAATATTGGCCTGCAGATACTTAGTCAGGAAGTGTCCATGTAATTGTGTTCTTACTAATTTCTTTTCCAGGCGCTCCAATTTTATCAATTTGTCATTTAGAGTCGTATTAACAGCAGATAACTCTACTCCAAAAGCATTTGCCTCTCCTTGTTCAGCTATCAATTTAGCTATATATTCTTCTGTATAGGAAAGGGTATCTGACATATTTTGTTCAAGATAATTTTGAAAAATTAAATTTTAAAGAAAAAAACCCTCGCAAGCCATCGCTTGCACAGGACAAAAGTTAAATAAACAGGGGTAACCCTATAACCCAAGGAACCTGGGCCTTATCAACATAATATAAACAGTGGTTCCAAAGAGAAACAGTTATTTTCAATAGAATAGATCAAACAGCATGAATCAAAAAGAATCAAGAAACACAGCATTAGTTAATCAACCAAACAATCAATATTTCACAATGACTTATAATTCGAAAAACAAACAATTTATTCTTTATATTTTCAATTGGATATCAACTCATTTGAATATGAACAAGAAATGAAAGGCTGTATATACAGTATTTTTTGAAAAACGACGCAGTGACAAAGTGAATAAAGTGACTAAGTGTGATAGTGAAAGTGTAAATATTTACAGTATATGTACGTGATTACCAATAAAATCAGAATATACACAAAATACAAAATTTACAAAAAACTTTTTGTTGTAAATAGTCCCAAATTTCGTTATAGACAAAGAATAAACCTTGTAAGACACATGTCCTAGTTTTTCATATTATACACAAGGAATTCCAATTGGTAGGGGACTGTAGAACCGTCAACGTTTCGACCCTATATCAACCACTCGTTGTATATAGTCATATCGGGTCTTCTTCAGGACACAAAGGGTGTATAACAGCCTAAAAATAAATATATATAAATGAATATCTAAGCTGTGTTAAAGATTTTGAGAAATGGAAAACAAGAGTTTCCCCAAGCACTCACCTAGATTGTAGGTGATGAGACTGGTGTTCACTCTATTATCGCAATTGCCACTCGATATCAATCAGAAGGGACTACCTGGTGACATACATGCACATGAATACGCATATAGTAAATGCAAGAAATAATTTAATCATTTATGGCATTACGCCCATAGAAAAATGATTACCAGGGTCATGGAAGAACTTGACTAGAAGGCAGATACGTCTTGGTCTACTTAGTAGGTCCTTTATTCTGTTTTTTTAACGCTTTGATTGGCGAGATCTGTTGTCAAATGCTATGAATATAAACCCAATTGGGAATAATTAGAATACTGTTCTATTGATATGACAAACAGTTGACAGCATTAAAGGTTAGTAATAACCCACTTGATGGCTCACCTGACTTCAAGGTAGAAACTTTACATGTACCGCTGCAGAAGTAGGCACAACCATCAGGACACGAATTCAACTGGAAATGCATAAGGCAAGTCAAATTTAATTCCGCAACTTAGGTCAAGTCTGTTAAAAGTACACTGACCTCGACATTAAGTCATAAAATCCAAATGGCAAACCGTGGTTAAATTCATTTAGCTAGCAAATCAACACCCATACTATCCAGCAGAGAAATGTACTACCCCAGTGATGTATCATGGTTTCAAATCGATGTATTCGCTGCCAAGAATCACCATACAATTCAATATACCCATGAGAAAATACTACGAACAAATTCCTCAATTAGCCGTCAATTTATCAATAGAAAGGCTCAAGACCTACTCGAGACATTCAATCAACTGCACAGTTGTAAAATAGACAATTAATGCGTCTCCTACCTGATGTTTTTGGGTTATTTCTCTTACTCCTGCTTAGTCCACTAAAAACAACCAGCCCGGGAAGCGTGCGTGCAGCAGCTATATTGTTGCTGTCAAAGGACATAGAAACAGGACTGACGTGGGCCGCGTCACCTGATCCCTCCGTACCTGCTAATTGTTCGTGCGCAAAAAATATCGGAACACAGTGCCAAATGACTTGTGCTCTTTGATTTAGCGTAAGGTAACCGAGCCAAGCAATTATAAAATATTTTGACAGACGGTGCATTCGATGGCGATTCAAAACCGGGTCTCTAATACACCTTTCGTTATTTTAAACAGTTTACAATCGAATTGCACAAATAACCAACCATAAAATGGGGTGTTTTGCTAGAGTCATATCTCAAGGGAATTTGACAGTTCTACAGAATATAAGCATTAGACCACGGTGTTACAACTCATACAGTTCACCAAGGCAGTAGGAACAGAGCTTTAAACGAATCGTATAAAGCAAATGCTAGAGTCATATCTCAAAGGAATTTGACAGTACTACATAATAGTGCATAAACATTACACCCAGTGTAATAACTCATACAGTTCACAAAAAGGCAGTTTGAGCATTGTTATTACACCGTTCGTATAAAGCAAAGATATATAGAAAGCAGATTCTGACGGGGTAGCTGCAAGAGGCTTTCATTGGGCATACAATGTGTGAGCAAGCTTCACTCAGACAAGCAAGGCTCCAAAAAAGCTCTACTTATCTAAAGCATAACATACCTAGTTGTTTATTGGTCTCCTCATTTTCATTAAGCCCTGTCTTTACAGAGTCCAATGAATGGATCCATCTACACTCCTTATAGTTGAGAATGAAATGGATGTTACCCCCTCTCGGATGCAGCCGCACCCTCTCAATTACTGTCCATCTCATACTGTCAGGTACATGGTTGAAACTAAGAAATGATCCACCAAAGGAGCCCCTTGTGTTCTGCATTTGATCCTGCTCATGTGTTGTAAAATTCTACACTTTATTTTTTGTGTAGTTTGCCCTACATAGACTTTATTGCATGGGCAAAAAATTGCATAAATAACGTTGTTACTATTGCAATTAGTAAATGCTGTTCGTGTATAGCTCTTAGTACCAAAAACAAATGCGGGGCCTTCTAACGTGGACCCACAGGCTTTGCAACTGCCACATTTTTTATGGCCCAAGATCGGTGGTAGTGATAATTGTGAGCGTAAGTCTGGTTTCGGGGGACTCTGAAGGTAGGCATTAACCACCCCATCTTTTATGCTCTTGCCACGTTTAAAAGCAAACAGTGGTAATTCAGTAGTCCCGATTTCTGTAGCTACCAAATTCCAATATTTGACTATTGTTTTTTTGATTGCTTGGCTGTCTGGGTTAAAGGTGGTAACACATACCATTCTGTCATTCACTTTTTCACTTTTTTTGGTCTCTAATAAAGTCTCTCGTGGACAGTATAACGCTCTCTTTTTGGCCCGTTTCAGAGTACTGGGATAACCTCTGTTCCTCAATCTTTGTGTTAAAACTGTCGCTTCTGCAAAATAATCTGTTCTCTGAGTACAGTTACGACGCAGTCTGAGAAACTGCCCATAGGGCAGATTATCACGGAGACTGCGGGGGTGACTTGAGTTGTAACTGAGAAGAGCATTTCTCTCAATAGGTTTTCTATACAGACCAGTATAGAGTACCCCATCCATCGTTTTTACCATAAGGTCTAGAAAACTTATGGCTTCATTGTTCTCGCTCATTGTGAATTTTATATCGTTGGATCTTTCGTTTAGCCATTCAAAGAACGACCTCAAGGTCGTAGTTGTACCAGTCCAGATCATAAAGACATCGTCGATATATCTTTTCCGCATATCGATGCTGTCTCTGTACGGGTTATTCTCATTATACAAAAATTTCCACTCAAAATTGTCCATGTAGAGATTTGCCAGGGACGGCGCATAGCTCGCACCCATAGCAACGCCCTTACACTGGAAAAAGTGTTGATTCTGGAACACAAAATAATTATTTGTCATAGCGATGTCCAACATTGCTATTAGGAATTCAGTGGGGACTCTATGAGGAGCAGGTCTAGTATTGAGTACCTCTTGTACCACAGCGAGTGCCTCTTGCTGGGGAATGCTCGTGTACAGGGAGGACACGTCTAAAGTTACTAACAGTTGTCTCTCCTTGTCAAAAGGATAGTCCTCTATAAACTGGATCATTTGTGTTGAATCCCGAACATAAGATTTAGTAGCAGTCACAAATGGCTGTAAAAAATAATCAATATATTGATTAAGAGGTTCTAATAAAGAACCACAGCCCGATATTATTGGGCGTCCAGGTGGCTTGTCAAGGTTCTTATGGACCTTTGGCAAGGTATAAATTGTGGGGATTCTAGGGTTAGTTTTCAAGAGGAATTTGGACTCTGGAGGACTCAAAAAACCGGATTCTAGGCCATGTGTCAATAGGGAGTCTATCAGAATCTTTATTTCAGATGTGGGGTCCTTTGTGATCGGTTGATAACTGTCACAGTCATCAAGTTGTCTTAGAATCTCATTGGTATAATCAATACGATTTTGTATTACGATTGAACCCCCTTTGTCAGCAGCTTTAATAATTATCTGCTCGTTGTTCTTAAGGGACTGAAGGGCCAGTTTTTCTCCTAATGAGATGTTGTAGGGAACAAATCTGGGTTTGTCCAATATGGACAACACCTCTTGTGCTACAATTTGCTCAAAGGCTACAATTTTTTGGCTCATAGTCTGTATAGAAGGTGTAAAAACAGAGTCAGGTTTAAAAGGTGTTGCTGCAATCGACCGAAGACAAGGTTCTCTTTGAGCAAAAAAGTATTTTAATCTGACCTTTCTGAAGAACTGCATAAGTTCAAGTTTTACCATAAAAGGATCCGTTCTTTGGGTGGGCACAAAAGATAGCCCCTTGGAAAGAATGTTATTTTCTTCTTGTGACAAAATATAGTTGGAAAGATTGATAATGGGGTCACTATCATTCAGAACCACAGATTCCTTGTCAACGTTGTCTCTGGTGTCATCAACTGTGGGAGAGTCATTTGTGGATAGTAGCATTATATTGATATTTTCAGAGGGTAAGACAACAGGCGTTACATTTGGTGGGGTAGAGATTACCACCGGTATGTCTGCCGTCTCGTTGAAATTTCCCCATGATTCCCCTGATCGAAGAATCTCACTTGTTGGTTGCCCCTTTGGGGTGGGGGATTCTGATTTACCCTGTGGGTATAAGCCTGTTGGTTCCCTCCCCTGCCGCGATTCCATCCTCTCTGTCTGGGGTAACCCCTTCCTCTGTTGGAACTCCATGGTCCGTCCCCTAAAAAAGACTGTTGTTGAGGACCTAGGGATCTCTGTGCTGTACTCGTCGAAGCTTGTTCAGTTTCTCCTTCAGAATTACTCCCAAAAGAGGAATTGGACAGAGTAGTGAACCTTCGTGGTCCCTGTCTGCTACGATTGGTATAGAAACCTTGACTATCCTGTTGATAGTAATCGTCGGAGATATAAGGATATGTTATATTTTTGTCATAATTCTGTATATCCTTCTGTAGTTTATCTGCCTTTTTATGTAGCGTTAATGTATGAAATTCCGCAAGTGTCTTCTCAGCCTTTTCCAACGCTTCTTTAGCGTTTGACAAAGTGTTGTCTCCCACTATTTCCCTTTTGAGGTCAATAATTTCTTGGATTAATTTTTTGGAATAATCCAATGCAGTTTCAACTCCAAGTACCATCCAGTACCTGGAGCAGTTGTTTGAAATAAAACTAAAACCCTCTCTAAATTTAGGGATGTCAATAAAAATGGCCGGTTCGTTTCTGACTTGAAGACCTTTCGGGATAATATTGGCCTGCAGATACTTAGTCAGGAAGTGTCCATGTAATTGTGTTCTTACTAATTTCTTTTCCAGGCGCTCCAATTTTATCAATTTGTCATTTAGAGTCGTATTAACAGCAGATAACTCTACTCCAAAAGCATTTGCCTCTCCTTGTTCAGCTATCAATTTAGCTATATATTCTTCCGTATAGGAAAGGGTATCTGACATATTTTGTTCAAGATAATTTTGAAAAATTAAATTTTAAAGAAAAAACCCTCGCAAGCCAGCGCTTGCACAGGACAAAAGTTAAATAAACAGGGGTAACCCTATAACCCAAGGAACCTGGGCCTTATCAACATAATATAAACAGTGGTTCCAAAGGGAAACAGTTATTTTCAATAGAATAGATCAAACAGCATAAATCAAAAAGAATCAAGAAACACAGCATTAGTAAATCAACCAAACAATCAATATTTCACAATGACTTATAATTCGAAAAACAAACAATTTATTCTTTATATTTTCAATTGGATATCAACTCATTTGAATATGAACAAGAAATGAAAGGCTGTATATACAGTATTTTTTGAAAAACGACGCAGTGACAAAGTGAATAAAGTGACTAAGTGTGATAGTGAAAGTGTAAATATTTACAGTATATGTACGTGATTACCAATAAAATCAGAATATACACAAAATACAAAATTTACAAAAAACTTTTTGTTGTAAATAGTCCCAAATTTCGTTATAGACAAAGAATAAACCTTGTAAGACACATGTCCTAGTTTATCATATTATACACAAGGAATTCCAATTGGTAGGGGACTGTAGAACCGTCAATGTTTCGACCCTATATCAACCACTCGTTGTATATAGTCATATCGGGTCTTCTTCAGGACACAAAGGGTGTATAACAGCCTAAAAATAAATATATATAAATGAATATCTAAGCTGTGTTAAAGATTTTGAGAAATGGAAAACAAGAGTTTCCCCAAGCACTCACCTAGATTGTGGGTGATGAGACTGGTGTTCACTCTATTATCGCAATTGCCACTCGATATCAATCAGAAGGGACTACCTGGTGACATACATGCACATGAATACGCATATAGTAAATGCAAGAAATAATTTAATCATTTATGGCATTACGCCCATAGAAAATTGATTACCAGGGTCATGGAAGAACTTGACTAGAAGGCAGATACGTCTTGGTCTACTTAGTAGGTCCTTTATTCTGTTTTTTTAACGCTTTGATTGGCGAGATCTGTTGTCAAATGCTATGAATATAAACCCAATTGGGAATAATTAGAATACTGTTCTATTGATATGACAAACAGTTGACAGCATTAAAGGTTAGTAATAACCCACTTGATGGCTCACCTGACTTCAAGGTAGAAACTTTACATGTACCACTGCAGAAGTAGGCACAACCATCAGGACACGAATTCAACTGGAAATGCATAAGGCAAGTCAAATTTAATTCCGCAACTTAGGTCAAGTCTGTTAAAAGTACACTGACCTCGACATTAAGTCATAAAATCCAAAGGCAAACCGTGGTTAAATTCATTTAGCTGGCAAATCAACACCCATACTATCCAGCAGAGAAATGTACTACCCCAGTGATGTATCATGGTTTCAAATCGATGTATTCGCTGCCAAGAATCACCATACAATTCAATATACCCATGAGAAAATACTACGAACAAATTCCTCAATTAGCCGTCAATTTATCAATAGAAAGGCTCAAGACCTACTCGAGACATTCAATCAACTGCACAGTTGTAAAATAGACAATTAATGCGTCTCCTACCTGATGTTTTTGGGTTATTTCTCTTACTCCTGCTTAGTCCACTAAAAACAACCAGCCCGGGAAGCGTGCGTGCAGCAGCTATATTGTTGCTGTCAAAGGACATAGAAACAGGACTGACGTGGGCCGCGTCACCTGATCCCTCCGTACCTGCTAATTGTTCGTGCGCAAAAAATATCGGAACACAGTGCCAAATGACTTGTGCTCTTTGATTTAGCGCAAGGTAACCGAGCCATGCAATTATAAAATATTTTGACAGACGGTGCATTCGATGGCGATTCAAAACCGGGTCTCTAATACACCTTTCGTTATTTTAAACAGTTTACAATCGAATTGCACAAATAACCAACCATAAAATGGGGTGTTTTGCTAGAGTCATATCTCAAGGGAATTTGACAGTTCTACAGAATATAAGCATTAGACCACGGTGTTACAACTCATACAGTTCACCAAGGCAGTAGGAACAGAGCTTTAAACGAATCGTATAAAGCAAATGCTAGAGTCATATCTCAAAGGAATTTGACAGTACTACATAATAGTGCATAAACATTACACCCAGTGTAATAACTCATACAGTTCACAAAAAGGCAGTTTGAGCATTGTTATTACACCGTTCGTATAAAGCAAAGATATATAGAAAGCAGATTCTGATGGGGTAGCTGCAAGAGGCTTTCATTGGGCATACAATGTGTGAGCAAGCTTCACTCAGACAAGCAAGGCTCCAAAAAAGCTCTACTTATCTAAAGCATAACATACCTAGTTGTTTATTGGTCTCCTCATTTTCATTAAGCCCTGTCTTTACAGAGTCCAATGAATGGATCCATCTACACTCCTTATAGTTGAGAATGGAATGGATGTTACCCCCTCTCGGATGCAGCCGCACCCTCTCAATTACTGTCCATCTCATACTGTCAGGTACATGGTTGAAACTAAGAAAATGATCCACCAAAGGAGCCCCTTGTGTTCTGCATTTGATCCTGCTCATGTGTTGTAAAATTCTACACTTTATTTTTTGTGTAGTTTGCCCTACATAGACTTTATTGCATGGGCAAAAAATTGCATAAATAACGTTGTTACTATTGCAATTAGTAAATGCTGTTCGTGTATAGCTCTTAGTACCAAAAACAAATGCGGGGCCTTCTAACGTGGACCCACAGGCTTTGCAACTGCCACATTTTTTATGGCCCAAGATCGGTGGTAGTGATAATTGTGAGCGTAAGTCTGGTTTCGGGGGACTCTGAAGGTAGGCATTAACCACCCCATCTTTTATGCTCTTGCCACGTTTAAAAGCAAACAGTGGTAATTCAGTAGTCCCGATTTCTGTAGCTACCAAATTCCAATATTTGACTATTGTTTTTTTGATTGCTTGGCTGTAACTGAGAAGAGCATTTCTCTCAATAGGTTTTCTATACAGACCAGTATAGAGTACCCCATCCATCATTTTTTGTATAATGAGAATAACCCGTACAGAGACAGCATCGATATGTGGAAAAGATATATCGACGATGTCTTTATGATCTGGACTGGTACAACTATGACCTTGAGGTCGTTCTTTGAATGGCTAAACGAAAGATCCAACGATATAAAATTCACAATGAGCGAGAACAATGAAGCCATAAGTTTTCTAGACCTTATGGTAAAAACGATGGATGGGGTACTCTATACTGGTCTGTATAGAAAACCTATTGAGAGAAATGCTCTTCTCAGTTACAACTCAAGTCACCCCCGCAGTCTCCGTGATAATCTGCCCTATGGGCAGTTTCTCAGACTGCGTCGTAACTGTACTCAGAGAACAGATTATTTTGCAGAAGCGACAGTTTTAACACAAAGATTGAGGAACAGAGGTTATCCCAGTACTCTTCTGAAACGGGCCAAAAAGAGAGCGTGGTACTGTCCACGAGAGACTTTATTAGAGACCAAAAAAGTGAAAAAGTGAATGACAGAATGGTATGTGTTACCACCTTTAACCCAGACAGCCAAGCAATAAAAAAAACAATAGTCAAATATTGGAATTTTGTAGCTACAGAAATCGGGACTACTGAATTACCACTGTTTGCTTTTAAACGTGGCAAGAGCATAAAAGATGGGGTGGTTAATGCCTACCTTCAGAGTCCCCCGAAACCAGACTTACGCTCACAATTATCACTACCACCGATCTTGGGCCATAAAAAATGTGGCAGTTGCAAAGCCTGTGGGTCCACGTTAGAAGGCCCCGCATTTGTTTTTGGTACTAAGAGCTATACACGAACAGCATTTACTAATTGCAATAGTAACAACGTTATTTATGCAATTTTTTGCCCATGCAATAAAGTCTATGTAGGGCAAACTACACAAAAAATAAAGTCTAGAATTTTACAACACATGAGCAGGATCAAATGCAGAACACAAGGGGCTCCTTTGGTGGATCATTTTCTTAGTTTCAACCATGTACCTGACAGTATGAGATGGACAGTAATTGAGAGGGTGCGGCTGCATCCGAGAGGGGGTAACATCCATTCCATTCTCAACTATAAGGAGTGTAGATGGATCCATTCATTGGACTCTGTAAAGACAGGGCTTAATGAAAATGAGGAGACCAATAAACAACTAGGTATGTTATGCTTTAGATAAGTAGAGCTTTTTTGGAGCCTTGCTTGTCTGAGTGAAGCTTGCTCACACATTGTATGCCCAATGAAAGCCTCTTGCAGCTACCCCGTCAGAATCTGCTTTCTATATATCTTTGCTTTATACGAACGGTGTAATAACAATGCTCAAACTGCCTTTTTGTGAACTGTATGAGTTATTACACTGGGTGTAATGTTTATGCACTATTATGTAGTACTGTCAAATTCCTTTGAGATATGACTCTAGCATTTGCTTTATACGATTCGTTTAAAGCTCTGTTCCTACTGCCTTGGTGAACTGTATGAGTTGTAACACCGTGGTCTAATGCTTATATTCTGTAGAACTGTCAAATTCCCTTGAGATATGACTCTAGCAAAACACCCCATTTTATGGTTGGTTATTTGTGCAATTCGATTGTAAACTGTTTAAAATAATGAAAGGTGTATTAGAGACCCGGTTTTGAATCGCCATCGAATGCACCGTCTGTCAAAATATTTTATAATTGCATGGCTCGGTTACCTTACGCTAAATCAAAGAGCACAAGTCATTTGGCACTGTGTTCTGATATTTTTTGCGCACGAACAATTAGCCGGTACGGAGGGATCAGGTGACGCGGCCCACGTCAGTCCTGTTTCTATGTCCTCTGACAGCAACAATATAGCTGCTGCACGCACGCTTCCCGGGCTGGTTGTTTTTAGTGGACTAAGCAGGAGTAAGAGAAATAACCCAAAAACATCAGGTAGGAGACGCATTAATTGTCTATTTTACAACTGTGCAGTTGATTGAATGTCTCGAGTAGGTCTTGAGCCTTTCTATTGATAAATTGACGGCTAATTGAGGAATTTGTTCGTAGTATTTTCTCATGGGTATATTGAATTGTATGGTGATTCTTGGCAGCGAATACATCGATTTGAAACCATGATACATCACTGGGGTAGTACATTTCTCTGCTGGATAGTATGGGTGTTGATTTGCTAGCTAAATGAATTTAACCACGGTTTGCCATTTGGATTTTATGACTTAATGTCGAGGTCAGTGTACTTTTAACAGACTTGACCTAAGTTGCGGAATTAAATTTGACTTGCCTTATGCATTTCCAGTTGAATTCGTGTCCTGATGGTTGTGCCTACTTCTGCAGCGGTACATGTAAAGTTTCTACCTTGAAGTCAGGTGAGCCATCAAGTGGGTTATTACTAACCTTTAATGCTGTCAACTGTTTGTCATATCAATAGAACAGTATTCTAATTATTCCCAATTGGGTTTATATTCATAGCATTTGACAACAGATCTCGCCAATCAAAGCGTTAAAAAAACAGAATAAAGGACCTACTAAGTAGACCAAGACGTATCTGCCTTCTAGTCAAGTTCTTCCATGACCCTGGTAAACAATTTTCTATGGGCGTAATGCCATAAATGATTAAATTATTTCTTGCATTTACTATATGCGTATTCATTTGCATGTATGTCACCAAGTAGTCCCTTCTGATTGATATCGAGTGGCAATTGCGATAATAGAGTGAACACCAGTCTCATCACCTACAATCTAGGTGAGTGCTTGGGGAAACTCTTGTTTTCCATTTCTCAAAATCTTTAACACAGCTTAGATATTCATTTATATATATTTATTTTTAGGCTGTTATACACCCTTTGTGTCCTGAAGAAGACCCGATATGACTATATACAATGAGTGGTTGATATAGGGTCGAAACGTTGACGGTTCTACAGTCCCCTACCAATTGGAATTCCTTGTGTATAATATGAAAAACTAGGACATGTGTCTTACAAGGTTTATTCTTTGTCTATAACGAAATTTGGGACTATTTACAACAAAAAGTTTTTTGTAAATTTTGTATTTTGTGTATATTCTGATTTTATTGGTAATCACGTACATATACTGTAAATATTTACACTTTCACTATCACACTTAGTCACTTTATTCACTTTGTCACTGCGTCGTTTTTCAAAAAATACTGTATATACAGCCTTTCATTTCTTGTTCATATTCAAATGAGTTGATATCCAATTGAAAATATAAAGAATAAATTGTTTGTTTTTCGAATTATAAGTCATTGTGAAATATTGATTGTTTGGTTGATTTACTAATGCTGTGTTTCTTGATTCTTTTTGATTTATGCTGTTTGATCTATTCTATTGAAAATAACTGTTTCCCTTTGGAACCACTGTTTATATTATGTTGATAAGGCCCAGGTTCCTTGGGTTATAGGGTTACCCCTGTTTATTTAACTTTTGTCCTGTGCAAGCGCTGGCTTGCGAGGGTTTTTTTCTTTAAAATTTAATTTTTCAAAATTATCTTGAACAAAATATGTCAGATACCCTTTCCTATACGGAAGAATATATAGCTAAATTGATAGCTGAACAAGGAGAGGCAAATGCTTTTGGAGTAGAGTTATCTGCTGTTAATACGACTCTAAATGACAAATTGATAAAATTGGAGCGCCTGGAAAAGAAATTAGTAAGAACACGATTACATGGACACTTCCTGACTAAGTATCTGCAGGCCAATATTATCCCGAAAGGTCTTCAAGTCAGAAACGAACCGGCCATTTTTATTGACATCCCTAAATTTAGAGAGGGTTTTAGTTTTATTTCAAACAACTGCTCCAGGTACTGGATGGTACTTGGAGTTGAAACTGCATTGGATTATTCCAAAAACATTAATCCAAGAAATTATTGACCTCAAAAGGGAAATAGTGGGAGACAACACTTTGTCAAACGCTAAAGAAGCGTTGGAAAAGGCTGAGAAGACACTTGCGGAATTTCATACATTAACGCTACATAAAAAGGCAGATAAACTACAGAAGGATATACAGAATTATGACAAAAATATAACATATCCTTATATCTCCGACGATTACTATCAACAGGATAGTCAAGGTTTCTATACCAATCGTAGCAGACAGGGACCACGAAGGTTCACTACTCTGTCCAATTCCTCTTTTGGGAGTAATTCTGAAGGAGAAACTGAACAAGCTTCGACGAGTACAGCACAGAGATCCCTAGGTCCTCAACAACAGTCTTTTTTAGGGGACGGACCATGGAGTTCCAACAGAGGAAGGGGTTACCCCAGACAGAGAGGATGGAATCGCGGCAGGGGAGGGAACCAACAGGCTTATACCCACAGGGTAAATCAGAATCCCCCACCCCAAAGGGGCAACCAACAAGTGAGATTCTTCGATCAGGGGAATCATGGGGAAATTTCAACGAGACGGCAGACATACCGGTGGTAATCTCTACCCCACCAAATGTAACGCCTGTTGTCTTACCCTCTGAAAATATCAATATAATGCTACTATCCACAAATGACTCTCCCAGAGTTGATGACACCAGAGACAACGTTGACAAGGAATCTGTGGTTCTGAATGATAGTGACCCCATTATCAATCTTTCCAACTATATTTTGTCACAAGAAGAAAATAACATTCTTTCCAAGGGGCTATCTTTTGTGCCCACCCAAAGAACGGATCCTTTTATGGTAAAACTTGAACTTATGCAGTTCTTCAGAAAGGTCAGATTAAAATACTTTTTTGCTCAAAGAGAACCTTGTCTTCGGTCGATTGCAGCAACACCTTTTAAACCTGACTCTGTTTTTACACCTTCTATACAGACTATGAGCCAAAAAATTGTAGCCTTTGAGCAAATTGTAGCACAAGAGGTGTTGTCCATATTGGACAAACCCAGATTTGTTCCCTACAACATCTCATTAGGAGAAAAACTGGCCCTTCAGTCCCTTAAGAACAACGAGCAGATAATTATTAAAGCTGCTGACAAAGGGGGTTCAATCGTAATACAAAATCGTATTGATTATACCAATGAGATTCTAAGACAACTTGATAACCGTGACAGTTATCAACCGATCACAAAGGACCCCACATCTGAAATAAAGATTCTGATAGACTCCCTATTGACACATGGCCTAGAATCCGGTTTTTTGAGTCCTCCAGAGTCCAAATTCCTCTTGAAAACTAACCCTAGAATCCCCACAATTTATACCTTGCCAAAGGTCCATAAGAACCTTGACAAGCCACCTGGACGCCCAATAATATCGGGCTGGGGTTCTTTATTAGAACCTCTTAATCAATATATTGATTATTTTTTACAGCCATTTGTGACTGCTACTAAATCTTATGTTCGGGATTCAACACAAATGATCCAGTTTATAGAGGACTATCCTTTTGACAAGGAGAGACAACTGTTAGTAACTTTAGACGTGTCCTCCCTGTACACGAGCATTCCCCAGCAAGAGGCACTCGCTGTGGTACAAGAGGTACTCAATACTAGACCTGCTCCTCATAGAGTCCCCACTGAATTCCTAATAGCAATGTTGGACATCGCTATGACAAAGAATTATTTTGTGTTCCATAATCAACACTTTTTCCAGTGTAAGGGCGTTGCTATGGGTGCGAGCTATGCGCCGTCCCTGGCAAATCTCTACATGGACAATTTTGAGTGGAATTTTTTGTATAATGAGAATAACCCGTACAGAGACAGCATCGATATGTGGAAAAGATATATCGACGATGTCTTTATGATCTGGACTGGTACAACTACGACCTTGAGGTCGTTCTTTGAATGGCTAAACGAAAGATCCAACGATATAAAATTCACAATGAGCGAGAACAATGAAGCCATAAGTTTTCTAGACCTTATGGTAAAAACGATGGATGGGGTACTCTATACTGGTCTGTATAGAAAACCTATTGAGAGAAATGCTCTTCTCAGTTACAACTCAAGTCACCCCCGCAGTCTCCGTGATAATCTGCCCTATGGGCAGTTTCTCAGACTGCGTCGTAACTGTACTCAGAGAACAGATTATTTTGCAGAAGCGACAGTTTTAACACAAAGATTGAGGAACAGAGGTTATCCTAGTACTCTTCTGAAACGGGCCAAAAAGAGAGCGTGGTACTGTCCACGAGAGACTTTATTAGAGACCAAAAAAAGTGAAAAAGTGAATGACAGAATGGTATGTGTTACCACCTTTAACCCAGACAGCCAAGCAATCAAAAAAACAATAGTCAAATATTGGAATTTGGTAGCTACAGAAATCGGGACTACTGAATTACCACTGTTTGCTTTTAAACGTGGCAAGAGCATAAAAGATGGGGTGGTTAATGCCTACCTTCAGAGTCCCCCGAAACCAGACTTACGCTCACAATTATCACTACCACCGATCTTGGGCCATAAAAAATGTGGCAGTTGCAAAGCCTGTGGGTCCACGTTAGAAGGCCCCGCATTTGTTTTTGGTACTAAGAGCTATACACGAACAGCATTTACTAATTGCAATAGTAACAACGTTATTTATGCAATTTTTTGCCCATGCAATAAAGTCTATGTAGGGCAAACTACACAAAAAATAAAGTGTAGAATTTTACAACACATGAGCAGGATCAAATGCAGAACACAAGGGGCTCCTTTGGTGGATCATTTTCTTAGTTTCAACCATGTACCTGACAGTATGAGATGGACAGTAATTGAGAGGGTGCGGCTGCATCCGAGAGGGGGTAACATCCATTCCATTCTCAACTATAAGGAGTGTAGATGGATCCATTCATTGGACTCTGTAAAGACAGGGCTTAATGAAAATGAGGAGACCAATAAACAACTAGGTATGTTATGCTTTAGATAAGTAGAGCTTTTTTGGAGCCTTGCTTGTCTGAGTGAAGCTTGCTCACACATTGTATGCCCAATGAAAGCCTCTTGCAGCTACCCCGTCAGAATCTGCTTTCTATATATCTTTGCTTTATACGAACGGTGTAATAACAATGCTCAAACTGCCTTTTTGTGAACTGTATGAGTTATTACACTGGGTGTAATGTTTATGCACTATTATGTAGTACTGTCAAATTCCTTTGAGATATGACTCTAGCATTTGCTTTATACGATTCGTTTAAAGCTCTGTTCCTACTGCCTTGGTGAACTGTATGAGTTGTAACACCGTGGTCTAATGCTTATATTCTGTAGAACTGTCAAATTCCCTTGAGATATGACTCTAGCAAAACACCCCATTTTATGGTTGGTTATTTGTGCAATTCGATTGTAAACTGTTTAAAATAACGAAAGGTGTATTAGAGACCCGGTTTTGAATCGCCATCGAATGCACCGTCTGTCAAAATATTTTATAATTGCATGGCTCGGTTACCTTACGCTAAATCAAAGAGCACAAGTCATTTGGCACTGTGTTCCGATATTTTTTGCGCACGAACAATTAGCAGGTACGGAGGGATCAGGTGACGCGGCCCACGTCAGTCCTGTTTCTATGTCCTTTGACAGCAACAATATAGCTGCTGCACGCACGCTTCCCGGGCTGGTTGTTTTTAGTGGACTAAGCAGGAGTAAGAGAAATAACCCAAAAACATCAGGTAGGAGACGCATTAATTGTCTATTTTACAACTGTGCAGTTGATTGAATGTCTCGAGTAGGTCTTGAGCCTTTCTATTGATAAATTGACGGCTAATTGAGGAATTTGTTCGTAGTATTTTCTCATGGGTATATTGAATTGTATGGTGATTCTTGGCAGCGAATACATCGATTTGAAACCATGATACATCACTGGGGTAGTACATTTCTCTGCTGGATAGTATGGGTGTTGATTTGCTAGCTAAATGAATTTAACCACGGTTTGCCATTTGGATTTTATGACTTAATGTCGAGGTCAGTGTACTTTTAACAGACTTGACCTAAGTTGCGGAATTAAATTTGACTTGCCTTATGCATTTCCAGTTGAATTCGTGTCCTGATGGTTGTGCCTACTTCTGCAGCGGTACATGTAAAGTTTCTACCTTGAAGTCAGGTGAGCCATCAAGTGGGTTATTACTAACCTTTAATGCTGTCAACTGTTTGTCATATCAATAGAACAGTATTCTAATTATTCCCAATTGGGTTTATATTCATAGCATTTGACAACAGATCTCGCCAATCAAAGCGTTAAAAAAACAGAATAAAGGACCTACTAAGTAGACCAAGACGTATCTGCCTTCTAGTCAAGTTCTTCCATGACCCTGGTAATCAATTTTCTATGGGCGTAATGCCATAAATGATTAAATTATTTCTTGCATTTACTATATGCGTATTCATGTGCATGTATGTCACCAGGTAGTCCCTTCTGATTGATATCGAGTGGCAATTGCGATAATAGAGTGAACACCAGTCTCATCACCTACAATCTAGGTGAGTGCTTGGGGAAACTCTTGTTTTCCATTTCTCAAAATCTTTAACACAGCTTAGATATTCATTTATATATATTTATTTTTAGGCTGTTATACACCCTTTGTGTCCTGAAGAAGACCCGATATGACTATATACAACGAGTGGTTGATATAGGGTCGAAACGTTGACGGTTCTACAGTCCCCTACCAATTGGAATTCCTTGTGTATAATATGAAAAACTAGGATATGTGTCTTACAAGGTTTATTCTTTGTCTATAACGAAATTTGGGACTATTTACAACAAAAAGTTTTTTGTAAATTTTGTATTTTGTGTATATTCTGATTTTATTGGTAATCACGTACATATACTGTAAATATTTACACTTTCACTATCACACTTAGTCACTTTATTCACTTTGTCACTGCGTCGTTTTTCAAAAAATACTGTATATACAGCCTTTCATTTCTTGTTCATATTCAAATGAGTTGATATCCAATTGAAAATATAAAGAATAAATTGTTTGTTTTTCGAATTATAAGTCATTGTGAAATATTGATTGTTTGGTTGATTTACTAATGCTGTGTTTCTTGATTCTTTTTGATTTATGCTGTTTGATCTATTCTATTGAAAATAACTGTTTCCCTTTGGAACCACTGTTTATATTATGTTGATAAGGCCCAGGTTCCTTGGGTTATAGGGTTACCCCTGTTTATTTAACCATTATTTCTAGTGGTCTGTCCAAACAATCTAATGTGTCAAAGTTAGCTCATGAGGATCTCCAGATTAATGATAACCTGGGAACCATTAACAGTGGATCAATAGTAGCAAATGTCACTGGGGGTAATTTGGAATTGATCAATGATGTAGATAGAAGCTTGGGTGTGACTGTGAACGAACTATGCTGTGATGGAGACACCTCCAATACTGCCCAAGAAGAGCTCAATAACTGCTCCCACAGGGGTATCTCTATTGCTAGCTGGAATATAGCCGGTTGGGCCTCTAAGGAAAAGAATTTGGGATGGGAGGTTTTGATTAGATCACATGATATTCTTTGTCTCCAAGAATCTTGGTGTACTGCTAAACCTTGCTTTGATGGTTATATATGTTATAGCTTAGAAGCTACTGAGTCCAGACATGGAAGAGCAAAGGGGGTACTGCTTTTTCTTATATCAGTAGACCTTCAGCTGACGGTTGTTAAACATTTATCAGTTGGAACCCATTCCCAAATTCTCTAGGTGCGACTATCAGAAGGTATAGACGCGCTATTAATACATTTTTATAACAATATTTTTAACAATTCCCGGCACAAAGTAATAGTTGAGCTTGATAGTGCCCTCATGAAGCTTGTAGCAGAAGCTAAATGCATTCTTACTCTTATTTGGTTATGTGATTTTAACTCCATAATATGTGGCCTGTCCTCCTCTAGGGCCTGTGTGGTACAAAATAACAGTGGCGAGTATACGCCTCATTTCCCACATAACACCTATGGGGAGGCTATTAATAGTGTAATGGCAACTTATGATTTAGAGCTGGTGAGGCCTGATGTAGAGGCCAGTGGTCCTTTTATCCCTACATTTACTGGGAGGAACGCCAGTTCTAGCATCGACCATTTTGTGGTTTCATCCAGTCTAGTGCCCCATTGTTCGATTAAGATAAGGGACGCCTCCAACCTGAGTGATCACAATTGTATTACCATGCGAATTGAGTCATGGAAATGCAGAGACCAGACGGCGCCAAGAATTCTAGCTAACATTGAGCCGCATAGAGCAAATGGAACTAGGCTTAGGTGGAAAGGGGAAAAATCTGCAGTAGTAGTGCCTATAATCATATCTAAAAACTTGGAAGATATTAATACCATTTTAACATCAGGGTGTTCACCTACCTCCGTTGTGACTATTTTTATTAATATCAATATGATTATTAATAATATATTTACGGGAAATAAGCCGGGTATGAGAGGCAAGGGTAAGGGTTGGTTTGACCATGCTTGCACAGCCCTTTTTTCCCAACTTAAAAAGGCGTTAGCCCATATCCCAAGGGATAAGAATCAAGTCACACTTTTACGATATGATTACAAAATGGCACTTACTAGAAGGAAAAAAGAACTACAGCAGGAAGCCTGGGATAATTTAACACAGGCGGCAGAAACCTTGGACAGCCGCTAATTCTGGTCTACTATCAATTCCCCCTTCCTACACAATGACATAATCCCCCAACTCGCTTCTAATGTGGGGAGTGAGGCTTGGGTGTCCCATTTCTCATCTATTTTTCAAGATAGTGTCTCGACTGGTAACGAGCAAAGGCATTGGCCCATGCTTCCACTAGACATCTCCCTAGGTGAGGTGGAATGTAGTATTAAAGCTAGCAAGGGGGGAAAGGCTCAGGGGCCCGATGGAGTTCCTAATGATGTTTATAAGGCCGAACCGCTGATTTGGGGACCGATACTTACCTTGGTCCTCAATGCAGCCGTAACCACTTTGATTCCACCCACATGGGGAGATTCAATTATTGTCCCTATCTACAAAAAGGGGGATAAGGCATTAGCTTGTAATTATCGGCCGCTCAGTCTGTTGGACTCATCGGTGAAGATTATGAGCAGGGTGCTGTTGTCTGGATTGGAAGCGTGGGCCGTGGGACTTTGGATCAGTGCTTGAACTTAGAACTATTAATCGGCAAGTATACCAAGGCTATGTGTGGCAATCTGTATCTTTGCTTTGCCGATTTAAGTAGCGCTTTTGACCTAGTTAATCATTCGCTTCTCTGGTCAGTCTTGTTAGAATTAGGCGCCCCCAAGGAAATCATTTTTTTCCTTGCTAGATTATACAACAAGATGCAAGCAAGCGTTCGATATGGGGTCAATGGGGAGTGTACCCCGAATTTTAGTGTGAAACGAGGAATTAGACAGGGCTGTGTCCTCGCCCCTTTGTTGTTTATTTTATTTATTAACAGGGTGGAAACCATCCTGAAAACAGTTAAGGCTGATGCTCCTCAGGTTGCCGGGATTAGTGTGCCAGTTCTGCTTTATGCGGATGATGCTGTGCTCCTATCTTGGACACCTATTGGTTTGCAGCGCCTGATGGATCGGTTTTCCGAATTTATAGGGGAGAGGAAGCTTCTGATAAATAAAAGTAAAACTCATATTATGATTTGCGGGGCTAAGACTAGCAAGAATCACGCCTTTTTTATAGAAGGAGTGAAAGTGCAGCAAGTAAGAAATTTCTGCTATTTGGGTGTCACTTTCTCGGGCGACGGTAGCTGGGCCCAGGACTTAATAAGTGTAAGAACTAAAATGGCCAAAAGTTCCTATGGCATATTTAAATTTGCCGCAAAGATAGGGGATAGACGAATAAGAGATATGATGGAGATATACAAGGCCAAAAGTGTCTCCATTGCCCTATATGGGGCATGGTTGTGGGGTTACTCTAATGTTGGTTGTCTTCAGAGGGAGGAAAACACCTTCCTCAAGAAACTAATGTGTCTTCCTGGTTCTGCCTCAACAGAGTTAATTCACAAAGAGGTTGGGGCTGCCTATTTGAGTGACCTTGTTTCACTTAGGCCTTTGTCACTTTACAAAGCAATTTGGCATAAGGAAGAGACTGAGTTCAACCAACTTGTTATCAAGGACTGTCTTAAATTAGATAACTGTATGAAAATCCCATGGCTCAAGTATGTTGTTGAGAGCTATCAGGCTATTTTCCGGTTGAACTTGTTATTGGATTTTTATTCCCCACGAGTTCTAGTCAAACACGACATGAAAAAATCCTTTTTGTTGTCTAGAACCCAAAAACGTTTAGTTGAGTCTGGTACCCTCACTACTGTTCAACAATATAATAAATATACTGAAAATGAGGGTTTCCAGCAGTATTTGATCATGGTAACCCGCCCAGCTCATAGATTTGTCCTAACCAGATTAAGGTTAGGAATGGCACATGTCTTGGTGGCCTTCCCCCAACAAAAAAGATATCCTGTTGGCCCTTGCCCGTGCGATGGACACTCCAAACAAAGCAGTATGCACTTTATGCTTATTTGCACTCTTTTCTTGAATGTAAGGATTACATTTTTAAAACCTATGTTTTTAAAATACGGTATTTTTAATACGGAAGATGCAATGAGGTTGCTTTTTAATATGAATTCCCCTGATATATGTTTTTATACTGCAAGTTTTATTTGTAAATCTATTTATTATAGGGAAAGTATGATCTTTTAAATGTGTTTCTTTATTAGTTTGTATCTTTGTATCTCTGTGTTTTGCTGTGCGCTTTTATGGTCATCATATGTTATGAACCGAATAAAGCTTCATGAACTGAACTGAACTGGATAGTTAATTCTCTCATACTTTTTGGGCGTAACCATTGCCTGACAGATTAGTAGGGGTGGCTTCAGACTGATGTTGATGTTAATGTTATTGCTCGCAGCCCTACTTAATGAAGCAGTGTATATATTAAATAAACACCCTGCTGATTGCTTTGTCTGTCGGTTTGTGCAGACGAAGGGTTGGGGAAGTGTGATGAGATGTGTACCTGGGCATCTTCGCCTTGTGCAGTAAAACTCCAGGGCTGGCTATGCGCACACCTATGCAGAAATGTGGTCTAGTCCTGGACTCTTAACCAGTTTAGAAGTTTGTATGATTTCCAGAGTGTGACAGGGTAAAATGTCCTGTAAGTATCTTCCTCCTTGTGGGGTATCGCATGCATTAATGCAAAGTGCTGCACTGACACCCTATTATGGTAATTTATGTGAAGAGTAATTCTTTTTGTAAACGTATACACGCGGTTTTCAGCCTCAAAAGCATGAGAGCCTCTTCTGTAATGACATGGCACTTTAATTGGACCAAAGGAAGAGTGGCCATAAAAGCAAGGGTGCGGGCAAGGCCCCTTGTTATAAAAAAACATCAGTGAGAGTGAAAAAGTGAGTGTTTACTTATATTTGTTTAACACACAATGCAGGAGTGTGTGTAAAATTACACTATCGAAATGAGAAGTGTACTGCATACCAATGAAAGACAGAAGGTAAAATACAGGAAAGGGTTAAGTGCTGTAATTGGAAAAGGCCTGGTCCTATGTTATTAATGATTAATGTTTATGACTGGCTCCGAAGTTTCCAGCTACAACTGATTAGGTTAGTTCAGATAGCACAGTTACTTTAAATTCTTCTCTAAGCAGACTACAAAGCAGTCCAAAAGACTAATTCAGTGGAGCCCAGGGCAGCTATAAATTACTTCTCCATGGCAACGCAGCTTTCTGAAGCACTTGCCCCAGGGGTCAGGCTCAGCAGATGGGGGTGGGGGAGGGGCGTACTGATCCTTCTAGATGATTAATTTTCCTGAAGCACTGGTTTTTGGTGAACTAAGAGGGGAAGAAAATAGAATGGATAGGCCAAACCCATGAGATCCAGAACAAGATACATGTGAAATGCTATTCACAGTGCAGGAGAATCATGCAATTCAGAGCAAATAGCAAGGCAGAAATGACATAGAGACCAAACCATGTGTTGACCAATAAGACGAGGAGCACATATTGAACAGTTCCACTGCCTATCAATGAGGACCTCAGCCTAAGATCAGCCTTTCTCATCCTCCCATTTTATCAGTGAGGCGGGTGTCGCTGTCACATACAGCATCCATTGACAGCTTTTAGCTGTCCCCGATTACAAAATTGTTGTGATTGATTGATTGCGGACAATATAAATCCTTAGTGACCTTGGCGACAGTCCATTGCTTACCGTTGGTTGGCTTTTAGCCAGTCTCATTTCCTTGTTTATTAGTAGCTGGTTTTCCTTCCTTTCCTTGTGCTGTCTCCTCCACTGATGCAGTCACTGCTGGTATTCAGAGAAGTACTTTTTTAGGTCGAGGACCGTCCGGTCTGCCGAAGGCAGAACCGGAAGTCGGAGATTTAATGTTTCTAAAAGTGGCTCTTTAGCCCGCCTCTCTTTTTGCCTCTCCTCCATTGGCTGGCTTCCTAAACGGAGGCCATTCATTGGAGGAGAGAGCCGTCCCTCCAAATAGGCTCCATCTTTTTCAGATTCGGGGGCGTGTTCCGTGCTGTTCTTTCCACTTTTTAGCCACGCCCCCGAATCTGAAACCGCCGCTGCGTTTCTCCAAGGCATTTCTGCTTCGCCTCGGAGAAAGGCGGCGGTGTTCATGGCGTCCTCTCCCCCTGCTCTTGGCTCCCGTGTTGGCTGCTGCTCTGGTCTCGTCCCCCCTGACCGAGCCGCATAGGATCCTAAGGTGTCCGTTTTTCTCTCTCTCCGTTGTTATATTTCTCCCATCGCTCATATTTAATACTTTATCTCTTTTTCCTCACTCACCCCAGTGATAGCGCTCCGTTGCCAGGCCCGTGAAGGCCGAGTCCCGCGCCCTCCCCACCCCCTCTTTTACGAGTCTCGGGGAAGTGCAGAGAGGGTTTAAGAGACTGGCCGGCTCGGGGTGGTAATTAGAGGGCGAGCCATGCGGGGGGAGGAGAGAGGGAGGGGTGGCGGCGAGGAGAGCGCATAGGATCCTAAGGTGTCCGTTTTTCTCTCTCTCCGTTGTAATATTTCTCCCATCGCTCATATTTAATACTTTATCTCTTTTTCCTCACTAATATTTTTGTTCCATTTCTCCGTTATTTCCCCTGGTAAGTCTCCCACTCCTCTCTGATATTTCCTACTCTCACCGCTGTAATATGGCTTGTTCTGTCTCTCCTCTCGCATTTCTGTCAGCCCTTCCCCCCCCCAATATCTAACACTCTTGTTCTCTCTCGTTTCTTACATTTTTGTTTGCATTTCTGCATCTCATCTCTAATATCTCTAGTCCAGTGTGCCTATCTCTCTCGTGTATGTGTAACTCCCTGCCTCCACTCTAATGCTTCTCTCGTCCATCACTGTCTCTTTTTCTCTTGGGAGGCCTGTGGGTCCAGCTCTTTCTCTCGCGCACTTCCCTCTGTACCTGTCCCGTCACCTCTCCTGTCTCTGTCACGAGCCTGGCTCTCTCTCACCCCAGTGATAGCGCTCCGTTGCCAGGCCCGTGAAGGCCGAGTCCCGCGCCCTCCCCACCCCCTCTTATACTAGTCTCGGGGAAGTGCAGAGAGGGTTTAAGAGACTGGCCGGCTCGGGGTGGTAATTAGAGGGCGGGCCATGCGGGGGGAGGAGGGAGGGAGGGGTGGCGGCGAGGAGAGCGCATAGGATCCTAAGGTGTCCGTTTTTCTTTCTCTCCGTTGTAATATTTCTCCCATCGCTCATATTTAATACTTTATCTCTTTTTCCTCACTAATATTTTTGTTCCATTTCTCCGTTATTTCCCCTGGTAAGTCTCCCACTCCTCTCTGATATTTCCTACTCTCTCCTCTGTAATATGGCTTGTTCTGTCTCTCCTCTCGCATTTCTGTCAGCCCTTCCCCCCCCCCAATATCTAACACTCTTGTTCTCTCTCGTTTCTTACATTTTTGTTCGCATTTCTGCATCTCATCTCTAATATCTCTAGTCCAGTGCGCCTATCTCTCTCGTGTATGTGTAACTCCCTGCCTCCACTCTAATGCTTCTCTCGTCCATCACTGTATCTTTTTCTCTTGGGCGGCCTGTGGGTCCAGCTCTTTCTCTCGCACACTTCCCTCTGTACCTGTCCCGTCACCTCTCCTGTCTCTGTCACGAGCCTGGCTCTCTCTCACCCCAGTGATAGCGCTCCATTGCCAGGCCCGTGAAGGCCGAGTCCCGCGCCCTCCCCACCCCCTCTTTTACGAGTCTCGGGGAAGTGCAGAGAGGGTTTAAGAGACTGGCCGGCTCGGGGTGGTAATTAGAGGGCGGGCCCTGTGGGGGAGGAGGGAGGGAGGGGTGGCGGCGAGGAGAGCGCATAGGATCCCAAGGTGTCCGTTTTTCTCTCTCTCCGTTGTAATATTTCTCCCATCGCTCATATTTAATACTTTATCTCTTTTTCCTCACTAATATTTTTGTTCCATTTCTCCGTTATTTCCCCTGGTAAGTCTCCCACTCCTCTCTGATATTTCCTACTCTCTCCTCTGTAATATGGCTTGTTCTGTCTCTCCTCTCGCATTTCTGTCAGCCCTTCCCCCCCCCCCCCAATATCTAACACTCTTGTTCTCTCTCGTTTCTTACATTTTTGTTCGCATTTCTGCATCTCATCTCTAATATCTCTAGTCCAGTGCGCCTATCTCTCTCGTGTATGTGTAACTCCCTGCCTCCACTCTAATGCTTCTCTCGTCCATCACTGTATCTTTTTCTCTTGGGCGGCCTGTGGGTCCAGCTCTTTCTCTCGCACACTTCCCTCTGTACCTGTCCCGTCACCTCTCCTGTCTCTGTCACGAGCCTGGCTCTCTCTCACCCCAGTGATAGCGCTCCATTGCCAGGCCCGTGAAGGCCGAGTCCCGCGCCCTCCCCACCCCCTCTTTTACGAGTCTCGGGGAAGTGCAGAGAGGGTTTAAGAGACTGGCCGGCTCGGGGTGGTAATTAGAGGGCGGGCCCTGTGGGGGAGGAGGGAGGGAGGGGTGGCGGCGAGGAGAGCGCATAGGATCCTAAGGTGTCCGTTTTTCTCTCTCTCCGTTGTAATATTTCTCCCATCGCTCATATTTAATACTTTATCTCTTTTTCCTCACTAATATTTTTGTTCCATTTCTCCGTTATTTCACCTGGTAAGTCTCCCACTCCTCTCTGATATTTCCTACTCTCTCCTCTGTAATATGGATTGTTCTGTCTCTCCTCTCGCATTTCTGTCAGCCCTTCCCCCCCCCAATATCTAACACTCTTGTTTTCTCTCGTTTCTTACATTTTTGTTCGCATTTCTGCATCTCATCTCTAATATCTCTAGTCCAGTGCGCCTATCTCTCTCGTGTATGTGTAACTCCCTGCCTCCACTCTAATGCTTCTCTCGTCCATCACTGTATCTTTTTCTCTTGGGCGGCCTGTGGGTCCAGCTCTTTCTCTCGCACACTTCCCTCTGTACCTGTCCCGTCACCTCTCCTGTCTCTGTCACGAGCCTGGCTCTCTCTCACCCCAGTGATAGCGCTCCATTGCCAGGCCCGTGAAGGCCGAGTCCCGCGCCCTCCCCACCCCCTCTTTTACGAGTCTCGGGGAAGTGCAGAGAGGGTTTAAGAGACTGGCCGGCTCGGGGTGGTAATTAGAGGGCGGGCCCTGTGGGGGAGGAGGGAGGGAGGGGTGGCGGCGAGGAGAGCGCATAGGATCCTAAGGTGTCCGTTTTTCTCTCTCTCCGTTGTAATATTTCTCCCATCGCTCATATTTAATACTTTATCTCTTTTTCCTCACTAATATTTTTGTTCCATTTCTCCGTTATTTCCCCTGGTAAGTCTCCCACTCCTCTCTGATATTTCCTACTCTCTCCTCTGTAATATGGATTGTTCTGTCTCTCCTCTCGCATTTCTGTCAGCCCTTCCCCCCCCCCCAATATCTAACACTCTTGTTCTCTCTCGTTTCTTACATTTTTGTTCGCATTTCTGCATCTCATCTCTAATATCTCTAGTCCAGTGCGCCTATCTCTCTCGTGTATGTGTAACTCCCTGCCTCCACTCTAATGCTTCTCTCGTCCATCACTGTCTCTTTTTCTCTTGGGAGGCCTGTGGGTCCAGCTCTTTCTCTCGCGTACTTCCCTCTGTACCTGTCCCGTCACCTCTCCTGTCTCTGTCACGAGCCTGGCTCTCTCTCACCCCAGTGATAGCGCTCCGTTACCAGGCCCGTGAAGGCCGAGTCCCGCGCCCTCCCCACCCCCTCTTTTACGAGTCTCGGGGAAGTGCAGAGAGGGTTTAAGAGACTGGCCGGCTCGGGGTGGTAATTAGAGGGCGGGCCCTGCGGGGGAGGAGGCTGGTTCTGTATGTGTGTGGGGTTGGCTCTCTCACTACGTCACTCTCTCTCCCTAACTCTCTCTCTCACTACCTCACTATCTCTCACTATACTACACTCTCTCTCACTAACTCTTTACCTCACTCTCTAACTCACTACTCAACTCTCTCTTTCTCACAGCAACACAATATCACTACCACAGTAACTATCTCTCACTCTAACACACTACTTAAAAACTTCACTCTCTCTCTATCTCACTACCTCACTCTCTATCACTACATCACTATCTATTTCTATCTCACTCTCACTACCTCACTATATCACAACACACTCTCTCAAAACTTCACTACATCACTTTCTCACTACCTCACAACTTCACTCTCTCTTTCTAACTCACTAATTCACTCTCTCTATCTCACTACCTCACTCTCTCTCTCTCAAATACACTAAGTCACTTACACTCACTCTTTCACTACCTCACTCTATCTCACTACTTCACTACATCACTCTCTGTTTCTATCTTAATACCTCACAACATCCCTCACTACCTCACTCTCTCTTTCACTACCTCAATCTTTCTCTATCTCACAACATCACTCACTGTTTCTATCTCACTACGTCAGAAAATACCTCTCACTCACTAACTCACTCTTTCACTACCTCACTCTCTCTCACTACATAACTCTCTATACATCACTACTCCCCTCTATATCACTATCTCACCATCTCACTACTTCTCTCTCTAAAAAGATCACTACCTCACTCTCACTACCTCACTCTCTATATCACAACTTCACTCTCTCTCTAACTCACTACATCGCTCACTCTCTATCTCTCTACCTCACTCTTTCTATCTCACTAACTCACTTTCACTGTCTCTTTCACCACCTCTCTCTATCTCACTACATCACAACACCACTCTGCTTACATCTCACTATCTCACAACATCCCTCTCCCTCACTACATCACTGTTTCACTACCTCACTCTCTCTCACTACATAACTCTCTCTATCTCACTACTCCACTCTATCTCACTATCTCACAACTTCTCTCTCTCAAAACATCACTACCTCACTCTCTAGCTCACAACTTCACTCTCTCTCACACACTACCTCAATCACTCTCTATCTCACTACCTCACTCTTTCTATCTCACTAACTCACTTTCACTCTCTCTTTCACTACCTCTCTCTCTCACTACATCACAACATCACTCTATGCTTATATATCACTACCTCACAACATCCCTCTCCCTCACTACCTCACTCTTTCACTACCTCACTCTCTCTATCTCACTACCTCACTCTCTATCTACCTCACTCTCTATCTCACTACCTCACTCTCTATCTACCTCACTCTCTCTCACTACCTCACTCTCTATCTCACTACCTCACTCCCTCTATCTCACTACCTCACTCGCTCTATCTCACTACCTCACTCTCTCTCTGCTAATGCAATAGGTATCCCATATGCAAAAAAAAAAAAGCTAATGCCAATAGAAATGACAATGCCATTTATTTAGGGATACAATAATGAGAAAAAAATAATGAGCAATACCAATAGCTCTACCTATAATATTGCCAAGACCATTGCATTGTAAAGCTTGTTTCTTCCAGCTATGCATAGGAGTGAATGTGTTTTCTTGCATCCTTCCTTGTGTGCTGCTTCCGCCCTCAAAGATCCTCTCCCAGCGTGCTCCGTGTTGCTTATTCTTTCTCCCCAGATCGCCTGTTTCTTCCAGCACACGGATTCACTTTTTGGGGTTTTGCTTTATAATATATTTATATGTCTCCCCCTAGCCAAAACTTCTTTGTTGCAACCTCTCCCACACCAATGCCTCCCCTGTGTTAACTTCAGACATGGTCTTCTAAAAACACATACTTAAAAAACAAATTGAAGGACCCAGCAGCTACTATTTACTGCCTGGCCACTGCTTTTTAAACGCGTTGAGTGCACATTTAAATGATTTGTTTACTTACCGCGCTTAGATTGAAGCCCACCATCTTGGAACAATAAATTACAATAAACAAAAAGATGGCCGCGTCATGCCGTATGGGCAAGCATGCATTGTGACCAATGCACACATATGCGTCATCATGTTTTCTCTTTTTGACGATGCAGTTCAGCTGAGAATGTTAGATAGTAGACTTTGTTATAAACATAAACCGATTGACCAAAAGTCTTGTGATAGACTTTAGTTATAGTTTAAATACATATTTTAATTATTGCTGATTACTTTACTTCTTTTTGATGCACATTTACTATAAAGAATGAATTTAAATATTGCTTCATTGTTATTTCTTTCTGCCTCAAAACACAAAATAGCCTGCCACTAGGCATTTAAATAAGTAGATAAAAACCCAACAAGCAGCCCCGCATTAAGGGTCAATAGTGCCATTGAGATCCTTTGGTGAAGGCTCATACGCCATAAGGCTGACGACTCTGTAAACGAACCCAGAGTGCCGCAATATCATTATTGCACCACACTACATTGGTTACATATTCTTAATAAAACATGGAAAACATTTTTAGGCTTTATATTGGAAATAGTTGCAGATATTGCATAATCTGCATGATTATGTAAAATTATAGATGGGTAACAGCGAATTACGGGAATATTTTACACCGCTTCACTCTCGTCTACTTAACTTCACTCAGAACCCCAAGAGTAAAAAAACATCCCCCTAATTCACTTTTTACCCATCTATAATTTTATGTTAATTACGCCCTCCCCCCCCCCTAATCATCTACCCCCTACTTTTAAGTCTTAGGCCGTGCAGAGTATTGAGGGAGCCATACATAACATGGCCTCTGTTATGTACACTCCCCCAAAGGTTAACACACAAAAAACCTACCTGCCATCCTTGACCAACCCCCACCACCTTCCCTGCCTTCCTTCCCCTCCTGCAGTTGTACTTTCTGCTTTCAGTCAAAGCAGACGAGCACCGCTGCACTGATGTGCTCTCAGGGAGACCTATCAGCCTGGCCTGCAAGGCATTTATGACATCACAACAGTGGGTAACCAATTATGTTATCAACTGTTGCAATGTCACAGCAGCGGGTTATGAGACTCAGAAACTGAAATAAATGATGGAGGCTCTCTCAGAGAGCCACACACACCAATAGGATTTAAAACTAAGTGCTTGGCAAAAACAAATGCCGAACCAGAGAATAAACCTACCTAATGACTTGACCTGACAAGGACAACAAACAGATTTGTCCCTGACAGTTTGAGCCTCGACATGTAGGTTAAACATATCCTCAAAGTGGTGGTTGAGCCCTCTGTGTTAAACGTGCTAAATCTCTAGTGCACAGAAAAAGTGCAGCAGTAAAGTCTTACCACCAGTTAGAACAAGAAAAGGGAGAACATCGGAATGTAAAGAATGTAAAGAATGCAACTCCAGTTTTAAACTACTGTTTTAACTAAAACCCCAGCCGGTTGCATGAAAAAGGTTGTCTGTTCAGAGCAGTGAGGAGTTTCTAAGATATTGTCAGCGAAGACGCATAGATCGGTCAAGATAACAGGTTTCTTTATATTCTCTTGTAAAACAGTCTTTGAAAGTGGGCCAAAGGGCTAATTAAACAGATCCCCTGGAAGCCTTGAATTCCTTCCGGTCATTAATGGTGCACTGTAAAGCATTTCACTGCAGAGTGTAGCCTTACAGGGGTGGAGGGGGAGGGGGCGACAAATGACATTCATGACGTTGTTGACAGCTCCTGTAGAACCGGTTTTGATAAAGGGCAATTGACCGATGTGTCAGGGCAAACAACAGATGCTCCACAAGATATATGAGCCTCATGTCAATATGACACAAAGAAGCTTGATGTCACTCACACAAACAAATCTAAATATAGCAAATAGCAAGGGAGGAATTAGATGAGGAGCCAACCAAATCACTCGACCAATAGCCGGAGCAATAAACTAAAACACCACTTGGGGACAAAAGGAA
This sequence comes from Triturus cristatus, assembly GCF_964204655.1. Classification (NCBI taxonomy): domain Eukaryota; kingdom Metazoa; phylum Chordata; class Amphibia; order Caudata; family Salamandridae; genus Triturus; species Triturus cristatus. The sequence continues at coordinate 364,613,822 of NC_140585.1, forward strand.
GTCTTTAACACTATTTAAGGTGCAAAGCAGAAGACATATATACAAGAAGATGGCTGATGGGCTGTTTTAGAGCAATGCTCAGCTAAGAAGAGATAAAAATAGAATAAAGAGACCTGGAGGCTGACATGAGAATTAGAATGCAATTAATTATTTGAAATGGAATATGATTGGACAAGACAGGTCTTCTTCTGCTGAAACCTTAGCTTCAAGTGAATGGAAAAGGATGTATTTAGTAGTGGGAGAGGAGCAGCTCTGCAGAGGTTTTTGATTAGTAAATATAATTGACTAAACCCAGTACTATAACAGCACGGTTTAAATTATCTTTTAAATGTCTGGTGACAGAGAACGCATAGGTATTTACATTGTAATGTGAGGGTTTTATTGTTAAAAATTCTGAAGTATGTTTATAAAAACACATCAAATATTTTTCTTGTGTAAGGTTTAAATTCATTGTAGCTTGCGTTTTACCTGATAGGAGTGCCAATTCGAAAAAAGCGTAACAAGCATTGGCAAAGCCAATATGTAAGCATTGGCAAGCTGGTGCAATGGTAGCATTTATATAGAATTTTTATGCAAGTATTTTATTAGAACAGTGCAGGTTCTTCCTACCAGGTGCATTGAACTTAGAACTGGTAATGTAAACTTTTTTAATTTCTGTGCACATAACAGGAAAATATCACTTTTATTGTCATGAAGAAATTGTAGTATTATTCGTGAAATACTGTAATCTGAGGATATTGATCAAAGTACAAGGATGGCTAAAAAACTTAAAACTGAAAAAGAAGAAAAGGAAGAAAAAAAGCATCAGGATAGTAAAGTATTGGCACATTAGCTCTGGCACTTAAGTACATTTTATTTTAGACAGATATACACATGTGAACAGGATAGGTGCTGTCACCACAGTGCACAAGAGCCAGCCGGTGCCTGGATTGGGCTGCCCCATTGCCCCACGTCGTATGCTGTGGTGGGTGGAAGCAAAATGTGAATGACAGTTGAACCGAACAATGGATGACGATGTCTCATCATCCAAAGCCCCTCATACATTTGTTTTTTCATTGAATGAGGCTGTCAACCTGCAAGGTGTATTCTTGGGAGACAGTGTGCTTGAACAGCGAAATCTCTTCTATAAGAACAGTCCTCTGAACTCATCCAGGATCTTCTGCTCAATGAGGGCGTCTGCATGAACAGAGGCAGCACACAGGTGTGAAGCTGCAATTACCAGCAGGTGTCTTTCATAGCATGCACGTAGTGCCTTGTTACAGATGTCTCAGTGCTACATTACTTGTTTGTGCTGTAGAATTGTTGGCATACATTGCGGCAGCATTGCCAGAACATGCAGAAATAATGCCGAATGAATAAATCACAAGCAAATAGTATATCTGATCACACCTTGGAACATCTGTCTCTTTGATATAATAGGGTATTTTAATCTGTTTTACAGGCGCGGAGTTACATTTGTCTTTTTACAGTAGTTGCTTTAGTTTATCTGTATGGCAAAAACAAAGCACAGTATCCAACAGTCAGCTTTTCTAATCCCAATTGATGGGCTGTGCTGATGCTGTATTCAGAGAAAAACACAACAATTTTGTTTGTATAGTGGGTCAAAATTAAATGTTTATTTCTTCCTAACTCTGTGCATTTTTTGTGCAACTTAAAAACAAGTTTAGAAATCCCATTGTTGGCAGTGGTTCGTAGTGGTACAGATATTAAAATTGCAATAACAACTCCACCAACACATCACACCCAAAAACAGAATATCAGGATTGTCCTCCTACATCCAAGAATGTGCCTTGCGCTCATTACGTAATCGCACACGTAATACAGGGATATTCACCATTCGCACATTTAATATACAGATGTGTGCATGTATTTATATTTACAGAGTGCGCAAAGCCAGCAAGAAGGTGGGCACTTAATTATGCACTCCCTGCCTTGCTACTAGATGCACTGACTCGGTCACAAACAGCCCCAGTCCCTCGTTCTGACTTTGTTTTAAACTTGCCAGTGTTCGTGTAGTGCCCCCATTAAGGGAGCAGAGGATAGTTTTCAGGTCCCTAACTATCTACCTCTCAGTTCTCAAGAACAAAGCTTATTAGACATATCTTTGTCACCATCTTCAAACTAGTAACAAATGAACACCAATTATCTATTCCCAGGAAATCACAGGGAGGCGAATGTAGAAAGGTTTGTGCAAAACCGATTCTCTGCTGGCTTCCCATGCACCGTTTATTTATTTATTTTTAAAGTTTTATATAGCGCTAGCTTGATCCGTAGGTATCAGAGCGCTTTACATACATACTGTAAAGAAAAAAACAGATGGAAATTGCATTACATAGTAGGCAGGCAGTAAGGAAGCAAACCAGAAACAAAACAAATACAGCATGGAAGATAAGGTGGTTAACACAGTCTGGTCACCAATTATCCTTGAATGTCTAGAGAGATGAGTAAACTCGGATATTGAAGTCTAGGGTATTTTTTTTTTGGTTATTTATATAGCGCGAACTCGACCCGAAGGCATTGGAGCGCTTTACATAGCACCGTATTTACATTACACATTCAGGCACGGGGAGATTAAGTGATTTGCCCAGAATCACAGGATGTGGACGCGACCTCGAGGCTCGAACCCTGGTTTCCTGCACCAGAGGCGGCAGCGCAGCCGACGGACCACATCCTCTCCCCAGGAGAGATGACGTTGGTCAGGAAAGTATTTGTTAAGGAGATGGATTTTCAGGTCCCTTTTGAAACAGGAGAAGGAGGGGTTGCATCTGAGGACTCTAGGGAGAGCGTTCCACATCCTGGGAGCGTTGCCAGTGAACGATCGCTATTGTGTGGTTTTCTTTTTCAGTTTCGGAGGAATCAGAAGGAGTCAGTTGGAGCTTCTCAGCGTTCTGGATTGACCTGCTCTTACCAGTTTGTTGTTCAGGTAGTTAGGGGCCAGAGAGTGAAGGGTTTTGTGTGTGATGCAGGCCAGTTTGTAAATACACCTCCCTTCCATGGGAAGCCAGTTGAGGGAGTTGAGAGCAGGAGTGATGTGTTCAAATCTTTTTACTCCAAATACGAGTCGAGCGGCCATGTTCAACACTGCCCTAAGAGGGGCTAGGTGAGTTTTTGGAGTCCCTGTTAGGATGGTGTTCCCGTAGTCGATTTAGAGAGAACTAGGGATTGGACTACTGTATTGAGGTCATCATGGGGAAGAAAAGGTTTAAATTTCTTGAGGTGTTTTAGAGAAAAAAAAGCACTTTTTGCAGAGTTTTTGATGTGGGCCTCCATAGATAAGTTCTTGTCAAGGGTGATGCCTAGAGACTTAACTGAGTCGGATAGGACAATGGGGCAGTTTAGGGCGACCAGATTAGAAGTGTTCATAAAGGAAAACCAAAGATACCAATGATATATAGAAAACTTTTGCCAGCTCGACCTATCCATCTCTCGCATTTGAAAGAACAACAACATTTTTTTTTAATTAGAAGCATTTATTGGGTTGTAACATTAAAAAAAACAGCAGGGGAGTTGGGGGGCTGTAAGCAAAACAAAGGAGGAAGGTGGGGATATGTGTGATAGAAAACAGAATGGGGGGGCTGGGTTGAGGGAGAGGGACTGCAGACAGTACATCCTAGGAGTGCATGTGCATAAATAAAAAAAAAGAGTACCTGCAGTAGTCTGTGGCCAGTGGAAGGCCACTGGACGCAGAAAGCAGTAATTGGTCCAAGCTCCATGGCAGGGACTGAACTCACATAGCTCAGGAGGAAACCGGAGGAGAGTAGGTGGCACTGACCAATAGAAAACAAGGAAACCCAAGTGGCGTGGGAGCCAAACAATGGGAAGTAAAGGTAAGTAATGGGCAGGCCCTAAGACCATTAAAATGAATTAATTTTTTACTTACAAGAGATTTCACAAGCTCAGCGCAAGCATTCTGCAGGCAAAACCAAAAAGAGCACAAATCAAAAGAAACCTTAGGCATATTCGCCTTGTGTAATAAAACTCCATGGCTGGCTATGCACATACCTATGCAGAAATGTGGTTTTGTTCTGTACTCAGTTTGTATGATTTTTAGAGAGTGACAGGTTAGAATGCCTTGTAAGTATGTCCTTCCTTGTTGGGTATCCCATGGATTAATGCAAAGTGTTGCAGTGATGTCGTATTACAGTGATTTATGTGAAGTGAAATTCTTTTTGTAAACGTATAATAATTAGGGCTCCCGGTTTTATGGTATTTATTTTTTTCCCATTTTCGTCTGTATTTATCCATATTTATTTTTTGCTAATTTTATCTGTATTTATCCATATTTATTTGGGTTTTGTGGAAAAATTATGCTGAAACTGGTGTATTTCCGCATTTATTTACCCGATAAATATGCACTCATGCTTGAATGCCTGCCAGGTTTCAGTGCTGTGAACACCCGCTGAAGATAAATCTATTCACTTATATGAAAATGTGCAAATTTCAGTATCAACCATGTGCATATCTACTGCTTTTAAAGCCTCTTTACTAAAATTACTTTCTTTTTTTATCCCCCTTACCTATCAATCTATACATCTACTGGCCTGGCAGTAATGGCAGACAGTATTTAGAATTACTCAAAAAGCAACCCAATTTCCGTTTTTATCAACATTTTAAGATAAATACAGACAAAATATTGAAAGTTTTCTGTCTGTATTTATCTGTAAAAAATCAGTAAAAACGGAAAACAGGGAGCCTTAATAATAATGTATACATGTTTTTTTCAAACTATCAGCCTTAGAAGCATGTGAGTATCTTTTGTAAAGACATGGGGCTTTACCTCAAGCAAAGGAAGAGTGGCCATAAAAGCAATGGTGTAGGCAAGGCTCCTTGTTACACAAACTTTAAGTGAGAGTGAAAAATTGAGTGTTTTCTTACCTTTGTTTGACGCACAATGCAGGAGTGTGTGTAAAATTACACTATCGAAATGAGAAGTGTACTGCATACCAATGAAAGACAGAAGGTAAAATACAGGAAAGGGATAAGTGCTGCAATTGGAAAAGGCCTGGTCTTATGTTAATAATGATTAATGTTTATGACTGGCTCCGAAGTTTCCAGCTACAACTGATTAGGTTAGTTCGGGTAGCACAGTTACTTTAAATTCTTCTCTAAGCAGACTACAAAGCAGTCCAAAAGACTAATTCAGTGGAGCCCAGGGCAGCTATAAATTACTTCTCCATGGCAACGCAGCTTTCTGAAGCACTTGCCCCAGGGGTCAGGCTCAGCAGACGGGGTGGGGGAGGGGCGTACTGATCCTTCTAGATGATTAATTTTCCTGAAGCTCCGGTTTTTGGTGAACAAAGAGGGGAAGAAAACAGACTGCTTAGGCCAAACCCATGAGATCCAGAACAAGATACATGTGAAATGGTGTTCCGGGTGCAGGTGAATCATGCAATTCAGAGCAAATAGCAAGGCAGAAATGACATTGAGACCAAACACGTGTTGACCAATAAGACGAGGAGCGCATATTGAACAGTTCCACTGCCTATCAATGAGGACCTCAGCCTAAGATCATTCTTTCTCATCTTCCCATTTTATCAGTGAGGCGGGTGTCGCTGTCACATACAGCATGCATTAACATATTTTAGCTCTCTATGATCGAAACCCTGTTGTGGAAAATACTAATACTTAGAGTGGGCTCTGGGACAGCCCATTGCTTACCATTGGTTGGCTTTTTAGCCAGTCTCCTTTGCTTGCTTCTTATTGGCTGCCTTTCCTTCCTCTTCGTGTGTTTACCCCTCACTGGTGCAGCCACTGCTGGTTTTCAGGGAAGTATTTTTTTTCTTTCAGCTGTTTACGGGAGTGAGTTTTCTTGCATCCTCCCTCATGTGCTAATTCCGCCCTCAAATATCCTTCCCCAGCATCCTCTGTGTTGCTTTCTCTTTGTCCTCCCCAGCTTGCCCGTTCATTCTAGCAACTTGGTTCACTTTATTTTGTTTTGCTTTATAATTTTTTTATTAGTCTCCTCCACCCCAAGTTTCTCTGTTGCAACCTCGCCCACATCAATGTCCCCCCGTGTAGACTTTTCGCCCAATTGCAGCTCCACCATTTCTTCCTTGCCCCTTCAGTTGTGGTCTTCTAAAATAATTTACTTTTTTAAAAACACTTGAAGGACCCCGCAGTTACATTTTCTGCCCGGTCACTGCTTTCTCAAAGCATATTAAGTGAGCAATTAAATTATTTCTTTTACTTACCTCTCTAAGATTGATGTCTACCATCTTGGAAAAATAAATTAAAATAAACAAAAAGATGGCTTCATCATGCCCTATGCACACATGTACGTCATCATGTTGAGCCATGCATTTTTTCCTTTGTTTTCTCTTTTTGCTGATGCTGTACAACTGAGAATGGTATATATTAGAGTTTGTTATACACATAAACTTATTTCTTCAAGTTGAAAGTCTTGTGATAAGATAGACCTTAGTCAATATTTAAATCAATATTTTATTATTGCTGATTACTTGACATCTTTAAATGTTCATTGACAATAAAGATTGAATTTAAATATTGTATTATTGTTATTTATTTCAGCCTCAAAACACAAAATAACCTGCCTCTAAGCATTTAAATGAATAGGAAAACCCCAAAGAGCAGCCGCGTATTATGGTGCAATAGTGCCATTGAGATCCTTGAAGTAAAAGGATTATAAACCACAAGGCTGAAGACTTTGTAAACGAACCCAGAATGCTGAGATATTATTACTGCACTGTACTACATTGGTTACATATTCTTAATAAATCTTGGAAATAATTTTTAGGCTTTATATTGGAAATAATTGCAGGTATTGTATTATCTGGATGTTTATGTAGAATTATAGATGGACAACAGTGAATTACGGGGTCATTTTTCACCACTTCGTTCTCGTTGCCTATTTAACTTCACTTAAAACCCCAAGGGTAAAAACATACCCCCAATTCACTTTTTACCCATCTATAATTTTATGTTAATTACACCCTCCCCCCCCCCCGCCCAAAATCATCTTCCCCCTGCTTTCAAGTGTTAGGCAGTGGCAAAGTAGCAAGGGAGCCATACATAACATAGCCTCTGTTATGAAACCCTACCCCAAAGGTTAACAACAAAAGCTTACCTGCTAACCTTGACCAACCCCCACCACCTTCCCTGCCTTCCTTCCCCTCCTGCAGTTGTACTTTCTGCTTTCAGTCAAAGCAGACGAGCACCGCTGCACTGATGTGCTCTCAGGGAGACCTATCAGCCTGGCCTGCAAGGCATTTATGACATCACAACAGTGGGTAACCAATTATGTTATCAACTGTCGCAATGTCACAGCAGCGGGTTATGAGACTCAGAAACTGAAATAAATGATGGAGGCTCTCTCAGAGACCACACACACCAATAGGATTTAAAACCAAGTGCTTGGTTGGTTTCTTGACATGGTTGGGTGCTACCCCTTGCTACGCTTTATACCATCCCTGCACATGATTTCAGACTTTTCCCTCGTATAACTTCAAGTAGCTCTATTAAAAGAAACACAGAATATTATACCTTATTGCTATACAAATATTATCGCATATTCCTTTAGGCAACTCCACTGACTATCAATAGCATGCTCTTCGATATCAGCACCAATTATCTAGTCATATATGGGACTGCTGTTGATGCGTGTCTTATATTTTATCAGTATTATACTATCTTGGGTAATATGTTATGCTCGTACTCAGATTATGTTCTTTGTATTGTAATACAATGAATTATACTGTACTGTGTTATGCTTTCTGTATGACGCAAGGCTCATGTATCTTTGAACTGTTCTATGGCAATTTAAATGACAATACAATCTTAGAACACAAAAAAGTGCTTGGCAAAAACAAAAGCAAAACTAGAGAATAAACCTACCTAATGACTTGACCTCACAAGGACAACAAACAGATTGGTTCCTGACAGTTTGAGCCTGGACATATAGGTTACACATATCCCCAAGGTGGTGGTTGAGCCCACTGTGTTAAACGTGCTAAATCTGTAGTGCACAGAGGCCTTCTTGTAAAAGTGCAACAGTAACGTCTTGCCACCACTTAGAATGAGAAAGGGATACAATCGGAATGTAAAGAATAAAACTCCAGCTTTAAACTACAATTTTGACTAAAACCTGATGAAAAAGGTTGTCTGTTCAGAGCAGTGAGGAGTTTCTAAGATATTTTCAGTGCAGATGCATAGATCGGTCAAGATAACAGGTTTCTTTATGTTCTTTTGTAAAACAGTCTTTGAAAGTGGGACAAAGGGCTAATTAAACAGATCCCCTGGAAGCCTTGAATTCCTTCCTGTCATTAATGGTGCATTTTAAAGCATTTCACTGCAGGGTGTAGCCTTACAGGGGTGGAGGGGGAGGGGGCGACTATTGACATTCATGACGTTGTTGACAGCTCCTGTAGAACCGGTTTTGATAAAGGGCAATTGGCAGATGTGTCAGGGCAAACAACAGACGCTCCGTAAGATGTAAGAGCCTCATGTCAATATGAGACAAAGAAGCTTGATGTCACTCACACAAACAAATCTAAATATAGCAAATAGCAAGGGAGGAATTAGATGAGGAGCCAACCAAATCACTCGACCAATAGCAGGAGCAATAAACTAAAACACCACTTGGGGACAAAAGGAAGTCTTTAACACTATTTAAGGTGTAAAGCAGAAGACATATATATAAGAAGATGGCTGATGGGCTGTTTTAGAGCAATGCTCAGCTAAGAAGAGATAAAAATAGAATAAAGAGACCTGGAGGCTGACATGAGAATTAGAATGCAATTCATTATTTGAAATGGAATATGATTGGACAAGACAGGTCTTCTTCTGCTGAAACCTTACCTTCAAGTGAATGGAAAAGGATGTATTTAGTAGTGGGAGAGGAGCCGCTCTGCGGAGGTTTTTGATTAGTAAATATAATTGACCAAAACCCAGTACTATAACAGCACAGTTTAAATAATATTTCAAATGTCTGGTGACAGAGAACGCATTGGTATTTACATTGTAATGTGAGGGTTTTATTGTTAAAAATTCTGAAGTATGTTTATAAAAACACATCAAATATTTTTCTTGTGTAAGGTTTGAATTCATTGTAGCTTGCGTTTTACCTGAAAGGAGTGCCAATTCGAAAAAAGCGTAACAAGCATTGGCAAAGCCAATATGTAAGCATTGGCAAGCTGGTGCAATGGTAGCATTCATATAGAATTTTTGGGGAACAACCTTTACAACGCAACTTTTACAACGCACTACCTTTACAACGCATTTTTTACAACGCATAATCCATTACAACGCATGACATTACAACGCATGACACTACAACGCATTTTTAAAAACTACCTTTACAACGCATTCCATTACAACGCATACTACCATTACAACGCATACCATTACAACGCATAATATTACACTACACTATCCAACACTTACCCTACTTTTGCACCCCCTGGAGTTAGAATAGTAATTTTTACCCCTATACTATCCAACACTTACCCTACTGATGCACCCCCTGGAGTTAGAATAGTAATTTTTACCCCTATACTATCCAACACTTACCCTACTGATGCACCCCCTGGAGTTAGAATAGTAATTTTTACCCCTATACTATCCAACACTTACCCTACTGATGCACCCCCTGGAGTTAGAATAGTAATTTTTACCCCTATACTATCCAACACTTACACTACTGATGCACCCCCTGGAGTTAGAATAGTAATTTTTACCCCTATACTATCCAACACTTACCCTACTGATGCACCCCCTGGAGTTAGTATAGTAATTTTTACCCCTATACTATCCAACACTTACCCTACTGATGCACCCCCTGGAGTTAGAATAGTAATTTTTACCCCTATACTATCCAACACTTACCCTACTGATGCACCCCCTGGAGTTAGAATAGTAATTTTTACCCCTATACTATCCAACACTTACCTTACTGATGCACCCCCTGGAGTTAGAATAGTAATTTTTACCCCTATACTATCCAACACTTACCCTACTGATGCACCCCCTGGAGTTAGAATATTAATTTTTACCCCTATACTATCCAACACTTACCCTACTGTTGCACCCCCTGGAGTTAGAATAGTAATTTTTACCCCTATACTATCCAACACTTACCCTACTGTTGCACCCCCTGGAGTTAGAATAGTAATTTTTACCCCTATACTATCTAATACTTACCTTAAATGTAATTTAATATAATGCGTTGTAATGGTATGCGTTGTAAAGGTAGTATGCGTTGTAATGGCAATGCGTTGTAAAGGTATTTTTTAAAAATGCGTTGTAGTGTCATGCGTTGTAATGTCATGCGTTGTAATGGATTATGCGTTGTAAAAAATGCGTTGTAAGTGCATGCGTTGTAAAAGTGTGCGTTGTAACGTCATACATCCAGAATTTTTATGCAAGTATTTTATTAGAACAGTGCAGGTTCTTCCTACCAGGTGCATTGAACTTAGAACTGGTAATGTAAACTTTTTTAATTTCTGTGCACATAACAGGAAAATATCACTTTTATTGTCATGAAGAAATTGTAGTATTATTCGTGAAATACTGTAATCTGAGGATATTGATCAAAGTACAAGGATGGCTAAAAAACTTAAAACTGAAAAAGAATAAAAGGAAGAAAAAAGCATCAGGATAGTAAAGTATTGGCACATTAGCTCTGGCACTTAAGTACATTTTAGTTTAGGCAGATATACACATGTGAACAGGATAAGTGCTGTCACCGCAGTGCACAAGAGCCAGCCGGTGCCTGGATTGGGATGCCCCATTGCCCCACGTCGTATGCTGTGGTGGGTGGAAGCAAAATGTGAATGACAGTTGAACCGAACAATGGATGACGATGTCTCATCATCCAAAGCCCCTCATACATTTATGTTTTTTTATTGAATGAGGCTGTCAACCTGCAAGGTGTATTCTTGGGAGACAGTGTGCTTGAACAGCGAAATCTCTTCTATAAGAACAGTCCTCTGAACTCATCCAGGATCTTCTGCTCAATGAGGGCGTCTGCATGAACAGAGGCAGCACACAGGTGTGAAGCTGTACTTACCAGCAGGTGTCTTTCATAGCATGCACGTAGTGCCTTGTTACAGATGTCTCAGTGCTACATTACTTTTTTGTGCTGTAGAATTGTTGGCATACATTGCGGCAGCATTGACAAAACATGCAGAAATAATGCCGAATGAATAAATCACAAGCAAATAGTATATCTGATCACACCTTGGAACATCTGTCTCTTTGATATAATAGAGTATTTTAATCTGTCTTACAGGCGCGGAGTTGTATTTGTCTGTTTACAGTAGTTGCTTTAGTTTATCTGTGTGGCAAAAACAAAGCACAGTATCCAACAGTCAGCTTTTCTAATCCCAATTAATGGGCTGTGCTGATGCTGTATTCAGAGAAAAACACAACATTTTTGTTTGTATAGTGGGCCAAAATTAAATGTTTATTTCTTCCTAACTCTGTGCATTTTTCGTGCAACTTAAAGGCAAGTTTAGAAATCCCATTGTTGGCAGTGGTTCGTAGTGGTACACGTCTTAAAATTGTAATAGCAACTCCACCAACACATCACACCCAAAAACAGAATATCAGAATTGTCCTCCTACACCCAAGAATGTGCCTTGCGCTCATTACGTAATCGCACACGTAATACAGGGATATTCACCATTCGCACATTTAATATACAGATGTGTGCATGTATTTATATTTACAGAGTGCACAAAGCCAGCAAGAAGGTGGGCACTTAATTATGCACTCCCTGCCTTGCTACTAGATGCACTGACTCGGTCACAAACAGCCCCAGTCCCTCGTTCTGACTTTGTTTTAAACTTGCCAGAGTTTGTGTAGTGCCCCCATTAAGGGAGCAGAGGATAGTTTTCAGGTCCCTAACTATCTACCTCTCAGTTCTCAAGAACAAAGCTTATTAGACGTATCTTTGTCACCATCTTCAAACTAGTAACAAATGAACACCAATTATCTAGTCCCAGGAAATCACAGGTAGGCGGATGTGAAAAGTTTGTGCAAAACCGATTCTCTGCTGGCTTTCCATGCAGCATAACAGCACCGTTTATTTATTTATTTATTTTAAAAGTTTTATATAGCGCTAGCTTGACCCGTAGGTATCAGAGCACTTTAAATACATACTGTAAAGAAAAAAACAGATGGAAATTGCATTACATAGTAGGCAGGCAGTAAGGAAGCAAACCAGGGACAAAACAAATACAGCATGGAAGATAAGGTGGTTAACCCAGTCCGGTCACCAACTATCATTGAATGTCTAGAGAGATGAGTAAACTCGGATATTGAAGTCTAGGTTAGTTGACGTTGGTCAGGAAAGTATTTGTTAAGGAGATGGATTTTCAGGTCCCTTTTGAAACAGGAGAAGGAGGGGTTGCATCTGAGGACTCTAGGGAGAGCGTTCCACATCCTGGGAGCGTTGCCAGTGAACGATCGGTATTGTGTGGTTTTCTTTTTCAGTGGAATAAGAAGGAGTGAGTTGGAGCTTCTCAGCGTTCTGGATTGACCTGCTCTTACCAGTTTGTTGTTCAGGTAGTTAGGGGCCGGAGAGTGAAGGGTTTTGTGTGTGATGCAAGCCAGTTTGTAAATACACCTCCCTTCCATGGGAAGCCAGTTGAGGCAGTTGAGAGCAGGAGTGATGTGTTCAAATCTTTTTACTCCAGATACGAGTCGAGCGGCCATGTTCAACACTGCCCTAAGAGGGGCTAGGTGAGCTTTTGGAGTCCCTGTTAGGATGGTGTTCCCGTAGTCGATTTTAGAGAGAATTAGGGATTGGGCTACTGTATTGAGGTCATCATGGGGAAGAAAAGGTTTCAATTTCTTGAGGTGTTTTAGAGAGAAAAAAGCACTTTTTGCAGAGTTTTTGATGTGGGCCTCCATAGATAAGTTCTTGTCAAGGGTGATGCCTAGAGACTTAACTGAGTCGGATAGGACGATGGGGCAGTTTAGGGCGACCAGATTAGAAGTGTTCATGAAAGAAAACCAAAGTTACCAATGATATATAGAAAACTTTTGCCAGCTCAACCTATTCATCTCACGCATTTGAAAGAACAATGAATTTCTTTTTTAATTAGAAGCATTTATTGGGTTGTAACGTTAAAAAAACAGCAGGGGAGTTGGGGGGCTGTAAGCAAAACAAAGGAGGAAGGTGGGGATGTGTGTGATAGAAAACAGAATGGGGGGCTGGGTTGAGGGAGAGGGACTGCAGACAGTACATCCTAGGAGTGCATGTGCATAAATAAAAAAAGAGTACCTGCAGTAGTCTGTGGGCAGTGGAAGGCCACTGGACGCAGAAAGCAGTACTTGGTCCGAGCTCCATGGCAGGGACTGAACTCAAATAGCTCAGGAGGAAACCGGAGGAGAGTAGGTGGCGCTGACCAATAGAAAACAAGGAAACCCAAGTGGCGTGAGAGCCAACCAATGGTAAGTAAAGGTAAGTAATGGGCAGGCCCTAAGACCATTTTAATGAATTAATTTTTTTACTTACAAGAGATTTCACAAGCTCAGCGTAAGCATTCTGCAGGCAAAACCAAAAAATAGCACAAATCAAAAGAAACCTTAGGCATATTCGCTTAGTGTAATAAAACTCAATGGCTGTCTATGCACATACCTATGCAGAAATGTGGTTTTGTTCTGGACTCAGTTTGTATGATTTTTAGAGAGTGACAGGTTAGTATGTCCTTCCTTGTTGGGTATCCCATGGATTAATGCAAAGTGCTGCAGTGATGTCGTATTACAGTGATTTATGTGAAGTGAAATTCTTTTTGTAAACATATAATAATGTATACATGTTTTTTTCAGACTATCAGCCTTAGAAGCATGTGAGTATCTTTTGTAAAGACATGGGGCTTTACCTCAAGCAAAGGAAGAGTGGCCATAAAAGCAATGGTGTAGGCAAGGCTCCTTGCTACACAAACTTTCAGTGAGAGTGAAAAATTGTGTGTTTTCTTACCTTTGTTTGACGCACAATGCAGGAGTGTGTGTAAAATTACACTATCGAAATGAGAAGTGTACTGCATACCAATGAAAGTCAGAAGGTAAAATATAGCAAAAGGTTAACTGCTGTAATTGGAAAAGGCCTGGTCTTATGTTATTAATGATTAATGTTTATGACTGGCTCCGAAGTTTACAGCTACAACTGATTAGGTTAGTTCAGATAGCACAGTTACTTTAAATTCTTCTCTAAGCAGACTACAAAGCAGTCCAAAAGACTAATTCAGTGGAGCCCAGGGCAGCTATAAATTACTTCTCCATGGCAACGCAGCTTTCTGAAGCACTTGCCCCAGGGGTTAGGCTCAGCAGATGGGGTGGGGGAGGGGCGTACTGATCCTTCTAGATGATTAATTTTCCTGAAGCTCCGGTTTTTGGTGAACAAAGAGGGGAAGATAATAGACTGTTTAGGCCAAACCCATGAGATCCAGAACAAGATACATGTGAAATGGTGTTCCGGGTGCAGGTGAATCATGCAATTCAGAGCAAATAGCAAGGCAGAAATGACATTGAGACCAAACACGTGTTGACCAATAAGAAGAGGAGACCATATTGAATAGTTCTACTGCCTATCAATGAGCACCTCAGCCTAAGATCATTCTTTCTCATCCTCCCATTTTATCGGTGAGGCGGGTGTCACTGTCACATACAGCATGCATTAACATATTTTAGCTCTCTATGATCGAAACCCTGTTGTGGAAAATACTAATACTTAGAATGGGCTCTGGGACAGCCCATTGCTTACCATTGGTTGGCTTTTTAGCCAGTCTCCTTTGCCTGCTTCTTATTGGCTGCCTTTCCTTCCTCTTCGTGTGTTTACCCCTCAACTGGTGCAGCCACTGCTGGTTTTCAGGGAAGTATTTTTTTTCTTTCAGCTGTTTATGGGAGTGAGTTTTCTTGCATCCTCCCTCATGTGCTAATTCCGCCCTCAAATATCCTTCCCCAGCATCCTCTGTGTTGCTTTCTCCTTGTCCTCCCCAGCTTGCCCGTTCATTCTAGCAACTTGGTTCACTTTATTTTGTTTTGCTTTATAATTTTTTTATTAGTCTCCTCCACCCCAAGTTTCTCTGTTGCAACCTCGCCCACACCAATGCCCCCCCCGTGTAGACTTTTCGCCCAATTGAAGCTCCACCATTTCTTCCTTGCCTCTTCAGTTGGGGTCTTCTAAAATAATTTACTTTTTAAAAAACACTTGAGGAACCCCGCAGTTAAATTTTCTGCCCGGTCACTGCTTTCTCAAAGCATATTAAGTGCGCAATTAAATTATTTGTTTTACTTACCTCTCTAAGATTGATGTCCACCATCTTGGAAAAATAAAATTAAAATAAACAAAAAAATAGCTTCATCATGCCCTATGCACACATGTACGTCATCATGTTGAGCCATGCATTTTTTCCTTTGTTTTCTCTTTTGGCTGATGCTGTACAACTGAGAATGGTATATATTAGAGTTTGTTATACACATAAACTTATTTCTTCAAGTTGAAAGTCTTGTGATAAGATAGACCTTAGTCAATGTTTAAATCAATATTTTATTATTGCTGATTACTTGACATCTTTAAATGTTCATTGACTATAAAGATTGAATTTAAATATTGTATTATTGTTATTTATTTCAGCCTCAAAACACAAAATAACCTGCCTCTAAGCATTTAAATGAATAAGAAAACCCCAAAGAGCAGCCGCGTATTATGGTGCAATAGTGCCATTGAGATCCTTGAAGTAAAAGGATCATAAACCACAAGGCTGAAGACTTTGTAAACGAACCCCAAATGCTGAGATATTATTACTGCACTATACTACATTGGTTACATATTCTTAATAAATCTTGGAAATAATTTTTAGGCTTTATATTGGAAATAATTGCAGGTATTGTATTATCTGGATGCTTATGTAGAATTATAGATGGGCAACAGTGAATTACGGGGTCATTTTTCACCACTTCGTTCTCGTTGCCTATTTAACTTCACTTAAAACCCCAAGGGTAAAAACATACCCCTAATTCACTTTTTACCCATCTATAATTTTATGTTAATTACATACTCCTGCCCCCCCCCCCAAAGTAGCAAGGGAGCCATACATAACATTGCCTCTGTTATGAAACCCTACCCCAAAGGTTAATAAAAAAAGCTTACCTGCCATCCTTGACCAACCCCCACCACCTTCCCTGCCTTCCTTCCCCTCCTGCAGTTGTACTTTCTGCTTTCAGTCAAAGCAGACGAGCACCGCTGCACTGATGTGCTCTCAGGGAGACCTATCAGCCTGGCCTGCAAGGCATTTATGACATCACAACAGTGGGTAACCAATCATGTTATCAACTGTCGCAATGTCACAGCAGCGGGTTATGAGACTCAGAAACTGAAATAAATGATGGAGGCTCTCTCAGAGACCACACACACCAATAGGATTTAAAACCAAGTGCTTGGTTGGTGCCTTGACATGGTTGGGTGCTACCCCTTGCTACGCTTTATACCACCCCTGCACATGATTTCAGACTTTTCCCTCGTATAACTTCAAGTAGCTCTATTAAAAGAAACACAGAATATTATACCTTATTGCTATACAAATATTATCGCATATTCCTTTAGGCAACTCCACTGACTATCAATAGCATGCTCTTCGATATCAGCACCAATTATCTAGTCATATATGGGGCTGCTGTTGATGCGTGTCTTATATTTTATCAGTATTATACTATCTTGGGTAATATGTTATGCTCGTACTCATAGTATGTTCTTTGTATTGTAATACAGTGAATTATACTGTACTATGTTATGCTATCTGTATGACGCAAGGCTCATGTATCTTTGAACTGTTCTATGGCAATTTAAATGACAATACAATCTTAGAACACAAAAAAGTGCTTGGCAAAAACAAAAGCAAAACTAGAGAATAAACCTACCTAATGACTTGACCTCACAAGGACAACAAACAGATTGGTTCCTGACAGTTTGAGCCTCGACATATAGGTTACACATATCCCCAAGGTGGTGGTTGAGCCCACTGTGTTAAACGTGCTAAATCTATAGTGTACAGAGGCCTTCTTGTAAAAGTGCAACAGTAACGTCTTGCCACCACTTAGAATGAGAAAAGGGATACAATCGGAATGTAAAGAATAAAACTCCAGCTTTAAACTACTATTTTGACTAAAACCTGATGAGAAAGGTTGACAATTCAGAGCAGTGAGGAGTTTCTAAGATATTGTCAGCGAAGACGCATAGATCGGTCAAGATAACAGGTTTCTTTATATTCTGTTGTAAAACAGTCTTTGAAAGTGGGACAAATGGCTAATTAAACAGATCCCCTGGAAGCCTTGAATTCCTTCCGGTCATTAATGGTGCACTGTAAAGCATTTCGCTGCAGGGTGTAGCCTTACAGGGTGTGGGAGAGGGCGACAAATGACATTCATGACGTTGTTGACAGCTCCTGTAGAACCGGTTTTGATAAAGGGCAATTGACAGATGTGTCAGGGCAAACAACAGATGCTCCACAAGATATATGAGCCTCATGTCAATATGAGACAAAGAAGCTTGATGTCACTCACACAAACAAATCTAAATATAGCAAATAGCAAGGGAGGAATTAGATGAGGATCCAATCAAATCACTCGACCAATAGCAGGAGCAATAAACTAAAACACCACTTGGGGACAAAAGGAAGTGTTTAACACTATTTAAGGTGCAAAGCAGAAGACATATGTACAAGAAGATGGCTGATAGACTGATTTAGAGCAATGCTCAGCTAAGAAGAGATAAAAATAGAATAAAGAGACCTGGAGGCTGACATGAGAATTAGAATGCAATTAATTATTTGAAATGGAATATGATTGGACAAGACAGGTCTTCTTCTGCAGAAACCTTAGCTTCAAGTGAATGGAAAAGGATGTATTTAGTAGTGGGAGAGGAGCAGCTCTGCAGAGGTTTTTGATAAGTAAATATAATTGACCAAAACCCAGTACTATAACAGCACGATTTAATTAATATTTCAAATGTCTGGTGACAGAGAACGCATTGGTATTTACATTGTAATGTGAGGGTTTTATTGTTAAAAATTCTGAAGTATGTTTATAAAAACACATCAAATATTTTTCTTGTGTAAGGTTTGAATTCATTGTAGCTTGCGTTTTACCTGAAAGGAGTGCCAATTCGAAAAAAGCGTAACAAGCATTGGCAAAGCCAATATGTAAGCATTGGCAAGCTGGTGCAATGGTAGCATTCATATAGAATTTTTATGCAAGTATTTTATTAGAACAGTGCAGGTTCTTCCTACCAGGTGCATTGAACTTAGAACTGGTAATGGAAACTTTTTTAATTTCTGTGCACATATCAGGAAAATATCACTTTTATTGTCATGAAGAAATTGTAGTATTATTCATGAAATACTGTAATCTGAGGATATTGATCAAAGTACAAGGATGGCTAAAAACTTAAAACTGAAAAAGAATAAAAGGAAGAAAAAAAGCATCAGGATAGTAAAGTATTGGCACATTAGCTCTGGCACATAAGTACATTTTATTTTAGGCAGATATACACATGTGAACAGGATAGGTGCTGTCACCGCAGTGCACAAGAGCCAGCCGTTGCCTGGATTGGGCTGCCCCATTGCCCCACGTCGTATGCTGTGGTGGGTGGAAGCAAAATGTGAATGACAGCTGAACCGAACAATGGATGACGATGTCTCATCATCCAAAGCCCCTCATACATTTATGTTTTTTTATTGAATGAGGCTGTCAACCTGCAAGGTGTATTCTTGGGAGACAGTGTGCTTAAACAGCGAAATCTCTTCTATAAGAACAGACCTCTGAACTCATCCAGGATCTTCTGCTCAATGAGGGCGTCTGCATGAACAGAGGCAGCACACAGGTGTGAAGCTGTAATTACCAGCAGGTGTCTTTCATAGCATGCACGTAGTGCCTTGTTACAGATGTCTCAGTGCTACATTACTTGTTTGTGCTGTAGAATTGTTGGCATACATTGCGGCAGCATTGCCAGAACATGCAGAAATAATGCCGAGTGAATAAATCACAAGCAAATAGTATATCTGATCACACCTTGGAACATCTGTCTCTTTGATATAATAGGGTATTTTAATCTGTCTTACAGGCGCGGAGTTATATTTGTCTGTTTACAGTAGTTGCTTTAGTTTATCTGTATGGCAAAAACAAAGCACAGTATCCAACAGTCAGCTTTTCTAATCCCAATTAATGGGCTGTGCTGATGCTGTATTCAGAGAAAAACACAACATTTTGTTTGTATAGTGGGCCAAAATTAAATGTTTATTTCTTCCTAACTCTGTGCATTTTTCGTGCAACTTAAAGGCAAGTTTAGAAATCCCATTGTTGGCAGTGGTTCGTAGTGGTACACGTCTTAAAATTGTAATAGCAACTCCACCAACACATCACACCCAAAAACAGAATATCAGAATTGTCCTCCTACACCCAAGAATGTGCCTTGCGCTCATTACGTAATCGCACACGTAATACAGGGATATTCACCATTCGCACATTTAATATACAGATGTGTGCATGTATTTATATTTACAGAGTGCACAAAGCCAGCAAGAAGGTGGGCACTTAATTATGCACTCCCTGCCTTGTTACTAGATGCACTGACTCGGTCACAAACAGCCCCAGTCCCTCGTTCTGACTTTGTTTTAAACTTGCCAGAGTTTGTGTAGTGCCCCCATTAAGGGAGCAGAGGATAGTTTTCAGGTCCCTAACTATCTACCTCTCAGTTCTCAAGAACAAAGCTTATTAGACGTATCTTTGTCACCATCTTCAAACTAGTAACAAATGAACACCAATTATCTAGTCCCAGGAAATCACAGGTAGGCGGATGTGAAAAGTTTGTGCAAAACCGATTCTCTGCTGGCTTTCCATGCAGCATAACAGCACCGTTTATTTATTTATTTATTTTAAAAGTTTTATATAGCGCTAGCTTGACCCATAGGTATCAGAGCACTTTAAATACATACTGTAAAGAAAAAAACAGATGGAAATTGCATTACATAGTAGGCAGGCAGTAAGGAAGCAAACCAGGGATAAAACAAATACAGCATGGAAGATAAGGTGGTTAACCCAGTCCGGTCACCAACTATCATTGAATGTCTAGAGAGATGAGTAAACTCGGATATTGAAGTCTAGGTTAGTTGACGTTGGTCAGGAAAGTATTTGTTAAGGAGATGGATTTTCAGGTCCCTTTTGAAACAGGAGAAGGAGGGGTTGCATCTGAGGACTCTAGGGAGAGCGTTCCACATCCTGGGAGCGTTGCCAGTGAACGATCGGTATTGTGTGGTTTTCTTTTTCAGTTTCGGAGGAATAAGAAGGAGTGAGTTGGAGCCTCTCAGCGTTCTGGATTGACCTGCTCTTACCAGTTTGTTGTTCAGGTAGTTAGGGGCCGGAGAGTGAAGGGTTTTGTGTGTGATGCAAGCCAGTTTGTAAATACACCTCCCTTCCATGGGAAGCCAGTTGAGGCAGTTGAGAGCAGGAGTGATGTGTTCAAATCTTTTTACTCCAGATACGAGTCGAGCGGCCATGTTCAACACTGCCCTAAGAGGGGCTAGGTGAGCTTTTGGAGTCCCTGTTAGGATGGTGTTCCCGTAGTCGATTTTAGAGAGAATTAGGGATTGGGCTACTGTATTGAGGTCATCATGGGGAAGAAAAGGTTTCAATTTCTTGAGGTGTTTTAGAGAGAAAAAAGCACTTTTTGCAGAGTATTTGATGTGGGCCTCCATAGATAAGTTCTTGTCAAGGGTGATGCCTAGAGACTTAACTGAGTCGGATAGGACGATGGGGCAGTTTAGGGCGACCAGATTAGAAGTGTTCATGAAAGAAAACCAAAGATACCAATGAGATATAGAAAACTTTTGCCAGCTCGACCTATTCATCTCACGCATTTGAAAGAACAATGAATTTCTTTTTTAATTAGAAGCATTTATTGGGTTGTAACGTTCAAAAAACAGCAGGGGAGTTGGGGGGCTGTAAGCAAAACAAAGGAGGAAGGTGGGGATGTGTGTGATAGAAAACAGAATGGGGGGGCTGGGTTGAGGGAGAGGGACTGCAGACAGTACATCCTAGGAGTGCATGTGCATAAATAAAAAAAGAGTACCTGCAGTAGTCT
Source organism: Triturus cristatus (assembly GCF_964204655.1). NCBI lineage: Eukaryota > Metazoa > Chordata > Amphibia > Caudata > Salamandridae > Triturus > Triturus cristatus. Next base: position 364,634,919 of record NC_140585.1, read on the forward strand.
GTGGCCAGTGGAAGGCCACTGGACGCAGAAAGCAGTACTTGGTCCGAGCTCCATGGCAGGGACTGAACTCAAATAGCTCAGGAGGAAACCGGAGGAGAGTAGGTGGCGCTGACCAATAGAAAACAAGGAAACCCAAGTGGCGTGAGAGCCAACCAATGGTAAGTAAAGGTAAGTAATGGGCAGGCCCTAAGACCATTTTAATGAATTAATTTTTTTACTTACAAGAGATTTCACAAGCTCAGCGTAAGCATTCTGCAGGCAAAACCAAAAAATAGCACAAATCAAAAGAAACCTTAGGCATATTCGCCTAGTGTAATAAAACTCAATGGCTGTCTATGCACATACCTATGCAGAAATGTGGTTTTGTTCTGGACTCAGTTTGTATGATTTTTAGAGAGTGACAGGTTAGAATGTCTTGTAAGTATGTCCTTCCTTGTTGGGTATCCCATGGATTAATGCAAAGTGCTGCAGTGATGTCGTATTACAGTGATTTATGTGAAGTGAAATTCTTTTTGTAAACATATAATAATGTATACATGTTTTTTTCAGACTATCAGCCTTAGAAGCATGTGAGTATCTTTTGTAAAGACATGGGGCTTTACCTCAAGCAAAGGAAGAGTGGCCATAAAAGCAATGGTGTAGGCAAGGCTCCTTGCTACACAAACTTTCAGTGAGAGTGAAAAATTGTGTGTTTTCTTACCTTTGTTTGACGCACAATGCAGGAGTGTGTGTAAAATTACACTATCGAAATGAGAAGTGTACTGCATACCAATGAAAGTCAGAAGGTAAAATATAGCAAAAGGTTAACTGCTGTAATTGGAAAAGGCCTGGTCTTATGTTATTAATGATTAATGTTTATGACTGGCTCCGAAGTTTACAGCTACAACTGATTAGGTTAGTTCAGATAGCACAGTTACTTTAAATTCTTCTCTAAGCAGACTACAAAGCAGTCCAAAAGACTAATTCAGTGGAGCCCAGGGCAGCTATAAATTACTTCTCCATGGCAACGCAGCTTTCTGAAGCACTTGCCCCAGGGGTTAGGCTCAGCAGATGGGGTGGGGGAGGGGCGTACTGATCCTTCTAGATGATTAATTTTCCTGAAGCTCCGGTTTTTGGTGAACAAAGAGGGGAAGATAATAGACTGTTTAGGCCAAACCCATGAGATCCAGAACAAGGTACATGTGAAATGGTGTTCCGGGTGCAGGTGAATCATGCAATTCAGAGCAAATAGCAAGGCAGAAATGACATTGAGACCAAACACGTGTTGACCAATAAGAAGAGGAGACAATATTGAATAGTTCCACTGCCTATCAATGAGGACCTCAGCCTAAGATCATTCTTTCTCATCCTCCCATTTTATCGGTGAGGCGGGTGTCACTGTCACATACAGCATGCATTAACATATTTTAGCTCTCTATGATCGAAACCCTGTTGTGGAAAATACTAATACTTAGAGTGGGCTCTGGGACAGCCCATTGCTTACCATTGGTTGGCTTTTAGCCAGTCTCCTTTGCTTGCTTCTTATTGGCTGCCTTTCCTTCCTCTTCGTGTGTTTACCCCTCAACTGGTGCAGCCACTGCTGGTTTTCAGGGAAGTATTTTTTTTCTTTCAGCTGTTTATGGGAGTGAGTTTACTTGCATCCTCCCTCATGTGCTAATTCCGCCCTCAAATATCCTTCCCCAGCATCCTCTGTGTTGCTTTCTCTTTGTCCTCCCCAGCTTGCCCGTTCATTCTAGCAACTTGGTTCACTTTATTTTGTTTTGCTTTATAATTTTTTTATTAGTCTCCTCCACCCCAAGTTTCTCTGTTGCAACCTCGCCCACACCAATGCCCCCCGTGTAGACTTTTCGCCCAATTGCACTCCACCATTTCTTCCTTGCCCCTTCAGTTGTGGTCTTCTAAAATAATTTACTTTTTTAAAAAACATTTGAAGGACCCCGCAGTTAAATTTTCTGCCCGGTCACTGCTTTCTCAAAGCATATTAAGTGAGCAATTAAATTATTTCTTTTACTTACCTCTCTAAGATTGATGTCCACCATCTTGGAAAAATAAATTAAAATAAACAAAAAGATGGCTTCATCATGCCCTATGCACACATGTACGTCATCATGTTGAGCCATGCATTTTTTCCTTTGTTTTCTCTTTTGGCTGATGCTGTACAACTGAGAATGGTATATATTAGAGTTTGTTATACACATAAACTTATTTCTTCAAGTTGAAAGTCTTGTGATAAGATAGACCTTAGTCAATATTTAAATCAATATTTTATTATTGCTGATTACTTGACATCTTTAAATGACTATAAAGTTTGAATTTAAATATTGTATTATTGTTATTTATTTCAGCCTCAAAACACAAAATAACCTGCCTCTAAGCATTTAAATGAATAGGAAAACCCCAAAGAGCACCCACTGATTATGGTGCAATAGTGCCATTGAGATCCTTGAAGTAAAAGGATCATAAACCACAAGGCTGAAGACTTTGTAAACGAACCCAGAATGCTGAGATATTATTACTGCACTGTACTACATTGGTTACATATTCTTAATAAATCTTGGAAATCCTTTTTAGGCTTTATATTGGAAATAATTGCAGGTATTGTATTATCTGGATGTTTATGTAGAATTATAGATGGGCAACAGTGAATTACGGGGTCATTTTTCACCACTTCGTTCTCGTTGCCTATTTAACTTCACTTAAAACCCCAAGGGTAAAAACATACCCCTAATTCACTTTTTACCCATCTATAATTTTATGTTAATTACACCCTCCCCCCCCCCCCCGCCCAAAATCATCTGCCCCCTGCTTTCAAGTGTTAGGCAGTGGCAAAGTAGCAAGGGAGCCATACATAACATTGCCTCTGTTATGAAACCCTACCCCAAAGGTTAACAAAAAAGCTTACCTGCTAACCTTGACCAACCCCCACCACCTTCCCTGCCTTCCTTCCCCTCCTGCAGTTGTACTTTCTGCTTTCAGTCAAAGCAGACGAGCACCGCTGCACTGATGTGCTCTCAGGGAGACCTATCAGCCTGGCCTGCAAGGCATTTATGACATCACAACAGTGGGTAACCAATTATGTTATCAACTGTCGCAATGTCACAGCAGCGGGTTATGAGACTCAGAAACTGAAATAAATGATGGAGGCTCTCTCAGAGACCACACACACCAATAGGATTTAAAACCAAGTGCTTGGTTGGTTTCTTGACATGGTTGGGTGCTACCCCTTGCTACGCTTTATACCATCCCTGCACATGATTTCAGACTTTTCCCTCGTATAACTTCAAGTAGCTCTATTAAAAGAAACACAGAATATTATACCTTATTGCTATACAAATATTATCGCATATTCCTTTAGGCAACTCCACTGACTATCAATAGCATGCTCTTCGATATCAGCACCAATTATCTAGTCATATATGGGACTGCTGTTGATGCGTGTCTTATATTTTATCAGTATTATACTATCTTGGGTAATATGTTATGCTCGTACTCATAGTATGTTCTTTGTATTGTAATACAGTGAATTATACTGTACTATGTTATGCTTTCTGTATGACGCAAGGCTCATGTATCTTTGAACTGTTCTATGGCAATTTAAATGACAATACAATCTTAGAACACAAAAAAGTGCTTGGCAAAAACAAAAGCAAAACTAGAGAATAAACCTACCTAATGACTTGACCTCACAAGGACAACAAACAGATTGGTTCCTGACAGTTTGAGCCTCGACATATAGGTTACACATATCCCCAAGGTGGTGGTTGAGCTCACTGTGTTAAACGTGCTAAATCTATAGTGTACAGAGGCCTTCTTGTAAAAGTGCAACAGTAACGTCTTGCCACCACTTAGAATGAGAAAGGGATACAATTGGAATGTACAGAATAAAACTCCTGCTTTAAACTACTATTTTGACTAAAACCTGATGAGAAAGGTTGACAATTCAGAGCAGTGAGGAGTTTCTAAGATATTTTCAGCGAAGACGCATAGATCGGTCAAGCTAGCAGGTTTCTTTATATTCTGTTGTAAAACAGTCTTTGAAAGTGGGACAAATGGCTAATTAAACAGATCCCCTGGAAGCCTTGAATTCCTTCCAGTCATTAATGGTGCATTTTAAAGCATTTCACTGCAGGGTGTAGCCTTACAGAAGTGGAGGGGGAGGGGGCGACTATTGACATTCATGACGTTGTTGACAGCTCCTGTAGCCAAATGTGTCAGGGCAGACAATAAGTGTGTCCCAAGATGTAAGAGCTGTATGTCAATGTGAGACCTAGAAGTGCGACTTCACTCACACAAACAAATCTACATATAGCAAATAGCAAGGGAGGAATTAGATGAGGAGCCAACCAAATCACTCGACCAATAGCAGGAGCAATAAACTAAAACACCACTTGGGGACAAAAGGAAGTGTTTAACACTATTTAAGGTGCAAAGCAGGAGACATATGTACAAGAAGATGGCTGATGGACTGTTTTAGAGCAATGCTCAGCTAAGAAGAGATAAAAATAGAATAAAGAGACCTGGAGGCTGACATGAGAATTAGAATGCAACTAATTATTTGAAATGGAATATGATTGGACAAGACAGGTCTTTTTCTGCTGAAACCTTAGCTTTAAGTGAATGGAAAAGGATGTATTTAGTAGTGGGAGAGGAGCAGCTCTGCAGAGGTTTTTGATTAGTAAATATAATTGACTAAACCCCAGTCCTATAATAGCACAATTTAAATAATATTTCAAATGTCTGGTGACAGAGAACGTATTGATATTTACATTGTCATGTGAGCGTTTTATTGTTAAAAATTCTGCAGTATGTTATTAAAGACACATCAAATATTTTTCTTGTGTAATGTTTGAATTCATTGCAACTTGCGTTTTACCTGAACGAGTGGCAATTGGGAAAACATTGAACAAGCATTGGCACAGCCAATAGGTAAGCTTTGGAAAGCTAGTGCATTGGTAGCATTTATATTTATTTTTTATGCAAGTATTTTATTAGAACGGTACAGATTCTTCCTACCAGGTGCAAGTACTTAGAACTGGAAATGGAACCTTTTTCAATTCCTGAGCACATTACTGGAAAATACCACTCTTATTGACATGAAGAAATAGTACTATTCCGTGAATTACTGTAACCTCAAGACATTGTTTAAAGGACATTGTTTTAAAAAAACTGAAAAAGAATGAAAGGAAGGAAAAATGAATCAGCACAGTAAAGTATTTGCACATTAGCTCTGGCACTGAAGTATATTTCATTTTAGGCAGATATACACGTGAACAGGATACGTGCTGTCACCTGCAGTGCACATGAGCCACCCAATGCCTGAAGTGGGCTAACCCATTGCCCCATGTTGTATGCTGTGGTGGGTGGAAGCAAAATGTGAATGACAGCTGAACAGACCAATGGATGAAGATGTCTCATCATCCAACGCCCCTCTATGTAGGTATACATTTATGCTTTTTTACTGAATGAGGCTGTCAACCTGAAAAGTATTATCTTAGGAGACAGTGTCCTTGAACAGCTAACTCTCGTCTATAAGAACAGGCCTCCGAACTCCTCCAGAATCATCTGCTCAATCAGATGGGCAAGAAGCGAGCTGTTAAAAAGGGGTATGTAAACTTTGTAAGGTGGGTGCTAGCACTCAAGCAACACTGTACTGATCTACATATGGCCATTCCCTGCCAACCAGGGCAGGAAGATAAAGAGTTTAACAATGTCTTTCTTGTGAGAAAGGTGATAAGAAAACAGGCGGTAACCTGGATCGAATATCAATCCTTCGTAACAACTGGACAAGGGCTAAAGAGCTTTGGTATTTGATGGCTTTGGCTAACTCAACTGAACACATTCTAGTTAATTTGGTAAACAAGCTCCAACACAAAACTGCATAGTTTGGCTGAAGATGCACTCTGATCTACACCTATCACAGTGCAATAATGTATCCCAGCATGCCCTGCTGTACTGTAACAGGAAAGGCTATGTATCCTCAGAATTCCAGTACTGATCATCTCAAAAGTTGCTGGTGCTCATGTGAAGAATCCATATGACTTGTAGGGAAGCCAATGTTAAAAAAAACACTTTCACTCAAAGTGGTTATCGGAAAGCTGGCAGCATCCAGGAGAGCAAATTCACTTACACAAGACTTTTTTTCACTCAACTCAAGCATTGACAGTAAAGATTTAATAAAGATCGCGCTTTGCCTAGCCCCATTGTGAGTTAGAAACTATTAAGGCCACTGGCCTTCCGTGAGAAAGTGCCTTTTTTTAGATGATTAGCACACCAATTTTTGCCATTAAAATGATGTGGTTTCGATTGTAAGTGCACAGGGCTCCTGCCAACCAGGTCCCCGTTGCTAGTGCTCCTTCCCTAAAACTATGTCACGACTGGCACAACGTCAGCCCCCATGTAAGTCCCTAGTAAATGGTACCCCTGGCATCCAGGACACAGGGATTGAAGAGGGTCCCCTGGGTGCCCCTCACCAAGGCCAGGCCACTGCATCTTGCATAGCTTGAAGCAGTGAAAAATGCAACAGTCAAGATGGCACGCTGCCTTTGTGCCATGTCCAGCAGGACTGCCTAAGGTATAGGTAAGTCACCCCTCTATCAGGCCATACAAGCCCTAAGGCAGGGAGCACTATATCTCAGTTGTGGGCATAGCTGCACGAGCTGGTTTCACCCACAATATCTAAGTCTATTCTTAAATATTGTAACTGCCAATGAAGCCATAGAGAGCACATGGGCTGGAAACTCGACAACTCAAGTTCCCCAGCACCATGATGACTTCACAGAACCCAGGAGTGTTTGATACCAACCAACGCATCTTAATAAACCACACTGATGCCAGTGTTGGATTTATTAAAATATGTACCCAGAGGGCACCTCAGAGGTGCCCCCTGAAAACTTACCAACCCTGGTGTGGTCTCCGACTGGTTTTAGGCAGCCTACCACCACCATGTTTCTGCACCCCTGGGATGAGAACCTCTGCTCTCTGAGGCCAGAAACAAAGCCCATCCCCCAGGATGAGTACAGTGCTCAAGAGCGAAGCTTCAAAGGCCTTGCAGCCTTTGTAATGCCACCCCAGCCTCTGCAGCTAGCAGCAGATGGCTGCCCTCGGTTCAAACCCCCACGTTTGGCAGAAGAACCAGCGGGGAAACCAAGATAGAGTAGGAGGTGTGCCCCCCTTCGCCAACTTCACCCCTCAAGTGCTAGAGGCAAAGTTTGGCCCATTTTTCAGTTCCCACCATCTTGAAGATGAAGGGACTTATCCAATCAGGGCTAAGGCTATGCCCCCTCCCAGAGGAGGGTGGCATAATAGTGGGTGTAGACACTCCAGGTAAGGAATCCATTGGTCCCTACCTGCTACTCCCCTGTAATGCCCCTATATCTAGTATTTAGGTGGCTTCCCAGACCCTAAAATCAGAATCCTGATAACTTAAGAAGAACTGGACACTACAGTGTCGCACCAACAGAGAAGACTCTTGTCACCAACTGACTTGGCCTTATCCCTACCGGCCTGTCTTCAGCCCTCAATGATCCTGCATCAAAAGATGACCCATCCTACAGCCCAGAGACCTCCAAAGCCTTGGAAGGACTGCCTGCCAGTGACAAAGATCAAGATCTCCCGAGGACAGCGGACCTGTCCAGAAGGAACCAACTTTAAAGAAAATAGGCCTTTCTCCTGAGGAACTGTGAAAACACCGCCGGACCCACCTCTGCACCTAACGCCCACGGCCAGAGTATAAGTGGTGTACCGGTCCTGTTAAGGTTTCCCAGCACTTCTGACTAAGTGTCCACTGTGGGCAGACCCCTGCCAAACTCCACCTCGACACTCCAGCCTCAACTCGAAGACTCCCCCAAACCGCAACCTTCCTTGTAAGACTTTTCCGCTGTTTAAGGACATCCCTGCACCAAAGCCCGTGAGTCTGTGGGAGCATGACCACTGGTGTCCCTACGTCCGCTAGAATCTCTACTTACCTGGGCAGCTGTGGGTTTTCTTCGTCCGGCCTCCTGTCCTGAGCCTGCAGCCCTTCTGCAAAACAGATCCACCCTAATGGCTTACAATGGGAGCCCGACTCTGTGTTAGCACTCTGCACCCTCTGACCCTGTGCCGCTGAGTGTAAAAGTTTTGTGCTACCTTGTGGCCCCATGTGCTTACTTTAAACTCCGGAGACCGGGAAACCAAACCGCTTTACTCACCTTTGAGCAGCAGTATCACTTCTAGTACCCCCTTTCTCCATTGGATAACATTGGCACCAGATTCCGAGTTTGAACCCTGCACTCGGCCGCACTAGTGCCGCTGGAGATGCAGATTTGCCACTTACCTGAACCTTGCTGATTCTTCATCTTGAAAACCAAGACTGCAAGTTGTATACTTACCTGCAAAACCACATTATTGTTTTCTTTGCATAGGTTAACATTGTGGAACTTAAAAATTGCAATGTGTCTATTTTTGAAAATGAAAAGTATTTTTCTTAAAAAACGTGCTTACCTTTCAACGTGCATGTTGGCTTTAAAATAAATCTTAAAAGAAGCTTATTCTTATAAAATTGGTTTGGATCTTCTTTTGCGTTGTGTGTCATTTATTAATCACTGTGTGCATAACAAATGTCTTACACTCCTCTGTGATAGGCCTAAGGCTGCTCGACCACACTACCACAAACAGAGCAATTTGGGTTTACATTGAGCCTTGTACTTTTCTGGGGGAATCTCTGGACTCTTTACACGATATAAACACTAGTGGTATACCACATCTAGTGCCAGCTTCCAACACCCTCTTTATTGAGTGTGATAATAATCATAGCCAATAAAGATGGACAACAAGGTTTTCAGTGTTTATTGGGTGCAACATGTATTGCCTGTCAAGAATTTCTGGGGAATAACATGGCGCTTTGGTCTCTGCTTCAAAGAAGACAGATGGCAACATAAAACAAACAAGCATTGGCAAAGCCAATAGTTTGTCCCCATGCAGGGTCTATTGGCTTTGTCAGTGTTTTTTTTTTTTACATGTTGGAGGGTGGAACTATTTCCTTAGATGTCCGCTCTTAAGTCTCTGTGTTGTAAATTACCTGGCCACAATTTTCAGGCTGTTCTGTATCACAAGATGCAAATGTCTGAAGTACGGGAGCTAGGAGAAGCGTTGAAGAACCAGGGCCTTATGGGCCTGGCGGCGCAGGGCACGCCTTAATCTCCTGAGTTCACCTGCTTTGTTGAACAGAGACACAAGACACTCTGTTGAGCGTAGAAGATCAGGTTTATTAGCTGCAGCTAAGTACAGTTGTCCCAGAAGTACACTCGGTATGTTCTTAGGAGACTGCCACTTTACTCCGTGGCGCACAATCTTTTATAGCACATAGATTCACCAAGAACACTCCCAATGCATACATGGTTAGCCAATGAGAAGAGTTTGATAACAAGATATAACCAATAAGAAAAGTTTGAAAACAAGATATCAAGTAACCCAAAAAAAACTCTTCTCCAACTGTTTTTGTCACCCCTCCCCACAAGTTAATCAGTGGTAGTGTCTGCAACTCAACTTGCAGGTGGCAGGACACATTTGTATGCTTTGGAGGACAGTTGTGAAATGAGAGAATATAAGTAGAGAATAGCGAAGGCCAGAAGATAAGATAAAATCAGGAAAGAATGGTGCGAACCAGCAGACAGTTGAGACAGGGTTTAGTCAAACCAGACGAGGATTAGTGGACTCAGCCAGTCCCTGACATCAGTTTCGTAAACAGAGGCAGGAGGTTATTTGACACGTGGCAGTACAAAGGGCAAAAACACTCGGTTTAGCAAGCTGCCTGAGTGAGGGCAACAAAATGGCGACAGAATACAGAATGGAGTTAAAACTGAATTACCTCAGCGTAACGTGAGTGCATCTGCATGAACAGCGAGAGCACACATATGTGGGACTGTAGTTACCAGCAGGTGATTTCTGTAGCACTCCCATAACATCTTATTACAGATGTCTCAGTGCTACCTAACCTTTTTGTGCTGGAGTATTGTATGCATATATTGCAGTAGCATCAGTATAACATGCAGAAATAATGTTGATTTAATAAATCACAAGCAAATTGTATATCCAATAACACCTTGGAAAATCTGTCTCTTTGATATAATGAACTATTTTAATTTGTGGTACAGGTGCAGGGTCATATTTGTCTGTTTATAGTAGTTGCTTTGGTTTATCGGTATGGCAAAAAACAAATATAATATCCAACAGTCCACTTTTCTAATCGCATTCAATGGCCTGTGTTCATGCGGTATTCAAATAAAAACAGTATTGTCGGTATGGTGGCCCGTAATTGAATTTTAAATTCCTCTTGACTCAGTGCTTCTCTTTGTGGAAATGGTGTCAGACTGGCCAAAGTGCAACTTTATGGCAAGTTTAGAAATCCCTGGTTAGCATTGGTTCATTGTGGCAAACACAGGGCCGGCCTTTAGCATGGGCGAGCTAGACCCACTCCGAGGGCGCATGGAGCTGTGTGCATTAAGGTTATACTTAAATATCAGGTTGAGAGTGGATCACTGGTCCTGAAAGAACCAAAGTTAGCATCAGCAATTCAGGGACTGTTAAGAAACCCTCAATCACGTTTATTGCAGGTGGTATTTCAGCGGTATGTTCGATTATCCGCTTGTGCTTAACAACGTGACAGCATCATCATTGGGTTACTGTGTGCTTCCTCCACCCGGAGGTTTTGCCTCTGGTTTTTTCAGTAGTGATCGTAGTAATGAAAAAATAGCCGTGTGTGGTGAGGTGATCTGCGTGAGTGTAAGTTAAAAAACTCGTCAAACCGGTCAATAATTTTTAATAAAACTGGGTGCGAGTTTATTAAAAACGCTTTTCGTGCAGAAATAGACACTTTAGGGTCTAGTGCACTATGTGAGAATGTCCAAAAAAAGAGGTCGACATGTTTCAGCCCTATTTCGTGCCCCTGAGGGTCAGGTGGGCTTTCATCAGGACCAAGTGTAAGTGTGGGGACCCTAATATTCAAGGGGCTCCCAGGTAAGGATGGAATGATTTGTCCAACCGGTACTAAAAAGTTCAAATTGAACCTATTTGAAAATATGAGAAAGGGGGGAGAAAAGAAAATGATACAGACCCATATTTAGTCAAGATGTATGCTGTTGTTGTGTTCAAAATTTAAAGCATCAGCCGTTGTTGCAACTACAAAATGACAATACTTTGGTAGTAACAATGACAATTGACACACAGGCTCATATTGACATTGAGTAACGGCAAAAAAAGGCCCTCTTTTTGTATTTAAAAACAAGTTGCAAGAAGATAATGGCACAAACCAAAACCCAATTCTATCAATAAACACAAAACAAAACACATATTTGTCATTAAGATGATATAGAGGTCATTCGCGTTTAGCGTATGAAGCACGGTATGACGTGCTGGGATAAAGCTGTCGTTTTTGGTTGTGAATTGCTCAGTTAAGGAGGAAAGATTGAAATGTGTCTGGATGAGACACAGTATGCTGCATTGCCGGTGTTGCTGAATGAAAGCGCTCGCTTAGGGAACGCCTTTTTTACATTTCAGTTAACAGCGGAGTGTTGTCAAAGTGGTATAGGGTAATGGTAAGCACAAATGTGAAGCTCAAATCAATAAGCTAGCAGTTATATAAGTTTTAAGGGACTTTGACTGCGCACAAACGTATTCAAGCATTTCGACATGCATTCTAAAGACATTACGGAAAACAATACCTTGTTTACTCAATTTGAGGAAACCCATCGGTTACAGGAGGCTAAATCCCGCTCTTGAAAGAAGGAGGAAGAACAAACAAAGTATTAAGAGAAAATATACATTAAGGTTATGCCAACAACAGCACCCTTCTCATCTTGCTCCAGGTTTGTCCTTGTTCCTGCCATTAATTTCTGTCTGATGTACCAGTTTAAATGGGTTTTAGCCCTTCATTATCAATGGTGGGCGATGTTTTAACATCCCTTTGACCTTCTTCCTTGCCCTCCCTTCACCCTATGACCGCTGCTGGCCTAGATCAAAAAACACAAAATCTGCTTGAGGCAGCTAAACTGCCAGTACTTCAGGTGCGCTGGGGGAGGTACGGGGATGTTTGCGCTCAGAGGCCAGCCCCTGGTGCACTGGTCAGTACCATCCAGGTACTGACCAGTGGACACAAAAGGGACACCCTCCTGCCTCATTTAATTCACTACCATCAACAAGGGTGCCAAATTTGTCTCCACGTACTCCCAGGGTGCTATTTTAGCAAAGGCCGGCCCTAGGCACACATATTAAAATTGCAATACCAACTCCACCAACACATCACACCCAAAAACAGGATAACAGGATTCTCCTCCTACACCAAAGATTGTGCGTCACACTCATTAAGTGATCACCCAAGTAATACAGTCATATTAACCATTCCCACATTTAATGTACAGATGGGTGCATTTATTGGTATTTGCAGAGAGCGCAAAGCCAGTATGAAGGCAGTCACTTAAGCATGCGTTCACTGCCTCACTATTATATGCACTGACTCGTCACAAACAGCCCCAGTCCCTCGCTTGGACTTTGGTTTAAACTTGCCAGTGTGCGAGAAGTACCCCATTAAGGAAGCAAATGGTCGTTTTCAGGACCTTAACAATATACCTCTCCGTTCTCTAGAACAAAGCTTATTAGACATATCTTTGTTGCCATTTTGAACCAATAACAAATGAAGAACAATTATCTAGTCCCAGGAAGTCACAGAGAGGCGGCTGTAAAAAGGTTTGTGTGAAACTGGTTCTCTGCTGGCTTCCTTTGCAGGAGAACAGCACCATTTGAAGTGTTCATAAAAGAAAACCAAATGACAGCAATGATTTATAGGAATATGGCGCCAGCTCGACCAATTTCTCTCTCGGCATCTGAAAGAACGATGACATGCTTTTTAATTAGGAACATTCATTGGGTTGTAACATAAAAAAAAACAGCAGGGGAGTTGGGAGGTGGGCAAGCAACACAAAGGAGGAGGGTGGCGGTGTGCATGATAACAGACAACAGAATGGGGGAGCAGTGGTTGAGGGAGAGGGACTGCATACACGTGCATTCTATGAGTGCATGTGCATACATTTTAAAACAAAAGAGTACCTGCAGTAGCCTTCGACCAGTGGAAGGTCACTGGGCACAGAAAGCAGTACTTGGTCCAAGCTCTACAGCAGGGACTGACTTCTCATAATCCAGGAGGAATCTGGAGGAGAGGGGGAGGCGCAGACCAATAGAAAGCAAGGAAACCCGAGAGACGTGGGAGCCAACCAATGGTAAGTAAAGGAAAGTAATGAGCAGGCTCCAAGCAGGTGAAGCCTACAAATACCACAAATCAAAAGAAAGCCAAACGCTTTCCCTCCCACAATCACTGGTGCTTAGCAAAATTTTAGAAACAGTTAAAGCAATGTTATTCTCTTCACAGTCCAGTATCAGGAGGCAATAATAAACCACATTTGTAAAGCACGAACAATCACCCGTAAGGGTCTCTAGGCGCTGGGGGCCGGCGGAAAGATTAAGCAAGCTACTGCCCAGAGTCACATGGTGCTGGGCTAATCTGCCTCCGGCGCTGGGGATCGAACCGTAATCCCCAGATTCCAGAGTCAGTCGTCCTGGCCACGGCGCCACACCTCTTCCCCTGATGGAAAATGGGTCAGTAGTTGGTTTCCGGCAATGTTTAAGGTAAATTCAAACAATTCATGAATTATTTCATTTCAGGAAAGAGTGAGGGCTGACTGGCTGTCAGAGGTGACCACTTACTAGGACTAGGTATGCATATGTACAATGAACTGATGGAGCGCAGGTTAGCTCCAAAATTGCTAACACCGCTATCCATCAGTTCAAAAATGCAGGAATGTGCCGTATTTACAATGATGCGGCGCACCCTTGCCTTTCCCCTAGCGATAGTGCTAAATTAAGCTGCTTAGCGCCAACACAGGTGCCCTTGCACCATAGTGCAAGGGTGCTTGTGTTGGAGGGAATGATTGTTTATGTGCAGGAAGGTGTCCCTTCCTACACATAAACAATCGTTTATGGCGATTTGCTGTTTCTATGTGTGCTTCACAATGCAGCATCTCACAGGAGCAATAAAATACCCCTCTGATGGGTAAATGTAATGAGTGAAGATATTTCCTAAATTGGTATGTATCTTTACTTTATTCTTCGATAGCAATGAAAAAGATGGCTGGTAATGCTTTGGAGAAAATAATGAGAATGCGTTTCATTAGGGTACAAAGTGGCAATCTATTTTGTGTTTGTTTTCAAAATATTGATTTCTTTATTACATCATACGAATTCAGTATTTTTGCACAAAACATAATGCCACCTTCCTCTGTGAAAGATTTGATTTTAAGATCCCTATTAAAACAAATTTTAATTTCGCTTTCCAAAGCAGCACCGGCCATCTTGTATGTTGGCCTCGAGCAATACAATAACAAGCATCAACAAGCATCAACGAGCAGCATTCAGTGTAAGTGGAGATGCCAAGCCCTTGGGAAAAAACATAAAAGAAATACTTAAAGTATATTAAATATATTAACAATTTTTTTACACACATTGGCTCTCCAGCCGTGGATTGCGTTTATGGAGAATGTGCACGCTGTACACACACAGAATGCTGTCACTCACAGTGAAGTGAGCCAATTGCTGAAGTTGGCTGACCTAGTAGCCAGCACTTTCAGCTGTAGTGGGTGGAAAGAAATTGAGAATGACATCACCACAGACCAATGGGCGAGAAGGTCTGAAAAAAGGCTCCACTATGTATGTGTAATACATACTAGTGTTCCTAAAAATAATAGGGAAAGCTGTTTTAAAGGTCAGGGCTAAAAGTAGATGGACTGCCACTAGGTCTAGACTAAGAGAAAATAGTTGTGTAGTTAACCATCTACCCTAGATCAAATTGGGAAACATACAGGTCCATAAGTGAATATTGGAGGTGTTATTGGCTCATGAATAAAACAACAGTTGCAGCATGGTTCCAGTGTTTATCCACGACGACTTCTGAATGTTGCACTATCTTTAATATTGACTGTTGCATCATGTTCTTTTCTAGATTTAATTTTGTGTTTCCACGCTTTTCATAGATAACATTGTTAATTCGAACCCAGTATAGTGGTAATTGAGAATATTTTGTTTATAGAGTTCTCCCAAAGAGGACGCCATTCTCAATCTCACCAAACTATGCAGGATACAGAGTTGCGACTGGACTGAGCTGTTGAGTGGCATCTCCTCTCCTGCTTTTTTCCCCCCCAGTTGGCACATTGGGAAAGAAGAACCAGACAGAGGCACTTAAAAAACCTACTTGTTTCTGTTGTTAAGTAGTTATATTGAATCTTCTTGTGCCCACTCCCCCACAGTTTTCCGCACCATGACTCACTACTGTATTCATTTTTGTTTGGAGAAAAGTCAGGGCAAGGACAAAGAAAGCTGTTCATAGGATTAGCATCATAGCGCGACTACTGTCTGGTACGTGGAAAGGTGGTACACTAATATAAATGGGGTCTTCTGTCTTCAGTAATTTCCATAAATGCACATGCATTTTTTTCAACTTCAGTAAATGAGATACAGCTGGACAACTCACCCCATTGGATGATATCCACTTATGGAAGTGTGTCTGGTTGGCACTAACATGTGTAGGAGCAGGCTCACATTCAAATTCAGTGTGTAGATAGTAGTAGTAGTATGTGCTCTCAGGCCACTCTCATGTGTTTTCTGTCCAGGCTTCTGTGCTCCACCATAAGTCAGGTTTCATCAAATGATCTTGCTTTTATTGGCCTGCTTATTAAGGCCCGGGAACACTTCTTATACACAGTATCTACCTTTCCAATAAACATTGTTATAAAGAGTTGTCTGGGTTCCTTAATATGCTTTTTATTAGCAACCATAGTTGCGTTTTTCTAACCATCATAAGAGTAACCTTCTTTTTGAACAATAAACTGTAAGATGAAGAAGGCATTGTCTGTCGTTTTCTTCTACGCTCCCCACTGGTCCACCAAATGCTATGTGTTCCTAGATTTCCTGGCTGGGAAACGTATGACTTCTGACAGAGCTTAAGTCAAGTATGGCATGAGGTCCACTCCACACAATGTAGAGAGTCCCACAAGATGTTTTGTTTCACCTACCGGGCATAGCTGTCCCACCAAGAGTTGACCTGTAATGTAATGTAATGTAATGTAATGTAATGTAATGTAAAAGAAACTTGTAAAGCGCAACGTTCACCATGCGGTTTCTTGGCGCTAAGGTAAGCAGCTACCTGGGGAGGAAGGGGTGGGAGGAGGAGAAGGGGGAGAAGTTAGTTATAAGCAAAACGGAAGAAATGAGTCTTAAGAAGAGATCTGAAGTGGGTATAAGATGGGGCCAATCTTATATCCAAGGGGAGAGTGTTCCAAAGAGAAGGGGCGAGAAACGAGAATCTAAGACCGCCCCATTTCTTGCGCTCAATTCTGGGAACTTTGAGGAGAGCCAGATGGGCCGAGCGCAGATTGCGGGTAGGAACATAAGGGCGGATGAGAGAGGAAATAAACAGAGGGCTAAGACCAGCCAAGGATTTGAAGATGAGGCACCCCAGCTTGAATTTGCAACGTTCAGAGACAGGGAGCCAATGCAAAGATTTTAACAGAGGGCGAGTGCGACAATGCCTAGGTTGATGGAAAATAAGGCGGGCTGCCTGATTCTGGACGAGTTGCAAGCGTTTTTGCTGATAGTCGGGGATGCCTACATATAAGGAATTGGCGTAGTCGATTCTGGAAATTACTAGAGCTAAGAGGGCCAGAGTGAGGGCTTCCGTAGTAAGAAAGCGAGCAATTTTGCGGATTTTTCGCAGCTGAAAGAAACAGACAGAGACAGTGGCGTTAATCTGAGGTTTCATTGAGAGGTCGTTACTGATGATGACTCCCAGACTTTTAGCCGAGGTGGAAGGACAAGGAGGCGAACCCAGACCCAGACCTGCAGCAGATATATCTATTTATAGCCACTAAAATATGTGTTTGCAGGCTCCCGCCAACTCCTTTTTGCCTCCTTCATCTTACTGCCTAGCATAGACAGTCTCAGGATGTACCTGGAGAATGTTCCCACTGGTGGCTCAGCACTAGACCTCTAATATGTATGTGGACCTTTCCTTTTATCCCACCGCACAGTTGCAATGCTACACGAATTTTGTTTTCCTTTCCTTCAAGTCTAATCCATCATCCAATCTAAAGTCTCAGACAGTATTACTGCCATCAGACATTAGATGCCCCCTCGACTCAGTAATGCATATCTATTATAAAACAGAAATTACATACTTCCCTACTGCATCTGCTCCCACCACTCTTATCTTCTACGTTTTACCTTTTCAAGGCACCCTAGAGCCCTCCTATTCTCCTAAACGTACAAGTACAATTTAACTCCAGAAGTCTTCTGTAATAATGTGCTTCTCTAGCTACTAAACATTGGAAAGCAATGTGGAAGCTTGATCCCTGTATAGTTTGCTAACAGAAATCCCCAATATGCCTTTGTTCCTCTATAAAGAATCATCAATGTTGCCTCCAAAATGATGTATTATTTGCCTTGACTTTCACCTACTTCATCCTATGATCATCATCTAGAATAGCTTTCTGCCAAACTATAAATCGCTTACCACAACCGACCCACTAAAAAGAAACTAAGTCCTCTAACAACAGTGACAATAACACAACGGTTTACCTATTATTGTGGAAGAGTACTGTCACAGGAAGAGTTAACTAGTGTTGGTTGACGGGTATGTGCATATGCGTAAGACAACGGATTATTATATGAGGTTGGTGATTACCCTTCTCAAGGAATAATCTCAACCCTTGTCAGGGTAAACCCTGAAAATCATTCAATTAACCTGAGCTCAAACCCCAGGTAGCTACGGCACAGAGCAGGCAGGCTCAACTTAAGGTAATGTGTAAAGTATTTATGCAGTGCCAAAACAGTAATAAAATAAAAAAGCAAAACAATAACAATGCAAAACTGAATTAGAAGACTGAAGTAACATGTATTAAACAAAATGACACCAAAATGGCAAAAATCCAATAACGGGATCTGGAGATATGAATTTCTAAAGTTTTAAGAAGGAAAGCACCTAGAAGCACAAAGCTAATGGAAGCCAATGGTAGTGGGAAACTGGGACCTAGGTGCAATTTGTTGTTGACAGTGATGGTGTGTGGATCGAATATACCAAGCAGGTTCATTCTTTTGAAAGGCCATTTGTCCTTGAAGTCCCAATCCACTGAAGGAGTACACTTCTAAAGCCCCCCAGGACTTTATGGGAGACAATTAGAGATTTGCTGAGTGTCAGGCAGAGGCCAACAGCAGGGTGCAGTCCAGGTCCAGTTAAGGTTGGGCAGTTGAAGGGAAGGTCTCTTTTAGCTTGTTGTATGCCTGTAGCTTGAACATGAGGTCTGCCTTATGATGCTTGGAGTCTACCTCTTTGTCCCTCAGGTTCCTCTCATGTCACAGACAGCAGGTCCAGTGTTCTTCCTCAGATCTAGGAGTTTTCTCAAGTGGGTGCCCAGAGATGCCACATTTATCCCTGACATGAGCTAGTGGGTGGGGATGACTCACGGTCACCCCCTAACCAATAGGGTAAAAGCTTCCCATACCCACTTTTTACATTTTCACAATGGCCAATGTCTTTGGCCACACTAACCTTCGGGCTCTGAGTCCTGGGCATGTTTGTGGGGAATGCACATTGTTAAACATAGTGCCCTCCCACATCTAACACTAAAATCCAGTTCAGGACAGCCACTGTACCCACAATAAACCGAGAGACAGGTGTCTGTTAGAACAAAAGTAGGGGTTTCCAGCAACCAGAGAGTAGATGCACACAATTTTTTTTTGCATACTGTTTACCTTCTTTTCAAGTGTGCCACCAGGGTTGAGGTTCTGTAATTCTCGAGACTGACTCCATTTTATATTGTGCCACCATTTTGTGTTGCCCTCACGTAGGCCTGTGAAGGTAGCCTGGCAAACAAAGTGGCCTGGCCTTCTTAGTATATTTATACATTAACTAGGTTTCTTTCTGACTCTGGAATGAACTGTAAGAAACTGACCTCTTCACCTGAAACTGACCTTGCAAAGCCAATTTCCCTGATCGATCTTTGTCTGAGATTGCCAATCAATCTTCAGGACATCGTTAACTTTTAGTTTCCTTGCACATGCCTTATCTTGTTCATCATCTGTTACTGTTTCTTTTTTTATGTTTCTTCATTACATGGGTTATGCTTTCAATTATAGGTTTGTCCGGCTTTTGGAGATTGAATTTGGGACATTCCTAATGATTAACTTTTGGGTTGGGATACTGTACATGTAATCATGCCATGCCCTGCAGTGCCATCTAAATCAGATTAACTTTTGTGAACTATGTAATTATAATGTTTTGCCCATATCCTGTTAAAACCCCAAGGGCTACTCACCTGCTGACCCTCCAGATTTTCCATTTGTTTAGGAATGTAATTGGTACAACTCCCTTACATGCCTGGGGCAGGATAAAGAGTATATAAGACGTGAAGTAAGACCATTCTAGGGACTACCTCATTCAGTTGCTACGGCTCCTGTGTGACGTAGTCACACTCATTTGAGTTTAATAAAAATGTTCTTTTATATTTCAGCTTCTGTGCCAAATTCTTTATTATTGGTTTGAATGGACTAAGTATCAGTGAGACCCCTGAGAAGGAGTTTATATTTCTTCAGGGTTATATGTAAAACCCAGAGGCCTGTCAAGCAGGCTTTGGCATTCAACCAGGATTTGACATTGTAATGTTAAAGAGGATGCTCACAGCCCCAGCCCTGCCTTTTCTGGGAGGGTCATAGGAGTCATTTCTGCCCATTCAGGTCAGCCTATTATTCGTTCCTGGTAAGCATTTCACACCCTTTTCACACCTATTTAAATGCAAATTCCTCAATGGGAGAAATTTGAAAGCAAATGTTATGGATGTACATACTGTGATAAAGAGGGATGTTTCTGTCGTGCTACCAGGACGTTGGAATAATAATTAATACCACATGAAAAGATGAGAACATTGTAATACAGTTTTTAGGAGTTGACATCGGACATATGGTGCGCAACACGAGAAACCCAAAGCCTAGACTATACAATGGAGAGCTTGAACCCAAGCAGAAAGGATAACTCAGCAAGGTCAATGTACTGGGCTAGTGAGAATGACTTCCAACGTATTAACTACTTAAAATTGTGAATCTTGGCATTCATTCAGACTTCTTTCTTGAGCTAGAGCAGGACTAAACTGTCTTTTCTACACAGCCTGCTCTGGGAGCCAGGAAGGGGTGTCCAGTGTTGCTATTTATAGCCATGTAAGAGTATATATCTTTGTTTCTGCAACTACATTTTATCAACAGTTTTCTAAATTCTGCTGCTATCAATTAAACCCTATATTATAATAGGTGTATTTATTCAGCTGCACTGTGTCAACAATGAACAAAAGATTGGTGCTCTCAGCAATTTAATACACACCCAACATTCAACTTTGTCAAGCCTTTGTCAACATGAATACAGACCTAAAGCTGTGTCAGTATTCAAGTTTGTCAAACCATTGGCAACATGGATGCCCTCCTAACACAATGACCCAATAAATTTAAGCCATCTGTATCATGATACACACAAAAATTCATAGACAACAAACAGTGCATCTGCAACCAACAAAAGAAGTTCTGCAAACCCAAATCTAAGACAACTGTGAAATATTCAAAATGCCCCTGCTCCGCATGCAGATACCTTATCTCTAAAGCCAAAACAAGCTACTATAAACTACTGAAGAAACATTAAATGGAAGAACAGCTCTTTTCAGTGATGCCAATGATTACACGAACTCTATTTTTAATAAATGCAAACAATTGATCAGTATTTCAAAAGAAAAAGGCAAGATCAGGTGCCACATCGACAGCAACAAATAAGCTATCTTAATTCCCTATCTCAGTTCAGTTCAGCATGATACTTTCAACCAGGTACCTCACTGAAATTCGGAATTGCTTAAAGGCCACCACGTACAAAGACCACATTTGAAGACCGTACAGTGATCTGATGAACCACTTACACTTCAGGTTCAAATAATCAATGCCTGTTTCATGACAAATGAAGGTTTAAATGTAATGACTAATCAAGTGGGGAAAATTCAAAATCTGAGGCCCGTATCCGCGTCGGAGGTCTTCGTGACTCCCAGTAGCGCCCTGCTTCACCTGTGCGCTTGTGCGCTTGTTGCCGCTCCTGGGCCCTGCAGCCTGCGTGCCTCCCTCGCCATTGCTGACACTGCTTCCCGCGGGAGAAGGACTACAACCCCCAGATGCCTGTGCGCCCGCTGACGCTACCCACGTGCCCGGAGGCGCACAAAAGATCGCGGCTCCCTCGGGGGAGCGGGAAAATTCAAAATCTGAGGCCCGTATCCGCGTCGGAGGTCTTCGTGACTCCCAGTAGCGCCCTGCTTCACCTGTGCGCTTGTGCGCTTGTTGCCGCTCCTGGGCCCTGCAGCCTGCGTGCCTCCCTTGCCATTGCTGACACTGCTTCCCGCGGGAGAAGGACTACAACCCCCAGACGCCTGTGCGCCCGCTGACGCTACCCATGCGCCCGGAGGCGCACAAAAGATCGCGGCTCCCTCGGGGGAGCGGGAAAATTCAAAATCTGAGGCCCGTATTCGCGTCGGAGGTCTTCGTGACTCCCAGTAGCGCCCTGCTTCACCTGTGCGCTTGTGCGCTTGTTGTCGCTCCTGGGCCCTGCAGCCTGCGTGCCTCCCTCGCCATGGCTGACACTGCTTCCCGCGGGAGGACTACAACCCCCAGACGCCTGTGCGCCTGCTGACGCTACCCACGCGCCCTGAGGCGCACAAAAGATCGCGGCTTCCTCCGCGTCGCGGGACGCGCGCGGGCGGCGCAAGGCTAAGCCCGGGCAAAGGGCGGGCCGTCTGTGGCCGTCCGGGGCAGGCCGCGGCAGGGCAGGGCCATCCTCCTTAAATTCGGTAAGATCGACTTGCTGGGTGGAGCTTTGCCTGTGAACATTTGAACTTGGAGGCACTGACATTTGCGGACTAGTGCTGATTTGTATTATTGATGTTGGAAGTGCATGCGGGACTTTGATCTAATAAGGTTATGGCAAAAAACATCAGTAAGGGTTCTGCCATAGGGGGTCTGGGACATTAGATGCCTATTTAAAAAAAGTAGAATATGCTGTTTCCAGGGAAATTGAAATGGTGGAAAGGAGGCTTTCCTTAGAGCCCGTAAACCAGCCCAACCCAGCGATCCTACCCTAGGTTTAGGGGTGGAACCAGTTACATATCCGCTCTCGCAGGGCTCTGTTCCAGAATGCACCCCTGTTATGATGCCCCTCTCACCAATGTACCGACGCCCCTTTTTTCCCCTCCTTTGACACGCACCAGGCAGTTAAAGATTCCTCCGGTTGTACCGGTTAAAACTTCTAAAGGAAAGAGAAAAGCAAACAATGTCCCTAAAGGTAGCCGCCAACAGGCTAAGTTACCCAGGCTTAAAGATGCTGCCCTGGGGACGGACTGCCAAGAAAGCTGGGCTGCGGAACAGCAAATGGGGAATAAGGGATATGATTGTCATGTGCATTCCGTCCAAAGGGAAGTTGCTACAACGGGGGATAAATCAGACGATTTGATTAAGCTAATGGATGAGCGTCTGAGAGCGATTATTTCGCCAGTTATGGACCGTCTCAGTAAGATTAACGATAGATTGGTTATGATCGAACGTCACATAGCAGGGCAAAATGTTTCGTCATTGAGGCAAAACGCACCTGAACTCCATTCTCTCAACGTAGTTACTTCAAGAGTTTCGGAGTTGGTTGAATCCATGACGGCCCCTACTGTTGGTATTATAAATCCACCGCCATTGGTTTTGGGATCAAACAATGGTATTAATGCGGGGAAGAGTGGGCAGATTGAAAAACCATGTCCTCCGATAGAGGGCACGCGTAAGGGATATTCTTTGCATTTGCCGCCGGAGGCCTGCCCGTATACTGTCATCCTAGCTAATGTCCCAAAAACTTCTGATGGGAAGGACGAACACTGGTCTTCTTTAAAAAATAAAGCCCTTCATTACTTGGCGGGCAAGACTGTCTTGGGGAGTCGCCTTTATGAATGCTTTATAATGGTTAGAAGGGTTCCATGGGTGGGGAAGTCTAATGAGTCATTCAATGGTGACTGTGTCGTAGTGAATTTCAACTCTCCCAACATAGTAGACCTTATTTTGAGGCAGGCCGGGTCAAACAGATTGCATCAGGATTATGTCAATGTTCTCCCGTTGGGTTTCTTTTACCCACCTCACATTCAAGGGCTGGTAAGACCCGGAGAGCATATTTCTCAATTTAATCCTGTACGTAAATCATTGGCCTTAAGCAACAGATATGAGGTACTTAGTTCTTTGGACACCAATGACTGACTTAGTTTGGTTAGTTCTAATACATATAATGATCCAGCCAGTGCAGTTCAATTTAAACATCTTGGATCTCTATTACCAAGGTCAATTGTGGTAGACGGGGTGGTTGGTGGCGATTTGTTGGATACCTTTCTACCTGATCAGGTTGTCATCCAGTTAGGAATTGCGCAGGGGAATCTCTACAATGTCCCGCTGGCTGGGAGTAGTATAGCTCCTGCTGATATTATTGGTAACCTGAATGTTGCAGTGTCCGATCAGAGTGGGGAAGTTGATTCTCATTTTTTGTTGCCTCACACAGATAATTTCCTAACACAAGAGCTAGACTGCGGGGGAGGTATCCCAGAGTCGGATAAAATCACCATACTTTCATGGAACATAGCTGGTTTGCGTTCGAAAAGAGAGGACAAAAATTGGAGGGATTTTCTTTCACCGTATCACATTATTGCCCTTCAAGAAACCTGGGAGGCGAATGACCCATTTTATTTGGATGGGTTTCAGTCTTTTACTAAATTTGCAGTCCCTTCCGCAATGGGGAGGGCCCGAGGGGGTCTCTTGTTACTATTTAGTTTAAAGCTTTTATATAATGCTGAATTGATAGTGACTAATTCCCCACACATTTTGGCAGTAAAGCTTGAAGGGCTCAATTTGCCCTCTTTTTTAGTGGTAAATTTTTATAATTCATTTGTCAGGTCTGATGAATTAGAGCACCTGAAAGCACTGAACATTTTCCTGGACGAGTATGATACAGGAAGTGTCACACCTTATTCTCTTTTACTTTTTGGCGATTTTAATATTCATGTATGTCATCTTAATTGTTTTGGTTTTAGTAATTATGACACATGTGGGCAAGAGGCTATTCACTTTGAACACTCTACGGGTGGGATATATCTGGAGAGTATTATCTCTGCTCTTCACTTATATACACCGGACCAAGATTCTTTGTCTTGTGTTCCTACATTCACTGGTCAGGGTCATTACAGTACGATTGATTACATTTTTATATCTTATCCGCTGAGGGACATGACAGGTCCCTTTTGTGTTATTGAAAATCCTTTAAGCGATCACAACCCGCTTACAATGGAAATTAAAATGAATGCCTTAGCAAAGGAAATTTTATTGCCTTTGACATCTAATACAAATCTAGTTTCTTCTAGCCAGGGTAGGCGCTTGAGATGGGACGTTATTACGCCGGTCCCTTTCTTCGAGAATCTATACAACAACAACAATGAGGATTTTAGTATATGTCTGTCGTCGGAATCGCTTCCAACGGAAGTTCTTAATGCCTTCGACAGGATAACCAAACAAGCTTCCGGTAGTTTGTTAATCCATGGGAAACCAAGGCCCAAGAAATTTAAAAGCTGGTTTGACCATGCCTGTTCTAGTGCCCACTCCGCGCTTATGTCAGTACTGAAAGAAAGTGACAAAGATCCAAAAAAGATTGTAGAGGCAAGAAGGATGTATAAAAAATCTATAAAGCTCAGGAAAACCCAGTTAAGAAATCTGGCTTGGGAGGAACTGTCAGACGCCAGTGTTCTGGCAAGTAGTACCCAGTTCTGGAAGGTGATTAACAGCCCACTTTTCAATGAGCTGGAGAATACTAATAAGGATTGTTTAATCCCACCAGAGAAATGGGTGGACCATTTCAGTGGTCTTTATTCAGAAATTGATGACCCTGGCACAGTGAATTACGCGAATAGCATTTTAGCCTCAAAAATTATTTTTCTTGAAGAAGAAGTGATAAAGGCTATTAATACAATGGCCAAAGGTAAAGCACCAGGCCCGGATGGCGTTCCCGCGGATCTTTATCGGGCAGACCCAGGGTTCTGGGCAAAATTTGTAACTGTTGTTTTTAATGCTGAATCTAAGGCTGGTGTACATAAATCGTGGGGCAAAGCTGTGATTGTTCCACTATTCAAGAAAGGATCAAGAGAAGATCCGGCATGCTACCGGCCCATTTCTCTTTTGAATTCCGCCATGAAAATATTGGGTAAAGTTGTTCTTGCTCGCTTAACAAATTGGTTGGATGATAAGTCTATAATTTCCGACCTTCAATACGGGTTTAGACAAGGAAAGGGTACAGTGGGTCAATGCCTTAATTTGCACGTTATTATTGGGAAATACACAGTCGCGAAGCAGGGGGACCTTCATTTAGCCTTTATGGATTTGTCCACTGCTTTCGACCTTGTCAACCATCAAAAATTATGGGCCTTATTGGTTGTTTTGGGGCTTGACCCAGTATTGATATCGTTCCTGGCCGTTATGCATGAGGACACTACCGCTGTCGTCCGCTATAGTGAAGATGGGAGTCTATCAAACGCTTGGCAGGTGAAGCGAGGGGTTAGACAGGGGTGCATTCTTGCCCCCCTGCTTTTCTCACTTTACATCAACAATTTGGGTGAGGTTTTAAGTTCAATCAATACAGATATTCCTAGAGCCGGTTCAAAATTGATTCCCGCGTTACTATATGCTGACGACACTGTTTTACTGGCGAGAACTGCAAGAGGTTTGCAAGCGCTTTTAAATGGATTTAATGATTTTATGGTCTCTTTAGACTTATTAATTAATTTTAAAAAATCACATTCCATGACAATCGGTGCTGGAAGAGCCAAAAGGGTTAAATTCTATTGTAATGGCCAGGAACTTACAAAAGTACAGACTTTCCCATATCTGGGGATCCTCTTTGATGATAAAAGTTCCTGGGTTATGCAACGCTCCCAAAAAAAGAACATTTTTGCTAGAGCCACAGGAGCGTTGTTGGGTTTTGCAAAGCGTTTGGGGTGCAGACCTCTACCAGCATTATTGAAAATTTACAGAGCTAAGTGCATACCTATGGCTCTATATGGTAGTGAGGTATGGGGCTATAAGACCTCAGCTGAAATGCAAATAGTGGAAAATAGTTTTTTCCGTAAATTGCTATCCCTTCCTCCTTCCACTCCAATTTTCAACATTCACAAAGACCTCGGGATGGGTTATCTTACTGATGAGATTTCTGTCGCGCCATTACTTGGCTGGCTTAGAGTGTGGGCTCAGCAACCCCCAAATTTAGGACAAATTATCATACAAGATTGCCTATCCCTTGATGGGGCTATGTCGATCCCTTGGTTTAGTTATGTTAGAAATAATCTGAAGTCACTTGGGTGCCCTGAATTGTTTGATAGGCCATGCGCTTTGAGTAAAATGAAAATAAAAACCTTGAAGAGTCAATTCTTGAGCAAAGCCATGTCACTAAGGGAAGAAGAAGAATTGGGAAAGCCGACAGTTAGGAGGTTTGTCATGCTAAGTACAGGCAGAGGGATTCAATCTTACCTGACCTTCATTAATAAACCTTTTCATCTGTTTTTGTTAATAAGGTTTAAACATGGCATGCTTCCCTGGCTTTTGGCTTACCCTAAGGGTTTTTTCAAAGAAGGAACCCTGGTGCCTTGCCCCTGCGATAATACTTCCGAACAAAATTTGTTGCACATGGTTTTCTTTTGTGAATTTTACTCTTTACTCCGTAAAAAATACATTGTGCCTATCCTGAAGAAACTAAACGTTGTACAAGTGAGGCCTGCATTGGTATATTTGCAAATGCTTGACTCCCCGGTAGTATGTTTTGGGGTAGCAAGCTTCATTACAGGTGCTATTAGACGCAGAAATAGGGTTTAATCCCATTATTAATGATTTCCAGGCCCTCAGAGAACCGTTTTTTAATCATGATATTTGGAATGTGATGTAGAAATGTTTTTAGAGAATTGTAATTAATTAGATGTATTTATTGGACATACTTTTATTGTGTTTTGCGCCAATGTCTTGTTTTATAGTTCTTGTGAATTTCTTTTTGTACCTGCCCGTACCATGAATTATTGTACCGTGCTTTGATGGTTTTAAATTTTAACCGAATAAAGCAAAACTTTTGACTTTGACTTTGACTTTGACTAATCAAGTGCTGTGCGTCAGCAGGTAAGAAAGAAAACAACATTATTCAGATGCTCAGAGGTCAGTTCAGTTGGATTGATAGGTGACACTAACAGTAAGAGTACATATTGTACAGAACATATTTGTGAATCTCAATCTTCAATGTGCCAGGTTGTTTTAATGTTATAATATATTAGCCAGCAGATTAACATTTTTAGATAAAGTTGTTAGTGAAAAACCACTTGTTGACTCCTTGCAGAATGTAAACAGAATATTGTGGCCTTATTCTGCTGGAGTCAGCTCAGAATAAACATTGTCTCAGAACATCACAGCCAAAAAATGGATTTTCAGTGTCTTCTAGGATTATCCACTTAATGTGCTTATTGCTATATTTGGTTTCTGTCATAACAGTACTATTATACCTCTGTATTTTTTTTTCCTCATTTGTCAAGATAGCTAAAGCTTGGAGATATAATGCATTTCCGGCTTTTTTTCGGGCATACAGTATGTAGGGTGTCCGATCACTCCTTTACGCAGGAGATGTATTACATCTCGGACCCTCGATTGGCCTAGCCACTTTTTCAGCCCAGGGCTGCCAATCCTTCTTGGTCACTCCTGAACAATCCCAGACAACCTGTAGTACTGCTTCTTAATCATAAGACTAAATAATAAGAAAGAAAAAAAAGGATTAAAGCAAGGAAGATAGCAAAAGTAAAGGACTAGAGTAAAATATTAATAACGTTTTCCCTTAAGAAGGTATGTTCTTACACCAGTTATCCCATAAACTCCAGAATTTTGTTCTTTTTTTGTTATAAGTTGCTCTATCTAGTTTTGCAATTCTTATGTATTGGTAAAATCCATTTAATGCACAACTCTCTACGCGCCAATAGTATTAACATAAAAATAAGAGTTTTGTATTGTGAAATCTTCGTCCGGAATTACCCCAAAAGTTACCAAAGCTAAACTCACCTTAATTTCGTGCCCCACATTACCCGACAACGTTGCGCCCACTTTCTCCAAGAAGACTTGGATGGAAGGACACCGCCAAAGCATATACGCTTCATCTGCGTTTACTTCCCCAAATTTTGGGCACTTCTTCACAGCTTGTAGACCCATTTTTGAGAGCCTTCGAGGGGTCCAATATGCCTTGTGAATAGTAAATAAATGATTTTTTCTTAGAGGTGCAGACTTCACACTGTGCCATAAAAAAGATAGAGATACTTACCATAATATATCAAGCTCATAGTCCGGCAGCTCCTTCCTCTAAGTCGCTTTAAACCAGGGCTGTGGTTCTTCGTGAGATTGTATCAGCATCCAGTACCATACTGAAACTTCTTTTTGACTAGTTGGGCACAAAATTATTTTTGACTCGAAAAACTTGTTTCCCTTCTCGCATTTTCTTCTAGCTTTGGACCAACTTAACAACTGATAGTACTTAAATTTGGAGATAGCTCCTTCCGTAATCTCCTGCATTTTCTGCCAAGAAATTAAATCTGAACCCTCTAGCAACTGGCCCCATCTATAGATTCCTTTTTCCTTGATTGGAACTGCTAGGGAGTCCTGTAGACAGGCTGGTGTTCCTGGTGATCTCCAAATTTGAGCGTAACAGCTGTTTTATGGAATTTGTAATGTGCCCCGAATTTGTAACCATACTTTACATACTGCTTGGAGAATTTTTAGCCTCACCATTTAGAAAAATTTCGGGTCTCCAAATTTAAACAGAAAAAAGCTGGATTGATCCGAAGGGCCAAAAGTAAGAGCTTTGAAAAATAATGAAAAATTAGAGGTGTCCTTTGACAATTGCCTAAAAAGTTTTAGATGGAAGGCTCTCTGATATTGGAGGAGGTCTGAACTTGCTATACCTCCATGTTCCTTTTTTTCCCTAAGCTTCCGCCAAGCTATTCTAGGTCTTTTTTTCCCCCAAATAAAACTAGAGAAAAGGCCTTGAACTTTCTTTATCCATTCCTTCTTAAACTCTAGTGGGATAGAGTTAAATAGGAAGGTATATTTGGGTAAAATTTACATTTTTAGGAGATTGGACTTGCCTAGAAAGGATAAAGGGAGAGATTCCCACTGTTGTAGTTGTTTCTTAACCTTAAAGGTAACCTTGTCAAAATTTGTTTTTGCTAGTAATTCGAGATTCTGGACCACCTCAATTCCTTAATATCTGATATCTTGTCGAACTAAATCACTCCTATAATTTGTGTTCCATTGCATAATCTCTGTCTTTGCTGGGTTGACAGCATATCCAGATAATTCTCCAAAGCTCTCCAACATTTCCCATATGGCTGCGTTTGAATCATGTAGCTTACCAGAAAATATCATCAAGTCATCTGCATAAAGCCCGATTTTCTTTTCCCACCCGTTACAGGAGAACGGTATGATGTCCCTACAAGCCCTTAGTTTAACGGTGAGTGGTTCAATATACAAGTTAAATAATAGGGGAGAAAGAGGGCAACCCTGCCTTGTGCCCCTACATATTTTAACCTGTTTAGATAAATTGCCATTCACTAAAACTCGAGCAGATGGGTTTTTGTAAAGAGCCTTTATTGCAGAAACAAACGTATGACCCAAATTAAAACGCTGGATTACCTCTTGAAGAAAAGGCCAACTGACCCTGTTGAATGCTTTGGCAGCATGGCATGTCATCACGGTTAGGGGGCTGGCGCTTTCCATTGCTAACTCAATTGCGACGATTAGTTCATGAGTCAAATCGTGTAAATGCCTACCGTTCATGAAACCTTTTTGGTCGCTGTGAATCAAGAGGCCGACCATCCGATCTAACCTTTTGGTAATTATCTGTGTGTACAATTTATAGTCACTGTTAAGAAGGGAGATCAGAATGTATGATTCACATACCCTTGGATTTTTATTGGGTTTTAGCAAGATAACTATTGTAGCTAAGTCCCAGGATGGAGGAAGGTCATGTTTTAAAATATAGGCGGAATTAAACAGATTAAGCAGGATAGGAGCCAACTCTTCTTTCAGATGGGAATAGATTTCATTTGGAAGGGCATCAGGCCCTGCAGCCTTGCCTTTCTTTAAGTTTTTTATTGCACTGTAAACTTCTTCAATTGTGAAGGTGGCAGATAATTCTTCTCTAAGTTCATCACTGAGGAGTGGGAGATTCAGATCCTGAAAGAAGGCTGCTAATCGATCCTTGTCTGGATTTAAATCTTCTGTATAAAGTTCTTGAAAAAATTGAGCGAATGCCTGTTAATTCTCCCCATCGTTAGTGATACTGTTGCCGGTAATTTAACATTTTAATTCTTTAATAGCATTTCTGGCTCATTTTTGTTTTACCTTATTTTCCAAATAATCTGTTAGATTGGCTTTTGGTGTTGCTAACTGCGTCTCTAAGTTCAGGTTATTTGTTGGATTTGAAGAACGCCCTATGTTCTCCTGTATTGTTTTAAGTGAATCCTCTAAAAGTTTAATCTCCTTTTTGACCTTTTTATTCTGTGACACATTGATACCGACTAGTATACCTCTAAGATACGCCTTATATGTGTCCCACACATTATTTAAGGGAGCTGAAAAGAATGAACTCATTTGTTACGTTCTTCAGCTTGTCAATTATTGAAGCATCTAAGAGTAGCGATCGGTTTAAAGTCCAACGCCTTTCAGCTGTCTTTTCTTTTATCAAACATTGAAGTAAAACTGCCGTATGGTCAGCTAGATGCTCCGGGATATGAGCAACATTCTTAATATGGTTACTAATGGCAGTTGTTACCAAAAAGAAATCTATCCTCGATCGGTGACCATGCTTTTGGCTATGAAAAGTATATTTTCACGCTTCTGCCCCGGATTTTACGCCTTTTGAGAACCAAATATCAATAAGACCTAGATCTTGAATTATTTGTCTTAGGGCCGCTCTCATTTTTGGTACAGTTACGACCGCTCTCTTAGAAGTGGTATCCTGGGCAAGGTTAAGGGCTATGTTAAAATCCCCTCCCATATTATTAGGTTCGTTCAACTCAATTAAGTGTAAAAATAATGTATTCAGGGGAGAGGGGTCTTCCAGGTTTGGTCCGTAATATCCTACGAATGCAAACCAGGTTCCCTGGATCCTTGCCTTTGCTATTACCCATCTACCTAATGGATCAACCCGAGTTTCACCTAAAATAGATTGGGAAGCTTTTTTAAACAAGATTGCCACCCCTTTCACTGTAACCGCTTGATTGGTACAAATGCAATGCTCTATCCATGTTTGGGTTTTTTAAATTTGCGACCATTCTTCTTTTAGAAGATGTGATTCCTGGATAAAAATAACATCTGCATCACACAGCTTCAAATACTCTAATATCTTCCTCCTCCACGGTATCACTCTTAGCCCATTGACATTCC
Organism: Triturus cristatus; assembly: GCF_964204655.1. Lineage (NCBI taxonomy): Eukaryota > Metazoa > Chordata > Amphibia > Caudata > Salamandridae > Triturus > Triturus cristatus. The sequence goes on from NC_140585.1 coordinate 364,666,536, forward strand.
ATGTCAATATTTTCAGACTTCTGGGATTATTTAACCCTACCATTTAATGAGATTGCATTCCTGTGTTTTCCTAGGTAACCCTGGAATTCAAACGGCGAAGGCAGCCATAACACTACTGGACTAACGGAACTAACTGCAAAATAAGAAATAAGTGACATTAGAGGACTTTTTAAAAAAAAAATTCCCACATGCTCCCCCACCCTTTGTGAATCTGTTTTTGATTTTTCTTATATTTACATTTTGTGCCCGTGACCCTCCCAACCCCATGTATTTTGGGGGGAGTTATTGACTGTGTCTGAGGCCTTAGTGGCAGATCATTGTGGGTTTCGTACTTTCTACTCACAGTCAACTAGGGGATGTGCAATATACTTCGCACGGCCACTGGGCTCTGTTTATAACAATTATACGTTTTATAGGCATTAACCTTCTCAGTACTGGTCGTGACCATTTTCCAATGAATTACACATTTTCTACCCAAGCACAGCTACTTTTGTCTCCTCAGTGTCAACTTCTAACTTGTAGCGCTTAATCATCTAAGAGATTGAACTCTAACTGGAATGTAACTACAGTCTTGTTGCATGGGCTGCAATGTTGACATACCAGACAAGTGCAAATGTGACTAGCAATCTGAGGTGGAAAATATTTCAAATCAGTAGCAGTTGCCCAATTGTAGAATAGTGATAATAAACCAGTAGTACAGTAGACATGCACACACCTCTTTCTCTACACCCTGCATGCTCTATAGGCTTCTAGGACTGCATGTACTATATCTGACCATTGCGAAAATGTTGCTATATTTGGCAGCAACCATCGTCAAGGAATGGTTCTTCCATTTTATGATTGTTCAATTCTAAATACAGTGTTCAATTACCACCTATGTCAAATGGGTGTAGAATCAGTACAAATACCTTTTTTCTCCCGGCATTTACTTCCTTACAATAACTTCAACAGCATCTTTAGTTGTCTGAGTAATGTCATCACTTTGGGCAAAACATCAGGAAAATTACTTTTTAAAGTAAGTCCAATTAAGCACAAAGATTAATTGTAAATTATTGATTCTAATCTATTTTGCTTCCCTGAGTATTAAGGCTAAGGTTATTATAGTGTAATTAACTGAAAAAATAATTCAGTTAAAAATTATCAGTCCTCAGTGTTAGACTAAAATTTTTAGGATGATATATTTGATACATTAATATAATTCATAGTTTTGTTGGGGGATAATATTCAAATAATTGTACTAAAATTATTTAACATTATAAGTCATTTTCTGGGTTATCTACTAGTTACTGGAATTCCTTATTACCCTCCCTCTGTACACAAGCAAGTCTGCTTCTCTTCAGTGGGTATTTGTAAACCACACTATCACCTTCTGAGAGAAAGCAGTGTTGTAGAAAATTGATGATAAATAGAGTATAATAAATAGATGAACTGTTTATTGGGGTTAGAGTAAGATTTACAATTATTTCGGGTATCAATTAATGACATTCAATGTAAGATAATTTGCTTCAATATATGGATAGAATAAGGTTTATTATTAATGAAATGTTATGTGGCTGTATTCTAAACAAGATTAAGGAAATGATAAGCATTATGGAAACGTTTAGTGATGGGTTAAAGTGAAGATAAGACAAAGTAAAGCAGACAAAGTAAAAGTAATTTCAATGATATGCTATGTTAATAAATTTCTAAAGCGCATGAATAACCGTGGGTGTCTTGGCACTGATATGGTATAGCAGTTTGGCAGGAAAAGAACTGAAGACTAGATGTTAAAGAGCCAAGTTTTGAGCATTTTCCTATAAGTCAATAGGGTGGAAGCTGCTCTGATGTTTATAGGCAGACTGTTCCAAAGTGTGGAGGACCAACTGCCCCTCCCCCCCATTTGAGTTTCTTGAATCTGGGGCGGGAGACCATCATAGAGCTTTTAGATCTTAAGTCTGTGCTGGGAACATACCAGGTTAGAGACTGTTTGAGATGGCAGGCACCTAAATCATGTAAAGCCTTATAGGTAAGGCATAGCACCTTAAATTTAATTTGGTTATTCACTGAAAGCCAGTGGAGTCCTCTAATGGGAGGGGAAACAGGTTAGACCTTAGGAAGGTCAAGATTAAACAATGATCTGCATATCGTCAGCGTAAGAAGTGGGGGAAAACCCGAAAGATCTAATCACGGAAGCCAGTTCAGTGACATAAATATTGGTAATTAGTCTCAATGATATGGATAAGTGAGCAAATGAAAGGTAGGACAAACTAAGGGTGGGGAAGTAAAGGTATTGTAAGTGAAATCATAAACTTATCAAATGTTTCAGGGACCCTTAACCCAAAGGCAGACCCCTCACATTTATGGTATAGTTACATTATCCATTAACATTGGATGTACGATCACTATCTCAATGTTATATAAATCAGTCTACAGGCGTTCATCGCTGGTCGTGTAGCAAATGACTCAAGGCAGTCCAGCTTACCATTGGATGCTGCTATCACTAGGCCCACTGCTTAGATATTTCTATTACTGGCTACTCATAATGCATTGAACATAACATATACTGATCTCTAGGACCCCAAACCTCCTACCACCTCAGTATTTTTTAAGCTAACTGCTCGCTGTGTTTTGACTTTAAATAAAATGTTGTTTACTGAATACCAAGGTCTATTTGATTTCTTTTCAAGACCGAGGCTACCATTATGCATTATACCTTAAATTGATATTCTGCAGCACCTTTAAAGAGCTTATAATAATCCAAAACACTAGAACTAGAACACTCCAGTCCATAAATATCCCTTGTCCAGAAGATTCCTCCTTTTTTAATTGCTGCTCAAGGAAAGATAAGTACCTTTAACCTTTTTTGTTAAGTATGATATTAGTAGTATGTAAGCATTTGAGGGTTGATAGTTATATGTAGTGTTGTCAGAAGCTTAAGTGTTTGTTTTATTGGGTTGACAAGAATTTTACGAGGTACATTTGATAACACTTTAATATCTGACAATGCTATAGTTTAGTTCATTGTCAATATTGTTTCTCACAACTATTATGTTCAACATCAAAACAAAGCCCATGGGTTAAATAAAGAGTTGCAATTATTTAGAATAATGCTATTTCTGCTTTTCTCTCTGAGATGTTTTCTGAAGGGTGAGAGGAAATTACCTACTGAGCTATCACCTCAACTAGTACCATCTGGATGCATTGTTACGGCGACCCACTAGGAAAAACTTATCAACCTGAAATCACTCATAGATTTGACCTCTATCTCTATTTAAGTAATCTTTTCTTTGGTTAGAAGCCGCCAATGTTTGCCTTGTTTAATTTATTTTTGGCACCTTTAAAGGTATGGGTTTCAACAACTGGTTAATTTCCCTACCCATATGAAAGGGCACGCCCTGCATGCCATTTATACTAAAAGCTTACGTTTTCACCACAGTCACTCAATCAGCAATCTTATAAAGCGTGACTACTCACCCGTGAGTGTTTCAAGGCGCTGTGTGAGAGTGTGGTGGGTCTGCGGTTCAGATATCTACCCTTGTATATGATATGACCATTTCTGTATAGATTTTCAACTATCTACATTTCCAGCAGCCCATCTTCTAAAGATTAACACCAGTCATTCAATAAAGTGGTTTTGGAGTATTTCTGCTTCATCGCTGGCTCAGAAATTAATTTCTCTTAAACCTGTTTGAACAAAATTTGATGTCCACTACAATTCAGGTTTGACCTGTTCTCTGCACACATGACCACCATCTTTACACGTCCCGCTAGTGTTGGTGAATCTATGGTTCCAATTGTCTGGACTTGGAAGACTCACTGCACTCACATAAAAAAACTGGAGAGTCCAGAGAATTGTTTGAATATTGGGTTCACACAAACTCTAAACCACACAGCACAGTTTCAATGCATACACTTAATGGGTAGTCTTATAACTTCTGGAATATTGGTGCAAAAGCCAGAATTTAGGCCCCTTTCAATATGGACTAGGGACCAGGCAACATGTTGCCTAGTTGCTTTGGTGTCCTGCTTTGCTTTAGATTGCACCTGCTTGCAGTCGATGCACCTTTGCTATTTTCTCACTGTCCTATCCCCTTGAATTTAGAGTTCACCTTTAGTCTCTTCCTTGGACCCCTCGTTCTGTTGTCTGACTCTTTGCATGTTTCTCCTTTGTGTTTTCTCCTCGTCTTCCACCCTGTCTTCTGACATACTGGAATTCCCACCTGTTACACCGGTCTGACAAGAGCTTGTTACAGTACATTCTCTATAGCGACAGGATAGCCACTTACTTTACTTCTGCCTATTAGTTTTGGCTTAATCTATTCATTATATTTCAGACTATTATCCCTTCTCCTTAACTATTGCTGGTCCCCAATTCCTCAATATCTCTGAGTTGCTCTGGTGGAAGCCCACAGATGGCAACACCATCTGAAATTAATCCACCTAGAGATCAAATCTAGTTCTGCTTCTATCCTGCTTTTTTTTAGTGTTCTTCTGATGAAACCCCACTCAAACATTTAGGTATATCAGTGGTACTCAATGGTGTCTGAACTCTCAAAATAACAAAAATGAAAAAGGTCAACAGCAAAATGGAATCATGCTAGAGTACACACAAATATACTGCTGATAAGGAAACATATGTAATGCTGAGCAAAGATTATGAACTGGCCTTTAAGGAAGTTAAAGAGTTACTGAGCTGACACCATTGGTGCCGCAGAATGCTCATTAAATTAGTATGTGATTCAATCTCAACTTTGTGCTGCTGCTTAAGGGGTCAAACCTCAAGTCAGCATTGCAAATGTCTAAATCTTTTCCTCCTGAATATTATTAATCAAATAGGATAAGGGTAGGCAGTGAAGACTATCTAGTTGTAGTTGTGCTGATTTGATTTTGTTCTTTGCAAAAGCCTCCCCCTAGAAAGTTGAAGCAATTTTGTCTTCACTAAAATCCACAGATGCCACCACCAGCCGTGCTCCATCAAGTGTACTTTAACAGTTCACTCCAGTATTGCTTCCGCCATCTCATTCCTACTCAGTATTTCTGGATCGATCACACCTGATCAACTAAAGAAAGCTGAAGTAATTCCACGTCTGAAAAAATCTAATCTGAACCCGACTAATCTGGGCATTTATGAACCAATTTCATCTGCTTGTTTTAGCAGAACCATTTGGGTAATGCCAGCTGCCTTTCCTCACTGCAGTCTTGGTCATTAGAGCAGCTTCAGTGGACTCAGAATGCAACATTTAAGATGATCTCCAATTTTAGGAAGAAGGACAAAATTACAGAGGTAAATTGAGTCCATCAATTGCTATCGGTTCAAGATAAGATATCAGTTCAATCAGGATGACTTGTGTACAAGTGTATAAATAATTTTGCCTCAGTTATATTGAGGAAAAAACGTGGTCTATAAAACATCCAGAAATGCACAATAGATCAGAGGTTGCTGATTCCTCTCAAGGCCAATCTTAAATTTAGAAAAGGTAGAGAGACTAATCGGCTCAGGGCCCTTCTCGTGGAACTCCTTGTCCAGGTTTATCAGACTACCAACTGAATGGACCACCTTCAAAAGGACATTTAAAGCAGACTTATTTTATGCGACTACGATCACCCGCACCAAGAGACCTTTTATAGTGTTGAAGATATAAAATTCATGAGTGGTTGAGTGACCGAAATGGGAAAGAACCATAAAGCGTTTTCAGTGAGAACCACGTCGATCAACACTTCAATCCAGTTCTCAATCTAACCTGAAAGCTATTTGTTTAGCATTTTGGAAGTGCCCTTGTTGAGACAAATAGGGCATAAGCAAACCTTATCCGGAAAAAGGTACAATTGGATGACCTGCTCCTGACTCCAATGCACTGGTCTTTTATAAGCTAACTGATGCGGGCATGCAACAAACAGGATCACAGGGAAGATCACCAGCGCAGCTTTGCCTTTAGGATGCATTTAAATATTTGGTCCTTGTGTTTTAACCATCTTAAGTGACCCAAGGCAACCCTTTACATTCTGTAGACAAAGCCAAGTTAGATTTTTCCCTAATTATCTTCTAAGCTATCATACAAATCATTGGCTCTGTACAAAGTACTGGAGTGAACCACCAGTTTTAATCAGCCTACAAGGCCGCTAAAGAGACATCAGTGCGCTATACATATGTTATATTATCAGCATTTAATAGCAGAGTGCCAATACAAATAACAACATTTGGTGACTCAAAACATACCCTGAGCAAATCCAGAACTACTTACCAACCCCACATGGACTTTATCCCTTCTACTTGTCAACAGCAGCAAAGAACCACAGACTCAACCCAGCTACCGATATAAACCAATATGGCTTCACCTCACAGCTTACTTGAAATCACTTGATGTGACCCTTTGACAAAGTAATCCAGCTTGTAAATTTATTTTATCTCACTTAGTGTTTTCTAACAGATCAATTTTGTCAATATAACTTGACTTAGATGTTGGAATGGGTTTGTTCTTCCTTAAACAAAATGTAAGCAACACAAAGGGGCCTGATTACTGAGGTGGTAAAGACTACTTTAATTATAAAGTAACATTCACCATCAACGCATGAAGGTTTTAAATATACATCATTATTTGTTACCTTTATATACTAATGTTGTTGACCTCAAAAGGATGAAACACAGATTTAGCAGCCATTGGATTAGGAGGCTCTTAACTTTCCTCTACAACTGGTGTCTTCAAACGAGGGGGTGGGTCCCCACAAGGGGTCTTCAAGTGATCCCAAGGGGGGGCAACAGGCTCTGGCCAAAAGCAGCATTATGCTGATAACAGTGCTTTGTATTCAGTGGAAAAAATGAGCAACAGTAAGCCGCTCTGTCATCGGCTATCGCTAACATCTTTTGTCATTTATATCCTAGCTGGGAGATGGTGTCAAAAGGGATGGGAATCTAAATATTTTTCTAACTCCCCCACACCCATTTCTAAAAATCAGACTGTGGATACTTTCAATTTAGTAAGGCCTGTCTGACAGAATAGTATGTTTGGCAATCGCATTTTTAGTGTCGAGTTGCCGCCCGTGTGTAAAGCTACATGACGCAGGCACTAGCAACGGTCGTGCTTTGCCGAACAGGAAGGCGTAAATAAACAGGTTAAAACGCCACTGTGACTGGTTGGTGGCTGGTATGTGGGCCCATAGCTCCAACCAATCCTTTTTAATGGTATGTGTCCAGGGAGGTGATCTTTGACCCCTTCTTGCCCTGATGAATTTGCCACAAAATAATTGGCAATGAAACATGTTGGCCGTCATTAACAAGGTATTCAACATGCTGTGTTTTTAAACAGCGGGATAGACTCCTAACCAGATTAAATAAATATTTGAGAGTGTGACCCCTTTATGTCTTTGTTGGCACAGTTTTTGTGTTTTTGTCTTCACAATACACCTTATTTTGTTATGTGTTTCTTCGTTACACTGGACCCTACATATTTTTCCTAAGAGAAAGTTACCAATGATGAAATAGACGTGGGCAAGCTGGTGAGAACCAACCAGTAGCTCCTCTGGTGGTGCGCACGTGAGGTACTTTCTCTTTCTCTACACATTTTTTCACCTCTTTTTTTCATTGCTGAGGGGGTGCGTAGAGCTAAGTGAGTAGTTTGATTCTCCTGTGGACTGACTTCACATGTCTTTGTCTTCACTTTTTCTATCTGACTCGTACATTCTTTTTAAATATTTGTAGCATTCTGGATGGGGTTATACTATATAATACAATAAGTATTGGAGGTTTTTGAAAAGCTTTCTCTCCTCCACTCATTCTAGATTAACAATAAAAAATTATTTGCTACTGTGTGCCAGTACTTTTGTGTTGAAACTATTGTTGATTGGAGGGTGTTCTGGCACATTTTCCCTCTGTAGCTCCTTTTTTTGATCTAAATCTCATTTTTAAAACTGTAACAGAACTTAACTGCAATGTTTAGATAAGTCTTGACATATTTAATCATTTCCTGTTTAATAGAATTGTGAAAAATTTTGAGGTGGGGGCCCGATGATTAATGTTTTCTCATGGGGGGTAGGAGTGCGCAGCATTAACAAGTTTGAAGACAACCCGCTCTACAGGATATACACTGGACCATCTCAGACTAAAAGTAATTAAATGTAACCGGAGAAACAAATGTTAAATCTATAAATGCATTTGATGATTTTATTTGAAGTGTAAGATTATAAAGAACATGAGGTATTGTATGTGAAATATTAGAAAAACAGAATCCAGACTTTTAACTACGGGTTTAAGAAGTTGTCCTGGAAACATAGCTGGTTGCTTTTAAAGCCAAAGTCGACTCAAAGAGATTTTACAGCAATAAAGACTTTAAAAATCACTGAGTAGATGGCAGAAGTTCTCTGTTCAATTGGAAAATCTTTTTTTTTGGAGACGTGTATTTGAAACCTCGCCAGAGGGCTAATTAACAAAGTCCAGGAAACCCTGAATAGCTTTACAACCGTAAATGCAGTGTTTCAAAGGATTTCTCTCCAGGGGAGAGCCTCTGGGGGGCAGCGGCAGCAGACATTCCCGGGACTGCTTTCCGTTCCTGTTGAAACCGGTTTGAAGGACTAAAAAGGTCAAATAACAGATGGTTAGGGCAAGCAGCAGCTGTTTCTACACAAAAGGCTGGGCAATGAGTCATGTTCCAATGAGGATAAAAGACAGAGCAGAGAACAGAAACAAAGCAGAAAGCGAAGGGTGGAGGGATCAAACGTACGAGAAAAAATAAGTAACAAAATATGTTAGGAGGCAAAAAGGAGTATTTAAGTCGGAAAGCAGATGAAAAGGTGCCTCTAAGGAGGCGGAGCAAGGAGAGGGGTGTGGCTTTGTGGCTGAGCCGAGTCCCCCAACCCCCGGAACCCTCCGCCCAATAAAAGACAAAGCTAGTGAGGCAGCTTTCAATGTCCTAGAGAGGTTGCAAAACGCCAATGGGCAACAGCTGTGCCGATCCTCCACAAACGACCTGGAAACCTACTTTGTAGAGGGGTTTCAGCTCTTTTTGTCTCCCACAGTGTGATATCGGCTCGTCTCCTGGAGACCATTTGAAGAGAGCAGATAAGGTGGAATAAACTGTGGGACCTTGTGACTTGGCAGGTTTTAGATAGGAGGAGCAGGAATTTGTTTTTGTTTTTTTAACATTAAGTGTTTTTATAGATTTTCAACAAAACAACAGTTGAGACATAGACTGATTATAATTTACAGTGTGTCCATGGGGCTGCTGCTTTTCATAAAGGGATTTGAGGTTTGGGACGTGTGTGCCAGTGTGGGACAGGCGGTCAGGGGGTGTCGCCTGGCTACATGGGCAGCTCAATGGTGATGTGCGCAGACCATGTGTCTGGTGGGCGGGTAATGTGTTCGGGTTAAAGGCTAGGAGGGGATTGGAGACCAGGGGGCTGCTCGAGGAGGACTTCTTCAAAGTGCAATGCCTCGCCCTCTGCCCTCCCCATCGCTGTACTGCACTCAGGAGTTGTTACTTTTAAAGAAATTCTCATAGGAGATGCGAAAAAACAGAGTAGAGAATTAAAGCAACAACTTGGTAATGACACAGAACCATGCTGAACAGCGAATAAGCGTCTTCCCTGATCTTCACTGACTACCAGTAAAAGTAAATCCTCCTGCCCTACCAGCATCGAGGTACCTTTGGTAGACCCCTTCAAACATAAACTGGATGTATCTTGGAGGCTGAGCTCTCCAAGTACAAAGAACGAACCTCTGAAATGCCTTTTAGCTTTCCTTGATTTTAGAGGAGAACTTTTTGAAGTATTGAAGAAGTCTGGAAACACACATCTTCAACTCAACTTTCTGTCTGAATGTCTCAAAATAGCTGCAAATACCTCACACATGTTCTACAATCTAGGTCCTAGCCACACCCAGCTCTTGCCCATCCGTCGATCAGATATCTAAAACCAGAAGTGACATTTGGGCTCCCGCAGCAGGGTTAGTTCATCACACCCTCAACTGCAATGATATTATCAAGCATTCTGTACTACACACCAAGATTTGTCACTAGGCAGAATTGTACAGACCAGGCAATACACCATACTTATTGTCTATAAAAAATGGGAGTAGGATAGTATTCCTGACCTTGAGTAGTCACTGATGAGGGAACTCACAATTTGCCTTGGACTCATGTTTTAGCATACACAAAAGTTAGGACTCAGAAACCTTTTCATTTCTGGAAGACTGGAACAAGGTGGCAAGCATAAATGAGAAAGGCTCAGACTTAGTAGCTCAGATTTCAAGCATTTGCCTGCTCAGAGCTTTGCACATAATGTTCAAAGTTATACAGGACTGTAAAAAGAAGGTATCTGACCTTATGAAAACAATGCTGGGCTCTGGTATTGAGACATGGCCCACTGAAATATTATGAACTGTTAACTCTTACCAAACCATTGGTCCAGTGCCGGTCAGCCGTTAAGAATGCATAAGTGCATGTTTTCCACAAAATAGCGGCAGAGCCGCTATCTAAACTTTCCAAATTAGAAAACGTAGTCGTCTGTCCTTGATTTTTAGGTCTCGCCTAGCACCGCGCATGCGCTGCTCTGCGAGACTTATTGTAAGGGCTTTTCAAAAGCTCACCACACGCGGGTAACCGCAAGCAATAGGCCACACACGTACGAGCGTGGCCTATTGCTTGCAGTTACCCGCACAGGCGTCATTTGTTTTGAATTACCATGCGCAGACATGGGCGCGATAATTCAAAACATATGGCCTGGTGCCCGCTCTCGCAAGCGCGCCACTCGTGGGACGCTGCATTCCTTTTAAAAAAAAAAAATTCAGCGCGAGGCGCGCGCGCTTGTTGTACTCTGGATGCTGCAAACTACTTCTCTGCACAGTAAGTACCTTTCCCATCCGTCTTGATTATGCAGTCCCGCCGGATCCGGGCTCCCACAGCCAGCATGCATTCAGCACGCGTCGAGTGAGTGTAACAGGCTTTAATTCCGTGTTTTGATGCTCCCTCCGGGGAAATTGCCTGCGTGAGCAACCTTCTTGAGCTGACAGATCAAGATTCAGAAACTCAGATAATTAGAGGAGTTGCGTTTCCCACCCCTGCTCTCTTTGCGAAGACTGAGGCTTCAGCCTCTTTAAGGATTCACAAAAAAGTGCTCTCCTGGTTCCCTTGTTACTTGCAGAACATGCCGGTTTAGGAGAAGAGAGCCATACTGAAGAAACAAACAATTTTCTCACGAGCGGTCTATACGTCACTCCCAGTGGGGGATGCATCAGTACATACCACATGAAAAAATATAGCCGAAACAAACCGACAGCGCATTAAATCATGTCATGCAGTTGGAAGCACCCATTCTCATTCAAAGGCAACAAGCATTGGCATAGCCAATAGGTCTCGCCTTTGGGACCTTATAAGTGTTTAGCCATGCAAAACTTGATGTTGTTGCACCAAGGATATTGTGCTGGATATCTAAACACTTATAAGGTCCCAAAGGCGAGACCTATTGGCTATGCCAATACTTGGTTTTATTTGCCTGCAAATGCTCCAACCATAAATATAAAAAAAATTAAAACATGTCCCCATCTAAAAGTAGTGGCCATTTGCTACAAAAAAAGTTCTAAATTAGACCAAACATTGGCTCGCCTTTGTGACCTATTACTAATGGTTTTTAGCCATGCTGTATAGCATTCAGAATGCTCTGCAGCATGGCTAAACTTTTAAAAAGTTACTGATTTGAGTTGGATTGTTAACTAAAAGGAAGAAAGATAAAGCACAAAAGCTTTTTAAAAGGAAATACAGGTGGGCAGGAAGAGCAGAAGCAACCTAGTGGAAGGTGAGAAGAACAACAAATCAACATAAGGCGTTGGTGGGGCGAATGGTGAAGCAACAGGGAGAAAGGTGGGGATTTGTAAGCAATATGTGGAGGGCTGCAGTGGATGCTAATGCAACAGGGAGGGGGAGACCGAAAGCAACCCAGGGATTGGGGTGGTGGAAAGCAATACAGAGAGTGCGGGTGGGGGAAGCAATTGGGAGAATCACACATGCAAGCACAACACAAGAAATATTATTCTTATTTGTACAAAGAAAATATACTACTGGATAACTAAAAAAAGGATAAAGAATAAAAATAAAAGCATCAGCGGTGAGCATACTAAATATTGAAGTCAGAATATCAAGGGCACTTAATATTGAGGACAAAATATCAAAAACAAACTTTGACAGGTAAATACGTCTAGATTTTTCTTGCCTAACTCTACATATATGTACATACATCATACATGCCAATTGACAAGTTTGAGGCGGGAGACTCCCGATTTCTTAAGTAAACATTTGCTTTATTGTAGCTGTCTCTCTTCTAAAATTGCCTCTGCTTCAATAGAAGTCAATGGGGAGAAATAATCCCCCCACATTATTTTTCAAAATCTCTAAACTTCCTGTTCTAGAATTTTGGCATATATGACACGTGATACATATATCGCAAGGTACATAGATCTATACTTCCCTGTATTCACTTACCTTCCAATATTTTGTCCCTCGATATTCTGTCCTCGGAATTCTGATCCCATTCTTTATGTCGACATTCAATAGTACAATGGCATTGGCAAAGTAAATTATTGGTCCATCAGCCCTGGCACTAAAGTGCAGCCTTCTTTTAACAGAATCTTCTCTTGTGATCAGGAAAAATGCCACAACTCACAGAGTAAGAGAGCCAATGGCTTAAGTGAGCTGACACGGTTCCCACGCTTTATGCTGTGATGGGTGAAAGCAAAATGTGAATGTTTGTTGAACAAACCAATGGATGCAGAAGGCTGACCTAAAGCCCACCTATGTATGCAACTGGCTTTTCAGTAAATTGCTTTAATGCCCTTACAGTCTCTGCTATTTCATAGCAGAGTTTCTACATTGTTGTAATGAGAAATTAATGAATGCTGAAGCTTGACCCAAAGGATGAATACTAATGACTTTTTTAAACCTGTTTCCTGAGTACAGGGATCTTTAATAACCATAGCTGCAGCTTCTGCTTCACATGCACATGTATCTGCTCACAAAGTAATACATAGAGTTACTTAAACACATGTATTCGTTGTACGCAGGATGTCAGCCTCTGTCTTAAGGACCTTTTCCTTCCTGGTGGTGGTTCATTCTGGTGAATTGTTACTTCAGCTGAACAGAAATAACTTCCATTCAGGAAGCCAATTCCAGCATTGGGTCCCTCCCTCTGGCCTCAGCAATATTCTCCATCTTGCAACCCAAGTTAATAACCTTTGTAAGGACTGGCTGTGGCCCAAGGGAAGGATATTCGTGCCTCTGTTTCCTTGTTAGGAAGCAGATGTCAGAATGTTTGTGCTGGCACATGTTATGGTGGGCGGGCTTTCTGCCAGTCACTTAAATTTGCAAGAGCCAGACATTTTAAAAGAATAGACAATGCATTCATATTCCCCTCTGCCCTTGCATCCTATTGTCTATTATTCTATATTTTAGGAACACATCTTAAAATCCTTAAAATTACTTGAGGGGATTTATTTTCAAATGTTCAGACACTGGTTTGGACCAACCTTTCCCACGTGTTTCATATGTATATATCATTAAAAAATGTAATCCCTTTTTCTAACATCCACCACCCTGCCCCTGGCACAAGCTTGAAACGAAACCAATAGCTGCTCATTGGAGATTTATGGAGACTTTCTCAGCGTGATAGTTGAGATGGAAGTTCATAGGAAACATTTTCGGATCAGTAATAGCTTCGATTTTCGAATAACAGACAAAATGTGGGAAAAAGGGTATGCATGACAGTGATTCTAGCCTTTTAAAGAGTCATTCAACGTGGTCAAAAGTGTGCATGACAAAAAATAATAAAAAGGATTTAAAAAACTGAGCCCTCTTAACAAATTTAAATCAGGTGTGCCAGACAAGAAGAGGTCAGTGCATTCTGTGCTCCAGTTGTTCTTTGGCAGAAATCTGTCCAGTATTTTTAAAATATTATCAAAATTATTTTGAAACAATATTTAAACGGTTTCCTGATCCATTGATTTGTTTGTCTTTTTTTGTGGTCATAATCTCGCCTTGATGTATAAAGCCGGCTTTCTTTTAACTAAACCCAAAAAGTTTCAAAGAGAAATCTGAACATGGAAGTGACAGAAACTATGTAATTAATATTGCAATGTTGACTAACACAGGCATGTAATAAATAGGCATTGTTATTTAATGCTCAGGTTTTATGTTCCTTATGTATTTGATTTCAAAATGATGAAATGTTGAGTTAGTGCCCTGGGGCTGGAACCGATTTATGCCTTTCGGACCATGCACAAATGTTCACAATATGTTATTTTACTATGGAATAACTACCACAACTACTGATACCACATCCTCTTCGGGTGCCAACACCTTCACCACTGCCTCCACTGCAAACGGAGATACTACGCTCACTGGCTCCGCCTCTTACCCTGACTCCAGGCCCAGTTCCATCCACTTCCCCGCTGACACCCAGAGGCATGGTTGAATAGAGTGTCTCTGACTCAGACCATGTCAGATATGGAAGAAAAAGGTAAACGTTCTAGGGAAGGACAAGGTGATATTGATGGACAGGATGAAGTGTGGAAAGACTACATCCTTTGTAAAGAAGGGACAGAAATCACCTGCAAAACCTAATTTGCCTCCAGATGGCATTGCCTACTTGTTTACCCTGTTGGAAAAAGCTGTGAAAAAGTTTGACCTCCTCTGAATTCCATGGAGCACCTAAGCTTCCTATATGGTCTGAAGAACAGCCTCTGAAATCTACAAAATCTATCCAGACCTTTGATTTTTTTTGGGTGGAGGGTCTCAAATGAATGCTTTCGCCAGCCACAGTCCAGGCAGCCACCTGGAGAACTCACAACCAGAAGAAGAGAAAAAAAACTGTGTTAACTCCCTAAAGCGTTCAGTCGCTTTATTTGAAAGGAATTCTGTTTGTGTGCACATAGACCATCGGTGAGAGATGCTATGTGTAGAAGAAGACAGAGTTAAAGGACCCTAACTTAAGAGTGTTCCTGTGCATATAGCTGGAAACTTTTAAAGTAAAAATGGTATTAACGACGTTTTACACAAACAAAGATGTTATGAATGTAAAAAGATGCCATAAGTTAAAGTTGTTGAACATGATTTAGTTAAAATATTCTTTCAATTCTTGTATAAACATGTTTGGAAAGGTTAGGAACTTGAAGGGCAGGAAACCACGAATTACTTCACAACAGAAATTCTTTGTTTCAAAGGATTTCACTCCCAGAGAGAGCCTGGGGTAGGGCGCTGGCAGCACTCATGCCTTGTATTGTTTTGGGTTCAGATGGTTACAGTAAACAACAAAGTAGAAGAGGTGTGTTTAGTGTGTCAGTTCGCAACGGGGATAAAAGGCAGAGCTAGTGTATATCAAATAAGAAAACCAAAATTAGATGGAAGACTCAATAGGGCGTTCACCAACAGGATGAAAAATGGATGCGTTAAAATATTTTAGGAGACAAGGGGGCAAGGGATGTTATAAAAATATTAAAGCTGAAAGCATCTCATTTGAAGGAAGAAATTTTGATGAATTATCAGGAATTTGGATAATCAAGTTTTACAGCTCAGGCAAAGAGGGTGGAGGTTAAGGCGACTAAGAAGATGGCAGCCAAGGCGAAAGATTAGCTCTCCAGTGCATCATCACCCTCAAAGGAACTCCTATGCATTTGACTTCTACAACTGGATCAGTATTGGTTCACCTGCACAAGGAAGCATGCTGTACATTTACTCTCTGCCTGGCAATTGTGAGTTTAGCTATGGTTTTCCAGTATCTCTCCAGTTTGTTACCCTTCCTTCCCGACCCACATGTGTGGTTTGTTTCTCCTTACTTTGTCCCTTGGTTCCTTTTCCACCACTTAGTCTGGAAGGTTGTTGTTGTTGTTGCTGTGTGCTGTCTCATGTTTCTCCAACTGCAGGTGCTGTGGTCAGATCTGTGGTTTTAGCCTAGTTTTGGGGAATGTCTCCTGGTCTTCTGGTCATCATAGTCTCATTGGCAGAAGTATTGGTATGGGCTGTTTCCCCACATAGGGTTGCATCTGGGCTCAGAATTTCCAGTATGCACTTACCTCCCACTGAGAGACAGGTACCATATATCATCACCTGAACAGATGCTGGGGCAGATGTGTTTCTTTCTCTCTCCTCTCACCATGGTCTCCTCAGTATTTTAGTTGTTTGGCAACAACACGTACAACAGTAATGGGAGGGCTAGGGTCATGCCTGATTTAAAGATTCTTGGTCTTTGACAATTTGCATTTATCCAGTCTTGAACCCTTTACTCGATCAAATCATAACTAAAATGTAATACTAGTTACAAACAGCCCACGTATTTCTGTCACCCACCCCAATCAGTGCCCCAGAGATTACTAGTTCCCAGTCAGGAGTTATTGCGAATCCATGGCAGGAATTTTCAATATGACTTTTAGAAATCCTCAGGTGTCACATCGAAGTAGCACCGTGCTCGCTTCCCCTGATTAATATGGAGGTACACCACATACCTTCCAGCTTTCCTTGCACAATGTACCCTATATTTTATGGCTCAGCCTCAATAATTCCAGCTGGTCAAAAGAAAATGAAGATGAAAATGGCTTTTATTTTTACCTGTTTGACAAAAGACACAATGGTATGGGCTAAACCCTTGATTTTGAATAAAAAGAATAATCTGTTTATCCAACAATTTCAGTCTACATTTGTTAATCGCTAAAAATGTAGCTTACACCATGATGTTGACGCTGTGTCAAGGATCCAGAGACCATGGGAACTATAAAGCTACATTTCTACAAATCACCACTAAAGTGATGGGGACTGATGGGGCAGCAACCACTGCATTTTATCAGTGGTCGCAAAAGGATCGCAAAGAAGCATTATTGTTGGTGGTGAACCGACCTTACACATCCATGGCTGTAGATGATGTATTATTGCAGATCAAAGCTCAGCAAAGGAGTCGCCGATGAGAACAGCAAGGACGAGTACATAAGAAGGCTGTGCTGCCCAAAGCTGAAAATGCGCCAGCGGAAGAAAATAAGGAAGAACCTATGCAGTAAGGAAACGTGCATACCTTTGATTCAAACTGTAAAACAGAGGAGACAAAGCAAAGGTTTCTGTTTATATTGTGGATAATTGGGTAATTTTGTAAGGAAATGTGCAGTGAGAATCAAAGCTGCTCGGTCCTGAATGAAGGACTGAGCATTTCTCTTTTGGAAAGATGTGTCTCAAAGAAAGCAAATTCTTCTTCTGGTTTGTGTTTTGGCAACGAAACAATGTCCTCTAGCCTCAATAAAATTAGTACATTTTTGTTTTTCTGGCATTATTATGGATCAGAATTTTGCACTAAAGTAAAATATACCCTTTCATAGGAGGCACCAGAACCTATTTTGGGGTGGATGGAACTACCCTAGAATCAAGAGAAGTAATTTATGAAATTATTAATGTTAACTCAATTGGGACATTTGGAGCAAATACAATGTTCTATCATAGATGCTCCAGAGCTTGCACATTCCATTTTGTCCCTCACGGGGGCCTAGCGTCTGGTGGCTACAGCAACTTAGCGAGTATCGCCGCCCAGGACTGCAGTGCATCTGCCAGTCTATTTTTATAGACCACTGGTGATCCCCCTTCCCAAGACAGCCTTAGAAGGGGCACAGGTAGCCGATTTTAGACCCCTATCAATGCTCAACATGGATTTTAAAGTACTGAGTAAGACGTTGGCGCTTCTGCTTTTACCACACATGCCTGGATTAATTAGTAATGACCAAAACGGCTTTATCCCGTTCCGCAACACCTCCAACAATTTGCGCCAATTGTATTCGGGGCTCTATCACCCTGATGTTAGGCTACTATCTGGGGCGGCTCTTCTATCAATAGACTTGGAGGAGGTCTTTGACACGGTCAAGTGGGACTTCTTATTCGAGACGATGATGCATATGGGCCTGGGAGACGACTGGGTAAAATGAGTAAGGATGCTCTATGACCACCCTTCAGCTAGGGTCAAGATCGGAAAGGTGGTCTCAACACAATATCAAATATTCTGTGGCACACGACAGGGGGGCCCACTGTCTCTCCTTCTGTTTGCGCTGCCGATAAAGCCTTTGGCGGAATTGTTCCGCCAGGGTGGCGCTTGATTGGGGCTGTCAGTGGGTGGTCGAGAGCATATCATCTCGCTCTGTGCAGACAATCTCTTAATTTATCTAAATGATGCAGTGATAGGCACTGCAACAGTATTAGACCTCCTCACACAGTTTGAATACGTGTCTGACTTGCGGGCTAATAGACGAAAGACATATATATTCCCAGTGTCACCAACTACTACCCGCCCTGAGAAACTACCACTGGATCACAATTGGGCCGCCTCCACCTATACGTTCCTATGGATCCATATCTTACAGTCTTTAGAAGACCTGCGAGACGGGAACCTCAGATGGGTATTTAGATCCCTTAAGACTTGTGTCCCATTTTGGTGCTCGCTACGCCTTCCAATCATTGCCCGCATCTCATTGTCAAAAATGGTCATGTTACCATGCCTACTATACTTCCTTGTCAACCTCCCAACGGGAATACCCGCAGGTTGGTTCAGACAACTTGATATCTTGCTCTGAGACCTGATATGGGAAAAAGGACAGCGGAGGATGTCCCTAAATACACTACAGCTCCCTTTGGTGGAGGGGTGCCTGGGAGTCCCGAATTTTGAATACTACTCTCTGGCCTCCCAGCTAAAATGGCTTGTCCAGGGGTTGGAGGGCATTGATATGCCAGGAACAAACCTTACGTATAAGGGAGCCCTTGCGCCACTTTTGCATCACTTTTCCCATGTTAAAAATTATGCAAAAGTGTCGCAAGGGCCTTGTAAATCTGCCCCAAAGTATTTATTAATACAGGAACAGTCTGTATTTCAGTACATCTAAAACAACTACACAGACTATTATAAAAACAGCAAGAAGGCCCATTATGAATACAATTTTTTTATATTTCGAGCATTTTCAAAATGTCAATTAAAATTGAATCTAGAACCTTACACCCTAACGTCTACTTCTACGTGCTGTACTGAGAAAGTATGGAAGGCAGAGCAACATGCAGTCTAGAGTTTCTTAGGGAGAAGAGACACACTGCAAACCTTGTTGACAGTAAAGGCTGTCTTTATCGGCAGAGGCACAAAGACAGCGTTCCCTGAAAAGTAGTTGTAGTCAGTCAGTCTTCCTCCGAGACTCAGCGTTATCAGCTTCAGGCCAGATGAAGCATCTGCGAAGTGTGCTGGCAGCAGGTGCAACCGTCTCGGGCAGAACCTCGAGCAATAATCTGGGCAAAGGTTCTTCTCCTGACAAGTGGTCGTCCTTATATATTTAATCTAATCACAAATTGGAATTTCTGACATAGGGTCAAGAATGTCTAGCATATAAGGTAAAAGGACATCAATTCACACTACACTATTTTGATTATTTGTCTGTATGTGCTCTTTGAAGGGCTTGATGTCTTCACAGTTCATAGAAAGAAATACTTAGGCGACATGGGTATATTAGCAGACATGACAATGATTCTTCATAAATTGGGAAAAAATGTGGCTTTTGTTGCTTGAGAGAGAAGATTGCGACCTCTATTAGCCAAGATGGAGTCGTGCCTTTGGGACTTTACATCATACCCGGCTTGTACGTCTGAATGAGACGTCATAGGGACGTGCCTAATAAACAGGCATTAATATAACATATGCTCTCGGATTACTGAGATTTAAAATGTGTAAACAAATATACACTTAAGCAAGCTCTATGTATAAAACATACTAGAAATCATTCAATATCAAATATACATTAGGTATAAAATAAATGCATTTAATACACTATACAGGTAAAAATGACGGAAGTGATACATATGATAAATATAGCAGTGAAACACGAATACTGGTAAGCCATGCGTTGTTGAACATTATTGATATATATATCGTAGTCTATCTAGAATGTTGTATGCGTGTTGGCGATTAATACATACCAGTGATGATATGAATAGGCCAATTAGTAATATGCAGTAAAAATAAAAGATGAAAACTTAAAAAGAGTCTTCATTCAGGCTTTTCTGGTATATTTTCTGAATTCTTATCATTGGTTGACTTACTTGCTGAGTTCATTCCTCATCAGAGGGCATGTCGACTATGGGTGCATATGCAGCATACATGTGATCTTTATGGAAACCATACAGAGCATGTTCGTAGTCAATGGTCGGTGTATTTGAGGGACCAGCAATTGGTTGCTCATCTTGGGCACTCAATGTTATTTGCTTCTCCTCTCCGGGGGCTCGAAAGATAATAGCAAGTCAAGCCACTCATCAAGAGCTGTGTCGAAAAGTGCCACTGGTGATATTGTTCCTTCATAAGCAGCATCCTGTAGGATGCATTGCTCTACATTGTTTCTGGTGCTCATGCTGAGGTTGAATATCTGTTTCCATATTGAGATTAGCTACTGAGGGCTGTTCCAGATGTAAGTTCAAGATAACTTCAGTCCTACAGTTAATGCACCAGAACATAGGTTTTACTTGTATAGCATCAATTTTAGAAAAGGTGAGCATCCAATGCCCGCTGAGTTAAACCATCCAAGCATGTCCCAAGCAACGTGCTGTAGTCTCTCTGCAGCTTTGTTTAGCTTCTGTATTCCATGTTGTTGATTTGCTTGTTGAAACTGAAGAAAGATGATGATACTACAGCCAATTAGCAATATGATGATTGGAAATCCTCCAAATAGGTTGGAGAACAAGGAATGAAAAAATGACAGAAACAGTCCAAATACTTCTTTAAATCCAGTCACCAGACAAGATCCAATATTCCTTAAAAATACACAACTACAGTTGTTGCAGACTCATTAAATATTGTTTGTATGATATCTGCAAAATGTTTTGGATACTGTGTTTTAAACAGGCTCTGAATTTCTGAATCAGTTGAACTGCTGAAGTCAAATGGACTTCTTTATGCAACAGAACAGACAATAGTTTGTTGAAATTGCCAAAACGTATAGATTTCATGCTTTTACTAGGCCAAGGGATGTTCCTATCGATTTTTCTAGGTGAAGGATATAAGGTCCTTTAACAACACTGTATTGTTTCTGAAACCATTATCGGGTACCTCAGGCCGGGTTCCAACTAAGGGTGAGCGGATGTATTACGCTCCGCTACTGGAGTTTTCTGAATTTGGCCCACTCTACGCTCCGCTTGGAGCGCGGAATTCTACAAAAAACCAAAACTCTGCTATGCTGTGTAGCGGAGCTCACGTTACCGCCCACCACATTTAAAAGAGCTGACGTGGTAGCTCTCTCCATGCATGGGGAAGGATCACCCTCAGTCTTATAGAAAAGTGGCAATCACTAGAGCATGATCCACGTGGTCTTACCTGTGAATTTTTTAGAACAACGATCAATGAGGGTCTGTGGCCGGTGCGGACTGGAGCTGTCCCGAGTCTCCCAACGGAGGCATCACCAACCTCTACTTTCTTGTGAGATCGCCAGTACATCAGTGAGAATGGCAGTGGTAGGCTGGAGAGTGTATGGGCGCCACGATGCCAGCTTCCTCTGCTTTACCCTTGGGAGACCAGATCAGGGAACTATGGTCTCAAAGCCCCGTGGTGGGTGGTGTACTGCTCGGCATGGGAGTACCTGCAGCGGTGTGATCCCGGAGAGGAGAGCAAAGGTAAGGCTGACACAACATCTGAGGAGCCACGCTGCACAGCACTACTCGGTGCACACACTGTCACTGCACAACACTGTGGGTATTGGGTAACTGCCACTATTCCTTTGCTTCAGCCAGCCTTAACTAGCATTAGCAACATAGGTGCTAATGCTAATGTGCAATGTGGAGCGGTGCCATCGCATCAACCAACCACACCCTGCTATTCAGGCATGAATATATCCTGCCAGGCAAAGGAGGACCTACGGGACCTATGAGACCTATGGCACCTGAACCAGACAGGGATCACCTCCCTGTCTGGTATGTACCCCAACTGATGTCCTGGCCCTCCACCCCCAAACTGGCACCCACTCCCAGGAGTATCCTTACTCCCTATGCACGCCTGGTGCTAAATACTATGGTTGGCACCCTGCTCTCCCCGCCTCGTCTTTCTTCTACAGACACACTCAGGCCCCAGGTATCCCAGTCCACCCTCTTCTGGGACAGGCCCGGAAGCCGCAAGTTTGCTACCGGCCGGCCTCTGCCATGAAGGTGCGCCGAGTGCAGCCAGTTTCAGCACTGGGAGCCAAGGCTCGCTCTGTTCCTCTGGGCCTAGAGCTGCTAGCTGAGTCTGGCTGCCTCCCCGTCTTTCCGCGGCAGCAGCAGGAAGGGATTCCAACTCACATGGACTTTCTCTGACCTACCCACCGTGCTGCTGCCGGGAGCAAAGATGCTCAGCGCTGCCCCTCCCAAAGGGCTCCTCTGAGGACATACGATACAGCCGAGGCCGCCCAAACACCGAGCTCAGGCGCAGCAGCAGGCAGGGGCACACATTCTCCTACAGCACTGCTACTTTCTAGTAATTAGCAATTATATAACGTATCACAAAATAACGACAGCTCCTGCAGCTACACCCCACCACTGACCTACTTTTTACCAAACCCCAGCCCTTGCAAACTCCGCACCCTCACCGAACTCTGTGGAACTTCGCAGAGTTTTTGGGCAACTCCGTGGAATTTCACAGAGTGAAACTCCGCGCGCTATGCCCAGGCTTAGTTCCAACCCACAGCAAGTAGCATTTGTTAAAAATAAATTAGAGCTGTTATTCAGAAGTTCATGATGTGTGGGAATGAAAGTAATGGGAAAAACAGATTAAACACAGCTTAGCCCAGCATCAAAGCAGTATCCATTCTGTGCAATGATATGGTGTCCCACAAAAGGTAGTGTCCAAGTGGATTTTTGCAATTTGCTGTATTGATATACACTGATCCGTCTTCATTATCATTTAAACAGATGTAAGAGAAAGAAAACTTCCATGAATGGAATAATTGTGAGTTGTACATAGTTTCATACCAAGCAATTGATTTATATTTTTGACTGTCGTGAAAATGAAGTGTTGCAATGGGCAATTAAATAATACAGTGTATGATCAAGGTAATAGGTAGAATAAATCAGCTTGCCGGTAGTGATTAGGGATTTTGGAAGCTGCTGTGTCTTCTGTATGAAATAAAAAGATTGAAGGGTGTGATCTGTTAGCACTCTGAAAATAAGGGAATTTTTTAAAGAAATTAGAATGGTCCGGATGCAGCGGAGCCTTGCAATGTTCCCAATGTGTGTAATTATGAATTTCTCTAGGATAGCTAGTCCTGTATATGAAATAATGTGCATAATGGTGATAGCAATACTTTTCTTTTTAATTTGCCAAGTTCAAATAAGTATCTTCATTATTCTAAGTAGGATTTGCCTGTAAATCGGACATCATTCTTTTCACAGGCTCAATGTCCCAATCATCTGAAATTGAACCAGGTATGATAACATCATCCATTGAAATATTTATCACATAATGCAACCGCAGTGTTTCATTGGGCCCCATATTCTGATTGGGAACCTTTTCCAAAGCTATTCCCTTGTGCACAGGATAAGCTGTAATTTTCACAGCAGGAATACCTCTTTGGACTTTGTGGGGCGAGGAGTGTGGTTGCAGTTCACGGACCACAGGTGAGTCAATTGTTTATGCAGGGACGTAGTGTCCATTCAGTAGCAGTAGAACAATAAGTATCGTTGATAACCACATGATGAAAAGAAAGGTTCCCAAGATGATCCAGGCGTAGGACCAATGGAGGGATCAAATACATTCCCACATACATAGCGGCTATGATGAAAACCTCATATAGAGTGTGTCCTCCCAATACTCGTCTAGATAAGTTATGTAATGCTTTCTGAACTCCATACAGATTATGGTATCAACTAAGACCAGAACTTAGCACTCTAGCAGTCAAAGCTTGTTTAGTGATGCCATTGGCCCTCTCTACAACGCCGTCTGATTCAGCTTTGAATGTGTTGCTGAATTGCAGACAAACTCCCAGAGCAGACATTGAATCCCTGTAAGCATTAGAAGCGAATGCAAAACCATTATCTGAATGAACCACTGTGGCCTAATCCATAAGAATCGAGAACATGAATCAATCGCTACAAATATGTACTTATATCAATTAGCTGAATAGGGGGGACCGATGTGGTCCAAATAAATATGTTGACAAATATCGCACTGTCTAACATGGTCACTAGTTTGTTTATATAAACTGGGCCACCAGGAGTGTTGCTGTAGCGTGGTTACGGTTACATTAATTCGTGCTTGCGCAGAAGCCAACTGAAGAACCGGACTTTCCAGAGGTCTGGCGGCGCAGGGCACGCCTGAAATCTTCGAGTTCACCTGCCTTAGTTTACAGAGACACGGGACACTCTGCTGCTTCGTGAAAACCAAGTTTATTCAGCTGCAGCCGTGAACAGTTATCCTA
Organism: Triturus cristatus; assembly: GCF_964204655.1. Taxonomy (NCBI): domain Eukaryota; kingdom Metazoa; phylum Chordata; class Amphibia; order Caudata; family Salamandridae; genus Triturus; species Triturus cristatus. Next base: position 364,690,924 of record NC_140585.1, read on the forward strand.
GAAGTACAATCATGTAAGTTCTCAGGAGACTGCTCATTTTACTAAGGCGAGACGTCTCCTTTTATACCCAATATTCACATTATAAATGTACACCCACTGCACAAAATTCTAGCCAATAAGGTACATTTTCAAACAAAGTGTCACATAACAATGTAATGAAGAAACATAAAAAAAGAAACGGTAACAGATGCTGAACAAGATAAGGCATGTGCAAGGAAACTAAAAGTTAACGATGTCCTGAACATTGATTGGCAATCTCAGACAAAGATCGATCAGGGAAACTGGCTTTGCGGGGTCAGTTTCAGGTGCAGAGGTCAGTTTCTTACAGTTCATTTCAGAGTCAAAAAGAAACCTAGTTAATGTATACATGAACTAAGAAGGCCAGGCCACTTTATTCGCTAGGCTACCTTCACAGGCCTACGTGAGGGCAACACAAAATGGTGGCACAGAACAAAATGGAGTCAAACTCGAGAATTACAGAATCTCACAACCCCTCGTGCATCTTTTATTAAATCTGGACTAGACAGCCTATTAGGTATTATTGTATCTCCCACTCCTTATATCGTGACTACAGGAATGTTATTTGAATGAGGGTGCAGGAATATTTGGGAGGAAAGCCTAGAAGAGGTTTCCCTGCTTGCTTGATTGCAATTATGGTACTTAAGATAGCTGCAACCATCTTCGTTTGAGATCTGCTTAGGACTGCTACTCAGACAGTCTGGATTTCACCCTTTGCCACTAAGTCGACTGCACAGTTACCTTTAACGTGAAGGCAACTATGCAGATGGCCCAACGTGAGCCTCATATTGACCAATGGAAGTTTGGCTTGTAAGACAGCTACCTTTCCCCATATTCTTTATAAGTTTTCCCTTTGAATCCTTGAATCCATTCAATCATTGATGCTGCAAATCGAAATTGTAACCTTGCACATAGAAACCTGAGTTGGGCACAATAAGCGTAAGAACTGACAATTCAGTCTTTTGTAATGCAAGTAGCGGGGCATATAATTCTGCAAATTGTCACATAGCATTTTAGTGTGGGTCCATTGCACCTTGCACTGCGACGCAGGCTGCTGAGTTCTGGTATTTTATTCCTACAGCAGATTGGGAAGAGCTGTTTGAATACAAGATGGTCTGGTAAGACTCAATAGGTAAAGTGTCTGGAGTCGTAACAGCATCCTGTTCATATTGGAGAAAAGCTTGTCTACAAAGAAAGGGATCACACTGAAACTACATCCACTGCACTCACAGTAGAGGCCCACTGTACCTATTTCAGGTGTAGGGCTTGAACATTAAGAATGCTTGCCTTTGTAGCCACCTTTAGTGCTGGTATGAGAGAAACAGTGATAATATGGTTTTCCTGAGCCAAAGGGTGCTCTTTTAAACTAGCTGTTTGTACACCAGTCAGGATTTTTTCAATGGAAGTAAAACATGCCTCTGCCAGGGAATAAAAGTGTGACTTATAATCAATAGGGACAGTCTGTCCTTCAGTGTAGGTCACCTAGGTGTGCCCATAGTGACAGGTTATGACTCTGACACTAGGTTGGTTTTGTTGTCCCTAGTTTGCAAATATTTAATCTCAAGCACATCTGCTTGTAGAGCACGCAAAATGTCATTGTGTGCGTTCAACCACTGTTTGGATGAAAATGTGGGAGAAATCAGGTCATACAGAGGCATCATTCTCTGTGTAGTGAGGCAAATAAGTACGTCCTAAGTTAAGAAATCCCAACCGGGATAACAACTTTTTCAGTGAGTCAGGAGGTTGCAAGGTAGCACATTTTTCCATAGCTAAACCCTTGCCTCTCGGGACTTGTATCCTAGGAAGGACACCGTAAGTTAGGCAATCTTCAATTTTTCAAAATAGATTTTGTAACCATGTGCTATTAAAATGATCACCACCGTCTACCTTGGTCAGGTGTAGATTCAAATCATCTCCAGTCAGATAGATATCATCAATGTATTTCAAAACCTCCATAATTTGTGCTGAAGATAAGTCAGGACTATTCTTACAGCCCATGGGTAAGCCCCGGAATGAAAACTGCGCTTCGTTGAAACTGAAAGCGGTTAGATACTTACTCTCAGGTGCTATATTTTGAAAGGAAAACCTGTTGGAAATATCCAGGGTTGTTTTGTAATTTTTCCACATCAGGTTTGTCATTAAACCTCTACTGCATATGTTTGCTAGGTGTGCTGATTCAAATTTCTATAGTCCACGACTATTCTATTGGAACCGTCTGGCGTAGAGATGTGAAAAATTGCATGTTCATTGGTGATACTGCAACTGACCTAACGTTGCTTTAATACCATGTTTTGCTTCGGCTTTGAACAATATTGTGCTTGTGGTTCACTACGTAGGGGAATTCCTTGTGGACTAGAGAGTTTGACCCACACTCCTTGGTTTCTATATAAGACTGGAGCTTGTCTCATGGCCTATTCACTAGCATACATTTCCCTGATATCCTCAGGTACTATAGAAGAGAAGGCTATCCTTTTGACTGCCTCTACCTGGTTGCTTCCGTATTGAAGTCTAGAAGCCAGTCTTCTCCCACTAAGATGATATCATAGTTATAAGGTAATTGTTTCCAGAAGAATGCTTTAATAATAATACGTGGTATGTCCCCTTCAATTTGTATATTCAAGTTGTAAACCCTAACAGGAGGATTTAAATGCTGACCTGGAGTCTTGACCTGTATAAATTCATCAGTTGAATTTGAATCCAGAAACCTCTGAAGCATCTGATGTATTATGGTGATTTCTGCGGCACTGTCTACGAGAGCTCTTGCCCAAGTTCTGTTTCGCATGAGGACTCGCAACTATCATCATGTTGCTTAGGATGATAGAGGACACTGAAGAGAAGTTCCCTTTTAACTTTATACCTAAGTCCAGAGCTAGTCCATGCTCATTTTGTACCTGTCTAAGTACATCAGGGTGAACTGCCAATTAAGGGGTACCATGTGTACTGGTGCAAATGCATGCAAAGATGCTTCCCCATGTGTCACACTCCTCTACTGAAGGCACTGCATAGTCAGGTACTGAATAGTCAGCATTCTGAGTTTATATTTGGAGTAGTGTATTGATCACTGCTTTTAACTGATTGGTTTTGTGAGCAATCCAGAAAGCCATTTCATCGTGCTTCTAGGTGCTTTTCCCATGATAGCGTTAATAGTCAGTGGACAAATAGTTCATATTTGTGTGGAGGTCTGGAACTCAGAGTATGTTGTACAAACTGTACAAGTCTCCAGTATAATGCAACTGTGTAATTTAACACTACTACTACCTCAACTTGTGCTAAGTTGTCAAGGCGAGAACGGGGAATGTAGCCAGCAAAACTGGCTATTTAGTCTCTTGATTGCTCAGATGTCCTAAACTGACATTTCTGTGTGTGTGAAGCAACTAACCACCAAACCAGTTTCAGTGTTCTTGGTAAGTTATTGGGATTTTCAAATCTTGGTAAGCCCCATACTGTGCAGGCGGGTCTGCCACTGTATATTCTTGAAACTGACCTGAGTCAGCAGCAGTAATCGGCCTAAACTCCACCCATGAGTAAAAAGTCTCAAAGACATACGCTGGATCTACAACTATTACAAAAGCAACTGCCCCCTATTGTGGACAGCTTGAGCTTTGAGATGTTGAGTGAAGGCTTCCCTGCAATTGACCCCTATAATAATAGGTGCCACCATAATGAATGGATTCATTTGAAAATTAGAATCAAGGAATTTGAAAACCCGCAGAATAGGGAATAACCTTTTATTAGTCACGCTTGGAAAACCTACGGAAATAGGTGCACCCCTGTCCCCAGTAGGAGGTATATACTAATGGTTGATTCTGTCACTAAAGGTAGAATTGCTTCAGAATGCTTTGCGTTTTGCCTGACATCTAGGAAACCAATCAATGGTATACAGTCAACATTAAATACCATACAGATAAAAAATGATATCCTGATGTTATAAACTCAAAATGTGCACGATATATTGAAAGTCATATATCGTATAAACCACTACATATACAAATATGTAATATCTCAGGACGGTTCAACAACATATATCATTACATACATAAATATGTGACATATAAAACAGCGTATTACATAGAACACAATCCAAATATTTAACATTTACAACACACATAGAAATAAACACTTAATTCTGCATCCATATAGATTTAGCATGTACCACCACACATATAGCCCTATTCCTTAGCACCAATATGTGGAATGCCTGCTCTGTATGTCAATGTTTCTACCCCTAATCAAAGAGTGCTATTGCAAGACATCAACCAGAGTCTTCTTCAGGACTATGAATATTTTCAGAGCAACTTGTATGGTAAACAAACAAAGTATCAATATGATAGCAACCTAGCCTTTACATGAAGACAAAGGAGGGGGTGTCTCCTGCACCTCTCACCTGTATAGATGGGCCTTGTGGTTGCTACATGGAGGGAAGGGATCCCATTATTCTCGGGAACTTCTCCATATGTACCTATATTTGGGGAATAGGGTTGATCAAATGTCAGATTGCTCAAATTCATAGTCCCTACCTTGATAATCCAAAACAGGTAAGCACTTCCCTGCATGGTCTCATCAGAGGACAACTAAGAAAACAAAGAAATTGAGAACCCGGCATTAGATCTACATATCGGGCACATTATATGGTTGTGCAATTTGAAATGTCAAGGAGCAGTCATACCTTATCTTTCTAGCAATCTGTTTAACTGGGAAATCACCAAACCTTGAGATCATGTCTACATGTAGGCGTTAGAAATAAAGAACCGAAAGTGCTTCAAGTGTCCTCATGATTTAGAACATTTCTACAAAGGAACCATAAAATAATCCACCTGCTTTACTAAAAATAATGTGCAAACGTTAAAATGAATTACAGCTCGAAAAAGTGACGCCTAATATACCTTCAACGACTGTACAACTGCATCCGTCTGTCTCCGCCGCCAGACTCGAGTCTACTGTGAAAACGCGGGCCAGTAGACACCAAGGTAAAGAGGGACTGGCGCAGCGTAAGCATGCATGTCCGAATCAGCATGTTGCAAGACAGTTGGTTAATGACGCATGCCAAAGCGGGAGCCGTCAGACTCAGGTTAGCCGTGGTCATGGCTATAGACCGTGTACTACGGCAGCATGCAAGTACGAGCTTTGAGCAACAGCTGCTCAATGCCTCATAAAATCGAGGATAGGTTTCTTGATAGTCATGCATACAAAGAGAAAGGGGGATTCACCTATCGATTGTAGTGTAATCACCCCATAGTATGTCAAAAATCATACGCCCATATTTTGTTAGGCTGCCTGTTCTTAGAGTAACCTATAGTGCATATGCTAAATTGCATGACAATATGTCGCAGTAGCCCCACCTCAGTGTTGGTAACCATGTTACAAACGTGACCGAATGACGACACAGTACTTATACACATTTATGCGTAATGCATTGCATTTCCTGATCACCACCCGATATAGTTGGTAAATTAGTGGAGAAGTTGGTAGAGAAAAGCTAGAATCTTTCTGAATGTTTGTACACATTCCAAACTCCTGCAGCTTTTGTGTTTTATTAAAAAAAAACTGGCTGGTATTGAACTGTTTCTAATATCTGTGTGCAAAATTATCTAACAGGTTTTTGATGTGTTTAATTTTGCACTAGAGGATTTATTTTTATTCTTCATGTTTGCAAACATGCTCGCTTTTTCATATAAATGAGGAACCCACCTAGTATTTAAGTAGATTGTGAGTAAGGTGATGGTGTGACAATGTATTATATGGGATAAAGTACCCCCTTGCATACATGATGAGGCTATTGCAAGTCGCCTCTGATTTCCATAACCATATAAAGGAGCTCTGCCTTTATTGGGCCCTGTTCCTCTATATGGTTTTGGATCTCCTCGGTGACTTGTAATATCCTTATAATATACAGCAGGGAGTTCTTTATGCCTTACATGTGTCTACAATATACTCTGATTCAGTAGGGTTCAGTGGAGTGCCTCAGATGTTTTTAGTCCTCTTTTTCATCATGTGAATGTCTGCTGTTGTGCTCAAATTGAATACATGGTACAATTATCCCAATGAAATATTTAGTTTCTATTTTGTACTTGAACCAATTGAAAATCATGCATATGGTTGTCATTTAGCTACTCATTTTATAGAAAACATTTTCCACGTCACATTTGCTACTGTACTGATGGCCCTTAAACACCATGCATATGTTTCTATGCATTTTTCTTCCTTTCTCCCGTCTTAAAATTTCATAAAAATGTTTGAAATTATAATAAAATAACTTTCACCAGTTTTTAATCATTATGCCTAAATTGTCGTTCAACCTTTTTACACTTTGTGTAAGCTGACCTCCTGTGATACACAGGTCTTTAATAGCTGTTGGCTCAGCTCCATAGGCACATGAAATCTGTACACACTGTGTTGCATAGTCTTACTTTGACTCATTTTATGGGTTGTATTCAAGATAGCTATACCTGTCCAAAAAATGTTTGCTTGGTCCTTTGATGTGAATTGTTGCTTTGGCTGAACAGAATCATCGCCAATTAGGCCTCTCTCTGTGGCCTCAGCAACGTTCTCCATGTCTCTGCCTGAGTTATTAGTCCATGTAAAATCTGGCTGCCTTCCAAAGGAATAACATTCCAGCCTCTGTTTGCTCTCAAGAAGCAGATGTCAGGATATTTATGTTGGCTCATGTTATGGTGGGCGTGCCTTCTGGCAGTCACTTAAAGTCAGCAATTTCGTCTCCCATAGCGCCAGGATTCTTAAAACAATAAACAATGCATTCCTTCCCCCTTCATCCTTCTAGTATTTTGGTCTTTTATCCTCTATCTTTTAGAAATATATATCTTAAAAAGGCTTGAGTGGATTCGTTTGCAAGCATTAACACGTTGGTTTGGTTTAACTTTGCATATGTGGGAGACTCTTTCATTTGTCATGTGTTTCATATATTTCATTCTTTCCCTTGACTTAAACTTCATATGAAACAGCTATTCTTCACAGATTTAATAACGCTCTTGATTTTTTTTAAAGACACAAAGATCCTATTATGCTTTACTCTTCTTGTTTTTTTAAAGAGAGCAGCCAAGAAAAACATGCAAAAACACAACATTTGCCATAAACCTTAGTGACATGGATAACCACTAGAAAGAACATAAAATCCACCAATCAGAACACATAATGTGCCCCAAGACTTACCTTCGTTAAGAGCAACTTGTCCTCTTTTTAGGTTTCAGCTGGCGATAGCAGTGCGCATGCGCTGCTCTCGGCATTCGAGAGCTTCTTGAAATCAATACGGTTGAGGAAGGTGACTTGAAGCCCCGCCCCCTCTTCCCATTGGCTCGCGTCATTGCTTAGGCTAAACGCTGGCATTCTTTTGTTAGGGAGGCTTTTTAGTCCCTCCTTGTTGCCGCCCTGTCCACTTTTGGCCCGCCCACCGGAACTGGATCTTTTACTGGCGGTGTTAGACTGTGGCCTTTAATTACTGGGTAAGCACTATTTGTTTTCCCTTCCCTCTGTCTCTCTCCCCGAGCAGACCCTTCCCTCTGTCTCTCTCAGAGACACAGCTGCTTGTTTTAATTTTGAAACTGAGTGCAGCGCCGCTTCACGGACACCGCACTCGGTTTATTCATATATTTCTTAACTTCAGCACTGAGCGCAGCGCCCGCTTCAAAGTTAAAGTTAAGAAATATATAAAGAAACCAAGCGCGGTGTCTGTGAAGCGGCGCTACGCTCAGTTTTAAACTTAAGCATTTGCAATGCAATCGTACCGATTACATTGCAAATGCTTGTTTACATAATGTAACAAAAGTGGGAAAAGAAGGTTGGAATGTCTGGTGCAGAACAGTGGTAAGTGTAGGTAGCCCAGAACACTGTATTTTTTGTTTTTCATTAAGACTACAGTGATTTATGCTTCTGGCATGTTCACGACCATACACCATGAAACTCACGTGCTCTCCTGATAGGAGGGCTAACATATGCTTGTATGGCTTTGTCTTTTCATTTCTCAGGAATGCAACTTCATGCCTGACGGTGGGCTGGGTTCATTCTCCAGTGTTTACTACCACGGCCTTCTGACGTTTTTATTCCACCCCGCGTTCGCATTCCAGGACGCTCTTATTTTAGACCCTCTGACCTCCACCCCCTTGCAGGCATCCTTCACAGAGCACGCCAAACATTTACCACCGACACAGACTTCTCTGTCCTGAATCAACATGCCTGCAGGAGGCAAACGCGCCAACTGTACATCACTGCCAGTGTATGACCGGGACTATATCTGGCATGGTTTATGCAGTATTTTGGACAAGCTTGCGGAAATACTCCTTGGGAAAATGTAAGCACATACACATGGGTGTACGTGGGGGGGGCAAAGAGGGGCGCTTGCCCCCCCCCCCCCCGATATCTGGTCCGGTGTGGGCCGTACTGGTGCAGCCATCCGAAATGGTTATGTTTGGGCTGGCACTTTACGTGGTTATATAACGACATTAAGTGTCCTTTGGATGACACAACCTGGGCACTTGATTGCCAGGCTACTCCATATGATACCCCTGGAGCTCAGGATGGCACTTCACTGGTATTCTATGCAATTGAGCAGATTTATGGTGACTTCCTCCAGGCATATACTGGCACGTGTGCGCTGGTAGTCTGAATTTGAAGGCTATTTTATTGAGGTGTATACAATGGACCACTCTGATGTCACAGCCAAAGAGAGCTCTTGAGTGGGCCCCATCTGAGAGTTTTGTGAAGCGATGTGGAGAAAGACCCTGTCACACAGGCCTTGTTTAGGATCACTCCCTGCTCGTGTGGATGGAAACACAGCTATCCCAGGCGATTCTTTGTTGTCTGAAACAACACAGCCAAATTGTCAGTGAAAAATAAACTTGTGCATTTGAAAAAAACTGTACAGGTGAACTCAGAACGGCCCAAAGTGAGTAGTTTCCGTTTTCATCATATACTCTGTTAAGTTGTAGAGTGCTAAGAACATTTCTAGAAATTGGCTAGCTCATTTGTATGTAGTTAGTTTTTTAGGTGAACCTTTCTAGAAGATAGATAGGCTAAGGTGGAAGCGAACAGCGACTAATGGGAACAGAGCCCCGTTACTTTAATTTTTATCTTAAATATTGCCACTATTTTTCACAGCCACTCACACAGCTCCTTCCTGGATTTGCAGTTAAGCACCCTTTTTCTCTTTCTACAGTCGCACTTGCTACTCGAGGCACCTGTTCGTTCCTCTTGTGCTTACTCAGCCTAACTCTCGCAGCTGACAATTGCGGTGTTCTGGAGTCTGCGAGGTGAAATCTGCCAGGGCACCTCGACTTTCCTTCCGAGATCGGTCAATTAACGGACATAAAATGTGACATAGTCGTATCTGTTATGTACACCTCTTAGAAACTGCAGAAGTGAAGTATGCAGCGCTATATACAAAAGAAGCAGGGAAGCATCTGAACTGGACTCAGTCTCGACTCCACCGGTAGCACAGCCATTAATCTTTTGTTATATTTCAACCACCGAAAACATTTTGCGTCGCTAAACAGATTAATAATAACGCAAAGCTTTTATGAATGCACCTGGGGGAAACAGTACAATTTACGTGGCTAAAGTTTATCTGGCGGAAATAAAAGCTAACTTGCATAAGTATACAATTTCGAAAGTTTCCCTGAATTTCTACCACTGGTGCACATTTAAGGGAATGTACTAAAACATTGATGGGTGTTGTTTAAAGTGCTCAGGCCGGGGTATGGTTTAGGAGACGAACAGGAGACTTTTAAAGGACAACATCAAAACCCCAATTCTGGCCGATGCTTCTAAGGTATATTTTCGCTTCCCTACCACCGTGACTCAGTGACAAGGTGAAATTGAAATGAACTGCGCTCCTGCGACTTTTTATTTGTTCAAACTTTTCGCAGTTTTAAAGCAGTAAAAATAAGGCAAAAGCATGAGAAAATACTCAGAAAAATGGAAGGAGGAAGCAGTAAAAAATGGGACAAAAGCAGGAGAATGGAGAAAGCAGTCAGAAAAACAGGGAAAAAGTTAACATTTTGCCCCCCCCTGGAAAAATTTCTGCGGACGCTCATGCACATACATAATATTCACTGCCTTATAAACTCGAGTACCGTACATCGTGATAAAGCGAGACCGGAAAACAACTAACTGAGAATCAATACAGGATCTATCGCAAACAATTTAGGGGCAGATTTACAATAACTGGCGCATCCCTGCATATTAGCAGAGATGCGCCAGTTATTTTGCGTGACTCAAAAACCCCCTTGTGAAGAACCAGGCTGAATTAGGCCTGGCTGCGCAGGGTACGGCTGAAATCTTCTGAGTTCGCCTTCTAAATGTACAGAGACACGGAACACTATGTTGGCATAGGAACTTCACTTTATTAGCTGCAGCTAGGTACAGTTGTCCTAGAAGTACATCAGTGGTAGGTTCTCAGGAGACTGCCACTTCAATCCATGGCTCACAGTCTTTTATAGCGCTTGAATCCCCTAAAGCAACAACCCCCTCAATGTGCAATAAAAACAAACAAATCATCCACTAGCAAACATTCTTTGTACAAGATACAGGATAATAGGTAATAGAAATTCCTTCCCTAGGGTCGTGTTCTCTACCTGACCCTATAGGCCAGGTGGCATGAGCATTCCTAAGTTAAATTAATTTACAACAGGACGTGTTTGCGTGTTGCAGGTAGTGATTCGTAAAACAATTGGAGAGGCAGAGAAGGATCACCAAGGGTCAATAGATGGTTATCACGGAAATTAGTTGCTTCGAGCCGGGTCTCAGAATGTACTTTGCTCAGAGAGACAGGAAAAGGTCGTTTAACATGTTACAGTACAGAGTATGAAAGAAACGCTACGAAGGTCGTCGGTGCCTGAGTGAGGGCAACATCACAATGGTGTCAATACGCAAGATGGAGCCGTAATCAAATTTCCTCAGACCCTCCTTTTGCCATTACTCAGGCAAAAACACAGAGGCTGTTGTCAATCAGAATCGACTTCAATAGCCATGAAATCTACAAGCTGTTGTTGCAGCATTATCTTCGTGTTCTCTGCTTTCTGGGATACAGGATTTGGAACACACAGGGTGGTGCAGAGCCCGCATATAGCGGGACCACATTGTAGGCAAAGGCAACATGAAAAGAGAATAGCCAAAGTCGCTACGACAAAGGTAAGAATCTTCCATCCCCATGTAGACAGTAGTCCCCCAAACCATCCCATCAGAGACCAATTCTCTTCATCCTGGTGAACGGACTCAGCGATCTTATGTAGTTTAGAGATGGCTTGGTATACTGTAGGGGCGTTGTCTGGAATATAAATGCAACAGCTAGATCCGATCAATTTGCATACGCCCCCACGGTCAGCAAGAATAATATCTAATACCATCCTGTTCTGAAGCGTGACAAGGCAACGAGTTCTGCAGTGAGATTACTCAAAGCTCCAGCTGTTTCATTGACAGTGGCTGCTATAACTCAAATTAGTTGTCTTATGTCTCTACTGTTGGCTATTGGACCCCAGAATGGAAGAAGTCCTTTCAAGACATCCCCGACTTCTTGTCCTGACGTATCCTGGTCAGACGCCACCCTTCTTTTCTGTAAATGATGCTTGGCATCTGCTATATATGTAGGGGGCAACAACCAAGCGATATAACAAGTGCCTCTCCAATTACCAGGTAGAGAAGTGTAAGCCTTATTTCCACACACGAAGTATGTATTACGTGAGGGAACCATGCGAGGCCAATCTGTCCCATTCAAGGTCACAATATGTTGGCATTTGCTTGTACCTTTATATTCTAACCCTCCTTTCCTAATACAGAATGGTGCTTGTCCAGGAACCACTAGAAAAGTTTGTCCTTTCCGAGAGGTTTTATTAGAGGGCAGGAGATACAAATCCGTAGATCTGGTTTGGCGATCAGCATATTCTGACTTCTCACTATTCGTCCCATATATCCTTTTTCTGTCCCGCCAACATAAATGGTATAGATGTACTCCCAAGCTCCTTACGTCTCGGGTATCACCATCTCCAGAAAATACCCAACTGGCACTCAATTCCCACCATGCACTACACGAACCATTAAATGAAAAAGGAAGGATAATGTATGGTATTCCAGTATTCACTGAACTTGGCAGAAGACCACAAACCCAACAGTTCGTCGCATTAGTAGCCAATTGATGTTGGTGTAGCATAGAAACAAATGTGTTGTTATGGAATTCACTCCTTCTCGACTCAACATGAGGGGGTAGAGCGACATGTGTATGCATTTCAACGGTAACTTTGGGAATAGGCTGCGTAAAAGTTACATGTAGTCCCCATCCTATGCACGACAATATAATACACATTAAAATCAATATTATTAAAGCCACTACAAAACGATTATGCAATAATTTACAATGCTTCGTGCTCATTGTTTGTATTTTGTCCATTCCCTTTTGAACACACATTTCCATCTCTAAATGTTGCCCATGACGGGAGGTTGCTTCACTCAGCTGTGATTGTCTGTAGTTCTTTTTATTTTCCTACAAGTCCCACAGGCCTAGAGCCACACCTTGGGTCACAATTCTGAGACTACGATCACGGCCCTGCAACGTGTGGAAATCGGTATAAAGACAAAGTCAATGAGGCACTATTAAGGTATTTTGTTCAGTCTGGGCCTCAAATCGTACCTCTGGGAATCCAGGTACAGTTTGTTCTTGGAAAAGGAGATGTGGTTCAGTAGTGTCCAATTTCAATGCCGGTGGTATAGCTGCTTGGAGGATCTCATCGTCGTCTGCGTCTTTCTCTGATCTGCCAAGTCTAGGTGTGCATCGCTAAACAGTCCAAATCTTGGTATTCTTTCGCTTTCAGAATCACTAATTGGGTTACGAACCCACTGATCATAAGGCAAAGGTAGGGGCACTTTCTTGCAATGTACCCCATGTACCCAGTTCTTTTTGCCGACCACCTTCACTGCAGTACGCGTCGTTAGAAGTACTTGACGAGGTTCTCTCCAGCGAGGTCCAAGTTCTTTGACCTCTGGAAGTTTTTAATGCAGACCCAATCTCCGGGCCGTATGGTATGACCAGGATCCGTTGAAAACTGAGGCAAAGTATCTTGTACCTGTTGGTGAAGGACACGTAACTTAGTGGTGAGATCATGCAAATAGTCAATTAACAATGGATGCTCTATCTCAGAGTATTTCTTTGGCCTTGGGACTCCCCAAACATTTGCAGGGCGTCCAAACACAACCTCATAAGGACTAAGCCCAATAAGGGAATGGGTGGTTGTTCTGGTGGATAAGAGAGCCAAGCAAGACCCGTGCTGGCTTGTATTTTCACGAGTTTAAGCTTAAGAGTGCCATTATAGCATTCCACCAAACCTGCTGACTGAGGATGGTTTGCTGCGTGGAACTTTTGTTTAATGCCAAGGCCTGTACATACTTTCTGCATGATCTGACCCACAAATTCACTTCCGTTGTCACTCCAAATAATTCTGGGTAACCCAAATCTCGTCAGAAACTCCTTCAAAAGGACTTTTGCCGTGGATGGAGCAGTATTATCTTTCAGGGGATAGGCCTCTATCCATCGGGAGAAGGCACATACCACAACAAGAACATACTTCAGATTGTTACATCGTTCCATGTGAATGTAATCTATTTGCAAAACCTCAAAAGGGTACATTGGGGGAGCAAAGTGGCCTGCCGGTGTTGGTGTTCCCTTCCCCGGGTTATGCATCAAGCATATAATACAATGCTTAACCAGATTGTCTGCGCATTTAGGGATCCCCACATTCTGCCATACCGGAGCCAGAAGTTTGCATATACCTTTAGCGCTAATGTGGGCTGGACCATGTGCCATGGTAACTACTGGGAGTACATAAGCATCTGGTAACAACCAGCGTTGATGTTCCGACAAGTCTGTCCAGCACCCTGTCACATCCAACCTTCCTAAACTCTCTTTCCACGTACTCAATTCTTTCTCTGTGGCTTCTGCCTAGATCATTTTCACACTGTCCACAGTATTCTCACACATCCCACCTTGTGCAACCCATCTAGCAGAGCCCACAACATACATGCGGCTTGTAGTGTCTTTAGCTGTCTCTTTCGCTATCTGGTGTGCAAAAGCATTTCCTTGACCTACATCATCAGTAATTTTCTTATGTGCACTACACTTCACAATTGCTATCTGAGTGGGCAAGGTAAGCGATTCAAGAAGGTCATTTACCGATTGGCCATGCTGTATCTTAGTGCCATGGGATGTGAGAAACCCTCTTTCCTTCCACAGGCGGCCAAAACTATGGGCCACTCCAAACGCATACTGACTATCAGTATACACATTCACCCTTTTTCCTTCAGCCAACACAAAAGCTCTAGTCAGTGCTATCAATTCAGCTGCCTGGGCTGAATTATCTATAATACGCGCTGTTTCCACAACAGTGTACAAGGTAGCGACTGCATAGGCTGAGGTCGTTTCACCATTGGGAAGCTTAAAACAAGAACCATCCACCCATAGGTTCCCATCTGGGTCCAGGAGTGGAGTATCCTTTAAATCAACTCTGCCTCTTGTCTCTTCCTCCGTGCGGAGGAAGCAATCATGCTGCTCCTGAGTACCATTTTCTACTGGAATTGGCAGCAATGTTGCCGGGTTCAGGGCATTACATCGCTTAATGTGTATGTGGCTAGCCAAGAGCGTCAATTCGTACCCCGAAAGGCGGGCACTCGTGAGGTGTTGAGTCTTTGTTCTATTTAGGAGGGTGTCTACTGCATGCGGCACCATGACAATGAGGGTATTATCTAATACCAATCCAGCAGACTGACGAATGGAAACTGCCGCTGCTGCTGTAGCCCTCAAACAGCTAGGTAACGCCTTGGCCACTGGATCTAACGTGGCCGAAAAATAGGTACAGGGACGTTGCTGGTCCCCAAATCGTTGCGTTAAAACTGATAATGCGCAACCTTCTTTCTCATGAACATAGAGTGTGAAAGGCTTACTGTAATCAGGAGTTCCTAACACAGGAGCAGAGCACAAGGCAGTACGTAAATCAGTGAAACTATTCTGACATTCCGCAGTCCATGGGAGAGGGTGCGGTGTATCTTTAAGAGTAAGTGCCAACAAGGGTTTCGCCAGGAGGGAAAAATTGGGGATCCATTGTCTACAATAAGAGGTAATACCTAAAAAGGCACGCACCTCTTTTTGCGTACATGGAATAGGCAATTGCTTGGATACGTTCTGGGGTCAATCGCCGTCCCTCCTTTGACAAGAGATGACCTAGATAGGTAACCTCTTGGCAGCAATATTGCAATTTAGATGGTGAAACCTTGTGGTGGTGGTCAGATAAGTGGCGTAACAGTGAAATGGTAGCCTTTTTACAAGTGTCCTCAGAATCTGCTGCAACCAACAGGTCATCCACATATTGAATGAGAGTGACCCCTGGTGGTAAAGACATAGTATCGAGCTGTGATTTTAATGCTTGACTATAAATGGAGGGGCTCTCGCAATAACCTTGAGGAGCCCGCTTGAACCGGAAGCTTCGGCCTGCTAAGGAGAAGCCAAAAATATACCTACTTTCCTCAGCAATGGGAATGCTGAAGAAAGCATTTTTGAGGTCAATGACAGAAAACCAGGAAGCTGAGGCGGGTATCATTTTCAATAGGGCATTAATATCCGGGACAACAGGGAATTGAGGTACTACAATCTTGTTGACCTCTCTGAGATCAATCACAAAACGATAGACAGGTGGCTGAGAGGGGTCGGTTTGTTTAAAAACAGGCAGAACAGGGCTATTGCATACATTTCCCCTAGTCTCTTCAACCACACCATTTTGTACCAAATCATGAACTATAGTCAAAAGAGCTTTCTCGCCATCACTGGAAATGTTATACTGTGGAATGCGAGGAAATTTAATATTAGGCTTGAGGGTTACAATGTAGGGCGGGATCCGCAGGAGGCCCACATCATTGGGGCCGGTGGCCCAGAGGGTGGCGGGAAGAGATTGTAATTCAGGGGGGAGCTGGTCTTTAGACAAGTACATTGGTGAGGTCAATTTCTTACCTAAGGTAAGACGCACACCAGAAGGGGAACAGTGTAATGTCGCATACAATCTCTTCAATAAATCCAAGTCCAACAAATTTTCACCACAACCAGTTGTTAAAAGGAGCGGGGCCTCCAATTTGTAAGGACCTATTGAAATGGGCAAAGGGCGTGAAACTGGGTTTTGAACTGGGGCGCCAGAAAAACCTACAGAAACATTCGTACAGCCAGACAAAGGTGCCCCAGGGAGTTTAGAGTGAATCATAGAGCTCTTCGTCGCACCAGTGTCTAATAGGAATGGCTCTGTAACACCTAGTGCTACCACATCGACATAAGGCCCGCTTTGGTCCACTGGAACTGATACTACTCCCTTACTTCGTCCATGGCTGTCCTAGCTAGATTGGGAATTCTGGCTCTCATCCTCGGTATAATAATCATCATTGTAATAGTTGGTAGACTGAACATTTTGCTGATCAAAATAATTTGTGGAGTTTCCAGGGGGCATGGAACGTTGGTTATTAGGCGGCATACCCCGTCCTCTACCTCTGGGTGCTGACTGATAACCACCCCGGCCTCGTGACCCGGGAATGCCGCCCATACGCTGTACCAAAGCCGGGCAATTATACTTTAAATGGCCTTCTTCTTTACAGTAGGCGCATTGATTCTGGCCCAGTGGGGGTCGGGGAACAAAAGGCCCAGGCCTCTGCAAATGTCTCTGAAATTGTGGAGGCGGCTAATATTCACGTTGGGCAGGGCGAGGAGGATAAGCTTGTTGCAAAAGAACTTTTGTTTTCAGCTCTTTAGTCTTTTTATCAAGTTTCTCTCTTTCCTCTTTATCCCTATTTTCATAATACTGAGCAGTAGCCAAAATCTGGGCCGAAGAGGAGACCGCCCACGCACTTTCGGAATTCTTTAATTTATTAGATATTTCCGGAACCAAATTTGACACAAATTATCTACAAACAGTCGTTGGCCACCTTCCGTGCTCATATCCTGACCACTATGATCGATAAACGTCTCCTCAAAACGAGTGAAGAAATCAGAGACGTTTTCATCCGCTTTCTGCTTACAAGCTGCTAACTTATCCCAATTAACTCGCAGAGGGGGCATCATAGTTTTCAGTAAGGCAATGATCCTAGCTGGGAGTTCTGTAATTAAAGCCTCAGGTTTGGCACCACCCACTTGGAGTCTGTCCGCGGCAAGTATGGCAGCCCAATCACCCCCCAATTCCCCGGGATGGTCCTCCTTTCGAATCCTAGCCCATAATGGTTGTGGGACCACATTACCCATTAACATGTCTATATCGGCCAAATTCATAATACATGCATCAACAGTTTGGGACAACTCTTTGTAGTACCCAGCAGGATTTTTACGGGGGTCCGGTAAGGACTGTTTAAGGACCAATACCTCAGATCGTTTCCAAGGGACGTGCACCCACACATGTTGAAAGTGAGTAGGTATAAGAGGATTACCACCCTGAGCTGCAACCTCCTCTCTCCACACTGG
Organism: Triturus cristatus; assembly: GCF_964204655.1. Lineage (NCBI taxonomy): Eukaryota > Metazoa > Chordata > Amphibia > Caudata > Salamandridae > Triturus > Triturus cristatus. The sequence continues at coordinate 364,708,421 of NC_140585.1, forward strand.
GGGAACCTCTCTCATAGGATAGTGTTTTAATTTTCGTCTAACAGAGGAATCGCATTTTGGCAAAGACCGGCAAGCAAACATCATTCTAAATGTGACAAGCGTCCCTACTGCATCCTCAACCTCTGCGCCCACAATCAGCCCTTTATCAAACTCGGCATGAACATCTAGCAGGCCCTGAGGGGCTGGTCCCAATCCCATATCCTCCCACTCTTGACCTAAAATGTTACACATAGTATCAAAAACATATCTCTGCATTGGTGCCTCCCATTGCTGAAAGGTGACCATAATGTCTTGCACACTATACTGGGGGCCATTCGTGATCCACCTTCGGGCAAGGAGATCTAACACTTCCCGTTCATCTGGACCTGGGAGCTGACTACGAGTTTGTCTACGAGGAGGAACAGGGGTCATTTGAAGTGTCCCAAAGAGAGGGGGCAAAAGGCCAGAAACGGTATCAACCATTCGCCTCCGAACGGAGGGAGAATTCGTCATTAGGACAGGAGACAGAATATTAGGCGGGGCAGAAGAGGGAGTAATAGGTACAAAGGGAGACGAAGGTAGGGGAGAGCTCGGTAATACTGGAAGAGGCTGTGATGGGGGTGCAGGAACCGATTGAGGAGCGACGGGTGGAACAACAGGTGGAACAGGTGGGGCAGGTGTTAATAATAAAGGTGCATTCGCTCCCGGGGCAGGCGGTAGTGCAAAAGGTACATTAGCCCCCTGCGCATAGGGCGGAGGTAATCTCAACAGATGGGACATTAAAGGATCCTTCTCAGGGTCCACATTTTTCTCTGTAGGGGAAATTGGCAACGCTGGATAACATTTATCTACCGCCATACGATGTTGCCTATTTGAAACCTCAATCGCATGATCGGTCTCATTATTTTTTAACTGTTGGGCAGCTTGTATAATAGACATATCCCTCCTATCTCTTTTAGCTTGTTTTATTTCTTTCTGTTTTGCCTCCTTAAGCCATAAGCGAAAAGAGTCAAACATAGCCGGCCGGGCTTTTCGTTTAAACAAAGTGTCCTCCAAATTATCTAAGATATTGAGCTCAAAACTGCCATTCTGCGGCCACCGTAAAACACCATCTTTCCTAGTATAGCGAACCCACGCCTCATTAAAGGCTATGGGGCCAATACCATGTTTAGAATATACTTCATAAGTGGGAGTCCCGGCCGGAGGAATTGGACAAGAGTCCTCCAGTCGGGAATCCCTATCGCAACAACAACAAAACCATCTTCCAAACTTACTGAAACCAGGCATCGCTATCACACTAGTTTCTTTACAAACTTCAAGGGGTTAATTAGTCACTTTATAGTACAAAAACTGCACTCACCCCTCGGTTTCGGCTTTTGCAAAAGTCGAACAAAGACAAAACAAAGACAAAGGAGTGGCCACTATACTTAACTTAACCAGATGTTTTCTTACGCCAACAGAGGTCCGTCTAATGTCTCGCAATACCAATTACCAAGGGAGCCAAAGCGTGGCGGCAGTCAGGGCAGCAGATCTTCGCAGCCGTTGGAAAGGAGAAGCCACACTGTAAAAACCTTCGGTCCACTTACGACATGCAGGGGTCGATCACGTGGTGCGCGTCCTCCGGAATTTCCTTGCGGGGCTCCTCACGATCCTCGGGCAGGACCCACGACCTCTGAAGCCACCTCACAGAGGGCACCATTTGAAGAACCAGGCTGAATTAGGCCTGGCGGCGCAGGGTACGCCTGAAATCTTCTGAGTTCAACTTCTAAATGTACAGAGACATGGAACACTCTGTTGGCATAGGAACTTCAATTTATTAGCTGCAGCTAGGTACAGTTGTCCTAGAAGTACATCAGTGGTAGGTTCTCAGGAGACTGCCACTTCAATCCATGGCTCACAGTCTTTTATAGCGCTTGAATCCCCTAAAGCAACAACCCCCTCAATGTGCAATAAAAACAAACAAATCATCCACTAGCAAACATTCTTTGTACAAGATACAGGATAATAGGTAATAGAAATTCCTTCCCTAGGGTCGTGTTCTCTACCTGACCCTATAGGCCAGGTGGCATGAGCATTCCTAAGTTAAATTAATTTACCACAGGACGTGTTTGCGTGTTGCAGGTGGTGATTCGAAAAACAATTGGAGAGGCAGAGAAGGATCACCAAGGGTCAATAGATGGTTATCACGGGAATTAGTTGCTTCGAGCCAGGTCTCAGAATGTACTTTGCTCAGAGAGACAGGAAAAGGTTGTTTAACATGTTACAGTACAGAGCATGAAAGAAACGCAACGAAGGTCGTCGGTGCCTGAGTGAGGGCAACATCACAATGGTGTCAATAAGCAAGATGGAGCCGTAATCAAATGTCCTCACTTGCGCCACTATGGGTGCCGCATTTACAATGCGGTGCACCATGGCGCACGGATAGACAGATGCGTGAACATCTGTCGCCGTAAGGGTAACGCAGTGCTGGAGTTGTGTCGCAAGCGCGACACAACTCCAGCACTGCTCAGGGGTGCCCTATACCTGATATGCTGCGTCACTCCTTACGCCTGCTTCAAGCAGGCGTAAGGATTTGACGCAGCTGGGACGTAAAAGTGACTCAGTGAAATCTTGTAGATTTCACTGCGTCACTTTTACGGGGCTTCCTTGCGACGGAACGTCCACCCTGCATACATTATACCTGACGCAGGTATAATGTAGCGCAGGGCTTTACAATGTGATGCATCTCACTAGATGCGTCACGTTGTAAATATGTCGCATAGTGGCGCATTGTTTACGCCGCCGCTGCGTCACAAAAGTGACGCAACGGTGACGTAAAACTGTCGCAAGGGGCTTGTAAATCTGCCCCTTAGTTTGCAAACATAAGGTATCCACATTTTAAAAACGAAAGCAGTGAGACAATGAGGACCGTCTGCCACTGTGCAAAAATGCGAACTTTAATGTTTTCTAAATATGGACTGGTGGATGGAATGTGGGGAGTCACCTGCTGCCTCCGTCACCGGACTTCCCTACTCCCAGATGACTTTGCAAGCAGAAGGCTTGTCATCATTACTGCAGACTTCAATCAAAGCTTAGTCCCTGGAAGAGACGACCATAATTCAGCTTAATGAGCAACAGTTGCTCGGTAACTCTGACGGGGAAAAAGTGGAAAAAGCAGCGTGGACATTGTTTCAGAAAGCGGAAGTCTATGCACTATTGGAATTGGTGGATGGATCACTTTGGACACAATAGTCCATCGTCCAACAGTGTAGTCAAACCTTGTGAAAGCCTGAGAGAGGCCAAATTGTCTGAATCCATTTATGATTTGACTTCCACATATATTGCGATGGGCATTCCCCTAATACCAATGAGGCTTAATAGCCCAACACCACAAAGAACTGAAACCATATCACGGTTAAATATATGAATGCAACACTCACTGAGCTCATAGATAACATCACAGTATGCTAGTATTAGAGACACCATAATTAGTGCTGTCACATAGTATCATTTTGGGTGGCTTCAGCAAAGCTTTGTGGTGAGTCAAGGTTTAGTGTTACAGTCTCGGCGAGGTTATTTGAGTTGAAATCCGTATTTTCAACAAATGTTACATATTTTTTAATTATATACTGATACAGTTACTTTTCTCTGCGTTATTTTATTTGTAAATCCTGATGAACCAAGCTGTGAGATATATTTGTCTTGCATCATACCAAGCAAAGTGACGCATTTGTGAGGCTGCTGTATGACACTTACATTCTGCAGCACAAGTGCTTTATTGTATTGGAGGGCAATCACATGACAAGATCAACTACCCCAAACTAGGAACAATTCCATGTAATTGGCTCTGAAAAAGGGGGAACATGGCGGCCGCGTAGTACGCCGGTCGCAGCTCTGAAAGCTCTCAGCTCCATATAGCAATGGAATCGTAATCGTAATCACGTTAATCCTGTTCAACTTTGCGAATATATGTTGGATATAGACCAAATACGGACAGTGTGCTTACCGTTTTTTACTTCGATGTGCCTGGTGACCGAAATCACTCCCGCTCAGCGGCTTTTGACCCCGGGTTGTTTATCCTCGCCTACCGGTCTGCGCTACACTACAGCCGCCCTGGAGCTCAGGAAGAGCCGTAGGGCAGCAGCACGAGGCCACCTCCGGGTGAGTGTAGGCAGCGTCAGTACATGTGCTGTTCCTGCACACCCTGGGGGTTTGGACGCCAGATTTTAGGAGACACAGCCAGACAAAGGACTTCAAGGACAGCAAATTCCAAGAGGTAGGAGGCCAAAAAAGGGGGCTTGTCTGGACGGGAACCCCAAAGAGCAAACAATAGGAGGGCTCCAAGAGCTTCAAGACGAAAGAAAGGAGATACCTGGGGGCGTTAAAGACAGCAAAGGGCAGGCTGCTTGGGCTGATTTGGTCTCTCACGAAGGAACAGTAAAAGAACCACAAAATCCCCCGCATAGGGAGAGACAAAGATTAGAAGTATAAAAAAGAAGTTGAACACAGAAGAAAAAAGTAGAGCACTAGTATGGGGAGGGAAGCAGCCGAGGCTGCAGTGGGAGGTGCTCGTCAGGCCATATGCACAGGGAGGGTTCGGAAAACCGAATTTTGAGCTCTACTACCTTAGTGCACAGGCTCACTATGCGTGGTTTTGGGTGAAGCAGCCACGGTACATGCCGCAAGTGGCGGCTGAGCACTGGCTTGCCCACCCCACCCCGCTAGAGGGGACGATATACGACCTGAGCACCCCCAGGGAAAGCAAACCGACCACCCTCACGTGCACCACAATGGCTTGGCAGCAAATAGGTCGAAGGCTGAATGTTCCTCTGCTTTATTCCCCACTGCTGCCTCTTAGCTATCACCCGAGCATGCCCTTGCTCCAGGAGAAATTATTCCACCAATTCAAGGAACATACACAAATCGCTACCTGGGGGGACTTATATCATGAGGGACGATTTCGCACTATTGAACATATCTTCCAGGGCCTACAACAGACCCCGATGGATGTCTTTGTTTATATCCGTCTTAGACATGGAATCCGTTCTCTGACCCCGGACTTCCCTGCGGAGCCACAGGCCTTAGCTCCGCTTCAGAGTATTCTTCAAAGCGCGACAGGCAAACGGCTGGTCTCCCTTATATACCGAGCGGTGCATACGCAGAGTTCGGCTCTGGACACACCCTCCCGTGGCCGATGGAGTGCATAGCTGGGCTTCGATCTGTCGGATGAACAATGGGAATATTGTAGTTCGCAAACTGAAAGGGTCTCGGCCAGCAGCAGGCTCCGTATACTCCACTATAAGTTCCAACACAGATTATATTACACTCCAGTAAAGATGCATAGATTCCATATGAGGGAGTCGGACAGGTGTGTTAGGTGTCGTGCTTCAGGGGCGGATTTCTTACATTTAGCTTGGGATTGTCAGAGAGTGCACGAGTTCTGGGGGCAAGTCTTTGAAGCTTTAACTCTGATGACGAATGCGCGGATTGAACCTACGCCGTTGATGGCCTTGCTGGGATATGTTAAGGCGGTCCCGGCGGTGAATCGTAAGTATGTTGCTCTTGCCCTGCTTATAGCCAAGAGGCGGGTGGCCTGTCGCTGGGGCAGGGGGAGGGCGCCTAAGTTTAAGGATTGGATAGATGATCTACTGTATTGCCAAGAAAGACTCGCCACGTACGCCAAGATGCTTCCTGTCGCCTCTAGACCCAGGGATATTTGGGCCCCCCTAACCTGTTACTTACTATCACAGTCACACAGTCCTGGCCCCTCTGACAAAGCTGTGGCAACGCAATGAAGTCTCAACACCCAGCACTTGGCCACTGGCCTACAGTAGTAGTGGCAGCCCATGGGTCCCCGACAAGGCCACGATTCACTGTGGTGGGCAACTGCACGCAAGCATGGGTGCAAGGTGAAAAAGCAGTGCACAATGGTCATATAGGTAAAATGAGAAGAGGACGACGCAGTTGTTATTGCTAAGTTCAACGGCTAAACTGGCACAATGGTTGGCTCTGTACTAGATATGTTAAATGATGTGCTGTAGGCGCAATGTTAGTCTTATCAGGATAAATTATGTACTATACATGCATGTAACATTGCTGTGGATGCTTGACTGTTTTTGTTCTGGTTGAAAATAATAAACAGAATTAAAAAAAAAAAAAAAGTAGAGCCCATAGATCCTAAGCTGAAATTTACTCCATCCTTGCGTTATTTTTTTAAAATTCAACCATCTGTCCTTAAATTAAAAAGACCCTCCTTAATGGAAGTAGAAGGACAAAAAGGTGGTGGGGAAAAGAAAAACAACGAGAATCTAAAAACTGTAATAGAGCTCATAGTTCCCAATATGGAGAAAGATTGCCAGGTGAACAGGAGCGAGGGGGGTAGTACTCAGGAATTCCAAGCTATTAAAGAAAGGGGAGATTTGGAGGGCAGTGGGTGTGGGAGGCACACAAGTCAAGTCAAGTCACAAAACTTATATAGCGCACTACATACCCATAGGGTTTCAAGGCGCTTAGGAAGGGGAGGAGGATTACCTTTCAAATATCCAGGTTTTAAGTTGCTTTCTGAATGCTAGGTGGTTCTGGGTGAGGCGAAGGTATGCGGGGAGAGAGTTCCATGTTTTAGCAGCCAGGTAAGAAAAGGATCTGCCTCCCATGGTGGTCTTGTTGATGCGAGGGATAGTGGCGAGGGCTTGGCTGGAAGAGCGTAGTTGGCGGGAGGGGGTGTAAAAGGACAGACGTGAGTTGAGGCATTCTGGTCCGATGTCGTAGAGTGATTTGTGTGCGTGGGTAAGCAGTCTGAAAGTGATCCTCTTATTGACGGGTAGCCAGTGGAGGTCTTTGAGGTGACCAGAGATGTGTTCGTTGCGTGGGATGTCTAATATGATTCTGGCTGAGGCGTTTTGGATTCGTTGGAGTTTCTTCTGGAGTTTTGCGGTAGTACCTGCGTAGAGGGTGTTTCCGTAGTCCAGTCGGCTCGTGACCAGAGCGTGGGTGACAGTTTTCCTTGTTTCGGTGGGGATCCAGCGAAATGTTTTTCTGAGCATGCGAAGAATGTTGAAGCAGGAAGAGGATACGGCGCTGACTTGTCTGTTCATTGAGAGTGAGGAATCCAGGATGACGCCTAGGTTCCGTGCGTGGTCCGTCGGGATGGGTGCTTTTCCGAGGGCTTCCGGCCACCAGGAGTCGTCCCATGAAGAGGGGGACGTACCTAGAATGAGTACTTCAGTTTTGTCTGAGTTCAGTTTCAGACGGCTGTGTTTCATCCATTCGGCAACTTCTTTCATTCCTTCGTGTAGGTTAGTTTTGGCGGTGCTGGGGTCATTGGTGAGAGAAAGGATAAGTTGGGTGTCATCCGCGTAAGAGATGATGTTGAGGTTGTGATGGCGTGCGATGGCCGCGAGGGGGCTCATGTATACGTTGAAGAGGGTGGGACTGAGTGAGGATCCTTGTGGTACGCCGCAGATGACTTCATAGGCCTCGGACTTGAATGGTGGAAGGTGGACTCTCTGGGTTCTTCCGGTGAGGAACGAGGTGATCCAATCAAGTGCTTTTCCTTGGATCCCGACGTTTCTGAGGCGCTGTAAAAGGGTGCTGTGGCAGACTGTGTCGAATGCTGCAGAGAGGTCAAGGAGGATGAGGGCGACTGTGTCTCCATTGTCCAGTAGAGTTCGAATGTCGTCTGTTGCTGCGATGAGGGCGGTCTCAGTGCTGTGTTTTGCTCGGAAGCCAGATTGTGAGGGGTCGAGGGATTTGTTGGCTTCGAGGAAGGCGGCGAGCTGGTTGTTGACAGCTTTCTCGATGACTTTGGCCGGAAATGGAAGAAGCGAGATGGGGCGGTAATTTTTGAGTTCGGTGGGGTCTGCTGTGGGTTTTTTCAGAAGGGCAGTGAGTTCAGCGTGTTTCCAGTCTTCTGGGAAGGTAGCGGAGTTGAAGGAGCAGTTGATGACGTCTCGGAGGTGCGGTGCTATGACGGAGTCTGCTTTGTTGAAGACGTGGTGAGGGCATGGGTCTGTGGGGGATCCTGAGTGGATGGAATTCATCAGGCGGATGGTGTCCTCAGTGGAGATTGGGTTCCAGGCGTTAAGGGTGTTCACGGGGGGAAGGTGTACAGCAGATGGTGGGGTGGGTTGGTTTCCGGGTTGGTTGTCAAAGCTGTTGTGGATGTCTGCAATCTTGTTGTGGAAAAATGAGGCTAGGGAGTCGCAGAGGGTTTGAGAGGGGGTGATGTCGTTGGAGTTGGCCGAGGGATTGGAGAATTCCTTGACGATGTTGAAAAGTTCCTTGCTGTTGTGGGCGTTGTTGTCAAGTCGATCCTTGAATGCTGTTTTCTTGGCTTTTCGGATTAGTTGGTGGTGAGTACGGGTGGCGTTTTTGAAGGCGTCCTTGGTGCTGGTGGTAGGGTCTTTTTTCCAGGCCTTTTCGAGGGAGCGGCATAGTTTCTTGGATTTCTTAAGCTCATCGTTGAACCATGAGGCCTTCTTGTTGCCGGGTTTGTTTTGACGTTTTTTCAGTGGAGCTAAGGTATCAGCGGTGTTGGATAGCCATAGGGTGAGGTTGGCGGCGGCTTCGTTAACGTTAGAAGAGAGGGCTGGGGTGTTTTGAAGGAGTAATGCGGAGATTTGGTCCGTGGTGATTTTGTTCCAGTTTCTTTGCAGAGTTGGTTGGAGGTGGTTGGTGGGTTTGGGCTTGTTGTAGGTGAAGTGGACGCAGCTGTGGTCAGTCCAGATGAGATCCGTAGTGTGGCTGAAGGAGACATGATTGCTGGAGGTGAAGATGGGGTCGAGTGTGTGACCTGCGATGTGGGTGGGGGAAGTGACCAGTTGTTTAAGTCCGAGGTTGGCGAGGTTGTCCACGAGGGTGGCGGTGTTGTGGTCGTTGATCTTTTCGAGGTGAAAGTTTAGGTCTCCCAGAAGGATGTATTCTTTGGAGGGGAGCGCGTGTGGGGTGATGAAGTCCGTGATGTCTTCACTGAATTTTGCGCGGGGTCCTGGTGGTCTGTAGAGGAGTGTGCCTCTGAGTGTGGTCTTGGGGTCGGTGTGGATCTGGAAGTGAAGGTGTTCGGAGTTGGCGAGGTTGGCGTCGGAGCTGGTTGAGATGCGGATGGATTTCTTATGGACGATGGCGATTCCTCCTCCTGTGTGGCTGGTACGGTCTTTGCGAGTGATCTTATAGTCTTCAGGGATGGCAATGGTGATGTCTGGTGCGGAGGAAGCGTTCATCCATGTTTCCGTAAGGAAGGCGATGTCCGGAGAAGTGGTGTCTAGTAGATTCCATAGGTCGATGGCGTGCCTGTGGACCGATCGGGTGTTGAGCAAGATGCATTGTAGGTGGTTGGGGTCGGGTATCTGTGGTGTGGTCGTAGTGGAGATGTTGTTGGTGCCGCTGAATTTGCAGGAGAAGCAGGAGAAAGGACCGTGAGTTTGTCCAGGGGCGGCTTGGACGCAGTTGGGGGCGCGACCGGGGTTAAGGGCTAGGAGGGAGGCGGCATCGTAGGTAATGCGGGGGGGCTGGGCAGCGCGAGGGGCAGGGGGTCTGGCGCTGGGCGCGGTCCAGGCGCGGACGGGCGTAGACGGGCTTACCTTTGGCGCACCTTCGGCGCGGGTTGGGCGCGGGCGCTGCGCGTGAACGCTGCGCGCGGGAACAACTGTCATATATGGATAGTGGAGGGGGAGGGGCGAGGGCGGCTCAGCTGGGAGGCGTGGCGGGCTCAAGGGAACAACAACAACAGTAACAGAGCCAAAATGGAGGGGAGGGCAGAGCAGGGCGCCGATAGCACACGATGTCAATTACACAATGCAGGAAAGTAATGGAGCGACCAAGCAAGCATCCGGTGAAGCAGTGACCAGGCGGTGGGAAATGATAATGATTCCTGGCGCTGTTTAAATAAATAATTAAATGCTCACACGCTCTAAAATCTTTTCGCTATGCAAATATAAAGTACCGCAACTCTGAAACGCTGAAACGCTATGGCGCTATTACAATCAATGAATCACTCAGCTTTGTAGCACAATACCGCCTTTCAGCAGCAAGCAGGCAGGGGAGCGACCACTCGAGGCAGGAGCAAGGAGTGGATCACGGAGCACAAAGGTCAGAGGGCGCTCTATATTGTTAGTGGGAGGGCGGCTCAGCTGGGAGGCGTGGCGGGCTCAAGGGAACAACAACAACAGTAACAGAGCCAAAATGGAGGGGAGGGCAGAGCAGGGCGCCGATAGCACACGATGTCAAATACACAATGCAGGAAAGTAATGGAGCGACCAAGCAAGCATCCGGTGAAGCAGTGACCAGGCGGTGGGAAATGATAATGATTCCTGGCGCTGTTTAAATAAATAATTAAATGCTCACACGCTCTAAAATCTTTTCGCTATGCAAATATAAAGTACCGCAACTCTGAAACGCTGAAACGCTATGGCGCTATTACAATCAATGAATCACTCAGCTTTGTAGCACAATACCGCCTTTCAGCAGCAAGCAGGCAGGGGAGCGACCACTCGAGGCAGGAGCAAGGAGTGGATCACGGAGCACAAAGGTCAGAGGGCGCTCTATATTGTTAGTGGGAGGGCGGCTCAGCTGGGAGGCGTGGCGGGCTCAAGGGAACAACAACAACAGTAACAGAGCCAAAATGGAGGGGAGGGCAGAGCAGGGCGCCGATAGCACACGATGTCAATTACACAATGCAGGAAAGTAATGGAGCGACCAAGCAAGCATCCGGTGAAGCAGTGACCAGGCGGTGGGAAATGATAATGATTCCTGGCGCTGTTTAAATAAATAATTAAATGCTCACACGCTCTAAAATCTTTTCGCTATGCAAATATAAAGTACCGCAACTCTGAAACGCTGAAACGCTATGGCGCTATTACAATCAATGAATCACTCAGCTTTGTAGCACAATACCGCCTTTCAGCAGCAAGCAGGCAGGGGAGCGACCACTCGAGGCAGGAGCAGAAACCCCAGTCAACCCGGGCTTACTGAATAAAAATACAACTAGCAATACAACTCTCCCCGGGGTCAGAGATTCAGTTGATCCAACACCCTGCTCTTTAGAGGCAATGATGGGGAAATTAACCACAGAGATCAGGAATGGTTTCTCGGTATCGGAGACAAATCAGAGGGAAATACGGGGTTCTGTGAGACTCTGGACAAAAAATTAGATGCACTATCCGACCGGACATAAATCCTAGAAAGCTCAGTGGAGGCACTAAAAAAGGATCTCGCCAGCAGTAGAGCGGAGATCCAGATACTGCGTAAGGACGAACAGGGCTTACAGGAAAAAGTTGAACAACTTGAAAATAACTCGAGAAAAAATTATCTGAGATTGTTAAATGTACCCGAAGAAAAAGAAAGAGGAGATCTGAAAACGTTCGTGGTAGCCATCATAAAATCCGCAATTCAGATGGAGGAGAGTGAAGAAGAAATTGCCAAAGACATACAGAGAATTCACAGGGACCCCTTTAGAAAAAATTCAGGAAGAACAAAACCGAGTAAAATCCTTATAAATTTCCAGACATATGCAATTAAAGAGAAAATTCTGTTATCGGCATTAAAACTTAAGTCCCTAAAAGGCCCTGATTTTACTTTTGAAATAAGGTCAGATTTATCAAGAGCGACATTGGATAGACAATGGGAGTTAGGAAAACTTATGGAGGACTTTAAGAAAGTTGGGGCCAATGTCCAATTAAAATTCCCCGCATCATTTCGTATCATGTATGACAACAAAATGTATATGGTCAGAAATATAAAGGAAGCAGATGATATGCTAGAAAGTATAAAGGGTGGTGGGGTGGATTTAAGGAAGTAACTTTGTATTTAAGGCAATAGGTATATTCACTTGATGGTCTATATAGCAAAACAGGATTATTAGAAACGGGCAGGGGGAAATCGGAGCAAGACAACTTGGACTAACATCATGTCCAAGGAGGAGAAGCAGGGGTGGGCGGCTGGAGAGGGGGCAAAGGGTGGGGAGCATGTGGGAAAAAAACTAAAAAAATCCTCAAGATCCTTAGTGCTACTTAAAATAAAAAATAAAATAAAAAAGACATGTCCATTCAGATCTTAACCTGGAATGTCAATGGCTTACCAGCAAAGGGTCGAAGAGATAAAATACTTCAGTACTTGAGAGATTCCCCGGCACATATCTTAGTTTTACAGGAGGCACATTTGTTTAAAAAAGGAATGCGTCGACCTCTTTGAAAAACAAAGATGGATAGAACAAGTCCTTTGTACAAATCAGAGTTGTAATATAAGAGAGGTTGCAATAATAGTGAAAAAACTAGCAAATCTATGGGCTACTGAAACAAGAGTGGACAAAGGGGGAAGATGGATTATAGCAAAAGTTAAGGTTAATGACAGATCATTAACACTTGTAGGTTACTATGGCCCAAACCACGACGATAGCGAGCCCTTAACAAATCTTTGTGCTAATCTCTTGGATTTCCCTGATCCTATAATTATGGGAGGGAATTTCAATGTGGTGTTAAATCTCAACTTAGATAAATCAAGCAAAACTAGAACAACGCCAACTCCTAATTCACGCACTTTATTAAAAGCTATAATGACCCAACACACACTGTGTGACCTCTGGAGAGAAAGAGCAGGAACCTCACAGGGCACATATTTTCACAATAAGAAATATGGGAGCAGGTCCAAAATCGATTATTTTCTGGTAGATTGGAGTTTGAGAGAAAACATTTCTGATATAGAATATAAGGCGGCCCATTTATCAGATCACTCGGCAGTTTTGTTAACACTGGAAAACAGTAATAAAGATGTAGAGAGATGGTGGACATTGGATCGTACTATATTAACAGATAGTGGAATAATGGAAAATCTTATAGAAGAGGTTCGAGAATTTATTGAGGTCAATAGATGCACAGCCTCAAATGGAATAGTGTGGGACACCTTAAAGGCCTTTATCAGAGGCAAGATCACAGGGCTTACCTGTTACAGAAATAAAATATATAAAAAAGAAATATCGCAACTGCAGGAGGATTTGAAGAGAATAGATGTGGAAATCAAAAGTACAGATTTAGGGGGGGGAAAAACAGAGTTAGAGAAAAAACAGTCATTAACGAAAAATCAGTTATCAGAGGTCCTCCAAGTACGAATAAAAAAAAGATGGGATGCTAGTAAACTAGCACATTTTGAATATGGGGAGGGGGCAGGCAAACTCCTAGCCTGGAAAGTTAAGGTAGAACTAAATAGGAACAGAATCAAAGAAATTAGAGAAGATCAGTCCGGAAATTTATTGAGTAATGAAGACGAGATTATTGAGGCCTTTGAAGAATTTTTGAGTGATCTTTATACGGAGGGAAAAGAAGAAATGGTATATGAAGATACAGAGGGCTGGCTTACGGAATCTACCAAACCTATAAATCTTAATCAAAAAATTAGTCTCAATCAAGAAATTTCACAGGAGGAAGTTGTTAAGACCATCCTAATGAGTAAAGGGGGTAAAGTGGCCGGACCTGATGGTATACCAATGGAGCTATATAAAATCTTAGTAGAGGTAGTGTCCCCTTTATTGACTTTGGTGATGAATGAGATACTGGGACAGAGTAAAAAATTACCAAAGTCATGGAATGAGGCTACAGTCTCTCTTATTCTGAAACCAGGAAAAGACCCAACAATATGTAAGTCGTATCGACCAATCTCTCTTTTAAACTCTGATTATAAATTCTTCACCAAACTTTTATCAAATAGACTAGCAAAATTTGCAAGTATTACAATTCATGAAAATCAGAGAGGCTTTGTTAAAGAAAGATATCTACATGAACTCACATATGAACTTAAAGGGCCCATCGATTTTGCTACAACTTTTAATACCCCTTTAGCCATAATAACATTGGACGCCTCAAAAGCATTCGACAAGGTGAGATGGTCCTACTTATTTACAGTGCTAGAGAGATATAAATTGGGGGATAATTTTTGTAGAGCAATTAGGTTAATCTATGAATTACCGGTTGCGAGAGTGCTGGTAAATGGAAGATTATCCGCACCTTTTAAAATTTTCAGGGGTACAAGACAGGGCTGTCCACTATCCCCTCTTTTGTTTAACTTTTATATGGAGCATTTTGCTTTTAAAATTAGGCACACAACTGACATTCCGCCATTTCATCAGGGGGACTGGGTTAGGAAAGTTGCGCTATATGCGGATGATCTTATGGTTCACTCATCTGATTTAGCTATTGCTTTACCAACAATTTTAAATATAGCAACAAAATTTGGAGAAGCGTCGGGGTATTCAGTGAATGAAAATAAGACAGAAGTGATGGTATGGAATCATACAGAGAGCAACCCCCTAATAAAAAAGGAGATACGATATTTAGGTATCAGTATATTTCAGGAAATCAGTGAAATCGCAGAGAATAATCTGAGGAGGGTGTTCAAAGAAGTTGTTAAATTAATGAAGAGTTGGGGACATCTCCCATTGACCATCTTGGGTAGAGTAAGTTTGGTTAAAATGACCATCCTACCAAAAATCACTTTCATATTTGACTCTATACATCTTTATTTTGAAAAATCGACTATGCAAAAAATCCAACAGGCTATAAATTAATTTACCTGGGCCAATAAAGGGGTTAGAATCTCATGGAAAAAACTGCGGAGGAGAAGGGAGGTCTAACTTTGCCAGATATCCAATACTACGCATGGGCTTTCCAATTAAAGAACTCCAGAATGCTCACAAGGACACCGGATGGATCCATGATAGGTCTTATGTATACAGCAATGCTAAAAGACTGCCAATAGACTTAAATGGATTTCTCTTCAAAATTGGGGATCCCAAATGTTTCAAAAAAGTTAAACTGAAGATACTACAGTCAATGGCAAAAATATGGTACCAAATTAGACAGCTAATGAAACTGGACTATTATTCCTACTTTGCTCCCATATGAGAGTCACCAGGTACCCCAGAGTGTCTCAAAGATAAAATGGCAAAACCTATCAAAGTCGCTGGCATTAAAGTCTGGGGTGACTTGACAAACGAAGGTAAATTATTACCTTGGTTCAATCTAAATGGGTTGTTTTCAGGCACTTTATCTAAGTTTAAATATTTACAACTAAAAAGCTGGGAGCAAAGTAAGAAATCGCCACTGGGAATGGGTAATTCCCTAGAAGATCAACTGGTAACTAAATCGCCAGGAAACAAGGAAGTAGCGCCATGGTACTGGCACCTACACAACATTATAGACGGAGATTTCAAGTTGGCCGAGGAACTGTGGGGGAATTACTTGCCGAGAGAGAAGCAGCAGAATATTTGGCAAGTATCTATGCGTACACTTTACCACACAGTTAAACCTGCTTTTCTAAGAAGGAACCATCTCTTCTCACTCCATAGGGCATATATATCACCTGAAAGTAAGGTGCTACGGATGTGCACATGTTCTATCAATGTCCCGCAATCAGCGATTTCTGGAATAAAGTGGAAACGACAACATCAGGTATTTTAGGTCGGCAAATAAAAGTAAGCCTCCCCCTAGTTATTTTTGGTGTTACTGATGAACACACGAGTAACTTTAGAGATATGTTGTTTTATACAATGTTATTAGCCAGGAGAGAGATATGTCGAAAATGGGTGAGCAACATACCACCACAGCATGCAGAATGGTTGGAATCTCTTATATATATGTCTAGAATGGACCTATCAGGAAAAAACAAAAATCAAAGAAGAAAGCCTTCTAGAATTTGTTACAGCTATGGTTGGAGAATACAGAAGGGTTACCATAGTCTCTTTATTTGAAATCTTCTCAATAGGATCTTAAAAAATGTCCAATGATTACACCGGCAAACTCTTTGCCTGCTACAGGGTTTGGTCACGCTTTGAAATCACAAGCAGTTCCGGTGTTTATACCGTGTGAGAGAGAAAGCCGTAGAAAAGCGGGAGCCTTTTGTAGTAACCCTATTACCCCCATTTCCATAAAAAAAAGAAGGGCAGAAACAATGGACACCTTGCTTTGTCTCTTTTCTCTGAGGTGAATGAGGACAAAAAAAAAAAAAACAATCCCATGTAATTACGACCCAGTCTAACATTGGAAGCATGCAGCCAAATATGGCTTAGTCACCAATTCACATTCATGGTTCAGATAAAAGAGCTTAGAGTAGCATACCTAAAAACAGCTGGGGGGAAATGTAGCTTGTCCTCAACTCACTTCCGGAACTAATAACATTAACATAATCTTTTGAGTTAGCATGAGCAGCATCAGAATTATGAGGAAATATTTCGCAGGTAGAGTACCAATCCTTAGCTAAAGATGCAGAACTCTGGCCATCACTGGTTCTACCTCATCCATATACTTGTCAAATTAAGGTACCTATTTGCAGGTTACAAAAAGCCTTCGATAAGCTCCCTTTGCTGGAATCCAAGAACATACACTATTGAAGCCATATTTTATATGCAGATTTAACCTTGTATGTCTTTCCTGGGGTAATCGACTCAAAAAATGCATGAGATCTACCAGCCAGAATAGGTCACAGACATTATTAAGCCAACCAAGTGAAAGGCAACCAGTGAGGCAAAAAAAAAACCATAACACAAATGTAACTTTCAGCCCGTCCTGGTTTTTCATCCAGTAGCACTAAGCATGATGGGAGTTGTAGGCTAATGTTTGTAACAGTCCTGTCCAGTGTGCTAGAGTTGTCAGCCGAGAACCAGGAGTGTCGGAGGATCACTCTCTTAACACAAGCCCAGTCACTTGACAACACTGGTGTAACACTGGCACACGATTGCACGACTAAGCCAAACATTACACAAATATGACAAAAGGCCAGAAAGGTGGCATTAGTGAGGTTGCGCTGGCCAATCGGAGGTCATATTGGAACGGGATGCCATAGACTTCTTTCTGTGTTCTTAGATCAAAGTGTACTGCAGCAAGATCGTACACCGTGACAGCGGTTGAGCCGCGATTTACAGCCGCAATCTTCATACCCCAAGCAATAACAAACAAGCATTAAAAATGCAATAGGTCTCGCCTTTCATTAAGTTAATGCCATTTGCTTTGCTATACAATACCATTAGCAAAGCAAATGGCTTTAACTTAATGCCGTTGCATTTTCAATGCTTGTTTCTTGCATGATAGAGAGTCTATTAAGTGTGATGGAACAAAGGCATGATGAACATAATGATCAACAAAGCTAAAAGGAAGATAAAAACCTCAGAAGTGAAACCCACATTGGTTCTTTTTGATTCTGATGAAAGGAGCTAAAACCAAACAGAAGAGATTATGGTGAGATGACAAAACAGAGATAAATCATTGCTGAGGAATAATACTCACCTCTGTCACTTTAATAAAGTCTGACATTTCTGAAACTATCAGTTAGGAAAATCTACAATTGATGGGAAGCCTGGAGGCTCCTAATATGTTTGTTTAAAGTTTATGAACAACAGTCACAGAAGCAGGGGCGCTAGAGGGCGCACGGCAAGATGGCTGCGCTGTAGTGCAGCTCCGCGGGCCGACTGGCTCATCCAACAATTATCCTGCTCCCTAAACGCCATCCGTGCTTAATGACCAGAGGCATTTGATGCAGGACTGCGGGCGGCTGAATGAGGCGTTTTTCAGTGGACAACAGCCCAAATAATTTGAATTGCAGGCCGTTGGGAACGAGGACTGGAGAACAACATGGCAGCCAGGCTAGACGACTAGCGGTTGTCAGAGGCTTGGGGGCTGCCCGCGAATCTGCATCTGCATTGAGAGGCTTCGCTGGACACTGTGCTGCATGCAGGTACGTTTTGTGGCTCCGCTTGTTCACTGAAGCCTGTGCGGAGTGGACTGGGGCTGACTCTGGGCGTGTGGCGTAGACCTGAGGCGAGGACTAGCTGTCCGCCCCTGGCAAGTGCCGTAAGAGGTCGGAGAGGCCCTGCGAGTCTGCTGTGTGGCTCCCGGGTGATACAAATGGGCTGATCTGCGGATGGAAGCGTGGGCGACTCCCAACTCTGCAGAACCTTTATCATCAGAAGCCACAAGCCCTTGCTGGAAACACACGGCGGGGCGGGCCTGGGATGGTTGCTCATCAACGTGAGGCCAGCATTCGTATACTGCAGACGGGGGGCGTGGAGCTTATGTAGTGCACTGCATACTATTGCTGCACCTGCTCCCTGCTGTAGGGTTGAATTATCACTGGAGGGTGTTGCAGATCGTCTGTGCTGGCTCCCTGGGCGGCGAGTTCAACATTGTAGGCCCCCCACGCAGTTTCTGGGGCGTGGTAGCACGGTGCTGAGACTAGTATAATGAGGTAGGCCAGAATTGACTTGTGCAGCAAGATCTGGCAGCTGCTGACCAATTGCCATACTGTGCAGTGTGACAGCGTGAGGTGTGTTCTCCTCCCTCCCAGCACTGATTCAGCGACCGCACTGGTCCATAGTGCCGCACATGTTGAACGCCGTGCATGCAGGCGAGGTCTAGATATAGCAGCGTGTGCATGTGGTGGCCAACAGGGAGAGAAGGTGTTGGCGGGTAGCTGGCCCAATTGACATGCGCTGTTCAAGAAGCGCTGAACACGGTTGCGCTGCATGGAGAAACTCATCATGGGCAAACCAGACTAAAATCCTCCGCGCCTCACTTTTGAACTGCGGACGCCCGGCAGGCCACAGCAAAGAGCCACCTCTGACTCTGAATTAGACGCACCCTCAGAATCTCCATCCTCACTGGAAGCAACGCTGATTGCAATACAAACCAGTCTGCAATCCATAGATGGTAAATGTGAGGCCTTCAGTGGCCATATGGACCACATGTCCGCAAAACTTGACAGACAAGCTGAAAAACGCATATCAGATGCGGAGGACGGCTTGCAGCATGTGACCTCCAAGTCACTAGATATGGAGAAAGTGCACGCTGTTATCCAGGCCAAAAATGAAGACTTGGAGGCCAAGTCCTGGCGCAATAATCTGCGAATCACGGGCTTGCCGGAGTCAACCAATGTTGGCAGGCTGGAGACCTATGTCGAGAACATGCTGCGAGATCTCTTCGGAGCTGAAAGTCTATCTCAACTGCTCATAATGGACAAAGCCCATCGCTCACTGGCAGCTCGGCCTCGCCCGGGGGCACCTCCCAGGCCGATTATTGCCCGCTTGCTAAATTATAGAGACCGTGACTCAGTGCTGCGCATATCTCGTCAGAAAGGCACCATAAGCATTTTATCCTGATTTCACATGTGCGGTCCAGGCAGCGCGGAAGGAATACCAGCAAGTGAAAAAAATATTAATGACAGAAAATGTGAAATATGCTATGTTGTATCTGGCCTGGCTACGTATTGGATGGGACGACATGGCCAAGATTTTCACCAATCCCAAACAGGCTATGGAGTACGTAAAAACCATCCGGCGTAAGATGCAAACCGTTCCTGATGCATCAGACGATGAGGGTTAAATCCAGCTGAACACGGTTGGGGGGCGTTTTCAATGAATGTTACAACTACACTGGATGTGCTTGACAGCTTTAATAATTGTTCTGACATCACGTTTGTATGGGCGGGCCCTCCCTGCCGAGACGTGCAACTGTACCTGTACTCTTTATCACACTGTATGCCCTCCAGGTTGTGAGTATTGTAAACTGACACGCTGTAATGTTTCAATGTTTCAATGTTTCATTGATCTGAGGTGTATGGCGTTTTGGAAGCTTATCTCAAATTGTTCGGCCACCTCCCTTTCCACCTAGGGAGTTCGTTGTGCTCCAGCGTTCCCCAGTGGGTGTACTGTGTTCACGTTTCACACTCGGGGTCTTCTGTTTGGTTCACGAGATGGCTTTGGCAAGTTGGGTATGCTAAAGTTGGTGGGGCGGCGGAGGAAAATTTGGTTACTGGGTTTGTTGCATGTGGCTGGCTGGACACTACGACTACTGTTAAAATATACCTGTTTGTCCCTGCAAATGAGGGAACTATGTATATCATTGACCAGTATACACAATGTCTCTGGGCAAGGACAAGTTCACTTGCCTAACGTGGAATATCCGAGGGTTGAACTCCCCCCAAAAAATCAGATAAGTGTGTGCCTATCTATACAGCCATGAGGTTCAGACCGCTCTTCTCCAAGAGACACACCTGACCAAACAAACTGAAGCCAAGGTTGCTCTCAAGTGGGCAGCGTATCGACTAGCTTCTTCATATTCCTCTTATGCGTGAGGGGTCATTACGCTCATAAAGAGGGGTCTTGCATTCACTGCGATCAAAATGTACACAGATGAAGAGGGGCGCTACGCTATTGTGCATGGCAAGCTGGGTATTTCGCTTTTAACTATTGTCAATGTGTATGGGCCCAATACGGATGAGCCTGAACTGTTTGCAGGTATTATTAAGGTACTGCGTGAGTGGCCCGAGGCCCAAATTCTGTGGGGTGGCGGCTTCAACATGCATTTAGACCCTAGCAAGGACAAATCCAGTGAACAGGGTGGGCGCACACCTAAAACTGCTCAGTGCGTCAGGGATGGAATGGTCAAACTGGGTCTAGTAGATACGTGGCGGCTCCATAGTAGTGATAAACTAGAAGGTACACGCGCCTCTGTTGTGCATGGTAGTTGGTCCCGTTTGGATTATTGGCTATTAAGTGAAGGGGCGAGTGCCTGGGTATCTGATAAAATTGCTCTTCCTCGAACTTTATCTGATCACAATCCAGTCAAGCTCACCCTACATATCCCAACGACTATCCCGCGCCAGTTCACATGGAGATTCCACTCTGAAGCTTTGCTAGATCCTGTATATGCTACCACGATCAGGGAAGCCATAATCCATTATTTTGACTCAAATATGGGATCTGTGGACAGCGCTGCAGTGCGACCCTGGGGGAGGCCTTCAAGGTTACTATTAGAGGCACTTGCATATGCACAACGGCAGGCATTCTCAAGGATATCAGTCGTAAATCACTAGAGTTGAGAAAGCATTGACAGAGCTTGAGAGAGAATATGAGCTGCTTCCATTTGCAAACAGACTGTCTCGAATTAAAGATCTCATATTAGAACACAACGAGCTGGCAGCGACAGAGATTCGCTACTTGTCCAAGAGACATGTGGCTCGGGCACCCGGAGAGGGTGGCAGACCAGGCCATAATCTAATGTCTAAGCTTAAATATCGCGCTGAACACCACGCCATAACAAAAATCACAGATGCTGAAGGAAAGGACCACTATACACCACAGGCCGTAGTCGAACAGTTTTGATCTTGTTATGCCCAGATGTACACATCACAAGGGAGGGCCCTCCAGTGTTAGAAGAGTACCTAACAGATATAGCATGTGCGTGGTTAGCTAAAGGACACCAAGATTATTTGAGCCAGCTGATCAAAGCCTCTGATATTCAAGAGGCAATTCGTGCCTTACCAAACAAGAAAGCACCGGGGCCGGACGGCCTCATTGTAGAACTTTATATAGAATACGCAGAACTACTGGTACCTTATCTACTAGAAATGTATGGAGAGGCACATGAATCGGGTAGGCTTCCACCAACGCTAAGACAGGCCATGATAATCACTCTTTTAAAAAAAGATAAGACACCTTCTCAGTGCAAGCCATACCGACCTTTATCACTTATTAACTTGGATGCAAAAATATTAGCAAAGATTCTAGCCACCAGGCTTCAACCTTTAATGCCGAAATTGGTCCTGCTGGATTAATCTGGTTTCATTCCAGAAAGATCCCCGTCCCACAACTTACTCAATATTTTTGCGATGTTTCATTTACTTGATCCTGCTGTACCTGCTGCTACTGTTATGTTGGATGCGGTGAAGGCATTTGACTCCATTGAATGGAGTAACATGTTTCAAATCCTTAAGCGAAAGGGGTTCCCCGAAGTTTTCAACGGTTGGGTGCGGTTGTTATACACCGATCCCACTGCACAGGTTTGTGTGGGCGGACTAACGTCTGAGCCATTTCAGATTAGCAGAGGGACCAGACAGGGTTGACCTCTTTCGCCACTATTGTTCTCTATCATGCTGGAACCTCTAGCTGGCATAATCAGAGAGCGACATAGAGAAACAGCACTCATATGTGCACGCCGATCTGTCGGCATTTCTCTCTATGCTGATGACATGGTACTGTTCATAAGAGAGCCGCAAAGATACTTAGCACCTGTACTACGTGAATATATGAGATTTGGCCGTTTTTAGGGGTTAACTATTAACTGAGACAAGTCGGTTATAATACCACTAACACCAAACACAAATTCAAATTCTCTGGAGTATCATCTTGTGTGGTCTACCGACCTGAATAAATACCTGAGAATATGGGTGCATCATGATCCCGAGACAGTGGTCAGAGAAAATTATGGAAGGGCGTGCGTTGTGCTGGAACAACAGGTGAGCAGGTGGACGGGATTACCGCTAAATCTTAGAAGATCATATTGCCCTCATTAAGATCATTGTTTTGCCTCGCTTTCTATACCTATTTAGCAGCATACCAATAAAACTGACTCAGCAGTTTTTCATCACTGTGCGCTCGCTACTCGTGAGGTTAATTTAGGGAGGAAAATAATCTCGGGTGGGTTGGAACACACTTACCCTGGATTATGACAAGGGCGGCTTTTGTGTGCCAGACTTATAGCTGTATTATCTCTGCGCACAGGCGCAACATGCATATTATTGGTACAGTGCTCATGCTTTTATTCCACATGTGGCGGTGGAAGATGGGGATGCACAACCAATACCTTTAAAGTACATACTGACACACTTGCATAGAGGTGCACCCAAACATGAAATCAACTCAATAGATACCACAATTTCTGCTTGGCATTACATCGGTACGCTTGCGTTGAAACTCCCACTATATGCACCATCGCTTCCTCTGGCCCACCACGCTGCACTCTCGGTGACGCAGGAGGAGGGTGCGATGTATTCCCTGAGATGGGCGGGCATAAACACAATGCAAAACCTATACCCAAACGGTAGTTTTCTTACAAAAGAGGAGTTGCAATACATTCATAAATCGTCGCCGCTATTCAAGTTCACACTTCATAGACTGAAGCTGGTGATACAAGCGCACTATGGTATGTTCCCAGCAGAGCCACCCACACTGCAAACTTTACAGTTGCTCCTGGTCAGTCCCACACGTCACAAGCTAATCACTAAACTGCACAGGGCAGCAAGAGGAGAAAAGGTTAACAGTGCTGATAGAAGTCTCGCTCGCTGGAATGCTAGACTCAACCCTCCTCTAACACCAAATGAATGGGAGCACTAATGCAAACTCACCAGTGCCCTCACGCCTAATGGTAATCTGCGCATCATTCATTTCAAATACATCCACCAAACCTACCACACACTGCTCAAACTACACAAGTATGGTTTCCGGAATAATAATAGATGTAAAAGATGTGGGGGTTCGGACGCAAATTTCTGGCATTTAGCCCGGGAATGTAGAAACGTGTTCGAGTTCTGGCAGGAGGTAGTGTGACCTATACAGGCTATGTCGTTGGTCCATGTACAGTGCACACTGCAGGTTTGTTTACTGGTTTGCAAACCACAGCTGAAGGGCGCAGTGGGCACATTTATTAGAATTGCACTGTTGTTGGCAATTTGAAGAGTGGCACTCACCTGGGAGAGTGCCCTGGCCCCGCAGCCGGAGCATTGGATAAAGGACTTGGTATATTGCAAAGAAAACCTCGAACTATATGCGGAGGAGCTACCATCCTCCTCAAGACCCAAGGACATTTGGGAACCTTTAAGACAATATCCACGTTCACAAAACCAACCATTAACACTGAATAATGAAGTCTGATATTATTCTACATGCATGTTCCTTGTAATTTTACAGTCAATAAATAAAATAAGTGTCTAAGTGGTCAACTGGCTAAGGGATTACCCGATCGCATGCTGTTTGTTTGTTTGGTATTAGCACTGTTCTCATGATACCGTTGATATATATATGATTTGAAACTCAATAAATATAATTTTAAAAAAAACCAACAGAAACATTACAAACAGGCTTGCAATACATATTTTGCAATGTTGTATAATTAATCCAATCTGCTGATTTTTGAATGTCCTCTAATCTGGCTCCTGTCCATTAGTCTTTAGATACCATTACACACATAATGGAACGTTCCCAAAATATTCAGTGTAAATCACAAAGAGAGACATAATTGTGCGTACTATTGTGTCAAAGTGTTGGAAGGCACCGTTGTTGTGGTTACTTGCCACAGCTACCTCTGGCATGTCTTTCTGTCATCTAGAATCCCTGGAATGTCAGTCTGGAATTCTGTACCCAATTTTCTAATGAAGGCAGTTAGAGAGAGAGAGAGAGAGAGAGAGAGAGAGAGAGAGAGAGAGAGAGAGAGAGAGAGACATGCCCTATAGTTGGTGGTCTGAGAAACCAGTAGGAGATATCCTGGCTTCTAGAAGACTAGTGTGCTTGATAGGGAACAAGGAGCGACCACCAAATTTGCCCTTTTGGTGCCATGAAACCTACAATTAAAACTTTCTGCCAAGGGATTCCCTGAAATGAAACAATTGTGCACTACTTTGCTACAAAAATGTGCGCACCTGAATTGAACTTATTTTTAACGAAGGAAGGACGCGTATAATTTAAACACCCTTCAAGAGTCTCCTCTGGAATCTTCCTCGCCTCCTCTGTGCGCCTCCTCCGTGTGCAATCTCAAGCCTGCAAAGTTGATCTGATGCAAATGTTCTATCTTTTTATGGTCTACAGTGTTCAATCTGAAGTGGTCCTCTAGAATCTCTTGAATGAGACACAGTGGTTCTGTACCAATGTTCTAATGCAGGCAGACAGAGAGCTGACTCATGAATTGATGGTGGTCTGTGATTTCTTCTCTTCCACTGATTAAATAATTTGGAACTCTCCTGGTGACTTTGATCATGTTCTAGAAAAACCTCCACAATCGGCATGGGGTTTCCTGAAGGAGATGAATAAATGAGAGGAAGAGTACATTCACAGATGCACACATTTAAATTCATACTCTTTTATACATCTACCTGCATATGATTTTGGTTGAACTGGAATATATGGATATTGACAATCATCAGATTTTGTTTAGTTCTACAGACAATATTAAACTAAACTCCAGTAGCAGAAAATTTTCTTGTGGAAATAGCCTAAGATCCAACATCAGAAATGATTTTCATGGATATCAGACATAAAAGCATTGTTAGTTTTACTGAGATATTTTGAGGCACAAATGCCATTGTAAGGCCAGGACATTAACAAATTAAACATCGTGTTTATGTCCCCTGGATGACACTATTTTGGAGCAGGTAATTTCATAAAAGAGGTTGCACAAAGGAAACAGCAGACCAAATTGTGTTCTCCTAGGGTCTCTGGAACTCCCTTGCGTGTTCCACTGAAAGAGCAGAATGGAAAGACTTATTTATCTTATAAAACGTACCTTGAATAGCCAAAGAGGCCCAAAAAATTACATTTGAAGTAATATCTGCCGAAAAGAGCTACACATCCAGGCCTAAGCACCAGTTGTTCCATACTGTCCAAGCTGATTTGCAGACCTTAGACATTCTTAATGCTCATGATTATTAATTGAGATCAGCACCCCTGCCGAAATACCTGGAGTACATCATACTAACCCATAACTTTCCCAGCTAGTAAAGTCATGCTGTGATGGACAACACGTGTGTGGTAAAGACCCAGAGGATTCAATAAAAGACTGGGAAAGATTAGATTATACATTGCATGGACAGTTCCAATGGAGTAGGATACCACACCTGAGATTGCTATAGAAGCGTTACAACTGTAAAAGGCTGACTATTGATAGGTCAAATGAAGCCACAATTCATGCAATTCATGTCATCAGCGTCCTACGTGTGATGCACAACTCTGTGTAGAGGCCATTTTGGATTGTGGCAGTGAGGTATACGGACATGGAGGAACCCCAGTCCGCACAAAACAAATTATATATTATCAAGTCTTCTCTAAAGCAGCACCATTATTTTGAGGACAGTGGTGAAAAGTGTAGTGCAGTTAATGCATATGGAGGCACCACAGTCTTAAGTCTTCACTTTGTGAGCATATTGTCTAAGTAACTAGGACACTTTGTATCTTTCTTTCTTGCACACTTACATGCATTATGGTGAATTAACAAATTGTATGTACTACTTCATGACCCCAAAAGGTGATTTGTACTCTGTGTTCATTGAGCACGAATACAATTACATTTAAAGAAATCTCCTATTTTTGACTTTCATCCTAGTCAAATTTTTCTTAACATGCTCATTGGGACTTCTGGGAATGTCCTTGCAGTGTAATAGACTATCATTCTGCACCTGAACTTTTCTACTTGGGTGTTTTCTACATCATCTCAAATTATGGCAGCTAAAAATTTGTCACATGCACCTGCCTTTTTGTATCAGCAGGGGTATCCATTGTTGCCTTGAAAGCATTGGAAATACCTATTTGATTATTATCTTAAATCTATTAGAGCAGAAACATTAACTCCGGTGGGGAAGCAAGACGTTCTTCTCAATAATTTAGGAGCGCTGGTAAGAAACATTTATGAGAGCCTGGGTGAGATTTGCATTGGAAATTCTAAGAAAGATCCCTGTGATGTATTTGACTTATCAATATTAATGCTTGAAAGGCATTTTGGTACTTTTATTAGCATTGTCCTGGAAAACCACAATGTGTTTACTAAAATCTAAGGCAACACTGAGAAGGCAGGAAACTATGTGGCATGCCAAAATACTCTGTCTCTAATTAGACATCACCTTGTGAGATGCACCAACAGCTAGGCTAAAAATCCTGATCTCCAGAAAGCAGAAGTAATTTTAGCAGGGAAGGTGTATACTAATAATTGGGTATGGGAGATGAGAGAAAATCAAGGTAATGATGTGAGCTTCTTTTAGATGTGAATAAGGAGTGTGGTTGTCATGTCGGTTGTGTTGGTACTTTGGTTTGTTTGGAAGATAAAAGTTCTCTACTTGGGAAGGAGCTCAGAGAACCACATAATAAGGGTAATAGATTTTGTATTATTAGACATGTGTCCAATAGTTTAGCTTGCTTTACCAAAAGCTCTTCCTGTGGGAACTGTGGCGAAAAGGTCTATTTACTTGGGTGTGCAAGAGTGGGAAAAATCAGAGTCTGGAGTGTGTGACTGAGGGACTAGGACAATTATTCTCACTGTAAGATAGTGAGGTTGATTGTAAGCTGGTAACTATGCCAGAGTGCAAAATAACATTTGAGGATAAAAGAATGTATGGTGTTGGCTGATTCATGGTTACCCTACTCCAAGAATTGGAAAAAATATTTTGTGGAGGATATGATTGACATCAATCTTACAATCGCCCAATGGGATAAGTAGGAACCAAGGTAGATGTACTGGGTTACATTGTAGTATAGATTTGTTTTCAGGTCAAGCAAAGAGTTTATAAAGACTACCCAGCCAAGAGTATTTTAGTTTGGCATCACCAAGGCAATATGGGCATCACCTCAAATCTCAATGCTTCTATGCAAGTCCTTCTTGTCACCTAGATTTATGGTAGTTCAGACATTTCAGAACATTTTCAGAGACTTCTGAGAAGGAGTTGGGGTTACTAAAGAACTTCAAGCACATACGTATTCTTAGGAGAAGTGCTATTACCATAGTGCATAAAGTTAGGAGCCAAACCTGATTTTGGAGCCTTTGAAGGTGGATCTCCAGAGACTTCTCAAGTTAGGAGTAATAGAGGAAATCGAGTCCTCTCAGTAGTTGGCCCTGGTTGTTTTAGCACTCAAGGATGGAGGAAGAAGTCTTAGGATTTGTGTGAACCTCAGAAACATCAATAGGCAAAGTTGGGTAGATCGTCAGCCACTTTCTAATATGTAATGCTGTGCCTGTGGCTGAATTTGGTAGTGCAAATTATTCAGTATGTTGTCTCTGAATGAGCAGTTCATACTATTGTTGGTCAATTACACCTCAAAGTGGGTAGCAACAAAGTATCTCAATTTGATTAATAACAAAATAGTTATTCCTTTTTTAAAGGACACATTTGCATGGGACTGTGTATCAAAGCTCATTGTCACTGACAACAGGGTTCAGTTCATTTTGCTAGAGAAGCAAGACTTTTTTAAAGTGCTTGTCTGTAAATGGTCAGATTCCAATGAATTGGCTGAATGCATGAATATGGTTGCCAAGTTGTGCATTCAGAGAGCTATTGATTCAATGATATGGCACTCCCTCCCTGCCCAACGATACACGGATGATGCAGTTCTAATTGCCCAAACTCCCAAAACTTTGCGACTTTTAACTAATTCTTTTGTGAATTTTATGACTAATATTAACCTGTTGTTTAATCAAAGGAGGAAGGAAGAAGCAGAGATTCATTCAGCTTCCGTTGGATATAGTCAAAAATCAAAGGGGAATGAATCACACATCCTGTTCTTACCAGGGTCTAGGGTTCTTGTATGGTGAAGACCCTCATTCACATTAAGCATACGGTGCAGTATACCTTGGGTCTATATCGCCTCTGCGAGGCTACTGTGCAGCTAACAAGGTAAGAACCGCTTTGTTCAATTCTGACATTACTTTACTCTGTCGTTTGCAATGTCTTGGATAGCAAAAATACCTGCAGGAATCTCTAAACAATTATTGTACGTTACAGACTACTTGGATCCTGACCCACGAGGGGAGAACTGACCACATCTTGCTCCACATCCTGTCAGGATGAGAACAGATTCTAAGACAATATCTGGGACTGACAAAATGATCTGTTTTTCACTTAGAGGGAAATGAAGGTCAGCTATGTGAGAAGAAACCAATTGATATTTAGGGATATGTAGAAGTAGGCGTGTATTTGCACTCTGTATGTTTTGCAGATGTTTTATTGAGGTCTACAATGGCTCAAATACAAGCCATTATTGTATTCCAGTGGGATATAATGATTGACTGTACTTTGATTTATTGGGTTGGTCCAAAGTATGGCTTTTTTTTTTGATAAGCAAATTTTTATTTCTTTATAGAAGGCAAAATCAAGTATGGCATACAACAGTTCGCTGAACTTGGCATCAATAAAACCAATCATGGAAGCATTGGCAAGCAATTGCAAAACCCACCCCTCCTCCCCAGCCCCCCGCCCCCGCACCCCCACCCCTCAAAACAGGCCCCCAAGCCATTTCCCCCATACTTTGCGGAATTTTTTTGGGGCAGCCCCGGGCAGCGTACACCGACCGCTCCTGAGCGGCACACCAGTCCACCCCTCTTCTCCAGGTAGCCCCTCTGGGCGGGTCCGGCTGTGACCACACGGCCGCAATATCCCTTTTGGCTACCATTAGGGCAGTAGTTAGAAAGTATTTGTCGTTACGGGACCCGTCCAGCCCATCCGTTATGCCCAGTAGGGCCATTCTAGGGTCATGGGGGACCTCCCATCCCAGGACTTCAGTTAGCTCGGTTTCAATCGTGGTCCAATAACTCTCCAGGCGGCAACAAGACCATACCATGTGGAAGAAGTCTGCCGGATCTACCCCACAGCGAGCACATGAGGTGTCCGTGCGGAGGCCTGCACGATATAAGCGGTCCGGGGTCAGATAAGCGGCGTGGAGGTAGTAAAGTTGGATGAGCCGCAGCCTAGCGGAAGTGGTAAGCGATCTGGGTGCCATAAGGGCGTCCCTCCAGTCCGCATCGTCCAGTGGCCCCACCCAAGTCTCCCATCGCTGTTTTAGTCCGCTCCAGTCTACCGGGGTATTATTGATCAGGGATTTATATATGCAGGATATTCCCCCCTTCCCCAGACATCCCAACATCACCTGAGCCTCGGGCGGGCTATGGGCAGGCAATCTGGATTCCAGAGGGACATGGGCTTGGACCGCATGATGCAACTGAAGATACTTATAAAATTGCGAAGACTGTAAAGAGAAGCGG
This sequence comes from Triturus cristatus, assembly GCF_964204655.1. NCBI lineage: Eukaryota > Metazoa > Chordata > Amphibia > Caudata > Salamandridae > Triturus > Triturus cristatus. The sequence continues at coordinate 364,738,144 of NC_140585.1, forward strand.
GTCCGAAGCTCCTGGAAGGAACACATGTGGCTCCCCCGCCATATATCACCCAGGCTGGAGATCCCTAGAAGATCCCACTGCCGAAAGCCTTCAAGGCCCGCCACCTCCCGCAGCCAGGTCCCGTGCCAAAGTGGTGTGAGCCCAAAGTATGGCTTTTAAGGCTTCTAAGGAGACCAAAGCAGCAGCCAGACAATTTTTGACCTGGCGGTCAAGAGTATGTTATCCATTCAGATGCCCAAAATTGTTACTGCCTGCTTAAGCACAGCAAAAGGCCCAAGAGCATTTGGCCACCAAGCAGGAGCTTAGAGATGGGTTTGATTAACCACCACTAGCACTTCTGTCTTTTCGCCATTCGGATTCAAACAGTTCTGTTCCCATCCAGCTTGCTACAGCCGAGAGGTAGTTCCTTATTTGGCCAAATAAATGTCCTTTCTCGGGCAATAGTGCAAATACAAGCGGAATATTGTCAATGTAAGAAAACAAAGTGAAACCAAAACATTTCATTACATCTAACAGAGAACGAACTGAAATGTTAAAAAGGGTTGGACTCAGAAAGGAGCCCTGAGGTACCCCACAAGAGAAAGCAAGGTAGCAGAGAAAAATGGCTTGTCATAGACCTGGAAACAGCAGTCCATTAAAAAGGAGGAAAACGACTCAAGAACTGTGTCATTAATTCTGCAGCACAGAAGCCTCTAAAGTAGCATATTTTAATACACTGTTTGGAACATAGCACTCAGTATGAGCCGCTGAAAATATGAGCCACTAAACCAGCCCGATAGAGGTTCTATTGAATTCTTTTGAGACTGCGTGTAAGGCGGAGTCTGTGCTGTGGTGAGAGTAAAAACCCAACTGGGAAGGATGGAGAAGATTATAGAAGTCTAAATCAGCAGAGGGTTGATGATAACCCTGGATGTAGAACTACGCTTCGCTCACGGAGTATACGTAGTTTGCACTACTACGCAAAATGCACATGCACGTAGCACAGTGCAAAAACTGTGCTCCAACACATAGCGTAGCAGCAATATCAACAATATCCACAAATGCTTTGCTAAAGCAATTTTACATGTTAAAAAGCATATAACCAATTCACAAAAGTGAACTGTGAATGAAAATATTAGGCAATGAGAAAGGGGATGATTTTGGGGTCCCCCTAACCTAGGGGGAGGACCAAGCAGATGCCTTGAACACAAAGAACATATCATGCTGGTGAACGATTCTGTGGTGGTCCCTTCCTCCTAGGACCACCCCAAGCACAGTTATGGGCAAAAATACAATCCCAACCAAAGGCCCTGCAAAGCATTATGGGACGAGATTAGCAGTTGGCAGTGAATATTATAGTGTCCAATATCAAAATAATTCTACAAAGAGCTGCAGTTCAACTAGTCGTTACTAGATGTCCCTCACGAGTCAAATGCAAAAGCATTGAAATTATTATTACATCAAGCTGCAGTTCCACTAGTCGTTACTATATGTCCCTCATGAGTCAAATGCAAAAGCATTGAAATCCTTTCTTGAAGCTTTTGCATTTGACTGTCCTGAGCCCTAAAACTGCTCTCTGCTCTACAAACAACCCCCATCCCCTCCTGAGTCCTTAAACCTACCCCACCCTGAAAAACTACCCCCCAAGACCCAGCCCCACTTACCTCGCCACATACTCTCCCGATTCCTGATTGTCCTTCCTCTTCCTTTCTTCCTCTTCCGCCCATCTTCTCTGCAACTAGACCGCGCATTGCCTTAACCACGCATATGCATTGTTGAGGCTAGTGTGAGGTTCAGGCAAGCGTGGTTACTCTTGCATTGGTCGGGCACGCGTGGCTGACCCCCGTTGTTCAGACCATTTCCTGTGCCATGCAGATAGACAGGTTAAGAAGATTGGCTAAAACTGGGTAGGTTATGAAGGCTAAGCTTCCTGGCAGCAAGGGGAGAAGCAGGGTCCAAAGTGGAGCCAGATTTGACTGTAATAGCTAAGACCTGAAGATTCTTTGGTTGAATGGAGCTAAACATCTGCCAGCTGGTCCCGGCAGATTAGGCTCATTGCAGCTTCCTAGTGCTGTTATCTTTAAAGCTTCAGCGTGATATGCAGAATAGATATCCCTGATTTGGTGGAGAAAAATTAGCCAAGTTGTTACATCTATTCAAAGTGGGGACGGCCTGGGAGCTTTAGCGGTGAGTCAAGCAGAGATTTAGCAATAGTAAAGATCTATTTGGCAGAGTTATCGGCTCCATCGCTTTTATGTGCAAAGAATGTAGAGGGAACTGTCCTGATAACTTTGTGTTAGAGTTTGGCTGCTTCCCTATAATTTTCCTTACTGATTGGGGCATTATTTTTATGCCATGCCCGATGTAACATTTCCCAGAAGTAGTGAAGAACCAGAAACCTTATGGGTCTGGCGGCGCGGGGAACGCCTTAATCTCCTGGGTCCACTTGCTTTATCTAACAGAGACACAGGACACTCTGTTGGGCGTAGAAGATTAGATTTATTAGATGCAGCTAAGTGTAGTTGTCCCAGAAGTACACTCTGTATGTTCTCAGGAGACTGCCACTTTACTCCGTGGCGCACAATCTCTTATAGTACATGGATGGTATATAGATTAACCAAGAATACTCCCAAGGTAAATAAAAAGAGCCAATAAGAAAAGTACAAAAACAAGGCTTTACCAATGAAAAGAACTTGAGAGATGAAGTATCGAGTAACCCGAAGAAGCCTCTCCTCCAACTGTGTTTGTCGTCCCTCCCCACAGGTTAATTCATTAACGTGTCCGTAACTGACTTGAAGGTGGTGAGATACATTTGTGTGCTTAGGAGGACAGTTGTGAAACGAGAGAATACGGGCAGAGGACAGCAAAGGCCAAAGGATAAGATAAAGTCAGGAAAGAATGGTGCGAACCAACAGATAGTTGAGACAGGGATTAGTCGGACCAGACAGGGATTAGTGGACTCGGCCAGTCCCTGACACCAGTTCGTAAACAGAGGCAGAAGGCTATTTCGACACGATGCTGCAGGAAAAGCAGAAAAGACCCGTTCGACGTGCTGCCTGAGTGAGGGCAACACAAAAAAATGGCGGCGGAACATAAAATGGCCGCTCGATACGATCGAGATCGAAAATCGAGTTTCCTCAGTAGTAGTACCTTTGAGATGTCAAATTGTCTCTATTTTTAAATGATTATACACTACAAAAAGGTTAAATCTCTTCAGGTGCAGAGGTTGTTTAAATGAAAGCTGGAATGAGCTTGAAACTGAGCCCTGACTTAGTTGAGGCAGCCAGCAGAGAGGTTACACCTCTACCTAACCTGGCAAAGATTCTTAAGCCAAAATCCACCAATGTGAAAACGATGCTTTGGCCAACGAAACAAAAGTTAAGACATATTTCGGGATTTATTTTAGTGAAGGTATCTCTAAAGTATTGATCCGCAGCTTTGGGTCCTCCTTCGGTGGCTGCCACATTCCCCAATTTATGATCCATATTCAAAAGACATTTATTACTCTCAAGAGAAACTGCAGCTATTGCATTACCCAGTAAACACCAAGCCCACCTGCCCCAATTGAAAGGGATTCTATCAGCCAGTGAATAATTCAACCTCAACTGTTCTAGGGTCATTGTTTAGGTTTATAACGCATCAAGGACATTATCCTAAAAGGATGACCAAAAAGGACTATATTTTTTATTAGAATCTTTCCTAAACTTACAGAAAAATAGTAACATTGTATCATCCATGACAGAATTGGATGCAACATTATATTCTAAGCTAGTCAATCAAGGATATTTAGAAAGCAATCTTTTATGCACTTGCTTAGTTTACTTAAATGTAAGTGTCATTAAAATTCAATATATCTGCCAACATAGTGGAAATAGAATGCTGAAGTAACACTGGGTTAAATATTGGGACTCCCTCAGTACCGACTACTTCATGTTTACTAAATGATGAGGAGATTGTAATTTATATTTCTTGTCTGGAAAGCAGTCCCAAACAGATCATTATGATCTGACAACTCATCATTAGTATCTTTCTAGTCCTTGTTATCATTATCATAGGGGCTATATTTTGTTATCCAGTAATCCCCTATGGATAATGGAAAATAAACAAAAATAATATTGGGTACAGGGGTCTGGGTACAGGGTGTCCCCAAACCCACTTGGCAGAGATATAACTTTGCATAGAACCACATTGGTGCTACCAAAGACTGGGGCCAATTCACAGCACTAATCTGAGATAAAATCCTAAACGTACTACTTTTGGTATTCACAGAAGGCATTTAGTAGTAGGACTCCTAACTTTACTACTACTAAATGCCTTCTGTGAATACCAAAAGTAGTAAATTTAGGATTTTATCTCAGATGGCTTCTGTGAATCGGCCCCCATGTTCCCAGGGACTATAGCACAGGTGGAGTGTGTCGGCACAGATGCAGCGTGTACCCTGTGCCTATTGGTGGCATGGGTATTTGGAGAAGGGGCTGGTCTGAAGGTACAGTAGCCGGTAGTAAATTAGTACAGCTGCTGCCAAGAACCGCGGGCAAGGGTAGGGGCTAATTTCAGGCAACCCAAGTAAATTACTGAACAAATATTAAATAATTGATGTTGTTGTTCTCTGTTAACATGTTTAATTAATGAACATGATGGAAAGAACGTTGATGAAAAGAACATACAAAGCATGCTGGGGGGGGGGGGTGGTACTGTGACTGCACAGCTAACTCTAACTGGGGAATGTCAGTGTTTTTTCGGTTTTGGATCATAAATGTGGCCTCCTTTCAGCTGAAGCTTATTAGGAGAATGTCTAATGTCTTAGTACTGAACCACAATATCTGTTAACAAATGTTTGAATGATGATTTAAATATAACAAAGCCAACTAAAAATGCTTTGTGACCTTGTAAATCCTAACTTAAAGGCAGTTAAAGCTCTGCTGCTCATATCCATTCACATTTCATCTGTGATTGTCTGAAGACACCACTCTGAAGCACCCTTTTCCTACACCTCCTCTCATCTCTCGACCTCCTGTCACTGCCCTGGGGGTTGTGGACATACTTCATCCGCTGCACCTCCAGCAGGACCTCATGGGTGATGCCCCACCAGAGAAGGAGGGCGGGAGCAAGGAGGTTTCCAAAGTTCAGATATGTGAGTTATATATTGTAAAACTTTGCTTGCCTTTACAGACTTACCTTCACAATAGTTTGGTCCTCGATATTTCTGTTTTGGATACGGCGTGTTAATACCACTGAGTATGAGGCACATTCACCTTTGCTCCATGCTCACATGTTTAGAGTCGGTGTCTGAGGGGAATGTTGAGGGCAGGGAGTCTCGGCAAACATTGACACATTGATTAGTATTGTGGGTGGTCTCGTGATCCAAGCGAAGAGAGGGATCCAAGGTCACTGTCTCACGCGGTGGTGCATGAAGCCTCAGTCAATAAGAGAAGGACTTAAGGACCAAGAAGGACTATGCAGAGCATTTGGCGAGACATATCTTTAAACTATTTACACACCATCACCACTCTTCCTGAACCCTTGAGCCCTTTGGCTTTTTCCTATCTGTCTTCCAAGGAACAATTCCCTCCCGGTCTTGCAGGAACCCCTTAGAAAGTGTCGCGCAGCGCTATAAGGTGCAACCATGCAGACTCCTGCATTGCCTCAGATCTCCTGGGATGAAAGAGGAGAAAATGCCACACCTGGCGCTGACGCTATCAGTCACATTGAAAGGCAAAGCAGGGTTTGGTGACGGAGAACTCCGGCCATACAAAGAGTGGCTTGCCCTATCTTTTTATGAGCGGAGTTCTTCATCCCGACTGCGTAGTCTTCGCAGTCATAAACTTACTAATAACTCGTAATTTGTGAATACCAAATAAATGCAAACTTACACAAAAGTGTAGATGCACATTTGGTAATCAGGCCCATTAATTGTAGGTCAGGATAATGAAAAGCTTTAACCAAAAATGCAAATCTGATATTTTCAAAACAAACCTCTTGCCTTTTTAACAAGGATAAGCAAATATATAGGGCCAAAAGAAATGTTATTTGTGCCAGTGAAATGAATTAAATTTGTGAATTGTGCAGTGAGATTTGCTAAATTCCCCACATTTTCTCACTGTGCGATTTTGCTTCCTTTTCAGCCATGCAAGACTGGTTCACACAGAAAATGTCTCACTCGAAAGACATTTGCTCCGAAAAAACGAGACGTTCTTGTTCTCTGCATTACCTCTAAAAAGTTATGTCCTCCACATTCAGTAAAAAAATCCTTCTCGTGGGAGTACCTGAGGGATATTGTTTTTGGAAATGATTGTTGGGCCTTTAGGGAAAAACTTCCATCACATCAAAACATTATTGTGTTTTCAGTCAGTGGCAGCACTGATTGAAATTGAAACTAGCAGTTGCCATTAGGGCCAACTAGTTTTACAGATAGAGTTGCTCTATTAATGGGGCAAGCTACTCTTGCATCAGGCTGTACTTCCACTCCAAACCGACCCCAACAGTCTCTGTGCCCAATGGGGGCAGGTGGGGGTTTACCATAATTTTCTGGCAGGGAGACAGTGAAACACTCACTAGATACTAATGATTTTTGCATCTTCCTGCAAGACTATGACGTGTGTGATGTCACACACTTGGCGAGCAGTGAGGAAGCGAGTGGGTAGCTCCAGCCCCGGTCCGGCTCCGAGCCCCGGTGAGTGGCCTGCCTCGGAGAGGTGAGCAGGATGAGGTGAGGTGAGGCAGTGGTGGTGAGGCAGCGAGGCGATGAAAGTGGTGGCTCCAGCCCCCAGTATGTGGCCTGCAGCCTTCGGCAACTCTGCCAGGATTGAGAGTGGAGGACTCGGCATGCGGAGTGAGTGTGACCGAGGCCGAGACCTCCCCCATGGTGTTTCTTAGCCCTGACAGTAATGATGGGAGTGACCTCGTTGTTGCTGCAGCCACGACTCACCTGAATTTTTCTCTCCTGTTTCAACTGAGCTGTTGGAGATCTCTACGCGCCCCGCCCAGTCTGCTTGCCGGCTGGCCTGATCCTAAAAAAAATCCTCTAATTATCATCTTGCTCCACAAAAGAGGGAAGTAGGAGGTTGACTGCCAGAAAGCCAGACTCTCCCCAGTGTTGGAGTTGACTTGTTGGGCTTGAGATTTAAAGAGTTGCGCTTCAGTGGTTTTTCAGACAATAACTCTCATTTATTGATTGGAGGTTTCTAGAGGTAGTGTGAAGTGGAGGCTTAGGCCCCCTCGGTGGTGCGGAGTTGGCTGGCATTAGGCTGGTGCAGCTTGTGCTTCTGGGGTGGGGGCTCTGCTCCCTGCACACATCACTCATTTCCTCCCCACTTGATCTTGCCCTCAAATTGCTTGCCATTCGGCATTCGATTTTGGATCCCACTGTAAGGGGTACATTTTCCTAAGGTATTTTAAGTTTTTTTTAAGGCCTTTCAAGGCATTTCAAGGCACATCTGGGCACAATGGACATTGCCATGGACGGGTGCAGAGTCGGAGTCGCAGGAGAAAGGAGTGGAGGAGTGGGACTCTGGGGCGTCTGAGTAAGGGAAATTCTTACAAGATGCCATATAGGTGTCTGCGCTCAGGCCATTCGGTCTCCACTTCCGGTCCAACTACTATCACCACTAGCTCTCCTAAACCTTTAAAAACTAAAAATACTATTCGGTGAAAGAAGCCTCAGTAACATTTGTCTCTCCTGAAGTCTCATCCCTCCATGCTGTCCCTATTTTCAAAGTGGCGGAGCGGGGTAGGGAAAAAGGGACTGAAGATGGTGCCAGGTGCAAATAATGAAGACGATGTAAACTGAGTTACGGTTTCGTCCCAGGGCACCGCTTTGCATCAAACTAGTAAATTTGCTCACAGTCCAGCTGATCTCTTAAGTCAGTCCAATGAATTGTGTTGTCCAGCGGAAGTAATGGAAGAAATGGACATTGAGGCTGACCCCAAGATGAACACTTCTGGCATTGCTGGCAGTAAGTTGGACTGAGTACAGTTCCAATAGTCTCGTAGCCCCATCTGGTGGCCCTCGGGTCAGAAACATTGCCATGTAAGGGGACTTTTGGAGTAACTAATCGAGGGCTTGGCATTGATTTGTGTAATGGTTACCCATAGTGCACCGGAGAACTATTACATGCCAGACATCGCTGCTCTTATAGAGAAGAATCGGATTAGGGAAGCTAACTTAATATCATCCATTGCATCGGACTTGGTCTTGAGCCCGCCTCTAGATCATTTACCTAGTCGTCCATCATTACTGGCTTTGTACAGTAGTATTCCATCTTCGAGAGTTTCTTTAATAGACTCAATGAACTCTTTGAACTATGATTTATCTGTGCCCACAGGACACCACATATGTGTGCAGTCATATCATCTGGAAGGATCTGATATTTTATTATGTGCAGAGAAGATTTTATCATCGATTTTGGCAATGCTGGATAGATCAGTTGCTAATTCTCATCATGTGTTGGGTGTGTTGTCCTCAGTTGTAATGGGGGTGTAGCACCTCACTTCCCTTGGCTTATGTCCAAAGAAGAAACAAAGGGGCATTGAAATGAAATCTTAGGCCTCCCAGAATAACATAGAGGAAAAAATGGGGTAGCAGAAATTGGAATTAATTTTTGGAAATCCAACAGGAGACCACTAAGGAGATTGACAACATGCCCATTTCTTCCTCTTCAAACCATTTATCTGGGGAATTATGTACTGTAGCCCAAAGTGCAAATGTAACTGTAATTGAGAATCCTCTTTCTGTTTTTCCAATATTTAGAAAAGGGGCTCCCCTTTCCCCTGGGGTTGTAGTCTCACAAGATGTTCCTTCCAGTGTTAATTTAAAAAGGGCTCACCATGATGGTGATTCTACTGTGAATCCCCCCCCTCCTCCAAGGTCGTAATAGGGCAAAACACCAGAAGGGGAAAAAGAAAAGAATTTGGTGTATCAGGAGATATGTCTAAAAATCTCAGGTTTTCTAATGTTGTAGAAGAGTCTGCTCTCATTATTCAGCTTCAAAAAGTAGAAAGGCCAAAGAACACAACTTTTTTGCTAGGTCGGTAGCTTGCATCCCCCAGAAGAAATCAGAATGCCCGCCCCATCTAATATACTTGAAGTACCAATCCTAGATTGCTATCGGTTGGAGAAGGGGCTCACGGATATGGGAATAATTGTCCATAATAATTAGGGTGCTGCGAACAGAGTTATAATGAAGGATGATGCTGGGGATGGGACTGTTGAATCAGGGCGAACTGATGAAGAAGGTTGTGGAGTTCCCCAAGAGGTTGACGGGGTCATTAAAAGACCGCCCCATCTCCCTCATGGAAAATTTTCTTCTTGTGTTCTGCTCCCAAATTCGTGAGAGCTCTTAATGGGGAGGCGCCTCCTTTTGTTCCATTTGCACAGTCGCTTAATTCAGGGGCTGGCCAGGTATAATAATAATCCTATCAAAGGACTTGGCCATCTTTTTAATACCCTGGATTTTGTTTCCTTGTTTGATAGTGAACTGGGCCCTCTGAATAGAAGTTTTATCCTGCAACTCATATTAGAGATTGCGGCCTTCTGCCTGGTGTCAAGTAGAGATACAGATCAGGTGTATCTGGATCCCCTTGCTTCACGTCCGAGTTCTAGGGTCACATTTAGTTCTAAGATTGTTGTAATGTTAATCCAGGCTAATGTGGACCATTTCTGGTTAAAAGGTATTGATGTTTTTCTATTTAAAGTAACCATAGACCCTAAGCCTAATAGTCGTAGATTGGACACCCAGGAGCCTACTCAAAATTCATGTAGTAGTAGGGGGGGTTGCAAACCTGAAGGATACCAGAATCTCAATTAGTAGAGATATGGGAAGGAAAGTGATAAACATTGTAGGATATGAGGACCAGAGGGCCAGGGAATCCAGGAAGGGAGATGAGTTAGCCCCATGGAGTTCGGTAGCAGGCACATGGAATGCTTTGAAAAATATAAAACTTCCAATGTTCCAATGTTGCAGAGATCGCCCCTTGGGTAAAATCCTTTCTTGGAACATGGCGTGCCTGGGACAGTCTAAATCCAAGCCAAACTTTTTTATGCGTTTTTGCCCATTGATAATTTGTTTACAGGAAACTTAGATGTGCTCTTATTTTAAATATGAGAATTATTTTGTTAGTTATTTTGCTGGTGGCGGTGTAGCCATTTTACTTAGTAGTACTATAAATTGAAATTCTAAGGTATTTGTCCATTCCTCAAAACTTTGCATCTGCTTAAAGTTAGCCTTGTGTAATGTAACAGGAAGATCTTGTACATCCCTTCTTTTGGTAAATGTGTATATCCCCCCTGGGTAGTTGTTTGATTCTTTAGTTGAGTCTATGTTTTCTTTTGTACACACTATTGGTGTTTCGTAAGAATGCATATTGATAATCATTGTGGGAGATTTAATGTTAAACTCTCTAACTGTTCTTCTTTAACCTTTGAAAACTCAGAGTTGGATGAGGTGTGGAGTATTCCAGAGGCCGTTTTGCCTGGTAATGTTAGATCAGGTAGGCAGGGTTTCTGGTTTCTGGATTGCCTGAGATCTAATGGCCTTATTGCTTTAGATGGCAGATTTTCAGAGGACTCTCCAGCCTATTTCACCTTTCATTCCTCTCGAGGGCAATCATTAATTGATTTTATGGTGGTATCTTACCAAATGTTTGGCTCCTGTTCCCAATTTGAGGTACTGAGGACGGATCTAAGTGATCAATCACAGTATTCACTTAGAGCTTAAGGTGCCTGAGACCTGGAATTCCAGAAAGACACTTTTGTTTATAGTAAAACAAATGGGTGTACTTTTTGGTCAAATAATAATATGATGAACCTGGCTGCTCATGTTAAAACAGCGAGTTCAGACCCTTCTTTGTCTTCACTGGAGAACCCTATTGCCTGGTTCAAAAAGCACTTGTTCCTGTTTCGATTCTGTGGGTGCAAAAATAGAATTACTAGTGTTAAACCCTCTGTAGTTATGTCTTGGGAGGTAAAGAGGGGAAATCGCAACATAAATTCACTAGTAAGGAAACAATTTAAGCAGTTGTCACTATTGAGGCAAAGGGAAATCAATCTGATGAAGCGGGTGAGAACTAGATTGAAGGTGTCTGAATGGAGGAGGGTTGAGGACTAGAAATGGACCAAGTTGAGGAAAGTTGCTTTTTCTGGTGAATCGCGTAAATACTGGTCATTAATAGCTGAATACTGTGAATTCTAGAATTAAGGCTGAGGCCATTCCTATATCCGATGCAGGGTGGACCCAATATATCTTGCAGTATTATGCCATCAATTCCAGTTGCGGGAGGTTGTTGTTGTCGAGTTATGAGCTTTGTTGTGCCTCTATATAAAAAGGGAAAAGTGAAATGTGAATGATACAACAACTGACCAACGGATGAGGAGAGCTGGCTGAAAGGCCCTTTAAGTAAGTAAGTATTATGTATATAATTTTAGTAGCAGAATAGCAGTTCAATCTTAACTTTAAAAACAGCAATTGTTTTGGCGAGAAAAGACATACCAACATTAACTAATAAAATAAAAAAACAGGACTGCCTGTGTTCGATTCTCAATCTGACACAGACCCAACTTTAAATGTTATACAGTAACTGCACTAACTATTCTGACTTCTTCAGCCCCCCCCCCCCCACTCCCCCCCTCCCTCCAACAGAATCCCACTCATCTAGGGATAGTCGGTGCTAGGAATAACAAGCACCCAAGTAAGACAGTGCCTGACATTTGACCTCGGTCTTTGAATGCACAGCAAACGTCACGAGATAAGAACAAGATTTACAGGCCTGTTTACAGAAAGGGAGCACTGGGCAGGATAAGACAGCACCTGATATTAGACCTCGGTCTCTGAATGCACAGCTAACGTGACGACATAAGAACAAGATTTAAAGGCCTGTTTATTACAGAAAAGGAGTTTGTGAAAGAATACAGTAAACACACCTATGGAGTTGGGAGGGACTAACTTAGCCTGGACAACCTGAAGCAAATAAGGCCAGCAAATGAATGGAAAGCAAGAAAACGTGACTTACAAACCACAAAGACAATGGCAACAAACGGGCGGAATGCATTCTCAGGTCAACTTTCTGAAACTCCTCAAGATGTCATAGCCAAACAACTGTGCTGTGTTCTAGGCTGCGACCTAAAAATGGCTCAGCTCTGCAAATGGTAGGGGTCTGGGAAGGGGCATGGGCATGGGCGGTAGATGTGTTGAAAGGGGGTGCAGAGAAGGAGCCTCAGCAGCAAGGAGTTAAAGAGCGGGAATGAAACCTGGGATGGGTTGTGGACATGATGGGAAGAAAGGCAGCCGATAGATAGCACAGGAGGGCATTCTAGGAACACTTTTTTAAACTGAGAAAAAATGAAACTCTAGTTGCCCAGCTCTGTATACTGGTGCCAAGTGATGTAGAAATTTAGTCTATAAAGAATGAAGCTCCGAGAAGAAAAAAACACTTCGGTTAAGGCAGGTGTAGTATTTAATTCTAAAACCAAGCGTTCAATCGAATACATGGTATTTTCAGAGAGACGGAGAAGTGACAGTCGGGCAGAAATAGTGCTTTGCTGCCATCTAGTGACCATTTAAACGAAATCATATTTTCTGCAGAATAACATCCGGCACTGAGCTGGTAGCTATTATTGTGCACGAACAGAAAAGAGAAACGCTACACTTGTGCTGCCGATTACAGCTGACTGGCAAACAATACACGACGATTAGCTCGTGAGCAAGTAGCTGACAGTGACGCGCTGCAACCCCAGATATCAGCTCTGACTCTGAGGATGCTTCTGAAATGTTTTTTTCTTTCAGCACTTGTTGGTTGTTCTAAGACATTGTGTGAAGTGTCAGCTACATGCTAAAATAATCTGCTGCCCATTACGTCTCTTCATGCTTGGAATCCTGGCCATTGCATATATTTGCACACTATTGTTTGTCATAATATTTTTCCACCTCAAATATTAATTTGCCCTTCCTTCTCTTCGTGAAATTGTTGGTGTTCACAGATGGGGCATTAAATCCTGAAACTACTCTACCATTAATTGCCCTTTAACTTCTGATTAAAAGCCGGCTGCTGCTCATTAGTTCTACACGAGAGGGTCGAGTTCTGAGTTATTAGTAGGGTCAGGGCCGGACTGTCTATGCCGGGAATCGGGCTTTTCCCCAGTAGGCTGGAAAGGTGGGGTCGATTTTGCGTAGGTGCATGGCAGGTTCTGCAGAAGTGCTGCAATATCGGCCCCTAGTAACAAAAGCAGTAAGCAAACGTTTCCAGCCTCCCAGGGCCAGGCAGTGCTTCCCCACTGGCTACTGGCCCGATAAAAATTGCTAGGACTGCTTTGGGTTCGCAGTCCGGCCATGAGCAGGGTGTCAGTAATAATAAAGTGCTTACCAAAGAGAATTCCTACCAATAGGTGTTTAAAAAAAGTAGCATGTCCACAAATTGCCACTAACATCATAACTAAATAATTAGTATAACCTCAAGATTAGAAAATAACTTACAGTTATATCATCTGAAGAAACATAATTTCCTTCTCAGGGGTCTCACTGATACTTAGTCCATTCAAACCAGTAATAAAGAATTTGGCACAGAAGCTGAAATATAAAAGAAAATTTTTATTAAACTCAAATGAGTACACAGAAGCCGTAGCAACTGAATGAGGTAGTCCATAGAATGGTCTTACTTCACGTCTTATATACTCTTTATCCTGCCCCAGGCATGTAAGGGAGTTGTACCAATTACATTCCTAAACAAATGGAAAATCTGGAGGGTCAGCAGGTGAGTAGCCTTTGGGGTTTTAGCAGGATATGGGCAAAACATTATAATGACATAGTTCACAAAGGTCAATCTGATTTAGATGGCACTGCAGGGCATGGCATGATTACAAGTACAGTATCCCAACCCAAAAGTTAATCATTAGGAATGTCCCAAATTCAATCTCCAAAAGCCGGACAAACCTATTATTGAAAGCATAACCCATGTAATGAAGAAACATAAAAAAGAAACAGTAACAGATGATGAACAAGATAAGGCATGTGCAAGGAAACTAAAAGTTAACGATGTCCTGAACATTGATTGGCAATCTCAGACAAAGATCGATCAGGGAAATTGGCTTTGTGAGGTCAGTTTCAGGTGAAGAGGTCAGTTTCTTACAGTTCATTCCAGAGTCAGAAAGAAACCTAGTTAATGTATACATGGACTAAGAAGGCCAGGCCACTTTGTTCGCCAGGCTACCTTCACAGGCCTACGTGAGGGCAACACAAAATGGTGGCACAGAACAAAATGAAGTCAGGCTCGAGAATTACAGAACCTCACATCAATCACAGATATATTTTTATATATGTGTTTCTTACAATTGATGGTGGAATTGCTCGGTGGATTGCTATGTGGCAAACTTAATCCAGGATTGATAGGTGGATTCCAGCTGAAGGAGTCTGTAGCACCATTTTTTTGCAGGTGTCAATCCATATGTTAAGGTACAGTTGAAGCAGTTAGGCACAGTGGCAGCTGGTGACATTTCAAAGTGGTAGGCAATAAAAGTTGTGGATGAGTTTTAAGTAGTGAGTGAGCAAAGTGACAGCCTTACTGACAAAATGGAAGGTTAAGGGGGCATCCTCTGGAGAAACGTTTGGAAAAAAAGGAGGGCCAAGTGGCATATTTTAAAGCTAATTTCAAAAAATAATTTTGTGAAAAGCAAGATTTATAAAAAACAATTCTTAATGTGTGGTCTTGAAATATGTCAAACCATTAAAGAATACCCCATATCTTACTAAATCTTGCCTCAACTGTCTTGACAGCTGAAAAGTAATTTGTGAATGTTTGCAATTCCTAAAATGGAGTTGTAGACACAAAGAAGAGTAGTGTACACGCTGAAGAGGAATAAAAGTGATTTTAGCTGTGTTATATTGAACAAACATAATGTTCCAAATGTGGCATCAAAGCAGGAGGGGTCAAGGTCATGATACCTTTGTCAAGGAACAACAGCATTGAAGCCAATACTAGCATGGGGGTCAGGCCACTCTGGACCCAGTGCGAAAGGATAGCTCTGTTGGCCATGTGCAGGTTACTGAGGTCATTAATGCTTGAATATAGATAATGTACACATGATGACTTAGGCAGGGAATAGTTCTTCATATATCAGTCTGTGGCTTACTAAACATGTGTAAACATTAAAAATACAAGAAATCCTGATTGCACTGTGGAAACAATGACTTTTAAACACAAAGCCCAGGACTGGATCCTGGTGACCTCACCACAAACATTATGTTCTGCAACCAACTCTGAAGAGAAAGCTCAGTTCACCGAGGCAGGGACAAGGCGTAGTTGAGAACTGTCATTGCTATTAATTTAAGCCACCATGAAAACTGCTACCCCTACACACAATCAAAAACTTCCAACGCAAGCCCACTCAATCAATCAGGAGCTTGTAAAGCATGATTACCCACCCGTGAGGGTCTCAAGGCGCGGGGGAGCTGCTGATCCGTCTGGGCGTGGAGCTTCTGTCAAAGAGCTAGGTCTTGAGATTCTTCCTGATTCGGGTCAGAGACGGGGATTGCCTGAGGCGGAGGGGCATGGTGTTCCAGGTCTTAGTGGTGAGGTAGGGGAGGATCTTCCTCTGGTTCTGGTATTGTGAATCCATGTGACGGTGGCCAGGGCAAGTTAAGTGGAGCGGAGTTGTTAGGCGGGTATGCGGAATATGAGGCGGTGGTTCAGATACGCTGGTCTTGCATCATGGAGAGCTTTGTAGGTGTGGGTGAGGAGCTTGGAGGTAATCCTCTTGTTGACTGGGAACCAGTGGAGTTGTTGGAGGCGTTGAGTTATGTGGCGGGGGATGTTGAGGGCCGGTCTGGCTGCGGCGCTTTGAACGTTCTCTTGTTTCCTGAGCTGTTTCTGGGTGATGCCGCAGTAGAGTGCGTTGCCTTAGTTGAGTTTGATGGTGATGAGTACGTGGGTGGCTGTCGTTTTGGAATCTGTGGGGATCCATCTGAATGTCTTTCATAGCAGGCGGAGCATGTGGAAACAGGATGGGGATACAGCCTTGATCTAGCGGTTCATTATGAGCGAGGAGTCCAATATGATGCTGAGGTTGTGTGGTGGTCCGTATGGGTAAGGGGGGGTTCCCACTGCGGGGGGCACCAGGAGTCGTCCCAGTCTGAAGGGACGGGTCCCAGGATGAGTACTTCAGTTTTGTGCGAGTTGAGCTTGAGGCCTCTATCTTTCATCCAGGTCGCAACACCTTCATCCAGCTGTAAAAGTTGATTCAGGCGGCTGTGGGTTCGTAGGTGAGGGAGAAGATCAGCTGGGTGTCGTCAGCGTAGGATAGGATATTGAGTCCGTGGTTCCTGATGATGTCCGGGAGGGGAGCCATGTAAACATTGAAGAAGGTGGGGCTCAAGGAGGGGACCTGGGACACTCAGCAGCTGATCTCCATGGGTTCTGAGAGCAACTGATATAGTCTGACACGCTGTGTTCGTTCGGTAAGGAAGGAGTGGATTAGGGTTCTGTGGAAAACGGTATATCGAAGGCGGCCGAAAGGTCCAGTAGGATGAGGGCAGCAGTTTTGCCCTAATCGAGGAGGGAGCGGATGTCGTCGGGCTCTCTTAGGAGTGTGGTCTCAGTAATGTAGTTGCTTCGGAAGTCGGATAGAGAGATGTCCAGGACATGGTTCTCTTAGATGACTCAGAGAGTTAGGTGTTGATGGCCTTCTCCATGACCTTGGCTGGGAAGGGGAAGAGGGAGATGGGTCTGAAGTTCGGGTCAGTGGAGGGCGTCTTCAGCAGGTGATTGATCTAGGCGTATTTCCAGTCATCGGGGAAGGTGGCAGTTTCGACGGAGCAGATGATGGTGCAGTGAAGCTCTGGGGCGATGGAGGTGGCTGCTCTGTGGCAGATGCGATATGGGCATGGATCCGATGGTGCTACACAGTGGATGCTTTCCATGGTCTTGAGTGTGTCATCCGTGATAAGCAGAGTACAGTTGAGAAGGGTCTGTTGGGGTGCAGCAAGGTTGCATGCAGTGGTGACGGGTGATGTGGCAGGGTCTTGGGTGTCGAAGCTGTCATAGAGTTGCCTGATCTTGTGGTGGAAGAAGGTGTTGAGTTTGTCTTAGAGGTCTAGGGAGGTTGGGCTGTCTATGGTCTCGCTGTTGGATCTGTCGAAGTCCTTGACGATGGCAAAGAGCTCTTTGCTGTTGTGTGCATTGGCATTCATTCTGTTTTGGAGGGCAGTTTTCTTTGTGGTTTTGAGGAGGGGTGGTGTACATTGACAGCTGTTTTGAGGGTTGCTTGTGTTTCTGGGGTTTTGTTGTTCCTCCATCTCTTCTCAAGTTATTTGCAGGTGTATTTGGACTCATGGAGGGCGGGAGTGAACCAGCTGTCTTTCTTGGAGTGTTGCTGGCCTGGTGTCTTCTTGAGGGGTGCCAGAGTGTCGGCACAGTTGGAGATGCGTTGGGGGCGGTTGCGTGCCGGCGGGGTGGTGGTGCTGAGGAAGGTGATGAGATGTTCTTCGGTAGCCTTGTTCCAGCTACGATGGAGGGCTGTGAGGGCGGTGGTGAACGGTGGCGAAGGCGAAGTGCACACAGTGGTGGTCGGTCTAGAGGAGTTCAGCTGGGCAACGAGAGGAGCTGGCGTGGGCGAAGGTGTGGTTGCAGTTTGGGCAGAAGAAGGATCCTTGGATGTCCCTCGGTAGGCGAGGTGGCAGTTGGTGTGGTATCCTGTTTTGAGGGCTAGGAGTGGGAGGTCTGAGAACCAAGGTCCGTCGTGCTGTGTACGGCAGAGGCAGGCTTACCTTTGGCGTGCCAGCGGCGCACCCTCTGCACACGGATGCACAGCGGCCGCCATTAAGTAGTGCTACCCGGGGGGTTGGACAGGTGGGATGCGGGAAAAATGGGCAGC